>NC_086199.1:74707450-75354667 GCF_035770615.1 Melospiza melodia melodia
TCCCGCTATCTTCCCGGCGCCGTGGCGGCTCCGTGCCCGTGTGTGTGTGTGTGTGAGGGGGGATGCGTGTGTGTGCGCTGCGGAGGGAGGGAGGGCTTTGCCTTCGGCGCGGAGCGGGCGCTGCGGGGTGGATGCGCGCCGGGGAGGGGGCGCCGGGCCGGGCCGGGCCGGGCGCTGCGGGGCCGGGGCCTGGCGGAGCGGGCGGGCTCCGGCGGGGCGCGCGCGGCAGGAGCTGCCCGGTCCCGCGGCACCGCGCGCGGCCGCCCCGGGATCCCTCCCGCCGCCGGGCGGGGGTGCCCCGGTTCGGCGGCGCGGCGCGGCCCGCAGGGATGCCGGGGAGCCCGGGGGGGTGGTTCTGCCCGGGGCTGCCAGGCGGGGGAAGCGGCTCTCATGCAGTGCTATAAATTTCCTTTCCTATAATTCCCCCCCCCCCACCACTCCCCCCTTTTAAATTTCCTTTTTATTTTTAATTTATTTTTTTCTTCCGCCGGGAGAGGCCGGGCCGGGCCATCCCCGGCCGTGGGGCGGGGGCGCCGGGGCCGCCGTCCTGGGCAGCTGTCGCGCTCCGTCCGCCGGGGCCGGCTTGTTTACCCCGGGTGTCAAATATAGCTGCTGCGCCAGGCGCTGCCCTAAATAGGGCACGGGCCGCCGGCAGGCCCGCAGCCCCCATGGCAGGGGGACGGGAACTCTGCACACACACATGCACACGCATGAGAGCTGACCTAAATGTGGGCTGGTTTTACACTCTACCTGTCTCCCAGCCTTGCTTCAGAGCTTTATGTTTTTTCACCTGTGTCTAAGTATTGATCATCCTGGGTGAGAGATGAAACCATTGCAGTTGGTTTTGGGGTTTTCTTAACTATTATTCTAAAGCGTGGCCATTCACAAGCATAGTCATTTCCCCCTCTGCCCCCTCCAATGGGGCTGTAGTTTAATGGTTGGGTTCCTGACTTTTTGGTGCTGTTCCTTGGCTTGTTCTGGGGATTTTACCCTAAAAATCTAGTTCAGATTTAGGGGGAAATGCTGGAGGGACA
Organism: Melospiza melodia melodia; assembly: GCF_035770615.1. NCBI lineage: Eukaryota > Metazoa > Chordata > Aves > Passeriformes > Passerellidae > Melospiza > Melospiza melodia. The sequence continues at coordinate 74,708,485 of NC_086199.1, forward strand.
GTCAGAGTGAGAAGAGGTGCCTTACACACATCTCTCCCCCCTCTTCATGCTTATATGTATGTTCCTTTAATTTCACACATCTCTTTTTAAAGCAAAAGAGTGATTATTTTGGAGCTGGTTTTTTTTTATTTTTTATTTTTTGGTTATGGAGATGAGAGGGTTGGAAGACTTAGGTAACAGTCAGTAGCACCTTTCCATTTTGGAGCACACATCTCATGGCCCCTGGGAGACTGATGGGAGGCCCAGGACAGCAGAGCTGGCTTTAGGGTACACAAGACACGGGGGGGACACAGAGGGTGCTCTGAAGGTGCTCTGTAGGTTCGGTGCAGCCGGGAGAGGCATCGCACCCCTGCGGCACCAGCATTTCTAGGGAGTCCCTCATCCTGCTCCATCCACTGCTGTTGGAAGCTTTTGTTTACCCTGATCATGATTTAGCTGAGAAAGTCACATTTGGTGCTCATGTTTGTGCTTCTGTGTTCAACTGGAACGAGACTTGCTTCCTGAATGGAAGTAGTGATGTTGGAAAAGAGCATGTCCAGCTGCTGCCGAGGGCTGGCTGGGGAGGAGTGGGAGCAGCCCAGGAGCCCTCAGTTCTGCCATGAGTGTGCAACACGAGGCGAATTGGCTACCCTGCGTTGTAAATAGAAGGATGTAGTATCAGCCAGCATGGGGAAGGAGATGACTGATGGGTATAGAGAGCCTTACACAAAGGGTGCAGTACAGCAGTCTGGTCTCTTTTCCTTAAAGCCAAATATTAGTGCTGCTCTAATAAGGAGGTAGTTTAAGCATTGCTCAAATGCCCAAGGTAGGACAGGCTGTAGTAATCCCACTGCTGAGGTCCTAAAGTGAGAGCAGAGGAAATGCAAGTAAGCTTGCTATGTTTTTTGCATGCCTCCAGTGTGCTGCTAGGTGCATCTCAGGTCCTGGGTTTCATTTGTATAATTAATGGTATTTTTGTTCCTGGGTGGGGATTTGGTTACAATAACTAGTGGGTGACAAGGTGTGAGAGGGAAGGCAGATATGTAGCCATCCTAACACCCCTCTGCGCTGCACTTGTTTTTGCAGAGATCCTGCTCTTTGCAAAGCTGCCACCTGACAGCGTGGCACCTGGGATGGCAGATGCCATCATCAGGTGGGAATAGTCCTTTCTGTTGCCCTGGGCAGTGTGGGAAGCAGTCTTCAGCACCCAGAACATGTGGAGCAGTACCAAGCACAGCCTGGATCATGCATCGTTCTGTGCTCCACAGGTTCTTGCTGGGCCAGTGTAGAGCAGGGGCTGCCCTGTCTGATCCGGTCAGACTGGAGCACACTGTGTTGTTGGGAGTCATGGGCAATTGTTCTTCATGGCAATCCTAGGATGCTGAAGGCACTGCTCCTCAGCTTGGCTGGCTTGGAGGAAGGAAAGAGGTACCCACGGATGAATCCACCCTTCCTGCTTCCTCTGCTTTCCTCCGAAACTGGTGGGTTTGAAGTCAGAGGAGGCTGGTCCAAGTTTGGCAGATGCGATGGTGTTGCAGGTTGGACAGGTAGAGAGATTGCTAAGGGCTTAGGCTGACCTGCTGCTGTGTTGTGGCAGATCCCTTATTTTTAAAGGGTCTTTCCTGTGGGAGGCTTCCTCTGTCCCCAAGGCAGGGCAAGGCCACAACAGCGTGTGTCAGCACTTTTATTAGAAACCAAGTGAAGATGTATTCCCTTCGCCAATATTTTCAAGTGAAGCACTATACAGATAAATGGTCTGTCTGTCAGGGTTTTGTTTGCTTGTTTTAAACAAACAGCATCAGTCTCCTCCCCTAAGCTTCCCCAATGGCCAAGTGGCGTTGACAAATAGTTCCTTGTTCTTTGTTGCTGTCATGTTTCAGATGCCTTTCATGTGCTTCACAGTTAAAAAGATACCTTTGATTGCTGGCCAATTTTTTTTTATAAACCAGGCAGTAATTTCTAATTCTATATTAAAAAAAAAAGTTAAGGAAATTAAATTACAATGACAAAAACATCTTCTTAATAGGGAAAAAAGTCTCTGAAGCCAGGAAATTGATAGTTGCGATGCTCCATCTACCATCACCCACTGTGTTGAGGTATTGTGGCATAGATTAATGCTATTGTTGATTTACTGTTTAGATAATGGTAACTCCTAAAGGCATTAGCCTGGTTGGGGGCCCATGTTTCCAAGCGCCATACAGATGTTTAGTAAATTACAGTCTTTGTCCTGAAGAGTTTCATATATTGAGAAATACATGAGATGATAAGCTGTTCTCGGGGAGCCTTTAAAACCTGTATTGCTGAGCTTGTGGTCCTGAATCTGCTGATTTCAGTGATGTGGGGTTTGGGGCTGAAGAGGAGGCTCCTGGTCATGTCCCTGCTTGGATGAGAAGCAGGATGAGATCCAGGAACCACCTCAAGTCTCCTGCAGCTTCAGTGGGCTTCTGGGCTGCTTGAGGACTAACACAGTGTCGCTGGCTTCTCTGCCTCTCCTCTGCCTTAATGCTTTAAGCTACAAGCTGTGGTTGAGGGCCATCATGGATGTGAGTGCATGAAGTTCACCATGATGGCCTCCCAACCTCCCCACGAGACCCTTCTGTCACAGGGCTTTGCAGGGATGTGTCATGCCATCCTGAAGGCAGCACCACCACCCCATCTTGGTAGTGTCACAGTGAAACCCAGGTGCCATTGTTCCTGCGGTACAGCATCATAAAGTAATTAGCTTGCCCCATAAGACACTTTTATAAATAGGTGATTATCATGCCCCCATGCTCCTTCAACTCTCAATTTTCTGGTAATTCTGTCTTTAAATCTGCTTGCTGGAGCCTTTGATCACACAGCCGAGCTGTCATTGATGTCTCTGACAGTTGACATCATGGGAGAGAAGGGAGCTTAGGGCTCTTAACATTTCTTTTATGACAGCTTGTTTTCTAATGAAACACTCCAATGAGGATTTTCCATCATAATAAAACAGGGAGCTCTTCCAGAGCACTCAGATTTAGGGAGAAGCTTCTGTTTCTATTCACTAGCAGATTATTTCAAGGCTACAAAACTGAGCTTGCTCTAGTTGCTGCCTTCCTGTACTCTGCTGTCTTTTTACCTAAGCCTCCTAACTCAGGACAGCAGCAGAGACAGCCAGGTCAAGAGCAATCAGAAATACTAAATATCCTATGCTGCTGGGCATGTTTTGCAACCAGCGAGGTGCCAAAGAATTTTAGGAACTACAGACAGATGAGACTGCATTGCCATTGCTTTCATCTCCCCTCTCCTAGGCTGGTACTTGGAGGCTGTCTCAAAGCAAACAGCAGCATCGCAGAATAGAGTTTTAATCAAAGGAAGTGTAGTGATGCAGGGATGTACCTGTGAGAGGGCACTTAGATCTGACTGCTGAGGTTGTGTTGAAGGTGACATGTCCAGGAGTGAACGTGGGACTACAGTGCTGACAACAGAAGGTGCCCTGCCAGTGCATTCATATGCTGCATGCTGGTGAAGGCTGTTTTTCATCCCCAGAGTAGGGGCAGAAGCAGGGAGGGTTAGAGCATGTCTGCACCTCACTCTGGGTGTGTCCTAGCTCACCTCGATGGGAGTAGTGCTAGGAGAGAGTCTGTCAGAGTCCAGGCAGGCTGTGAAATCCCCCACTGCCCCAGAGCCACAGCTCCCCGCACACAAATTAGCGAAGGCAGCACTGCCTCTGCCATGCACAGGTGAGGGTACTTGGAATACTGCTTCAGGTCTGAAGAACCTGTCCTTTTGCTCTCCATACTGTTTACTGTCAGGAAAATTTGTCTTGGGTGATTAAGTTGTGGATGTCTTGGTATACCAACTGAGGGAGGCATGGAGGCCTTCATTGTTGGGGAGCAATATCTTGATGTTGAGCTTCAAGTTCAGCTTAATAAGCACCTTTATCCTCTTCTCTGGTTTTGGTTGGGATTAGGCAGTGACTTGAACACACATGTTGGTTGGGAAAAATGGAGACAGAGATATGTCTCTGCCCTTGCGTTCCAGGACAAGGCTGTTCAAAGGTCTGGGAGGTGTTACAGGATTCACTGCTGCAAGAGGCAAACCTGCCTCTGCCCATACAGCTGATGCACTTGCCATGCTTCTCATCTGGGCCTTGTTTTCTACAGCTTTCCCACCCTGGCTGCTTGTTTCTTCTCGTGTCCCACCCCTGCAGGATGCTGGCACAGTGGCACGTGTGCCCAGGTGATGGGTTCTGCTTGCTTTTCTGCCAGACAGATTCCTGGTCCTTATTCACGCCCTAGCCGTGCAAATAGTTATGCCAATATAAAGGGGAGAGCTACAGCAGAGTGGTAGCAAATGACCAGAGGTGGAACATGTTCAGGTTGGCTTAAGAATCCCTGCTTCCACCTGTGAAGCTTCTGCCTGAATTGCCTGCAGCAGTTAAGGCTTGGAGTTGGTTCAGCCTTGAAGTCTGTGCTTGATGAAACAGATAGTACTGAATGCAAATTAGTTGCAAAGAATCTAAGAGTGGTGGGGTCTGCGAAGTCCTTTTAAAGGTATTAAGAGGCACAAAAAGCTGGAAAAAAAACCAAAATAATTTTTAACATAAAATCATCCCAAGAACATGCACAGGGGTTAATCCTGATTAAAAAAAAAAAAATCAGAGTCTAGGCCAAGCTATTTCTCAGATGCAACATGCCAAATGGACTCAGGTTTTTCAAGAAGAGAATAAAACGGGAACTTCCCCTCTGCTCTCGATTCTTCCGAGTCCCTTGAAAGCTTCACACTAGCACTCAGCACTTCATCAACAGCCATCTCTCCATGCTGAAGCCTCCAGACTGCAATCCCTGGCAGTGCAAGTGGGAGCAGTGCCAACTGTTTTATTAGGTTTGCACCCACGAAACCCACTAGCAAGGGAGGACCTGACTCTTTGTCCTCACGGGACCGCGGCGGGCTCAGTTTGTGCTGCTGCTGTGCACACACCGGGGGTGCTGAGTGTGGACTCTCTTGGCCAGTGGGAGAGTCCTGGGGAGGCTGCTGGCCTCGGTGCCAGCAGGGCCCCGTGTGAGGTGGAGCTCTCAGTGTCGCTGTCCTCAAGGTGTGAGGGAAGGTGGGTGTCTGTGTGCTTTTCCTTTGTGAAGGATTCTGATGAGGGATAATGACTTATCATGCTTAATGCTGCTGCTTTTGCTCTGGCAGCTCCTAGACAAGAATGAGCCTTTCAAAGCTTGTGTCATAGGAGGCAAGCAGGGGGAATGCTGCTGGAGTTAGCCATGATTGGATGTTCTCCCATATGAGAATTTTGGAGATGGGTGGGCTAGACAATGGCCTCACACAAATTATCACCCACACTGACTTTTTAAGCCTCATATTTTTCCTTTCATTTTAACCTTCCAGAGTAGTTTCAGGTTCACTTCTTCTAGTAAACGTTTCCTCTTCTCTTAAATAATCCATCTCCCCAAAGCTGACCTGACAGATGTTTCCCCCGCAGTGACCCTGCGCACACAGCACACTTCATGAAACCCTGGCTTCCATGGGGAAATGCAGCACCAGCAGTGACCCTGCTGGTGTCCCAGCTAAAAATAAAGCCTGTCCCTCCTGGCAGTGTTGGGGTTTTCTTTTAAGTAGGTAGGCAGTTTTACCCACTGGCTGCAGTGTGCTCTTGTGCCAGGCAGAAGGCACAGCTTAACCTTCAGAGCATGATGGAGCTGCCTTCCCTCTGGGGAATCACACCAGGAGACTGAAGGTGAGAAGATGCTGCACTTGGTGCACCTACGTCACTCCCAAAAATCTGCTGGCTTGCCTGCTGCCTGTCTAGATCCATCTCTTTGCTGTTTGTGCATCCTAGTGAGTCACAAACACCCCTCCTTCCCCCAGCTGTGGCCTTTTCCTGCCTCTGCTTTTCCTTCTTAAATATATAGATTTCTTCATGATTCTCAGTAACTGCCCCAACTCCTGACTTCCCTCAAAAACTCCATGCCTTGTAGCTTCCCAGCATCAAGCTTCTTTTGCCTTGGTTGACCACCTCTATCCCTCAGACCAAAGTTAATTTCCCAGTGAAGGCTGAGGGAGGAAATGTGGGAACTATGTTGGGTTGTGCAGTATTCCAGAAACCTCATCTAATTACTGTTGAAAAGAGAATATGAAGAGGTGGTCTGGTCATAATTTGCAAGTATCTGTGTGGGAGCCAACAGCTACTAGGTATGGTGGGCTTGGTGCAGTCAACCCAGATGAAAGGTGGTCTTGGTAAGCGGGTTTGGGAAAGACCACAAGGCTGCTGTGGGAGGAGGGCTCAGGGGGAAGATCCAGAAATGTTTCTACGTCCATAGAGTGAAGATTTGTTTTGATACAGGCCTCAAGTTCATTGAGAACCTGTTCTATTCATTTGTCTGCTCACTGAATTCCCACTGCAAAATGGATTTGTTTCAAGGCTTTGTCTTGAAAAGTGACCATCATTTTGTCAAAGAGGTTTTGTACTTGTTCTTTTACCTGTTCACTCTCTGACCTGATTGCAATGCTAATGGTGGCTCTGCCTGGGATAACATTCTTCCTATCCATTGTTCCTGACTTGCTGGTGTTGGAGGACTGTTGCTTCTGTTTTGGCAAAGCGTTTGCCTGTGACTTGTGACAGATGACAGGAGTTGCTGTCATCAGCGACGTCAGGACGAGCTGGGTTCAGAGCACCACCACAGAAATATGGCTGGGCACGAGAGGCTTTCTGGGCTGAGGCAGGAGGGGTAGGGAGTGAGTCTTAGTAAGGGTGTGAAAACTGGCTGTTTATTCCTGCCTCAGCTGTTGCTCAAGTCAATCCTGCACTGAAACTTGCAGCAAGAGTGGGACCCTGCAGTTCTCTTGCTGTAGCAGGGTCTTAGGAGAGATTTGGACTTGAAAGCAAGTTAAATGCATCTCAGTTTGAATTTTCTCTTCGCAGAAAAGGATGAAAAAATAATTTTTGCTGTCCCTGAAGGGTACTCAAACTCCTGAGTAAAACTGATGGAGATATGGGACTACTGGGATCCATAATGGAAGCTGTGCCCCTCAGTGGCTGGATAGAAGCTGTCCTCTCTTTTTGCCCTGGTGGCTTAAATAGATTGTACAGTGAGTGCTGCATGGGATGAGTGTGTTATCCAAGCACCTGCATTAAGCCAGTGACTCCTGTCATTTTACCTCCAGGATGAGGCACTTCACGTGCTGATCCAAGGTGACAGTGGGCACATGGTAGAGGGGAGAGACTCCAAGCCTTGTGTGCTGCAGTCTGGGATTGTGGAGAGAAGGAGAATATTCTCCTTCTCTTGTCTGGTTTCAGTGCATTTGGCTGAAGTGGTCATCTCCCATGACTCAGCTGCTGCTCCTGTTGGCAGGATTAGTTGTGGCAGATTTGGGGCCAGCATGGAGTATTGGGAGGAAGGAGGAATCAGGGCAGGATTGGATGGGAATATAGTTGTACGGGGGAAGTAGGAAGATGCCCTCCAGCTGCTGTGTGTGATGTGGGTTGTGAAGAAGAAATATATTAAGTTTTCCTTTTGAAGGTTTTTGTTGTGTAAAATGTTGCCAAAGTTCCTAAGGCATCTCTTTCATAGAGTAAGCTGGCTCTGCTGACTTGGGCTCACTGGACCTATGCAGATTTACGCCAGAGAAAATCTGGTCCTAAGTACTGTCTCTCTTCTCTCTTGCCAGCCCCCCTCTGATGGTATGCAAATTGACTAGGCTGGAAAGATAGTTCTGGTTTTTAAGATGACTGTGTAAAAACAGGCTTTTAGAGGGGAGGGTCAAGGGGAGGAAGCTGGTGAAACTAAGTGCTCTGAATACCAGGAGAATGCTATTTCTTCACTTTGGAGATAAACAGTAGTATGATTATCATATATGTTTCTAGAAAGTTCTTCTGATACATGATATCCTGCATCCAGTTTTCAAATATTCTCCACTGGTATCTAAGATAGGACTTGCTGACTGCTGGGAATGGGAGAGTATCATTGCAGGCGTGTTGGAAACCACAGGGGAGAAGCCTCATCCTTTACAAACAAAGTGCTTTGTTGTATGCACTGCCCCCAAGCTGGCAATATAGGTAATCTTGATTTTTTTGAATCTTCTTAATGGATTGAGTCATGTATTTACCTGGCTTAGCCCTATGACATCTGGGTATGGAATCTGCCTGATGCTCTTGGTAGGAATCAAGAAATAACCTCATGTCTTTCTTTGGAGAAAACTGCAGTAGTCTCTCATAGTCATCTGTTTGATTTTCTGCAGGAATTCTAAATCATGCCTAGGTGTCCAGTGGAAAATCTGTGATTTCAGTGGGTTCCAGGTATCCAAGTGGGTTAAAAGGAGCTGCTCTGTTAAGCTTCTAATCACCCTTTGAAATGTGGTCCTTTGCAACTCCTTTGGGGGAATACCTAAGGCACATTCAGACCATGGAGGAGGCAGAGGAGGAAGGTAGTGAGGCTGCAATAGTGAGAAAGAAGGATGTGGGTATTGAGGGTGTCTAGCTCCAGACAGTATTTCAGATTACCTGCCCTTGGCAGGACAGAGCGGGGCAGCCAGCCAGCGAGGGCAGACCTGCAGTTGGAACACAAGCTGAAGGGAAAAAGGTGAATCAACCTGTCTGGTAATTCTGTAGTGAAGAACAAATTTCTGCCTGTCTTTGCTGTAGAGATCAGAGTGGCATATGGCTTTATACAGCCCACAGGGAAAGCCATCAGAGGGTGGGGAGGGAAGAAATGGAGGTGGGGCAGCGGATAGCCTGGAGACTGCTGCCACTTACTGTAATTGCTGTAGCGGCTCAGCTTCCACTGTTTGTTGTCCATGTCATCTCTGCAATTACCATATGGTAAATATGACTTGAGTCTCTAGCAAATAACAGAGCTAGTATTAAAAGAGAATCTGTAAACAGCTAGTGCAGAAATGAACAAAGAGCAATAAACAGCCTGGACTTATGAAGAATGAATTAATCATCGTGGATGCGAGGGCTTATTTTTTTTTAAAGCAGTTGCAGAATTAGCAGCTGAAAAAACACCAACGGATTAAGATATCTAAATTGTCAATAAGAGAGACGTGGGGATATATGGCAGTAAAGGGTGAAGGTGCTGTGTGGAATCTTATTTGATAACTGTATTCAAACTGGGTGAATTTACAGGTTTTGGCACCTCCCAAGTGAAGTGGGAGGTATTTTGAGGATAACCCATAGCTCAGTGCATTTTTCATGCCTCCTGCTGTGCTCAGATCTGCAGAAGCAGTGGGCGTGTTACAGTGTATTTCCCACATCTCAGCTGGAGACCTTGGCTTTCTGGTTGAAACTCTGGAAATCTCTGCTCTCATTCTGCACACGGCAGTCAGCGCCGGGCTCCCTGTGCCAGCCCCACCGTGCTGGGGGTGCGCAGCTGACAGGTGGAGAGGTCTTGAAAAGTGAACAACACGGTGGGTCTCTGTCCATCGGTCTTGATTTAACCTTCCTAACAGTCCAGTGTCTTGTGAAAACCTGCTGTACAGCAGAGCTGAGAGGAAAGCGTTCACTGCCCAGGCGTGTCTTTCCTGCTCCAAAGAGGGCAGATCTGCTGTTGTTTTTGGTGGGAGCAGGCACTGAACTGTGGCTCTCCCAGACACCCGTCTGCTTCTGACTGCCTCGAAGATGGAGAATCAAGAAGAGATGAAGATAAATGATTAAAGGGCAGCCTGGGCTAATTTATAAAGATTAAAATAAATTTGTGTGCTTTGGCTAAAGAAAAGCTGTGGAGGAGAAGAGCTATTTACAAGTATCTGAAGCATGTAAATCTCAGACAGGGAGGAGAATGGTTGAGAGTGCTCCAAGGACATGATAATGAGAACTAGCAGCATAAATTTTCTTAATTTCATCCTAAATATAAGGAAGACGGCTAAAGCCTCCAAGATAAATTACATCATGGCAGAGTCTCTATGGGAAGTTGTGGAGATACCATCACGTGGATTATTTAAAACTCAGCTGGACAAAGTACTAGGAGATAATGGTCACAAGGGGAGGAAGGCAGTGGAAGTCCCTGAGGCATGGACCAGGCAACTCTTCTGTCTCTGGTCTAGCTAACTCTGAAATAAATGAAATCTGTGCTAATTAGGCTGAGGGCTTTTCTAATATTACAACAACCACTTGTTTTTGCTGCAGTAGTAAAGATGCTTTCTGAAGTGTAACCTTCTTCTCCCCTCCTGGTTTTCTGCCTAGTTTCTCACTTCACCATTTGCTGCTTCTGTCTCCATTCACCTTTTTAATATTTTCTTTCTTGCTGAGCCAGGAACAGGCCCTTCTGAACAGACTTGTGGAGGGCTTATAATTTCTCTTCTGTGTGATGTGGCATTTTTGGCAAAAACTTTTTTTTTTGCTGCATATAGACCAAAAAAGTAATAAATTTTGTTTTTATTTTTCCTTTAATAAGTTAAGAAATAAACAGGCTCTTCCAGAGGATGGGAACAGTGAGTGCCCCAGTTCCTGGGATTAGCACTCAGCATGGCTTGCTGGTGGCTAAGGGCTCCCTACCTGCCTACTTGTTGCACCAAATCCAGCACATCATGTGGTTTTTGTTTGTCTCAAATAGGTTTTCTGTCAGAAAACTTGTGGTTTTTTAAACGAAGTCTGGATCTAAAGATGAGATGTGACTACAACACCTCTTCTCTCCTTATGTACCATTTAGCCTGCCTCTCTGTGCAAATAACTGTGGGCTTTGAGGCACAAGTGCACTGTTGACAACAAATCCTAGAGTCTTTAATTGTAACAGTTGCAGATCTGTCACCAGAATGCTAAAGAAATGTCAGAATTGCTGCTGTCATCTGTAGGATGCTGTGAGTCACTAGGTGATAAGTTGCACTCTGATGGTGGCACCTGAACCAGCAGTATAATATTTCTATGAAGCAGGAGCAGTAAATAACACACCCTGTGTGCTGCCACGGGCAGTACATAAAATGTCTTTCACTGACAAGAAGTTTTCCTCACACTGCTGAAATGTTTTTCCCCTTCCCCCTACTGCTCCCCAAATGGTCTTCACTACTCTTTATTAACCAGCAAGACAGTGTGATGGAAACCAGTGCCTTGAAGGCTGCAGCAGAGGAACCAGTGCCTGGTACAACCCCGTGTGTTGTCAGGTGCTCCATGTTTTGTCTCCTTAAGCTGCAGTCCATGGAAGAGGCAGGGGAAACCACCAAGTGGGTGACCAAGTAACTCCACTTCTTTATTTCCCTCAGCCTCCCAAACCTAAAAGGGAAGATTTTCAGCATCTTCACTGGGCCTTTCACATCGTGAGCATAAGAGTCTGGAGAATGTGGCTGAACCTTCCCTCTCGTTTTGGGGCCATTCAGTCACTGGGAAGAACAGGGAGTTCACCTGTAAGGGGATACAAGCACCTAAAGACTTCAACTGCATTTAGAAATGTTGAAAAGACTGATCCTTGAGGGTCAGCCTCTAAATGTGCAATGGAGGCTTCCCGGTGACTTCTGAAGAGCCACAACACTGACTTTTTGCCAAATGCACATGTGGTTGTCACCAAGGCACTGCAGTGAGCTCCAGGTGCAGTTTGCTCTGGGTCCCTGTGCACTAACTGCAGGATTGGTGGTCACAAGCAGGCCTGGACCCCATAGCTGTGCTTTTTAGTCACCCACATAGTAAGAGACTGAGCATTGGCACAGGCTGACCAGAGAGGTTGTGTTTGAATATCCTCAAATGTATTTTTTAGTATGTTTTGAATGTATTCAAAAGCTAGCTGTATGTGGTCCTGGGCAATTGGTCTAGGTGGCCCTGTTTGAGCCAGGGAGTTGAGGTAGATGGTCTCCAGAGATCCCTGCCACCTCCTGTGTGAACTGCCTGCTTGAAAGTCCTGGAAAAACAACAGATTTGTGTAATGTTCATGAAAAGAAAAAGCCCTCATCTATATCTGAGCAGATAATACTGCCTTTTAAGCAGGAGCATGCCCACTACTAATCTGTATGTCAGCCTAAATACTAGGTTTTGGGGTTTGAATGTAAAAGAGGCTATGGTTCTGGGGGAAAAAAGAGCAACTCTTGCTGTTTCCCAGGCTGAGGAATCTCAGACATGGATGTGGACGGGGAGCAGAAGAGCGAACCCACCGTGGCCTCAAGGGAGGCTGCAGTACCACACACCATCAATAAGGATGGCTTTTAAAGTGTGGCTGTGGCTGCCCACTGGAGGCTTTCTGCAGTGTCTGCCACCTCCTGTGCATGTCTGTGTACAGGGCTGTGCTGCAGCTCCGCTACCCATTATCTGTCGGTCCTGTACAGATGTTCTTTAGGTCAGGTGTGAGCAAGGAAATAAAATGCCTGGCCAGTCAAGTGCAGTCAGTGGGGTATTGGAAAGGGACAATTAAGTACAGGCATCTTTATGGGTTAGCTGTTTATGCCCCTGCTTTTCCAGGAGCATCATGGATACTAAAATACAGAAAAAACAGTGTAGACTGGTTCCCCAGGGCAAGGTGAGTGTTTGGAGGTTGCTCCTAGCTGTACACAGACTTGTGCTCTGCTTGGACCAGCCCCTGGGATCACCAAATGAACTGGATCTCATCACTGCAGCCTTTCTATAAAGAATTAGTAGACTTGAGTTGTTATGTCAATTAACACCCATTTACCATGCTAGAATGGTGGGTATTGCTCAAATTAGTAGAGACGCCAGCTTGTAAATATTAAAGACTTGCTAAGAGAGCTGGTAGTTTTTTTTTTTTTTTTATGGTAGCTTTTTTTTTGCACCATCTTGAGCAAAAAGAAAGGCTGCTTTTGACACATACCAAGGGGATTAATCCTTAGGCAGCTAATTCTGGGCTTTGGCATGTTTACTGTGAAGTGCAAAGTAACAAGCACCTACAGCTCTCTGCCATAACTTTTCCATGGAGCTGAACTGTGGGGATCTGTCATGGTCTAGACATGAGTTATTGTGCTGTTTCCCTCATAAAACCTAGCTGGTGCAGTAGTACAGAGGTAAACTACCTCTTTGCTGTATCATAATCTGTGTAAAGTCAGCTCGGGCTCCTTGGTTGTGCTCATTTCAGGTAGGCAGGCGTGTGCCATTAGTCTGACAGTTTAAGGCCTGGTCTGTGTTGGAAATTTGTACTTGTCAGGCAAAATGAATCTGATTACACTGCTGTGGCCTTTGGCTTGCAGGTAAATCTTAACTTGCATTCTGGATACTATTCTTGTAGTGATGAGCAAGGGGCTCAATAGCATTTCAATGGAGAAAATTGAAAAATAGGCTTTGTTTCGTATTAAATATTTTGCCATGCTTTTATGCTGGGGGAGGGAGGACTGTGCAGGAGGTATAATACCTCCTCTGCAAAAAGTCAGTCATTTGTGTTCTTTGGCAAAAAGGCTATAATTTCAATTTTAGTTCATGGTTGTGAAAACCCCTGTGTGTTCAATCAAAAAGCTTTTATGTGCTTTGGAACTGAGGAATGTGGAGTCGTGTTATTAAGCTGAGCCTTATTTCTGTCTCACTCAGCTTTGGAGCGGGGCTGTGAGATGATGCTGATAGCAGTGCTGTATCTGCTAAGTGCACCTTGAGCCATCTCTGCCTGGCTCCAGTGCAGCACCCACGCCTGAGTGGGGCTCACCCCGTGCTGAGATCTAATCAGCTGCCTTTCCTGGCTGGTCACAGATGTACTCCCATGTCTCATTTATCTGGGAGGTGGGAGGAAGAGGGGAAGGAGAGGGAGGTGCCAGAAGAACTTAATCTTATTTCCAGGTCAAATCCAAAGGCTTTTTTGATGGTTTAAGGGCCATTTTGCCTAAATAAGAAATTAATAGGGACTTAGGGGGTTGCCTTTGGTTTTGTATTTAATGAGCAGTGATATAGGAACTTGGTATGTAGAGGTTACGTATCAGCCATCACTGTGTTACGTTGCCTCTTGATTTTATTTCTTGTAAATGCTTCCTTTTGAAAATATCCTTACCTTTAGATTAATGAAAGAAGTTGTACACAAAAAGCTAAATTATAAGGTATCAGTATAGCCCTGCCAGCTTTATGCCAAATACAAATCCACAGGAGACAAACCATTAGTCTTCTGAAACTCAGCTATTATAAAATATCATAAAATTTATCTCATAGAACCATAAAGTGGTTTGGGTTGGAAGAGACCTTAATTGTGCAAGCGTGGTCCATACTACCCTCTAGACTGTCTTCAGAAGGCTTTCAAGACTCATCTTTTTACTTAGGGGTTCTGTTTATGCATTTATAGATGATGTGGCCATTGTCAACCCTTGTAGAAGGAGTTCCTTCCACTAAAATAACTATTATGTGTCTTCCCAGAGCCTTCCTGTTGAACGCCTGCTCATCCTGGTGCAGTGATGCTCACAGCACTCTGTCTCTCTTTTGCATTGACTGATTGCTTTGAGCTTGCCCTGCCATACAGGGGGCACTTTCTGGTCCCTTCACTGCCGGTGCCCTCATTTGCGTGTATTCACTTTGGAAGCAGGAGCAGGGCAGAGACTTGTGGGAGAAAATCATGTCTGATGGCAAAGAGATGGTGGGAATTATGATCCTTGTGATCCCCCAGTACCAACTAACTTTGTGCTGTTGCTGCAGCCTCCTGCTGTTCGCATCTTGTAGGGCCAGGGCAGTGACAGTGCTGGAATGACGCCTCCCTGTGCCAGACGTGGATGTGTTTTGTTGCACTGCTGTCAGAGGGGTGACACCATGTCGCCTCCTGAGTGCCTGGGAGTGTCCCAGGATTGTGCTGCAAGGCCACCTGGAGGCCTGGTGCTCAGAGCAAGTCTCATGCTAAAGGTTGGCTCCTGTCGTAGCCAGCCCTGCTGAGATCAATGCCGCTGCTTAGAGGAGGAGTGGGGAGTGTCTGCTTCGCTCCAGGCAGGCCAGGAATTCCCTCCTCTGGTTTTTAGACTGAGTTTAGTAGCTATACATTAGGGAGAACTTGCACCTTGTGTAAGCAACCTTGTTGACCTGGAGCTAGAGAGTGAATTTTAACTTTTCTGTCCTCTGTCACCTGAATGTCAAAGCATTACCTCAATGTTTTCTTAAGACCAGTTTTAAAATTTAATGCTTTTGTTCTGTTATAAAGCATTTTTGTAGCAGTTCTCAATAGGGGGATGACCATAAGAATGCTTCACTGTATTTTTCAGTTTGGTTAGGTTGCTGTTTTTCATGTTAATGAACATATATTAAGATCTTATTAGACAGCATGGCTGTAAGCAAAGTTCCTGTTGGTCCCACTGGGAAGTTATCTGTGGCAAAGAATTGCAGGATCAGGTCATTATAGTTTCATTTTAGAAAAATGAGTGTGACCTCTACTCGATGTCAAAGCAAATGAAAATCAGTGAAGAAAAATGTTCCCAATTTCTGAGATTTTAGTCTGCAACACATAGCCTGAGTTTGGAGATCCTAACACATAAACAGAGGCTACCATGGCAGAGATTGTCTTTGAGATAACATACTATTAGTTTGATAAGTAATAGTAAAATTAGCCTCTGCTTAAAATCAAATTAAAAATTTAAGTGGAACTGGCAAGGTCCTGGAGTGTGTCGAGGAGTGCCAAGCAGTAGAAACCATCATGGTATTACAGAAGGTAGACAGTGTTAATTACAGAAGTTGTTTGTCCCACAGAGAAGGAGGTTGGTGGTAGCAGTGATTTATTTCAGAGGGCATTTAGTCATTGCACTATTCCTAGACAAGGCTCTGAATTTAAGTGATGCTTAGACTCCTAAATAATGTTTGAAACCAAATTTAGGTGGTTGAGTCATGTATATGTTTTTAAAAGTACTCCTGTCTTTCTGTCAGCCATTTCTACATGGCTGATCTTGGAAGACACAGCACCTACTGGATGTGGTACAGTTAAATAGGAGCTGGGAGCTGAAAGTCTCAAGAGGTTGGTGGATACCTGCCAGCAGCTGCAGTATGGAAGAGGATGATCTGATGTGCCTGGGGTGTTTCTGGAGCTGCTGTGCTCGTGCAGCTGGTTTCTGTGTGCACCTTGCGTCAGAGGCACCTGGAATGCGTCATCTTTGCTGTTGTGTGCACACATCTACCTGGCAGCCCAGAGATCTTGGGCTTGCTCACAGTCACTGGCCTGCACTGGCCCTTTCTCAGGAGTTTCCTAACACCCTGCACCCCGAAATCTAGGCAAATACTGTGCAGAGAGCAAAGGAGGAGAAAATGGAGCATCAAACTGAACCTGAGTTGTATTTGCTGGGCAGTTCAGTCCTCGCTGTGACCCTGAGATATGCAGGCAGTGGGGTGTTTTAGTGAGATTTCAGGGCTGTCTAGCAGTCCTCACTGGGACTGAGGTCCCTTGCATCCCTGGGAGCTCAATCAGGCACCAGGGCTGTGGGATACAGGGGGATAGGTAAGCAGGCACTGGAGTGGGAAGGTATGTAGGCGAACATGGGAGAATTTCACTCATTTGAATTAGTCGGCACAGCATGAAGAACTGTATTGTTTTTTAATATCAAGGGTGTCAGATATGGATTTGTGATCCTGATACTGCATAATCAATTCTCTTCCCTCTGCTGTGCTTTGTCAGGAACAGTTTTGTTCATTTGCAGTCTGTGTTCACGCTTTCCCTCCTGTTTTGCTGTCTTTATAGATTTTTATCTGAAAGCTGAAAATGTTTTTTTGTTGATATTGGGAAGATTGCACCCGCTTTTGGAAATAGGCAAGCAACACAATATGATGATAAAATAGCCATTTGAGATGCATTTATTACTGCTGGTAACACAATAATGTTTTCTGGAATATTTACAGTTCAGAGAGGAGGGTGGATCTCCTCAAGTGTTCAGGAGCTAGTTAATCTCTTTGAACTACTGTCATCTGAAGTTCAGGCATCTTGCTCTAAACTGCCTGACTGGGCACTCTCATGAGACAGCAGAGAAAGGTGTGAAGGGACATAATCCCTTCTGGAGATGTAGATCTTAAATACATCTTTTGTGTCAGCACGGGGTGGGACGGGAAGGATCACTCCCTGGAAATGAGTCTCTCCTCTGACTACAAAGGGAGCCTGAGAGACTTGGTTTGACTTGCTGCCCAAGATTTGGTAGTTACAGTAGGGGAAATGAATCCCAGGCCTGCTCATTTGGCAGTACAAACCTCAATGAAAGTTAGTGGGAGTTAAGGCTTTTGAACCTTCCAAGTGCTGTAGATAATGCCACTATTAAGGTTGATGTTTCCTGTGAGATACTTGCCTGTGTCTGGATTCACAAATGTGATTTGTCAGTTAAGCTTGAGATCAAATTCTTCCAGAGGCCCGTTATGAAGGAAGGAGAATAGTGTGATCCATGATAATGTGAAGGGTTCAGAATCCAATTTTAAATGGTGCAAGCCCTACAGCAATGTAGTTTGTAAGTAATAGAAGGTATTGTTGGGCAGTGATATGCCAAATCTGTGTGCTACATCCATCAGCTCCATTGTTTTTGTATGGTATTTTAGGTTAGAG
Organism: Melospiza melodia melodia; assembly: GCF_035770615.1. Lineage (NCBI taxonomy): Eukaryota > Metazoa > Chordata > Aves > Passeriformes > Passerellidae > Melospiza > Melospiza melodia. Next base: position 74,725,827 of record NC_086199.1, read on the forward strand.
ATTACTTTCATTTTAGAAGTTATTTGAAAATACATCAATTTCTTAGGGATGCAGAGGGAATGTTAGTGGGAATATGCATTTTGCTCTGTCTTCTGAGTTTTATGAGTACAACTTTGCCGAAATGTGGTATTTTTGTAGGCTTCTGTGACCATTTAAAAGCATGATTATTGATGTAAAATGTGACTGTCCAGATGGCAAAGGAGAGGCTAGTGATAAATGGCCTTTGGCACTTTGCCGAGCATGAGTCTTCTGCCCTATTTCTGAGTTGATACCTTTACCTTCTAACATGGACCACCTGTGCATCAGAGCTTGGGGGAGCTGTAGGACTCTTCTGCAGACTCTGCAGACTGTTAGGAGGGGCTGTTTGTGGGGATGATTTGGTCACAAAGGTACTCCATGATTTATGACTGAATCACGTCATACAAATGGACTTCATTTGAAGATTGGTCACTGGTCTTAAGTGGTACTTTTTGTGTTGCTAGAGACTGCTTGAATTGTTTTATTCTCTGCGTTTTGAGTCAGGGGGGTCCTTAGGTTTGACAGCTTGTGCTGAGTTGAAGTGCTGTGCACTGAGGATCACCATGGCATCACTAGGTGAGTGGTAGCTGAGTATTAGGTTCTGTTGCACATGATGTAGGTCAGGAATGAGCTTATATATATATATATATATATATACACACACATACTTTTCCTCTGAATTACTTTTCTAGCAGTTGATCTGCAGAGCATGTAAATGCTGCAGTTTGTTAGAGTCCCTGCTAAATACCTTCTTCAAAGTGGCAGAGAGACAGCCCATACATCTCTACCAGTACTCTTCAGTGGTGAGATACTGAAGTGCGTTTGGGTAAATGTTGCATCTTCCTTCTCTCTCATGCTTCCCTCCCCCCTCTCTGTTTTGTTTGTTTCAGGTTCTCGGCCTTTTTGGATCTACACAGTGGAAGTTGCATCTTGTGTATGGCGTGGTTAAGCTTGCAGCCTGTCACCTCGGCCTTCCTCCATTTTGGGCTGGTTACTTTTGTGCTGTTTTTGCATGGTTTGCAGGTGGATGCTGGCCTGACGGGAGACTCAACCAGTACAGTACAAAACAGCTCGTGTTCAGGATCTTTTGACTGCAAGGAGGGTGTTATCCTGCCAATATGGTACCCAGAAAACCCATCCCTTGGGGACAAAATTGCCCGTGTTATCGTATACTTTGTAGCGCTGATCTACATGTTCCTTGGAGTCTCCATCATTGCAGATCGTTTCATGGCATCTATAGAGGTCATTACATCACAGGAGAAAGAAATAACAATTAAGAAACCCAATGGAGAGACCACAACAACCACGATTCGGATTTGGAATGAAACTGTTTCCAACTTGACCCTCATGGCTCTGGGCTCCTCTGCTCCTGAGATCCTCTTGTCTCTGATAGAAGTGTGTGGGCACGGATTCATGGCTGGAGACCTGGGGCCATCTACAATTGTTGGCAGCGCTGCTTTCAATATGTTTATCATCATTGCCATCTGTGTCTATGTGATCCCTGATGGGGAAACCAGGAAGATAAAACACCTGAGGGTTTTCTTTGTCACAGCTGCATGGAGCATCTTTGCTTACATCTGGTTATACATGATCCTTGCTGTCTTCTCTCCAGGTGTGGTTCAGGTTTGGGAAGGCCTGCTCACGCTGTTTTTCTTTCCACTTTGTGTCGTTCTGGCTTGGATAGCAGATAGACGTCTGCTTTTCTACAAGTATATGCACAAAAAGTACCGTACTGATAAGCACAGGGGCATTATCATAGAATCAGAAGGTGATCACCCTAAGGGAATTGAGATGGATGGCAAGATGATGAACTCTCACTTTCTAGATGGGAACTTAGTGACTGTGGAGGGGAAGGAGGTAGATGAATCTCGCAAAGAGATGATCCGGATCCTAAAGGACCTGAAGCAAAAGCACCCAGAAAAGGACTTGGACCAGCTGGTGGAGATGGCCAACTACTACGCCTTGTCTCATCAGCAGAAGAGCAGAGCCTTTTATCGCATTCAAGCAACCAGAATGATGACAGGAGCTGGCAATATTCTGAAAAAACATGCAGCTGAGCAAGCCAAGAGAACCACTAGCTTGCATGAGGTACGGCCAGAAGAACCCGAGGAATTCATCTCCAAAATTTATTTTGACCCATGCTCCTACCAGTGTCTTGAGAACTGTGGTGCTGTTCTCCTGACAGTGGTGCGGAAAGGAGGGGACATGTCCAAGACCATCTATGTGGACTATAAAACAGAGGATGGCTCTGCCAACGCTGGTGCTGACTATGAGTTCACAGAGGGGACTGTTGTCTTGAAATCCGGGGAGACCCAGAAGGAGTTCTCTGTGGGAATTATTGATGATGACATCTTTGAGGAAGATGAGCATTTCTTTGTGCGGCTCAGTAATCTCCGTGTGGTGGAGAGTGAGGAGCCTCCAGAGCTCAGTAACTCCCCATACCCAAAGGCCATGTTGGCTTCTCCTTGTGTGGCCACAGTGACTATCCTGGACGATGACCACGCTGGCATCTTCACATTTGAGTGTGACATTATACACGTCAGTGAGAGCATTGGTGTGATGGAAGTCAAAGTCCTAAGGACATCAGGTGCGCGGGGTACAGTCATAGTGCCATTTAGGACAGTAGAAGGGACAGCAAAAGGAGGTGGCGAAGACTTTGAAGACACTTACGGGGAGTTGGAGTTCAAGAATGATGAAACTGTGTAAGTACGCCATTCATTTCTGTTCTCGGGTCTAGTTATGGTATTTAACCCCACATTTTGAGTCCATTACAGGTGGATGCTGACAAGGGACAGGCTCCTTTTCTTCAGCTTTCTATCAGTTTCCCTACTTACCTCTATCAGGCAAGAGCCGACAGCAGGATTTAAGAGCTCAAAGCTCTTGTCCCTTCCCTCTTGGGAATGACAAACTGAGGCTTAGAAATACTGGGGATCAGGGATAGGAAGAAAATATATAATTCTCTGAGGTCCTGTAATAAAGCTAAGGGTTAATGGAGAGTTAAGGTAGAGAGAGAAGGAAAAAGATGAGGTTTTACTTGGCTGGGCAAATACGGGAAAGCCTCTTTTTGAGCACCGAACATAGGGAACACAGAACTTTGTTGCAATCCCTAGATTAAAGGTTCATAACAATTATTCCCAGGCATGTGAGAGCTACTCAGTAGTCCTTGGGTTTTATTTTCACATGAGCGATACTTCATACCTGTGTCCCTAGGCTTGCCTGTGCAACTGGCAGGTCTGTGTGGCAGCTAATTCCCAGCACAGGCACAGCTGCAAAGCTATTCTGCTGAACCTGAAATCCCTGCAGCTTTTATGACTCTATAGTCTACCTATATTCCCTACATCACCTTCTCTATGATCGCTGTATGTCTGTTCATTTGCTACCTGTGGTTTTTTCCCCCCTTATAAAATACTGTGGCAAATGGCAAGTATGGTCTAAAGCATTACAGATCACAGCCTGCCCATGTGGCTCCATGACCCAGTGTTTTCATACAGAATAAAGAAGGGAAGCAGCACCCATCCTATTAATTCGGCTTTTTTTATTGCATACTAAGTAGCTGATGCTAAGCTAGGAAGTAATAAAGACCAGAGAGGCGATAATGTCTAATTGCTCTAAGTACCTGTTGTTAACAAAAGTGAGGAATGAGAAAAGTCCCTTAGTTGAGCAGGGAGAAGGACAGAGGTGTGAGCCTGGTGCTAAAAGTCCTAAGTGCCTAGTTCCTTTTGTTAAAAATCTAATCACTTGATCTATCACAGGAAGAATTGTGCGGCTTGCATCTGACATCAGAGAAAGGAAATATTTGTACCAAACCTCCCAAGGATGTGCCCAGAAGGATGTTAATATATTAAATTCTGCAAAGTAGGGATGTCCTAATTTGATAGGCCCTTCTGTTTTAGCCCACTAAACTGTTTAATCCAGCTAATATCCACAGTCTTGATGCTTGATTATAAGTATATGTTCTTCCTGTTAGAGGAAGAGAAGCTCCTGTTGGCTGGTTTCAGCCAGTGTCAGAGCTGGAAGGGGGTCAGCTGTCCTAATCTGGCCTTTTTGAGAAGATGGACCATGCAGGTCAGTCTCCTTAGCTGAACCACAAGCTAATTTCTGTGGAGAAAGCAAAGAAGAATGTTAGGTTTGTGGTTACAGTCTCTTGTGAGCAGGCTACCTAAAATATGATGGGTACTACTTTGCTTTAGCCAGGTCTTGAAGCAGAGACTTTCCTTGCTTGAAGAAGACCATCACTGAAAGGCCAGCAGATCTGGGGTAACAGAGAGTACTCAGAGCTGTACTCCCTTTCTCTCATGTGCTGGCTAATGGAAGACTTCTTTTTGTCTTTGAAAAGTGGGACAGAAGGTCAGAGCATACCTACAGAGTTGCTTCACTTGGGTTAAAACAAATTGTTTTCAGCAGAACCTTGTGGCACAGACTCCAATAAAAAAAAAGGCAGTCCAGAAAACAAGTATGTGTAAGTTGCTTAACACTGTAGTTTTTGACCCAGCAGTGACGCAGAGCATAGACAGGACATTTGTAGTGTATTTAAAATGGTGGCCACACCTGATGCATTAATGAGACTTTCACTTCTGCATCAGAAGCCTACTGAGAACAAAGCCCACTAGCCTCAGTGGCCATGAAGATCATGTGGCTAGCAGATTTTAATTTATTTTGAAGCTGGAATTAGTGTAGTGGCTCAACATTGCATTTAATCAAGCTAATATGCCTAACAGGGAGGGAGATGATATCAGCCAGCACATATCTTTATTCACTCCCTATTTACTCCTTTATTCATACCTCCAGGAATTATAGGAATGAAATTTTAGTCTGGAAACATGGAGGTAGTTTTCACTAATCAGTCTTTGGCCTTTAAATTCAGCAAACACAGGTCAGTTGCTGCATTTTGCCAGCTCCTCTTTGAGGTCCAGGTTGTAGCAGCTGTGGAAACCTGGAAGCAGTAGTAGGTGGGTTTAATATTTTCTTCCTTCTCTGCTTTCTAAATCTGAATGCAGAAAAATAATTTTGGTATTATACCTATTATTTAGGCTACAAATAAATTTGAAGCAATTTAAATCTGAATTTTGGACTTCAGACCCATAATGCTGCTATTCCAACAAACAGTTTGCTTAGCCCAGTTTGGGAAGATGGGTGGATAGGGTGTTTGGTACAGTTTCGCTGACCCAGAGGGCAGTGCATGAGTCACAGAATTGCTTGGTACAAGGCTGTCTGAAGACACTGGGTCACCAAATAGCCAGAGCTGTGCCTGGCTAAATATTTGAGTCTGCCTCTTAGATGCCTTGCCACTGAGGGGGATTCACCACGAGGTATTGACATCCCCTGCACAGTGAAGGGGGAACCAGGAGTCCACCAAGCTCAGTGCAGAACAGAGAGGACAGCAGGGAGACTAAGATGGTCAGCAGGCAATACAGTGGGAGGCAGAAAGCAGCGAGAAGTTAACGTGCTCCCCACTTCAGCCTACTGTTTAGATCCTTGCCTAAGAAAAATGGAATTTGGGCTCTAGTTTCCATGCTGGTGTAAAACTCCTACACCAGCATGTCCACCTCACTGCCTTAACCTTCACAGTCTTCTCATGGAGTCACTTTGATAAGATTTTTTGACTCGTGGAGGAGACAAATTATTTAACAGCATCTTGCAAACACGTAAGACAGTGCTGAGCTTTGCCGTGGCTATGCACATATGCTAAGGATCTGCAGAACTGCAGGCACAGAGAAGCACTGATCTGTGTAAACTGAAGGAGAGCAAAGCTTCAGTTCATGCTCTCAGCTTGCTCTCTATCACATGAACTTAAAAACTCACATTGTGCAGCAGCAGGCAATCTGTAAGCAGTTTGTAGGTTGGCCTCCTGAAGTGTAGCAATGGCTAAATTAATTTGGGGGGGGGGGATTGGATTACACAGCACCCCTGATATCAAACTGTAGGAGAAGTGCTGCCACCTACCAGGGCCAAGGATAAGGGCTTTCCCTGGAAACTAAACTAAAGGGGGAACAGGCCTTCACTTAGATATAACAGGACAAAGCAAACAGTCTCACGAGTGGTTTTGAGAGGCTTTCCCTAAAATATATGGGACCAAAAAAAAGCTGAGTTGGTTTGAGCTTTACAGAACAAGAGGGAAATGGGTCCTGCCAGCGGGTCTTGCTTATTGCCCCTGTGATTCTTTCTAGACTAACACAGTCAAAGTTTCCTTACTCACTTTTGGGTGGGAGCACAAGAGAAGATGCTGAGAATGCAGGCTGAGACGAGGGGTATTGAAACAATGAAATATTACTGAAATATGGTTCTATGCAGAGTGTGTGTGTTTGTATGTATGCATGGGTGTGTTTGAGTGTTGGATAGCTGTGAATCAAGCCATATAATCTTGAATGCTGTTGTTTGTTGAGAAGGGAGTTGTTCAAATCGCAAATATTTGATTATGCTGCCTCCTTTTCAATACATTTTTTATTTCTGAATTCCTGTTCCAGTGAGGGCCAGATATAAACTAAGCAGCTAAAGTGGAATCCTAGCTCTCTTGTTGACCAAAAGGATCAATCAACTCAAAAGCTTCTTTTTTTTTTTTTTTTTTTTTTTTTTTGGCAAAATGACTGAATACTTTTATTTTAAATTATTTTGTATGGAAATAAATGTTAGGTTCTTGAAGGTATGAAAAAGTAGAAGAATGATTGACCTTGCTGCTTTATCATGTCTCAGCAATAAAGAAATCATTAAGAGCCAGAAGCAAAAAAATGAATTGAGTTTTAAAGGATTTTTTTTTTTTACATTAGAAAGAGAGCTCCTATCAAGTCATTAAATTTAATTTAAATTTTCTCTGTTTAAATTGTTTCTTCTGTTTAAAACTGTTGAAATTCATATCGAAATTTGTCTGTGTCTTGTTTTAGAACGTTTGGAAAGATACACAAGTTACCAATGGCTAGCTGATATGCTAGACAATAATGAGGATCTGCTGTGGCCCTGTCACTTGCAGCAGCTGTACTGACTTAAGGCTTACTAGATGCCTTTGTTGCTTGCTAAGTTGCTTGCAGGACTTGCAGGCTACTAGAATTACAGCTATTGTGTGGCTCAGGAAGGCTATTGAGAGATGCTGTGGTGTTGAACTGGTATTCAGTGGGCTGCACAGCCTCTTTCCAAGTCAGCTTGGCTGAACTTTGGTAGCATATGGGAGCCTAGAGTCCCTTATCTATGTGTGTGTTAGGCAGAGTGCTTGGTGTCAGAGGGGCTGTCTACTCCTATTATACAGAGACTGCTGGAGACAAACATATGGGGACACTGTCTTGATAGGCATTGAGATATTCTTCCTTCCCTTCAGGATTTGGGTAGGATGTCGTGCAAGTTGCATGTTGCCTCTCCTTGTCTGCTTCTCCCCAGAGAATCCCACAGGCTGCTGTGTGCATGGCTGTGTCTGCACCATGAATCACTGTGAGCCTTGGGCTGTCTCCCAGGATGTGCTTAGTTTGGTAATGCTGGTCTTCCAAAGGGCTGCCATGGCACTGTGCAGTGAAAAATCATCCTCCTGTTGGGGGCTTCAGGCACTTTCTGGCAGGGGGCTCATGAAATGCATGTCTTTGTGTGCACGTGGTGGCTGGAGGTGGTCCTGTCTGCACCAAGGTCACCTTGGTGCTGTGCCCCAAGGCTGCTGGTTAGCAGTTGCCCAGAGCAGACAGCACATGCTGGTGCTGCTGCCCTCTCTCCTGTGTGTTGTACCACCCTTGTTTGGTAGGAAGGTCAGTATCCCTTTCCCCTCCTTTTCCCCTCCTGTCCAACGGGGGTTGGACACAGAGACCCTGGGCCCTAACCCCTTGCTCTCTTGCCTGCCGTGATGGCTCTTGGCTTCTTCCAGCAGATCTGGTCATGGTGATGGGGGAGAAAAGGGAGCGTTGGTTTTCTGCTTGAAGGATGTCACGCTGAGGTTTAGCACCCCTTATTGGCCTTCCTTTTTGCCAGGCAGCACTTGAGGAAACTGTCAACCTAATTTTTGAATTTGATCACCTACACAGTTGTGGTTGTGTCATTTTGAGGGGAATGCTATTATTGATACTTAGCTCTTCTGTTTGGTATTTCTTCAGTAGATCTCCTAGCACTTTGCAAAGGAGATTGAGAGACAGTATTCCCATTTTGCAGATGTGGAAAAAATACAGAGAAAGTGACTTGTCTTCCTTCTGGATTACTGACCAGATCAAAAGCAAAGACATGAATAAAAACTGATCTCCCTGAACTGCTGACCTGTGCTCTATCCAGAGAAGGTCTGTGTGCATCAAGCTTATAGTTTTGCATTACTCAGGACCACATTGTATTTTTGCAGATTCACTGACCTCTCTTCAGCTGTTGAGAGTCAGGATGGTACAGGTGTAGGCAGTAACTGGAATATCTCACTATTCCCCCAAGCTGACAACAGGAGCTGCAGTTTTGGATGTTCATTTTCCTAAATTAAATTTTGGCTACATGACATGGAGGTCTGCTGCATCAGCAGACTTTGCTTTATTTATATCAGCTGTGATTACACCAATTAATGACCAAGGTAATAACAAAATTATTTTGGTACTTGAATCTGAAATCTTATTCAATAGCTGTCATACACCATACACTGACCCTAAGGCTCTGGTTCTGAGAAGACAGCCTTCAAAAAAATAAGACTTATTAGTGGGACTCCAGGCAATGAGAATTTGTTATGTGAGGCTGATGCTTTCCTTCTCTCAGGAGGGAATGCTTCCTGCCCATTACAGCCTACTGAGATTGAATCCTCTAAACTTTTCTCTAGTTTGTCTCTATTAGTAGGTAGGCACCCTCTGGCTTTCTTTTCCTGCTTCTACAGTTAAATTAGAAGTTCTTGATCCCTATTTTAATTCACATTAAAGCAAAACAGTAGCAGACGCCCTCAAGTTAAGCAAACTTGCCCCCCACTATTTTGCCATTGATAAAGGCTGTTGTATTTGCTTTTTGCTGTGAAATTCTCCTGTCAGTTTTCTTAGCAGTATCTCAGCAGTATTTAATTTAACTGAATTCCTTTACATACATGCGCAGATGCTTTAATTTCTGCTACAGTCTGTCCCACTGTGAAGTCTAGGTGACGTGACCTGCAGGGGATTAGTGTAAGGTGTCAGGGGACTGTTTCTGGAATGTCTGTAAAACCAGCCTGCAGAAATGTGAGACCTTGACACCGCACTGGGAAGAAGAGAAGCCCTGAGCTGACCTTTACCTTCCCAGATAGTCCTGTTGGCAGGTGTCAGGGGGATACACTTGCCCTCTGTCCATGAAGGACAAGCAACATCCTGTCTCAGGGACTGTGACTTCTTGCCCAGAGGCATTATGTGACAGTGTTAAATGGGGGAGGCCTGGGGCTCCAGCTCAAAACTGAGGCACGTGGCAGAGATCAGCTCTTCAGCAGCTCCTGGGAAGCTTATGGATTCTTCAAGAAGGCCCTTCAGATGGACATTCTGCAATGTATAGGAGAGGGCAGTGAAATTCCTAGTTTAGGGCAAACACAGGGAAATTCACCCTGACAAATGACACAACCAAGTTTTGGATTTAAAAACAAACAAAGGACCAGAACTGGTCCAAGATAAAACAAGTTTACTGTGGTTTTCCCTGCTTAACTCACACTGACTCATGCCTTACTGAGTGGAGCCCCTTTGCAAAACGAGTAACTTAGAGGTCATGCTGTCTACACACAGGGTTAGAGGCACAGGTTGTATTTGTTTCCCACATGTAAAGAAGAAGGAGAAAGCACAGTTTGAGTGATGAAGCTTCAGGGGATTAAGAAGAGATGCTGGTGGCAAGCTTGATGGACATCCCATCATATGTGCTGGGAGTTTTTTGGAAAGCCAACAGTGGGAATGCTACTTATGGCATCATTATGAAGTGTCTGTGACTCTGACTTCTAACAAATCAGAGTGTCAGTAGAATTTGTGTTAAGTTTGGGCTTATCCTTCTGTAAATGAGATGAAGAGAACAACGGTGTCTAAAGTATCCCCACCTAGAGGTCCTTCAGGCTGTTTTTGATGTGATTAAAGAGGAGCTGCTCATGGTGCAAGATGGCAGTGGTTTCAAATAAGAGCTGATTTACCTGTTGCTAGCAGTGGGATTTGGTTTTTATTTACTTCATGTCAGGAAAAAAGGTGATAAAAGAATTTGCTATGCTGGCTGATTGAAGCACCAGGGACCAAGTTCATCCTCCATTTAGCTTCAGTGAAAACAGCAGATTAAAGCTGGGAGGAATGTGGACTCATACATATTTACAGCTGTCTTAGCAGATGGGCTGTTGACAGATGAGGCCCCTCAAGTCTCTGCCTGGGTGCTGGGTGCCAGCATGTACTGCTGAGAGCATTGTAGCTGAAGTCAGTCCTGGTGTTGAGCAGGCACTGGCTGCTTCCTGGATCGGACCCTTTAGGTGAATTGTGCTGGAAGGGCAGTGAGATAGGAATCTGAATGTCAGATAGCACCAGTTCTTCCTGCCAGGCTTTACAGGAACTGTCCTTAGGAGGCTGGTGGAGACATCTGCTGAGGTGCCACAAAGCCTGAGCAGCTTCATGTGGAGCATGGTGCAGCCCCAGATGTGGACTGCAGTAACTGGAAACCTTCCTCTGAACAGCACATTCCTAACAGCTCCTGCTTATCCTGCCTCTCTCCTTCCACATCCTCATGTGGAGACCTTCTGGGTGTTAAAAGCAGACCAGGACTTGATGCTCTACTCCATGTGAGCAAAAGCCACGGCTCTGTTCTCCTGCTCCTTTTGTTAGATGGTGGAAAATCTCCTTTGGTGTTTCCTGTGCTGGGCAAGAAAGAGACTTCTTTCTTCCCTGTTCACCTCTCTAAAGAGATTCCAGGAGTGGTTGCTCCTGCCTGTGCTGTGGCTGTTTGGCTGAGTGTGTCGTTGATGTTTTATCTCCTGCTGCACCTCTTTAGTGATCTATGTAAAAGGATGTTGTTAAAGTGAAATGGGTTAGGAATTACCTTTTGTGCTTCTGTTTTTCTTTCCATGAGATCAGCAAGCCAAATGTGTCCTGCTCTCAGAAAATTACCTACCTGAGCACTGTGCTGCTTGACTTTTATCATTTAAAGAGAAAAGGGTGATAAAATGATCAATGTTTAACATAGAAATTTTGCTCCACTTACCTGTGCTTTATCTGTTTTCCCTCCTGGGTTGGTCTCTCCTTTGCCTCATCTGCTTGAGAGTTTTGGTTTAATACTGCTATTCCCGTTTCCCTCAGTAAAGACAACTAGATCACAATGCTGTTTAGAAAGGATGTGCTGGGACCAGTGCATTGGCTTTGCAAGATATCAAATGCTCTGTTTTCTAAGACATCAGAAATGGTTACTTTTGGGGTGCGTTGTGGCGGGCTTTGGTAGCTCACAGTAGTTTTCTCATTCTGTGTTGTAACTGGGAAGAGGGAACATGTGAATTGGCAGTTTTTCCCAGATGTGTCCTGTTAGCTAACACCACCAGAGGTGGGCAGACCTCTGAATAATGCAGGAGCACAGTAAGCTGACTATGTATGAGCAATAACTGCTTGCCTAGTAGCTGGGCTCCCAGGGTTTCATCAGCTGGATCCTGCAGACCCGTGCCTGAAAGCTGTGACAGGGTCCTGAAAGCCAGGGAGGAGCCTGGCTACTGCTGGTGTGAGAGGCTGTAGCACTGGGAAAGCATGAGGAGCTGAGCACACTATCTCAGTGGCATGGTGCCTGTCCTATTGCAAAGTCCTAATTTTCTGTGATTAGCAAATTCTTGACATAATTGTATTTCTTGCTCTTTTTGTGGCCTGAGAAGTGGAGCAGTGCTAGACATGGTCTGTGGGAGTCAGGGCTGATGGCAGCTTCAGTAGGTCATTAGACTTTGTGGTGGGCAGCTGGTGCTGGCTTTCCCTTGAGGTACTGACAAAAAAAAAAGTCAGAGGCCTCATTAACCCATCCTTTATATGGTATGGGGCAGCAAAACCCAGCATAACAGATGTGACATCCCCCCTGGCTTGACAGTGAGCTGTAGACAGCAGAGGCCGAGCAGGAGAGAAGTGCAGAGTGGTTTTCTTGGAGCACAGTGCCCAGGAGAGAGGGTAAAGAGCAAAGGATCTGCTGCTTGAAGTGACAGGTGGGTTTTTTCTTCTCTAAGCTCTGTGTGGAGTAGTAGAACCCCTCTGTGTTCCTGTGCAGTGCTTTTGGCCATCCAGGAGGCCAAAAGCATCACCTGGAGGAGGTGAGGTGCCATGGTGCAGAGGCAGCAGGGCAGCTGTCTTTGCTAGCCTGGTGCTGCAGCTCTCCTGGGAAGATCTGGTTGATGACAGAAAAACTCAGCGAGTCCAGACTGAAATGAAGAGCAAAGTCCAAGGATGAAACAGGCCACTGGCTTTGGGTGCCCAGGCAATGGAAGCATGGCCAGCCTCAACTTTGTGCTGGGGTCACTCTGTCTGGCTCTGAGGGGCCAGGGTGGTCTTTCACAGCTCTGGGGCATTTGAAGGCAGGACAAATGGAGGAGCAGGCTGAGGGAGGACCTTTCCCAGCATATGCTGTATTGACTGGAGTCCATGAATGCCCTAGCCTGAGACAAGGGCATTCAATGCCCTCCAAATGCCTTTGGAGACAGCTTCTTGGAGTCTTTCTAAAGAAGACTGAGATTCCCTCGTGCACGTAGCCTGACTTGTCATACCTCATGTGGCGCCGTATTTCCTGTCCCCACTCTGGGAATGGAGCCCAGCAGTTGCCTGGGCAGGGAATGGTGACTGCTGTTGGCAAGGGATTTCTCCCTTGTGGTGTAGGGCTGTCCTGGTGGCAAGCAAAGGAGTTTCTCAGGGCTGTGAGGTTGTGGAGGAGAGGAACAAGTATGCAGCATCAACAAACTTCTGCTAAGGGTACCTTTCTTTCAATCTGATGGGGGGAGATGATTTTTTAAAATGAATTGCTGTATAAGGTAATGGCCTGCTCCCTGGAGAGAACATCTAATGGAATGAAAGGGTATCTCTATCTTGTTTTGGGCGGTGAGAGCTTCCTCGAACTGCTGCCCAGAATACTTGTGAGACACCCTATAATTCAATTAGAAGTACCCTCCAGGGAGCATATAATTATATCATATCTATGAAACATAATGACAGCCCCCTCATATCACATGGTGAGCAACTGTCTGCTGCTGCCCAGAACCTTTCACCGGTAAGGAACTAATCTGCTTAGCACAGATTGAACTCGGTGGTGTACAGTGCTTACCCAAATGCTTCTGAAGGGAATCCCTGCCAGCAGAATAAACCTGTTAGCAGCATGTGAGCATCACTGCACCCGCATTTCTCTCCCCAGCCTTCAGGCCATTCCAACCAGGGCAGTTCACCTGCACCTTTGCCATCTTCTCTAAAGCTGCTTGGGAATTTTAAAGACTGGGAGGTTTTCTTTATGCCTTTAAACTTGTCTTTTTGCCCCTTATTGTGTAGTTATAGCCAGTGATACAGTGTGCGCTGCAGGGATTGAGGTCCATAATAGGCAATGTGCTACCATTCTGCTGGTAGTTTGTAAGATTTCAGTACAAGTTAGGATGTTGTGGGAGGAAGAGCAATTGTACCACCAGTTGAAATGAGTTTCCCTGGTGTGAACCACAGCATTGCAGCATCTCAAAAGGTTTTAGACTAGAAGTGAGGAACACTGACCGCCACGTAGAGGACTTCTGTGGGATACTGTATTTCCAATTAATTCTCACAAGAGGCATCAGCTTCAGTCAATCTGCAGAAGACTGTAGAGGGAGAACAGGGTGGGGTGTTGGTGTGACTTTCAAGTACCCAAGGAAATCCTGTGGGAGAATTTCCTGACCCACAGTAGAAGTCAGTTGGGAAACAGCATTGTCTGCCTTGTGACTGAAGAGTAGCCCTAGTCCAGAGAGGACTGACGATGCTCTGCCAAGATTGGGCTGCCCCCCATCCTGCTGTAGTTAGTTCAGCAGCCTCAGATGGCTCTCACAGAAAGCTCATCCACCCGCATGAGTAAACTCATCTACCTGTCACAGGATTGTAGTTGCTGTAGGTACTGTTGAGTTGCTGTCTGTCAGCCTCCGAGTGTCTTTTTGCCCTCGGATCCCAGAGCTCTAAGGGAGTTGGACACCTCTGGAATATGAGACAAGGACCTTTGAGAGATTATAGAGACAGTGGATGAGCGAGGTTTCCTCCCATTAGGAAGAAGGAGAACATCATGCTGAACTTGAAGACAATGGATCTGAGTCCCAACGTGTGTCCTTGACTGCCATTTTGGGGGTGAATCTCCACAGGGGGAGCTGAGTTTTTTTTAGATGGCACTAGGGTGCAACATCTTTTTTAGGAAGGAATTCTTCACAGAAATGGTGTTTGGATAGTGGAAAGGGCAGGGAGGTGTTGGTGTAGTCACCATCCCTGGAGGTGTTTAAGGAAAGGCCAGTGGAGCTCAGTGTCTGGTCTGGGTGACAAGGCGATGTTTGGTCATAGGATGAACTCAGTGCATCACAGAGGTCTCCTCCAACCTAACTGATTCTGTGATCTCTGTGATTCTCTCCTTGGGGATAGTTCCCTGAGGAATCACCAGCCATCAGGGCCCTAGTGGGGGTGTGTCCAGGGCTCAGCTGAGTTCTGCTGAGAATTGCTGAGTAATCTGGTAAAAGGCAGATAGAGAGCATCATGGTTGGAATGCGAAATGGACGAGAGTTCCTTGCTAAGAACCATGGAGCCTTGGTCTTCTCCTCTAGTGTGAGGCTGGGTTTCCTTCTGCAAGGGCTCCTCGGTCAGTGGGAATGGCTTGGAGAGGAATTCATCTCCTATTTTCTTCTCCACTAACTGGTAGGAAAGGAAATTTCAGTCTTGCTGAGGCAAGAGAAGGGAAGGAGGAACTGATCTCTGCTCTTTCTGCTGTCTCTGTTCCCCCACCCCAGAAAAAAATCATCTAGCACTGTGGAGCCTACCTACTTCCACTACCTACTGCCAGTGAATGCTTCAGCAAACTGGGAGGGCGTCTGTTCTTCAGGCAGCACCGGTCTTGAGCATGGCTTGAAGTGAAGGGAAAACCAAGATTCTTCCCCATATTTACCTTCTTCTTGGCATCTAGGTGTCTGTAATGATGATCCCCAACTCCAAGCAGTGCAGCAAAGCAAGAGTTTTGGTATGAAAGAAAATGCTGAATCATTGTGTAAATCCTGGTGGCTCTTGAGCACCATATCCTTATCCAGAACAGGAGACTTAGACAAACACTTGAGACAGGCTCCCACTGGCTGCATTTGACTTGTGTTTTCACCACAGCTCGGGAGTAATGCTCACTGCTCATGTGCATTTGTTGGCTTTCTGTTCCTGGGGAAGCTCCTTTTACCAGCCGGCTCATGCTTCACTTGGCCCTAGGAGCACTTGCACGCTGTTTCTGTAACAAGGAGGTGGGACAGTAGCACAGTCAAGCTATCTGGCCTCCTGTAGGCAGAGTACTGAGAGACCCTGAGGAATATTGAGGAAACATTATTTGGTTACCCTGGGCAGTTTCTCATAACAATTAAAGCTATTTTGTGGTTTTATTTCTCTTTTTGTATGGAGGGAATCCAAAATTACTCAACAAATTGAGCAGCAGAATCATTTTATGTACTGAGAAAAAGTGAGTGCCCATAGGCATGCTGTGTTTGGTGGCCAGTGGTCCTGTGAGGTGGCACAGGGCAAAGGGTTGTCATGACCAGGAGGGGCCTGTGCTGGGCAGGTTTGGGGGCTGGCACAGTCAGCAGTAGGGTGTCTGTTCCACGAGGAGGGGTGTGCTGCTCTTGGGGAGCATGCAGTGAGCCACGAGTGAGTGCCTGGCTCCCGAGCACCCTTCAGTGCTGGATGGGTGACTGGTGTGTTTGTGTGGCGCTCACTTGAAAACACGGGCTCTGGAGAGCAGAGTGGTTGACACAGCTGGGATGCAGGGACTAGAAACCAGACAGTTTCTTCATAAGGAATACAGATCTGCAACAAAAATCACAGGCTTCATTTCTACATGGGCACCAGGTGCTGGGGAGCAGGCCTCCCTGGAGCAGCCTGCCTAGGGTCGCCCCTGAGATGCTTCTGTTGCCATGCCCAGATGGGGCTCATTGATCCTCTTTGGGAACAGTGATGGGTTGGTGGGCTTTGTGGCATGCTGTGGTATTGCTGACCTTGGCTCCCACAGCCCTCTCCAAGCAGCCCGCAGAGGTCTGAATGTCAGCTATTGCTGCAAGGCTCCTGCAGGGATGTAGTGTCTCACCAGAGCCCTGCCATTTAAAGCATCAACCTCTTGCTAACCCCTTAGCAGCTGTGGAACTGTTGATCTGTTTCTGCCTTTTTGCAGCATCTGGGTACACCGTTCCCTCCTCTCACATGCACGTCACGGTTTTTGTGCACAGAAGGTGATGCCACTGTTTCCTCTGCTCATGCTGCCTGTACTGACCCAATAGGAACCTGTTGCCAGACTCTGGTGAGCACCTCTGAGAAGTGTGGAGACTGAAGTCCCATCCATAAAGGTGGCAGGGTCTGCCAGCCTATTTGTTAGCTGATGTCAGGGTGTGTGATGTGGGTACGTGCCCATCTCAGCTTGTGCTATAAGCCCTTATTCACTCAGTCCTTTCACCAGAGACTGCTTGGGTACTTTGGCAACTTTAAATTGCCTTTAGCCTTGACTAAACTGAGAACCTACAAGGAAAAGCTTTTTTACAGGCTGGGAAGTGGATATATGCTAGATTGGGCTCTTTCTAGCTGCAGAAGGTGACTGGGAACGGTCAGCATGAGTTTACTATAGCAGATCATGCCTGACTAACCTGATGACTTTCTGTGGTGATATGCCTGAGATGGTGGCTGTGGAGGGAGCAGTGGGTGACATTTATCTTGGCTTCTGGTTTTTGATGTGTTCTACAGCATCGTTTAGCCAGACTGGGAAGATACAGCCTTGATAGGTGATACAAGATGAATTAACAAGCTGTCTGGTCTATCAGACTGAAAAGGTAGTGGTCAGTGCTCTGAGGCTGAATGGGTAGCCAGTTCCTAATCACAGCCTTAAGAAGCCAATGTAAGAACTGGACAGTTCAGCATCGTAATCCGTGCCAGGGATGATAGGGTAACATGCAGCCCTGTCCTGGTGTGCCCACATGCACTGTGGTTCACGGGGAAGGTTGGTAGGCTGGAGTGTGGGTTGCTGGCCAAAGGGACCTTGGTGTGCAGCAGAAAGGGAGCAATGGGCCTTGGGAAGTCAGGAGAGAGAAATGCAGATCTTGCACCTGGGGTGGGGTCAGCCATTGCCCTGGTGCAGGCTGTGGGCTGGCTGGCTGGCTGGGAATGGCTCTGCAGGGAAGGAGCTGTGCTGCAGGGAGAAACTGCTTGGTTCATGCAGTTTGAAACAAATCAAGATTGAAGCAGCGCATTGATTTATCAGCAACATATAATTAACCAGCAATCAGTGAACTATATAAGGATCAATACCAGCAACTCAGGGAAGAAACCACAGTGCCAGTCACCTATGCAGTGCTGATGTTCAGCTACAAATTTCCAAGAGTCCTTCTGTAACTGACTTCCAGAAGCTGGGCTCACACACAGTTATGTGCCTCCCTGGCTTTCCTGTCTCAATGGCAGTTGGTGCCTAGGGTGAGCTCTGTGAGACCCTGGTAGTCCCTGTGGACATCAGTCAGCAGCACAGTATGTCTTAAATATTAGCCAGAGTTGTCACTGCTACTGACTTGGGATTTTGCAGGCAGTGGCAAAGGTTTATTCCCTGTAAAAGATGGAAGCAGCTCTGGCCCTCATTGGGATGTCAAGGGAAGGTCTCCCTGGGCTGCCCACCTTCTCCCCTTGTCTAGCGAATGTTCAGGCAAAGCTGGTGAACTTGTATTTCCCACCCAATGCCTATTTTGTGATTTTTCTCCCATCTGAAGTAGGTGAGTGCTCTTCAATGTTGACCAGCTGAAGTGCTGCTTACTAGACATGTAGCAGAGCTGGGGAGAGCACACCTCTGCAGTGGAGCTACTATCCCAGTCTGGCCAGTGTGCTTCTTGCTGAACCTCTGGGAAGTGTTGGATAATGTCCCTTTGCACGATATACATGGATTATGTACTCATCATGCGGTATTCATTTTCCATCTGCCCAGCTGTACGCAGCCATTGTTGGCTGCTGGAACCAGCTGAGGACATGAAGCAACATCCTCTCCAGGTCATCTGTTGCTTTGACCTCCAGGTCTAAATTTCGAGTGTCTATCACACGTTGAAATTGTGGGGCAGAAATTAGTTCCCCTGGTCTATGTCCTGTGTGATACTGGGTGGAGACCAGTAGCAGCAACCCCAGAGCGAGTTTCTCTTCCTGACACTGGTGGAGTAGAAGATTTGGCAGAAAGGGATAAAAAGCAGGAGAAGCTTTCCAGAAATAATAGACGAAAAAAGGGCTAAAGACAAGGAGGTAAGAAGCACCATCTTCTTGGTATCTCAGATAATATGTATTTCATGTGAAGTACACAACAGCCAGCCTGGCTGTCTTTGAACTCTGATGTCTGGTAAATTTTTTTTTCCCTGTTAACATTCAATTTTAAATAGAGTAGTCCTCTGAGGGCCCAAGCTCAAGCATCTCAAATGTAGCAGAAAGACTCCCACAGTTAGAGCAGGTGGAAGGAGTTGCATTAACCATCTCTTTGCTGGTATTTGCTGTTTTGTTGGCAAGTTACTTCCATGTCATTTGGACTTGATCGGTTGGAAGAGCACAAACCATGCAGTCATGACAGCTTATTTAAAGCTTCCTTTCTCAGGCAGTCCAGGTGTCTCTGGATGGCTGTGTGCCATGAGGACATGTCAGTAAATAGCCATGAAATTGGACTATTTACATGAGATTTTAACCAAGGTCTGCCAGGGCTGGAGTGCAAGTAGGAACTGAAATATTTAAGTCCCCTATGGAGTGGAAGGACTTTATTTTCCTAGCTGAAAGGGTATGGAAATTTCACAGGCCTAGAAGACCAGTCTGTGAAATATTCTTTGAGAACCTCAGTTTTTAGAAGTGTTTCTTTGTGAAAAATGGAATAAAAGGGCAGTTCATATTCTTTTGGCTGCATAGCATTTTTATTCCTTTTGGTGACTTGGAAGCACAATAGGAAACCATGAGAAAATGCAGTAATTCCTACTATTAGGGGTTTTTCTACAATTGTTCCTGTTCTCTCTGGATTTAAGTCAGAACAGGAATTTGGCTTTTCCATTGGCTTTCTTGACCTGTATGAAGGTTGGGAAATTTTCTGTCAAGCTGCTGTGGTTACACACTTGTTATTGAGAGGGTTAAGTCTCAGTGATTTGTGTTGAAAATGTGACATAAGAGATTAGATCTAGAATCCCATTTTGCTGGTGCACTGATAACAGGATCTTATCAGCTTGCCACTCTTATTTGATTACTAACACTTGCTACTGCAGAAACTGAGAAGGAGAAAGGGGAAGTGGCTATTGATTGGCAATCAATAGGAACTGAGGTGCTTTCATCAGCCCCAGGGAAGGTGGCACATTCACCTACTAATTGCAGCCTGCAAATCCCAGGGGGCGTGCTCTGGCATGGCATTGCAGCATGTTCTACTACCAGACCGATGCTTTAAGGGATCAGTCTTGAAATCAGTACTTTTTGGCACCGTGCCTGTGTAAGCTGTGCCATCCAGTGACAGAGCCACCCACGCTTCAGCCTAAGGTTAGGAGTATTGACTGAATTCATCAAACATGCCCCGGGAGGATGCAGAACAACTGGATACTGTACAATGGGGCTGACTGTGATTATTGCTTGAATACTGATTCTTCATTAAACAATAGGGGGCTTTTGCTGTTGGGAATAGGACCAAGCCTCCATTTTTCTTGATAGAAGCCAGATGAAGTTTCATAATCCTTTTCTTCTTTCTCTTTCTCTGTGTATGCATCTATATCCATCTTTTATCTCTTCCTCTCTAAACCTCTATTTCTCAACCTGTGTGTGTTTTACCTTCAAGTGCACCTCTGCTTCATATGTTTTTAAATGTCCTTGGAGAAAGAAGTCTGGATTGGCAAGTAATGCAAATATTAGAAAAGGTGAGGAACATCCTCCATAATGGTGGTGTCACCTCCAATGAGCGCACTTTAAGGTTTGACAAGGGACAGACTATGACCAAGCCCCGTGTGTTCAGCACGCTGTGGTGGATACAGACTGGGCCGCAGGTGGTCCCTAGCTCCTGATGACTGTGAGCCAAAATACAGAGGGGAAACCATCTCATTCCCTTCTGCTCATTCCTGAATTAGACTTGATGCTGGACAGGGCCAAGGTACCTCATGCCATTGCTATTATCTGTACAGACCATGGAGTGCTGCGCCCTGACACAGGACCGCTGCAGACAGGGACATTGCCAGGCCCAGATCAATTTAATGGTTTTTAATGTTCTGTACATGTAAGCAGGATGGACATTCGATGGAACTTCTGGAATCACGCAGGGATTGTAACTTAGTTCAGCGTGAAACACAGACTTTGGACACAGCTTATTTGTGACACGGATGTTCATGAATGCTCTGTTGTTGCAGCCACTCCTGCTTTGCTTCTCCTCAGCCTGCCTCTGCACTGTTGGCATGACTTGTTCTGTAGTAAACAGCATGGAGCTGGGCATGGCCATGCTGTGCCCCAGTGACCCACCTTGGCAGGCTGCCTTAAGTGGGAGCTGGGGCAGGAGGCTTGCTAAGGCCATCTCCAGTCCGATGGCCTCCTGAGTGCAGCTGTCCAGGATGAGGATGTGGTATGTCCAAAGAAAGGTGCTTTTGTGTGAAAGCATTCCCTGGGATGGAAAGGAGTACCCTTTGTCTTGCTCAGTCTCGATTTAAACTCAAGAGGGGCGGTTTAAAAAAAATCTAGTTAAGAGAGTATCCCATTTGCTTTAGTAAGTCCTAGAAGTCAATAATGCCAAGCAGAACATTAATACTGCCCCCAGTGCGTGTCATTATAAAATGATATTTAATGACACAATTATAAGCTGTTTTTCTGATAATGAAATGTACTCTGTGTCTTCTACGTGCAGAGGTTTATATGTGAAACATCTTGCAGGATTTTTGCAATCTGCTATACTCTCACTAAATTAATTATCCTGATTCTGCCATGTGCAGCTGAATTGACCTGTGCCTAATTCTCTCTTAATTTTTACTGAGCCAAAAGAGGCTCCCTTCACATTAAGAGAGTTACACCGGTGTAAACCAGGCAAAATAAAATAAGGAGTTTTTCCCTCATATCGGGGTTGTCAGCCTCTCTCCATTTTCGCTGCCTTCAAAATATTCTAGGGGAATATATAAGCCCCTTCAGAAACATCTTACTTTGTCTTATAGAGTACAGCAATCTTGTTTTATCCAGTAACCTTTTGTGAATCCCTCAGGAGCAGTCCACAGTCTGCCATCAAAATGGCAGGCTGAAAGCCACTGCTCCAAGCCTTTTAGGCAAAAATTCCCTTCCAAGTCAATGGCTGTGTATTATACCATTCACTGTCCATTAGCACTTCACTGTGGAGGGTGAAACAGTTAACTTCAGAGCTATTTTAGCTGCAAAACTTTGGTGGCCTAAATAAGCCTGCAGCAGTTCTCTCATTATGTGCTGTTATATTTAATTTCTTGTATGTTGTGTAAGAGGAGTGTACTAAGCTCTTTTCTCATTAGGGACTCTGGGAAGTTTGTTCTGTGGAACATAGAGATGTACTGAGCAGTATTGCACTGACTGATAGATTATGGCTTCATGGGATTTAAATAATGAGACGTGGCTGCATTGTTGATGTCTGTACTGTGTGTGTAGAGTAAGAATTGCTTTTGGGAAAGTAACTCTCATGCCATGGGACAAAAAAAAATAATTCTGCCATCACAGTGTTCTTCTTGATATTGCCCCTTAATTTTGTTGATGTATTTAGGTGTGCCAGAACGCTGCTGTGCTAAGGCCGCAGGCTCAAGCTTCATTTTCCATGGCAAAACCAAATCATACCTCTAAATGGAGATTTTTTTTGCAAATGGTTGAGTACAGACATCTTTCTCTTGATTTACTGTTGCAATCAAGAAACAAGTGCTTATCCTGTCACTACAAAATAATAAAATAACATTCAAATGATAGCAATAGGCTGGCATTTAGAAACATTCTGTGCTGACCAGAGCTGGTGGGGTAGAGCATCACAGCAGTGGTTAATAGCTGTTTAAACACCCTCTAGCTGTGTTGGTACCAACTGTGTATTTGGAATGGTAGAGCACAGGCTATGGTGATGCTGCTCTTCAGGAAGCATGTGGTAGCTCTGTAGAGGTGGTGATATGACCAGAAATGGTGGAAAATTTTAAAAAGGAATGAAACCAGAGTGTGATGGTTCTGTTGTCTGGACTGGTGGCTGTACCATGAGCACGATCAGACTCAAGTCTGCCAAAATCAGGCTGAACCAGTTCTAGTTTTATCGACTGAGGCTTTGTCTGAAGACATTAGTTGAAGTCTGTTAACTCCATGTATGCGTGAGCTCATTCCCAGGACCTTACTCTAGCTTAATTGCCTTTACAAGAAGATTAAGTTAAACTGAACTGAGGTCATGCTACTTCAGAGCATGAGCATCAACACAGGGCTTTCTAATGCCTTAACTTCCCATTCCTAATTAATTCAGCTTAATTTTACCAAGCATCCCCAGATAGATGAGGCCTTCCCAGTGTTGCTAGATTATATTTTTCTTACATGGTGTTGGAAGCATGTGTATCTCCTCATGCTAAACATAGAAGATGGGGATAGAAGACAGGCTGTGGTAGGTCCCGATTTCTCAAAGAAAGCAGCAAAGACCACTTGGAACTGCTGTCTAGGACTGTTCCATTATGCTGGGGCACACAGTAGCACCCCCAGGCTCTGTCAACAGTGGAGCTGCATGACTGTGCTGGCTGTGGAGCAGCCAGCACAAGTACAGCTTGGATTTTGGATTTCAGGCTGACCCAGGTCTGTTGCACTGTACTCCCAACACCCATCCCTTGCGGCCAAAAAGAAATCACCTTTGTTATGGCTTCATTTACCATAACTGAGTAGACTAGGATTAGATTAGACCTAATTTCTGTTGGGATTTTTTCCCAGTGGTGATGCAGCTGAGCATCTTTTCTCATTCTTGCCATGTTTAATAGTCTTATATGATACACCTTTAAGGGGAGTAATTGAGGAAGAATCTCTTCTCACTTACTAGAAAGCCCTTGCAGCAGAATGGTAAAGGGGTGTATCTAGTCCAGCCCAAGAATAAGGTTTGGAATTAACTTAAAGACTGCAGTGGTGGTTTGACTGACCAGACTTGGGGAGCTGGGAGCTCTTGCAGGGCAGCTAAGGCAGCTGCAAGCAGGAAAGTCTGTTTCAATCTGTTGCTAAAATGCCTGTGGCTACTTTAGGTCTGTATGGCTGATTCCCTCTTTCAGCTACTGCTGTGTAACATAAGATGGAAGAAACTGTGGTCTCCTGGACATGCCTGTGATTTGCTGTGCAGCTGTGGGCAAGCTGCATAACTGCTCTGTGCCTCACTTCCCCCGCATGAAAAATGGGGATAGTGTAGCAGACATTACATTTTCTAATGCTGCAGTATCATGGAAGATCTCTTGTCCCTGGTCAGTGCTTCCTTCTCTGCTCTCTTCAGGGATGCCTAGGACTGAGCATCTCTGCCCCAAGAGCGGACATGTAAGAACCATCAGAGTGATTTTGAGGAAGACTGGAACTGACTCAGAAGACCCATGGGTAGGGATAAAGCTAAAGGCATCTGTCCTGCACTGGGTGCTGGTATGGCAGGATGCTGGCTTCAGCAGAGCTCTGTGTAGGGTTAAGTCCTTCCATCTATCCAGTGGCACGGACTGCAGTCAGGGGAATGAAGAACTAAATTAATGTCAGACAGCGCATCTTCAGTGTCATGGCCCCCACTGGACTGAGCAGCTCTTCTTTCTGAGGAACTAATAAGGTTTTCAAGTAAGTTCCTTGAACTGCACATTAGCTTACAGCTTAGCATCTTTTATTGGTAATGGAGAAAACTATTCACCTGACTTTGGGGTTGAATGGCAGCAGGGTGGCAACTTGAAGCCTTGGGAAAGACCCTGAAAGGTTTGGTATGAATTCCCTTGTGGTAGAGAGGTGTTCTGCTCCAGCCTGCTGGAGAAAGGATGGTTCCTGAGATCTGCCCCTTCCCCATGAGATGCTGGGAAACTGCTGGAGAATGGTACAGTGGCTCCTCCAGGCTTGGTAGCTACACTCATGCTGTGGCAGTGGGCTTTTCCCACTGGACATGGGCTCCCTTCCTCTGGCAGAATGGGTGGCATCGATGTTGACTGCATGCTGTGGTGTGCTTCCTGAGCTGTGCTGCACACAGGGAAACAGGCAACATGATGGATACCAGACTTAATAGTATCTGTTCCCTTCTTTTACCAATTTCTCAGTTTTGAAGTTTTCCAAGGCCTGGTCTTCTCGGTGTGAATTGCTTCTGTTTGTGCGGGCAGCATGGGTAAACTATTCCTGGTCCTCCACAAACAGGATAGCTGTGGAAAAACAGGCACTGCGATGGCTTCTGGCTTGTCTGTCAGCACCAGACTTTGCTCTATAATTACAAGGTCTTTATTACCAGGGGAAGCAGACAAGGTCATGTCTGACTCTCAGATCCTAGGCTGGATTTGCAGAAGAGACAGTTAAAAGTAAATAAATAAAAATTGAAATATTTTTACAATTCATTCAGTCTTGTTTCATATGGGAGCCATTGCAGGGGGAAACCCAAACGTGCAAATAATACCAGCAACAGCAGCAGCAACAAAAAAATTACAGAGTCCCTCTAACACTGACCATGCTCTGGGCAGCTTAATGTGTCCCCCTCTAACACTCTGGTATTTAAAGCATCAAATTAGCAAAGCCACGCAGTTACGAAGGAGACCACCAGTCATCTCTGAGCCTGACGCCTGTGACTTGCTGGCACTGTTTGCAAGGTCCCCCATTTCCTATCTTTGCCACCCTGAAACCTGACATAGCAGGGAGCATCTACCATCCATTTCCCCCTGACAGAGAGTGACAGGGAAGGTGCACTGGGAAGATGAGAAGCATTACTGGTGGCAGCATAGCTGTGCTGAATTATTGCCTATCGTGTGGGGAGGAGAGATTTGCTTTTGGAATGTTGGACTCTAAGTCGTCCATCTCTTTTTTTGAAGGTGAAGAGTTTTGCATGGAGGAAAGAGCTAGCCAACTAGAGCCAGAGAGCATGGAAAGAGAGCATAGAAAGCTTTAAGAGCACCTACTTATTGAAAATAAGGACTGAAAATCACCTTCTCCTTTATTTATTCTTTGCTTTTTGGTTGTTGCTTTTGTCTAGTTAACACCACCAAGTAAGTCAGTGTTGGAAGAGGTTAGGGTATAACTGTGATGGACTTTCCAAGGTACTGCCTGTTCCCTCTTGTTCTCTTGAAATGCAGTGCTCCTGGAATGAAGTTGCTCTTGTATCTTGAAATCTGTGAGATGGGATGGGGTGGCTGATCAGCACAACCTCAGTGTGTACTCTTAGATACATTTCATCTAGAGTCCTTCAGGGTATACATGTTGGTTACTTGTTTCTGTGTTGTCAGAAAATGCAGATTTGAATGCATATCTGCACCTGAGACAGGATTTGGGGTGCAGAAGTGCTTTTAACCAAGACTTGTGTGTTGCCTTACTGTGTGGAAATCCAGGCTTGAGTTAAGAGTGGTTAACCTCAGGGAACATCTGTTTCTGTGAACGTGAAAATCTCAAAAAGTAAAAGGATTCTTGAATTATCCCAGTCCCAGTGTGATGCCCCACTGTGGAGCTACCTGCCCTGGGTCAGGAGGCAACAGGGCAGGGACCCTGCTGCAGACAGGAAGATCTGAAGGAAGGGAAGGAATCTGCCTTACAGCCTCCATAAGAGCAACAACTTTGCTCTTCAGTGGCACCTTCTAGCATTTCTTACAGATCTTGCATCCTGTTTGGCAGACGAAACTAAGGCAGAAAGGCAGTTTTGTGAAGTTAAACCATAAAGCTCTGCAGAGGGGAAGAATAGGACTATAGTCTCTAGGACCACAAGGGTTTTTCTCTGCTACACTGCTTTCCCTTCTTCCTCCTAAAGGAATGCATTTTCTCTTTCCTTCTTCTCCGGCCTAAACAGTTTCTCTCTCCCTTCTTAGATGTAAAAGCACAGTGCTTAACATGCATTACACCATGCATGACATCTGTCCAGGGAGAAGATTGGTGGGTGCCAGCCTGGCTATAAGGAGTCAGTCTGCGTGTTGAGGGTGATGGAGATGTGTGGGGAGTGTTTCTCAGGGCATTTCAGACTGCCAGTGTGTAGGTTCCTGTGTGGGAGCATGTGGACCTGTAGGGACAGTGTGAAGGAAGGCAATGAGTTGCAAGCCCTGCATGTTGCCTGCCACAATCCAGGGAGACATAATCTCATGCTCTATGTGTCTGGAGGCCTTAGTAAGGAAACCTGGGAGTTGGGAAGGAGGGACTACAGTTTGTAGGAGCAGAGGTGAGCAAAAGGCTCCTGCAGAGGATCTGCTTCAGATATCTGTCTGCAGTAGTACAAGGCACGTGGTGGTGTGGGAACCATTCAGACCCTCCGAGCCACCCTGCACCAGGAGGGCAGACAGTGCCATGCCATGGGTGCAGTGCCTTGGTAGGAGTGTGTGAAGTTTTGGGACCAGAATAATGATTGTCATCATGGCCTGAGCCTGAGATGCAGTGATGGGAGTAGGAGGATGGGAGTGCTCTCATGTGGCTGCTTCTTGGCTCCCCTGCATGAGCATCTCCCTTTCCATCTGGTTTCTCTTCCACTCAGGGACTTGAAAAGCCAGAGCCCAATATTCCCTTCTGTTTGAATTATCTCTCTTAGCCTTCTGCTGGGGTATCACATGAGCGTGGGCTGACATTTCCCTTTCCAGTGGATGAATTGCTTACTGCCATTTGGTGTGGTCTCTCCCAGAGATCAGCATCCCCCCAAGAGCCTGCTTGGGCTTTAATGAAGCACTGCCTGCCTCGGAGACTCCCCCAGAGCTTTCCGTCTCTTTTGTTTTTATTGCAGTAATAAATCTTCCCAGATTTCTCTAGCTGGAAGGGTGGGAGGGTTGAAGAGGGGAGGTTTCCTGCTTAGTGCATTGCAAGCTTTTATTGACTGCCAGAAGTAGCAGTAAATCTGAAGTGGGAGGTGGTATGGCATCAATGAGCTGAGCACTGAGTCCCCAGTGGGGATCCAGCCCAGTCCCCATGGGATCACTGCTGCTCCACAGTCCCCACCAGCAGACAGAGCTCAGCTTCAAGATGGAGCTGGTCTCACAGCTGTGGTGCAGCTGGGTGAGACAGGTCATCCACTTCTCCAGGGCTCGGGTCAGCGTGTCTTTGCATGTCTTCAGCAATCTGGGTGCGATACAAATCTGATCAAAAACCCCCTACCCTGAAGTGTCCTGACTGGCACTGGTGAAATACTTGGCCACCTGGCTTCCAGAAGGTTAGCAGCTAGCTGTGTCATTTTAGCCAGTCGTATTTTTTCTAAAACCTATAGCCCCAAAGCCCAGATATCTTTGTTTTTAGGATTACTGACCTTTTTCCCTGTTATTTTTTTTCTATGTATTTCTCAAAAACAGTGTGAAGGACTGGCACTGGTAAAATTTGTGTTGCCTTGGGGAGGTGTCTGCCAGCACTGCTAAGGGGGTCTTCCAAATTTCCCCAGTGAGATTCCTGCCATTAGGAACCAGGACTTCTTGCAACGTGGAGAGGGGATTGTTTTGGCTGGAGCAAAGTGAGCAGCATCAGTGGTCGTGTGTCCTGGAAGGGTGCAAGCTGTAACTCTGAGAGCATGGCAGGATCCAGGCTGGGCAGTTGGAGGGATGGGAAATAGGGAATGTTGAGTTATGTGTAGGTCTGCACCCTGCGTCTCCTCCTGCACCATGCCTGGAGCAAAGGCCCCAGATATATTTTCAGAAAGCATTAATGCAGTCAAACCTCGGGGTCATCACATGGATGTGAGCTCCATGTGTAGGTGTCAACAGTCCTTCCCAGCAGGCTGCAGAGAGAAAACTATTCTGTAGTAAATAATTCTTTAATACTCACCAAAATATTGTAACTAGTATTTTAAATAATCATGGATCGCTTTTTTGAGAAGAAGCTATTAAGCTAAATCTAGCAGGGTTCTCTGTGTAGATCTTCCCACTTTGTCAGGTTGATAAGGACAGAATGGAGGATGTGTGTCACCTGGATTCCTCTAGGCTGGGAAGAATGACAGTGTCTCATCTCTCATTTTTGCCATGGCCCATTAGAACTGTGACAAGCAGGTCCCTGCAGGTCCAGAGATTCCTACAGCTAGCAACATACTGCTGTTTGGGTAGGGCTAGAGTGATGTCCTTGGTTGCTGGTAAATCACAAAACCTCTAGTCTGCAGTCCAGGTCAGACAAGTAATAGAGAGGCCTGCCTGTAAGAGATCCTTTGCTTGGATTTCTCAATGGATGTCATTTTCCACCCACACCACCCCCCGGTAAGTCCAGCAGGTTAGATGAGAATTTCCATCTCTCCTTCTGTGATCTCTTTGCTGCTCTCTTTTAAAGGCAGAAGAATCACAGCTCAGTGTGATGACAGAAGTGATTGTGGCCCCTCTAGCAATGACAATCACTTCTTCCTCTGATGTCATTCAAATGAGCATTAGAGGCAAAATGTTACTCTAGCAAAGGGACTGTAAAGCTAGAAAACCCAGCTTTTATAAGCCATGGCATGAAAGGTATTGATGTGGCTTGTAGCTCATCCTTCTGGCTTTGTCCTTTAATTACCACCCTAAGGAACTCTTCAGAACGTGGCTCTGCACCCATTAGGAAGCATCCACTCTGGCATCTCCATCCCTGGACAGGGAAGATGCACACAGAGGTCTGTGTCCTCCCTGTGCTGCTCTCATTTCTTCTCCCCTACAGATAAATGCTGGACTACGAAGCCTGTACGCAGGCTCCACACCTAGAAGGGATGTTCCTGTCTTTCTTGTGAAATTTGGATACTTCTTATAGCAATTCAGCTAGAAGCAAGACTATCTTTTCAAATTAAATTTCAGCACACTGACTGAATTTCTAGCCAGGATCTGTCATTTTGTTGGCAAGAGAACATGGAAAGAAATAGGGGGAAAGTTTAAAAAATGCCATATTCTTAATGATGTTTCTAAAACCGGTGATGCTACAAAAATGGATGTGAATCTTAACTCTGTAAAACCAATTCTCACATCCTTAATTCATAGTCCGTCTCACCTGAACAGTGGAGCCAAATGTCTTGGCAGGACAGATGATGGATAACATCTCTACCACAGTGCATGCAGTGTAGTGCTCTGGCATTCTGAGGTCAAACTGGGTAAGCAAAGGGTTTTTTTGTCTCCCAGCTAGCCAGCTCTCAAATTAGCCTTGTTGCTCATCCTTTATTGGCTCTGTATTTGTAGAAAATGCCACTACTCTGCTCTTGTAGTTGGCCATCAACAGTCACCATTAATGCCTGCTTTAACTTGGAAGAGAATTCTGGCTTCCCTGCTGCCAGTCCCCTTCCCAGAAATGGCAGTCAGTGCAGTGCCTGTCTTATGGAGGGAGTGGACAGGCAAGGAGACAGCTCTTGGTGAAATCCCTCTGGACAAAGCAGCTTAGTTTGCAGAGTGTTACAAGGATGGCCAACAGTTTACAGAATTCAAGGAATGATCCCTCTGAGGAGAGGGTTATCCCTCCTTTGCTGTCCCAGTTAAGCACAATGACTGTTGGTTGGTCAGCTGAGAAGCATGGGCATAAAACAGCCAGCTAAAAAAGGTGCAACATCATCTCAGCTTAGGGCAGAGCCACTTGCACCTTTGTATTTTCTGACAGATATTTTCTCATTCTGTTCTTGAAAATCTTTGGTGCAGAGGCATGTACAATACCCTCTAAGAAAGATACCCTCACTATCCTAACACATTAGAAAGAGGTTTCTGATTTTTGAGCTAAGTTGGCCTTGCTCCAAATCCAGCCTCTTATTGTTCATTCTCTCCACGAGAGACATGGAAAATACGTTTGCCAGATCCTTCCTTTCTTTATTTCTTCCTGAATAAGTCTTTCACATCTTTGAAAGTTGCATTTCCTCTCGTGTTTTTCTCCTCTGTATGATAATCCCAGTTCCCTTAACCTTTCTTCAAGTAAACCAGTTCCACTAACCATCCAGTTGTTCTCCTTGTTTTTCCATGGACTTGGTCCCCATTTCTCTGGAAGTACAGCACCCTGGACTGGATCTGTACTCCAGTGGAAGCCTTTTAAGTTCTAGGTAGCATGGAGAGATGGATTTAGTCCCAGGATAGCTGGTCCATGTCTATCTCTGCTGCCTTCTGTAGGTCCTGCCAGCTCATGCTGGTAAATCATTCTTTCCAACCTTTATTTTTGTCTCCTGTCCTTGGCAATTAAAAGTGGGTCTCATCTGTTTCTGTAATTAGTTCTGTGGTCAGCAAAACTTGCCCTGTTTGATGAGGCTGAAGGCATACCTGCTGTGGCTGCTCCTCCTGCTCTCGTCACTCCCTCTCAGCTTTGTGCCACTGTAATTCCTCCTCTTCCTCTTCTAATGCCCTCCAGGATATCTGCTTTCCTGCCTCTGCTGAGTTGCACTGGCTGCCAAGCACAAACCATTGAGCCTAGGGGCTATTCACTTCACACCTTGCCTATGAGATGGTGGCTGTTTGTCATACTTTATAATCCATGATCTATTATGAAGCTGCTGGAGTCCCATCTATTTTTATAAACCTCAGTCCAGGTGGGGTGGGGTGGGGTGAGAAGGAGAAAAGGCCTTGATGCTATGCAAGCTCTGCTTGGAAGTAATGAAGACATTCCTGTGTTATCAACACTGCGCATTCTAAAAATATCCTTTTTCATACCTAGATAATATTTGAAATATTCTACTGGTCTGGGGCAGACATCTTGATCCTATTTTTTTGAAGGTCATTTGGCTAATTAGGAACCCTCCTGGTGTGTATGAGGTGACACTCCTTCCAAGCCTTAGTTTGAAGATGAAGCAAGGATGGAGGTGTGCTCTTCCCTGGACAGAGGACAAGTGGGAGGTTATCAGACAGGATGTGCCCTCCATTGCTGTCACATGTACTGTCTTGGCACTTCTTACAGACCCAGGAGACCTCAGAGTGGGATTTGCACATTCACAATGAGCTTCTCCCAAGCTGCAAATGGCAGGGGGATGGGAGGCACTGTGGTGCCCTGTGTGTTTGCAGAGCTGTCGGTGTCTTCCCACGCAGGGGTAATGCTGGTACATCACTCAGCCCTGCTCACGGGGGTTGGCAGAGTCCATCCCTTCCCAGTGCCTCCCTTTGCTGCGGGATCTTGTCCCTTCATGTAAGGCAGGTTCATGCCTGAGCCCACAGCTCATGGAATCAGAGGAGTTTGTTCCCATGCCAGCACTGCTCCTTGGAGGTGAGTGTCTGTGAGGCCAGGCCAGCATCTCTTCTCTTCTTTTTCTGTGTCTTTCCTCCCAGTGTAACATAGGCCTGGACAAATGTTCCTTCAGTGAACAGCACAAGGCAAATCCCTACATTCTCCTGGGTCTCATCCCTCATTATTGCCGCCTCCTACTACTTTTCCTTTCATTATGTCTCACCCTTGCTTGTCCATGTTCGTGTCCTTGAAGGTTTCGGAGAAGACGAAGCTTAGAGAAGACAGCTGAATTCTCACCTCTGAATTAGCTGAGCTACTGACACAGCTTGGACTCAGATGTGCAGGCCTTCTGAGAATTCAGACAGGGATGCCGTCCCTTAGCCACATCCTCCATCCCCAAAAAGCTGTGTGCAGGAAGAATAGGTGGAGCAGCAGATATGACTGATCTGTTCCAAAAATCCTCTCCACTGCCAAGAGCTGCCAGAATCTTACTAAGAAAGGAGTAAGAGTCTCTTGTTTTCTCCTGTGGTCACCTGAGTGAGGTGGTGGCACTGGGTATTTCTTGGAGGAGCCTTTTGTTGCCAGATCTGAATTCAGTATTGTACAACACCAGTAAGCAGTCAGTTGAAGAGCCACTGAGGCAACTGGAAAGAGACTGAAGAGAGCACTGGGGCCTTGGGGGGAGAGGAGGGTAGGGAGAAGATATTTCTTTCACAAACCAAACATCTAAGATTTGTCTGTGGATCTGGTGGATCTGGTCTGGTTGAGGACTGGAGGTAGCCCAAGGAAAAAGACTAGTGAAAAAGGATGGGGAGGAAGGAATAGGTGGATATAGTCTGTCAGACATTGCTGTCAGAGTAGCAAAGCTGTGACAGATGGGACTGCAGCAGGAAGAGACAGCACGAGCTCTGCTACAACCTGTATTTGGTAAGAGCTCTTCCTCCAGTGCACAAGGCTTTTTGCTCCCATTTGTGAACAATGTTGCTATGAATTAGACATTTCTCTGAGTAAGAATACCATCACCAGTTGTACAAATTAGGATGAAAGGAGTCCTCAAGCTTTGAGACAGGAACTGAATGCTTGCTGGGGCCAGGAGAAAGCAAAGACTGTTTAGAGACTTGTGACACAGGTTGGTGTGCCGCAGGCACCATGCCCAAACCAGCTGGAGCTGGGCACTGCCAGGATGTTGAGGTGGATCAAACAGGTCACTTGCTTGATGTGACAGACGTCTGCTGTTCTGTTATGGGAGGTAGGCTAAGGACAGGATCTGTCTAGCACTCTCTGGGAAGTAAGGAATTCCAGCTGGCTTTTGCTCTTGGAAAAGCAGGCACAGCTGTTGGTGACAACTGCAGATGAAGAGGTAGAGGGATTGCCTGGGATGCCTTTACTTTCTGCCTTTTTGAAGATCCCAGGAGGTGCTTCTAGGAGACTGCCTGAACAGCAAATACCAGGCAGAGAACTCAGAGTTGTTCCCACCCCTCTGAGACACAAGGAACTGCACAAAACTTCACTGTGGCTGTATATACAAGATTGCTTCCTTGATTATCTTCTAAAACGTAACTCTTGTATTTTGGTGAAATATTTGCTTTACACAGCATTTCTAGCATTAGTTATTTTTAACTGCATATCTTTGAAACACTCAGTGGATTTGAAGTTTGCTCTTTTTTCTGGGATGTCACAGTTGTTTATTTTATGTGAGATGAACCCCAGGTTGCTATTAATCTGCCTTCCTAGGGAGGCTGTGTAGGAACCAGCCACTTCAAGATTAAAGTCCTGCAGATCTGCTGGCAATGCCCTAAATTACTCAGGCCCTGGAAACTGTCCTGAAAACATTCTTGTCTCAGTTCTCCTGGTGGGTTCTCACGTGGTCTGTGCCTGAAGTCCAGAGGAGACAATGTTGTGTGGGTCATGTCATGAGGTCATGATGGCCCTGGTCAGACCAGGAACTGCACGTAGCAGGAGAGATGCTTTAATGGATCTCTAACTATTTGATCCCCAAATTGCAAATGGTGGATAATTATCCCAGCTTTTCTGTCATTCATTCCCTCAACAGATCCTGCTTGGACCATATATTTCTGTGTTTTGGGTTGATCCACTTTCAGCTGTTTGTGCAAAAGAGGAATGCTGATCCCATCCACCTTAGTGCCTCCTAGCCAGGATCAAGCTCTATGTGATCTTGAGCCCAGAGGGTTCCCTCTTCTCCCTCAGGAAGGCAGGATTGGGTCACAAAAATTTCATGTTACCATCCAGACCTACTCATTGACCTGAGCCTGCTGCTCCAAATCTGTGTGCTTCCTCACCTCCTGGAAGAGGGTTAACCACAACACAAATATAATGCATGATACTTCAGCTATCAACACTATGGAAAACGTGACGGAAAAGAAATTTTAGTCCTTGGTAAGAAGCTATACATCTAGATGTGGTTTTTTTAACTTTAATTTTCTAGGTAGCTTGAAATTGAACCTTTCATTCCTCTTCATTCTGCCATATCTCCACTGGCCCCTTGAGCTCCTTCCTCTTCCCATAGACATGGCTTTTGTCGTGTAGAGTGTTTTTTGTTCTGAGACATCTCCTGTGCCTGCTTTCCTCAATGGACACTGATGTGACATGCAGAGCTGAGCTGTCAGAGCTCGGGGGTGTTTTTTTCTCCACCCTGTGATGAGCTGTGACACTCCTGTATCCCAGCTCCACAGGCCACTTCTCTATGCTTTTGTTAATGTTTCACTGTGAATGCAGCAAGCGTCTGAGGGCAAAATGCAGTGACTAGAGCTCTGCCCAGTACAGGGGGCATTTTTGAAATACATTATTTTTCAGTTTTACTTGAAGAATCCATAAGACAGCATGGAAGATTATTTCTGCTTCCCTTCTTCACGATTTTTCTCCTCGTGGATTTTCCCCTGTTTCTCTAGCTTGTCCTGGCCATTATTTTCTTCCCTGTGCTCCTCTTCTGTCTGGCTCAGGGGAGAGTTTTGTGGGTGGATCATGGGCTCTTTGGGGCAAATTTACATCCCTTGGTGATGCAAATGAGGAAACACATTATTGGAGTTGGTAGTAGTGAGCAGCATAAATGAAATTATCCCTGCAGGCTTATTTCCATGAAGCAAAATAAGGCTGAATATGAGAAAGAAAGAAGTTTGAGTGCGGCTTCTTTGTTGGATTTTGTTTAACAGCCATTGCAATGAAGGAAATTTCACTTGTGCCCCATCCTAGGGCCAGCTGGTAGGCTGGGCAGTGTGAAGGCAAGATCTGGGTTCAGCCAGCCTGTGGAGCAGGCAAAGCCAGGAGCCTGGGAGCAGCTACCTGAGTGCTGCTGAGGAGGAGCAGCACTGCCCAAGGACGAGAGGGGACAGCCTGGTGCAGGGAGGGCATCCTGCCTGTTTGCTAGCTGACACACAGGCACTGACCTTTCTATGGGAACGAATCCTGTAGGCTGATCCTATTAAGATTATCAGCAAAAGCCCCCCGGAGGCCTTTGCCCTCCAATATATTAAAGCTGAGCTGTGTTCCATCTCATTGCCTTTGCAGTAGCCTCTCTGGCTTTACTCTTTGCTAGCCTGGTGCTGTTTAACCCTGAGGACTTCACAAGTTGGAGTTTTTCACAGGGGACACGTGGTGCCCCACTCTGGTGCCTGGAGATGTAGGATCCATCTGTCCCAGGCAGGGAGTCTTCACCTGACACTGGCAGAAGTCCTTCCAGAAAGAGGCCAAGCATGCATGGTGTCTATAGGATGCTAACAAGACTGGGGTGGAGAGGATGTGAGCTTGTCTTTGGGACACCCTCTGAGGGGACCTGATATGCACTGGAGGTTTGATTTTAGATATCCTGCTGAGCAGCTGTACTAAATGGGTGTTTGCATGGTTGCAGCCAGTCATCAGTTTTGCCTGGGACTGTTTGTCCCTTTGCCAGGCAATCCTCAGAGTATTTTTTTAGAATGGCTGATGTGTCCTGGCACTGTTTCCCCTTGCTGCAGTGGCACTTACATTGCAAGGGGCAATATGTCCAGTGGGAAACGTGGGAGTCTCACAGGGGAGACATGTGGCTATGGAAGAGGTAGGGTTTCTGGATGGAAACATCCATCCAGCTCGTTGGTCCCCAGTGATCCCAGCTGTGCATCAAGGCCAGAGCAGCAGTGAGCTGCAGACAGCATCACAGGTTGCTCTCCCCTTGAGTTGCTACTTCTAAATTTCAATTTCTTTTGGCTGTGGGCAAGGTCAGAAAATGTGAGCGGTGCCCTGGTCAGTGGGAGCTGTGGGAAGAAGCAGCCCTGTACAGGGAGCAGGGCAGTGCAGGGGGAGACTTTGTTTTTGTCACATAGCTTGGGAGGAACGGGAGAGAGAGGATTGGAAAGCCAGGGTGTGCTGCCAGATGGGAAAGCAGGATTCACATTGGAATACCCCAAGCGTGCTGCTGGATAGGACAAGCAGGAAGAGAGCCTTTCTTTACTCAAAAATCTGTAATTTTTTACCTGTAATCCAACTATGTTCCCCACTCAGAAATCTGAGGCAAGGACTTGTTTGAAGAAGCCATGCATCTCAGCCATGTTCCTGATGGGGTAGTACTGAACAAGATCAAATACTGGCAAGTATCAGTTGTCATCTAGCAGATGCCCTGGCAGGGAAGCCGACTGGAAATCCTCAGAGAGATTATCCTGATCTCCTCATAAACACTGAGGCATGGAATAGAATAACTTACTTTAAATACTAATGCTAATCTAACATTAATTTTGACTTTGTTACTGGTGGGAGGTACTGCTGTGACACTCCTAACAAAACAAAATCTTCTTAGTTACAAAACTGTGAGGGGAAGGACAGAATGCAGCTTTGCTGTGCTCTTCTGCAAACTCATGGAAAATCTGCTGTTCAGTTGACTATTCATCTACTTTGGTGATTCTTTGAATAGCCAATAGAAAAGCTTTGGAAAGAAACCCCAACCACCACTTTCTTCTAGTGGTGGCTTTTTATATTTTTTTTCAGTCTAGGAAAAAAAGGTGTAATCATTCAAGAGGTAATAGTTTAATTTGTTGCTACAGCATCTCAGGGGGTTTTTTGCAGGTTTATGTTTCCAGAGTAGGCAAAACCACTTGTTGGCACACAGGGTCTCCATAAATAGTTGTTTGCACAGCAGCACAGATAACAGGAGATATAAATGGATACTAGGATGCCTAAAGGTCTTCTAAGACGTGAACAATGAGTCTTGTACTGCTGTAATTATGTTGAAAATATTGCTGAATTTGGAAAAGTGGTCTGTAAATTAGATTTGTTGCTGCAAACCCACTGCCAATGATGGGACTTGTGCTGTGTCTGCAGAACTTTGGGCTAACTTCAGCATTCCTTTCAGTGCACCTTGGGCTGAGCTTGGACTCTGATAACTTTGGGACTTTTTGGTGGATGTTGGTTGATAAAGCAGGATTGCAGTGCTGTGGCCAGATCTTGGGAAGCACCAGGCCTTTTCCTCTGCACTAATACACACTATACAACACTCATTACTGGTTTTGCTGGGACACTGCAGAGCTGGTTGACTGAACCCATCACAGGTTCTCCCAGCAGCAGAGCAAGGATCTGCTCAGGTTGGAGCATGCTGTTAAAAGAAATCATTACCCTTTGTGGCTCCATTAGGTAAATTTCATGAGATGCAGAAATACCACTCTCCCCAACCCCTTTCCTCTGCATCCTAACTGTGCTGGAAATTCATCCAGCTAAGTATTATGTCACAGTGTTATGCAGCCTTGGCTTTAGAACAGCACCCCTCTCTGTCTTGTAGCTGTTGAGAGTTTCTTGAGAGCAGTTAGCAGCAAGCAGAACTGATACAGCCATACCAGCATGCGTGACTGGGCAGTTCCCGCTTCTCTCCTGGGTGCAGAAATATCTGCTTGGCACTGTGAATATATTGTGTGAGCCTTTTTGTCCCAGTTCCATGAATTTTGCAGATTTGCTGATATAGTTGAAATACAAGCAATCTCATATTTGTTGGGATATTTCCTGAGCAGCACTGAAATATCAGGGTATTATCTTTATGTCCTGGCTATGTGGAGAAAACAAATCTGGAGATGCAGCCCTTGGCTCCCCTGAGCCTTGTCTGAATGTATGCATAGATTTAGGGATCTTTTTTCTGTATGCTGTTTATCTCACAGGTTTACTTCAGCTGATAAGATTTTACAGACCTGCTGTTTACAGCATGCATTGTAGACAAAAAGGTGATGATACAGCCTATGGGGATCAGACTCTACCCTTGGTCTGGTGAGGTGTGAGGGCAGAACTGAGCACAATGATATCCACAGAGCACTGAGGCTGAGCTGCCTTTCAAAATAAGATGCTTCAGATTGTTCTAGTGAAAGTAATGAAAAGTCAAAGAAAAACAGAAGATAACTCCAGGGGTTTCTTTTCCATGCTCAACCAAGCCAGGCCTTTGACTTTTAAGCTTGGGGCTATATAACCTCTTCTCCCTTGACCCAGCTATCATGCTTTTGGGATGGTTGCTGATGACCCTGTTTCACTTTGGCAGAGATGAATCATGCCTGTGCATATGTCCAGCTGCAAGAAACAGCAAAGGAGGGAATGAAGGAAGAGAGGACAGGTCTTGTCTGCTGTAGGGCACTTCCCCACTGATATTGTCCTGGTCCCTTTCTGCTGGCATTCTATCTGGATGCACCTTTCTCCTGGTAAAATAAAGCTTAAAAAAAAAAGCCCATCTTTTTTTTGTGCAGATCTCCTTGGTTTGGGCCCAGTGTCTGGGGTAGAAGTAACAAGGTGCAGTGCCTTTTCTAGGGAAGTCGTGTGCCTGCCACTATTCATGAGCTACAAAGGGTTAAGGAGATTAGCTGTTTCAGTGGATTAGCAAGGGGCTGTGAGATCTGTTCATCTCTGTGTGGCTAGATGTCTTGCAAGTGGATGTGTCGAGCATCTAAAAATAATTCAATTATTTGTGCAAAATATCTGTCAGGCTTGTTTCCCTCAGGCAGGCACTCGCTTCCAGAGCATGCTCTTGCAGAGCAAGGTCCCACCCGAAGCGAGATGGGAGCAGATCCCTGCCACGGCTGTGGAGTCTCAAGCTGCTCGTTCCCCTCTCCTCCTCCTCCTCCCCACAAACCAGACTCTGCCCCTGATGCTGTGTCCCCTCTGCCCCTCAGCCACCCCCTTGCTGTCTGTTCCTCAATGCTGATGGCTGGGCAGGGTCGCTGCCAACAGCCTCCCCAGGTCTGGTGCCACCCTTGCACCGGCAGGACCGTGGGGAGCACGTGTGGGAGCTCTCCTGGGGACAGGGCAGACAGGCTGGGGAGACCAGGCTGGATCTCCCTTCTTCCCCTCTGCCTGCTGGGGATGTTTCTCAGTAGGAATAACTCCGTGCCAAGACGCCCAGTATTAGTCTTCTCCAATGTGAGCGCAATAAAAATCAGTGGCCTTGAGTGGTATGAAATGAGCTTTGGAGGCATTCTGAAGCCTTGGCTGTAGATTCTCCACCTGTTTCAATATATGAAAAATAAAAAAAAGTTTTATAGATTCCTGAGGCATCTCTTAGGCAGAATAGAGCATTTCAGCTTTCTGTGCCAGTGTTACTCACACCCACATGTAGCTGCTTGATCTTAGAGGTCCCTGTGGTAGTATCTGATCAAGGTTAGAGCTGTGGGGTAGCATGCAGAGCAGTAGCTAGGGAATCTGATTGGGAGGCACTGGGATCTAGAATTCTGTCCTAATTTTTCCACGGAGCTCCTGAGTGCACTGGCAAGTCTCTTAGTTCACTATGTCTCATTTTTGCTGTTTGTAAATGGGAACACGTTTCACCTCACAGAGCTGCTGTGAAGCATAATTAAGATTTGCAAAGTGCTTTGGTGCTGTATAAATGCCAGTCACTTTAATTAATAAAATGAAATGGCTGCGCACTCTTGGCTTCTTTGTTTACCTAGGTGTGAGCAAGTAGCAGTTAGTGCAATGATGTGCAATACAGCTGATATTCCACACAGTTCTGTTTTACAAGTTTCCTGTTTTCTGTAAGGCACCTTGGGATACCTTACTGACCTGTTGGACTCTCCCACTCCCCGACTGGACATCACCTTTGGAAATAAGGGATGAGTATATCAAGTCTGAGTTGCAAGGACTCCCTCACCGCTGCTGGTGGTCATCTGGCAGGGCATGTGGGAGAATGCAGCAGAAAGCACACGTGTCTGTATGTGCTTTAGTGTCCTGCTTTCTGGTGCCCAGAAGACAGAACAAGCTGCCTGCATGTGCCTGGAGCCAGAGGGCTCAGAGGTGTGTGGTGTCAGCGGTAAAGAGCAGCTGCACGGGTTGAGCACAGCCTGGTGTTGGAAAAGCTGGGATGTGCAGGAGGAGAGGTCTGTGGTGATGGGACAGGGATGATGAGCGGGTCAGGGTCTGAACGGCGTTGGCAGGGTGCGTGCAGCCAGGCACAGCCGTGACAGGGACTCTGGGCAAGAGCTGAAAAGTCGCTCCCCTCTGAAGGAGAGCATGAAGGTCCTGGGTGATGCTGTGGGGGAGAACTGGTTTGAGCAGTCTTCTGAGGCTTCTTCTGGTTTGCTTCTGCTCAGCAGGTCTCCTCGGCTGGAGCTGGGGGAAGTGGGGCAGCTCACTCCAGATCCTGCTGTGGGAGAAGCAAAGAGAACCAAAGCAATCCACAGAAATGTCTTTTCTTGCCTTTTTTTAGTTTTCCCTGACCATGTTCAAGGAAGGATTTTGCTAGCTGTGTCATCAGCATCTTTATAGAAAAGGCTTATTTTACATTCATGAGAGCCAAAAATGTCCATGAGGAAGAAGCTTACAAGAAGCTTGTTAAGAGGTCTTTTTCTCAGACTTCCAGGTGCCAAATGCTCCAAAGAGTGTTCTCAGGTCTGTCCCTTAGTGCCTGGCCAGATTTCCAGCAGTTGCTTTGTCCAGTGCGACAGAAGCATTGGTTGCTTCATTGTGGTGAATGCCCAGTATTGTCACATGCTGGTCCAGAGCAACAGCCCTACATTTCTGGCTACTCTAGATATAGATCTGAGTATCCTTGCTCTGAAATCAGGAATCAAAACTTGAGATCTGTAGTCTCTGAGACTCCAGTAGGTTTGGCTCTGCATCTGGAAGATGCATTGTGGTGACCTCTATGAGATCACTACTCTTTGTTGTTCAAAGAGGAGTCTGAAATACATGACTGTAGGAGAGAAGAACCTGCATGAGTGCTGTCTGTTCCTGGACAGGCATCCAATATAGAAGTTGGTGGAAAGAGCCCTCTGTATGGCTTTTATTTGAGTTAATAATCTGTTTTTGCCCAAACTCTTTCCTGCTGTAGATTCTGAGGGGACAGCTTCCTCCTCTCTTTCTTATTTGTGGAAATTGAATGGTGTTCCCCTTGTAATGTTGTCATGTTTAAGCCCTAGCCAGCAACTAAGCATCACCCAACTGTTCTCTTTCTCTCCCCTCAGTGAGACTTGGGAGAGAATCAGAAGGGTAAAAATGAGAAAACTGATGGGTTGAGACAAAGACAGTTTAATAGGAAATGTGAAAGCCGTGTGTACAAACAAAGCAGAACAAACAATTAATTCACCACTTCCAGTGGGC
This sequence comes from Melospiza melodia melodia, assembly GCF_035770615.1. Lineage (NCBI taxonomy): Eukaryota > Metazoa > Chordata > Aves > Passeriformes > Passerellidae > Melospiza > Melospiza melodia. The sequence continues at coordinate 74,766,701 of NC_086199.1, forward strand.
AGGCAGGTGTTTGGCCATCAGGGCAGGGCTCCATCACACATTAGGGTTACTTGGGAGGACAAACACCATGCCCGTGAATGTACCCCCTTCCTTCCTTCCTTCTTCCCCCAGTTTTACTTGCTGGCCAAGGTGCGATATGCCTGTGGTCACTTATGCCTGTCCCAGCTGTGTCCCCTCACAAGCTTTTGGGCCTCTCCCCAGCCCACTGGCCGATGAAGTGATACAAGACATAGAAAAGGCCTTCTTTTCAGCACAAATCCAAAACAGCCCCATCCTAGCTACTGTGAAGAAAGTGAACTCTTATCTCCAAACCAGCAAAGAAGTAGAGTTCCTTTTCTGTCACTCAGGCCTATCCATCTCCTTCATAGTCAGAAGGGTGAAGTGGCAGTGAAGCTTCATCTGTGTGGTGGTACCATGCTGTTGTCTCTCAGCCTTTCCATCTGAGTGTAACTCTATCATGGATGGGTCTAAACCATAAAGACCTCAGAGTCCTTAAGTTCTCTCTCCTGCTGTTGATTCTTTTCATAGGATTTAGCCAAATGGATAGTTTTCTGAATATGCAGGTTTCCTGTTACCCTGTCCAAGGCCACGTCTCTGGAGACTACTTGGTTTGATGGATCCATGGTCCTACTGCCTCCTCCTCCCTCTTTCCTTCTCACTCTCGCCTCATGGGCAGCAAGAAGGAGGAAGGAAGATGCTCTGCCTAATGTGCATTTCCCCACTCCAGGATGGTTGCGATCCTTCACCCATCAGTAGGTGATGCTGCTGCCAAAGGCACTGCAATCTGGCACAGCAGCACATCCTCTCCTGGAGGAAACAGTGTGGGCAGGCAGGAGATCCCGTGTCTCCCGGTGAGGATGATGTTTAAGCATGTAGGTATCAGTGTTGGTACACTCTGCTAGCGTGCATTACTCTGTGTATCTCCACACCTATCATTTGTACTGTAGAGAAGCACTACCTCTTGTCTGAATGTCTGTACTACAGGGACGAGTAGGCGTGTGTGTAGATGACTGCTTTTTATGAGCTGCCAAAGGTTTGTACGTGCAACCTGCTGAGCCACTTGTAGTTGAAAACCAAGTGTGACTCTCTCTCTTTTCCACCCTAACCCTCAGGGTCAGAGTTTTCTTGGTGATTTTTAACAGTCACCTCTGTGATGGACTAAAGCTGACCTTTGGCTTCTGATTATTGCACCGTGATTCAGGCTTCTGAGCAGAAATCCATATCATCTTTCTGCCCTTGCAGAATATGAGTAACCAAGAGCACATGCAGCAGTGAAGGATCAGGGTGCTTATGGGCTCTCATATTGCTTCTTACTCATGTCTCTGTGACCCTGCTGTTATGTCACAGCTTAATATGTTGTCCAGAATGTAATGGGTTAGCTTAGTGGCAAGTACAGGAGAAAGTCACAAGATCAAATTAAACTCCATGCTGCTGACAGATTTGATTTCAGGGGTGAATTTGCAGCAGGGGGTGGATATGTCGAGCCAAATTCTAAGACCAAGATGAATTTCAAAAATATAACTGTGATATTTAAAGACTGGTGGGAATATTTTAGTATTTTTAAGTTTTACATTGCCTTTTCCAGTAATAGTGATCATCAAATTGTAGAATGATTTGGGTTGGAAAGGTCCTTAAGTATCATTCCTGATGCTCAAAGCCCCATGCAGTGTGGCCTTGAACACTTCTAGGGATGGGACATCCACTGCTTGTCTGGGCAACCTGTTCCAGTGTCTTGCCACCATCACAACAGAATTTCTTCCTAACATCTAATCTAAATCTCTTCTCTTTTAGTTTAAAACCATTCCCCATTGTGCTATTGCTATCTGCCTGTGTAAAAAGTCACTCTCCCTCTTTTTTCAAAGCCTCATCTAAGTACTGCAAGGCAGCAATAAGGTCTCCCCAGAGCCTTCTCTTCTCCAGACTGAACAACCCCAGCTTTCTCAGCCTATCATAATATGCTGTTGTTTAAATTTGAAAGGGTCATCAACACTCAGATCTAGCACAGATAACCCTTTAACAGGTTGTTGCTTTTTGCAAATCTGAATGCTAATACTAGATGAACCTTGTAGCTTGAAAACCAAGGAACAAATCATGTTATTTCTTTAAAAATATATGTAAGCTAGAGACCTACTTGATGTCTCTACTGTGGTTTGCGCCAGATTTTAATGAAACCACTACAATTTCTTATGTGGTCAAAGTCAGTAAGAATGAGTTCAAACTACTTGGAATTAGTAAGAGGAATTCTGTGGTGAATATTTCCTTAAATCAACATTACAAGGCTGTCAACACTTCCTATGCAAGATGCAAAGGAGTGTGCTTTCCTGCTGATATCTGGTATCTCTGTTGGTGAGAGGGTGAGTGGCCAGTAAAGGACACGGTCTGGGTGCCAGCCCATAGTGGCACCCCATGATAGAAGTTCAGTGGGAGGAGTTAACCCTTTTAAGAGACATGCAGTCCTCATAGGGGACATCCAGACCTCCTGAGAGGCAGGCAAAAAGGCAGACCACCTTTGTCATCAGTGGTTCAGAGTTCAGCCCCTGTTATCTCTGAAATATCCTCATTAGAGGACCCGTGATGTGCAGTGACTGAGCTGTGATGGAAACGCGGTGGACCTCATTATTGCAGGACAGGCTGTACCATACAAAGCAAACACAGAAGCCTTGGGTTTGGTCCTTACTGGCTAGGGCTGCTCAGTCTGAAAAGAGCCACGGACTCTGGCTGAAGTCAGACCAGCATAAAGGTGTGGGACGTGGACTTGGCTGCAGAACAAAGACAGTGAGCCCGAAAGGTGATCTCAAAGGATTTGATTAAAAGCACAAGCAGAGTTAGAGTGTTTAAATGAGTTCAGGCCTCTTCACAGAAGCTGATGCTAGAACTTCAAGAGGCCTGGCATTGCCAGTATGATGCTGAACACAGTCCACACACTGTGAAAACAGCATTAGTCTACTTGGCCTTTTCACTGTCCAGGCATGGAAATGCAAAGAGCAGAGGAAAGTTAAAAAGCTAAAGAAACTCCTTTGAAGTCTCAGGAGTGGGCTTCAGGTCAGATGCTAGCAACAAAAATTCAGAGAGTATTTTTTTCCTAACTATAATAACATTTTACTCACAAGACCATTGGCTGAGAAACTCAAAACACACCATTCATTCACTGGTTTTTTTGACTTCTCAGAAATGCATCATGACCATCCCATCCCACTGTCAGCTGGAATGCCCTGCAAGCCCTGAGAACAGGAGGAAGGTGGCTCCTCTCTCTGCAAAGTAGAGTGTGCAGCAAGGCTCTGCTGGCTGCTTGTGGTCAGGATCAACTCTCTGCATATACTCTGGCCCAGACAGAGCATTTTTGATGGGTGTGTTGACTGCACTGGAGGACCTGCCTTCTTTCAAAGACAATTTTTGGTGACAAACTGGGTGTCCCATCTTAGTTTCAAAGCTGTGAGCAAGCCATGGGAATGGGAACGTTTCCATGATCGGGGAGTTGCAGGGCTGCTGACTCACTGAGCATGCCAGCGGCACTGCTCTGCCTTCCCCAGCATGGAGGGGGAGGGAGATGGAGGCACTGCAAAGATTGGTTGAGAGATAAGGTCACCTACTGCCTCAGGTCACCCAAGCGGAGTAGCTGGGATTTTCATGACGTTGTTTGCCCACACCGAGAGGAAAGAACGGAAAGATTCCCTTTGTAACAGCCCTAACTTCATTCAGATGCCTGATTTAAAGCTACTTGAGTCATGAAGGAGATTCAAGAATTGATTAGTGTTGATCTGGCCTGTTTTGGTGTGCCAGGTGAGATCAGCCCCCTGCCGCTTTTGCTCAGGTGTGTGAGGTGTTTTGCACAGCATCTGCAATGTTGTCAGGTGTAGGTGTCCTCTCCTGCAGCAAGAGGTATATCCCCCTCTAATCCCATGCTCAGGATCAATAACTGTGATGTTTGTGGTTAAATTCAGGCTGGAGCTGTACCTGCCATGGTATTGGGCGGGTTGCTCTGCCAGGCATATTCCATGCCAGGCAGTAGAGTCACTTTTCACTGGAGCAAGGGACCTCCCCAGACATTGCCCCCTCCCTCTTTAATTGTGGGGCACCCTCCTGTGGCCAACAGGACCACACAGCAGCAAGTACCCTGAACAACGAAAACCACTAAACCCCATAAAGGCAAATCTCTGTGCTGTACCCAAAACTCTGTGCTGTACTCAGAGCCTTCTGCACCCAGAGCCTGCGGGGAGGAAGGGAGTGTTAATAAAGCACACGTGACAAGCATTGGTCACATTGCTTAACGAAGGGTAGAAGGCACTGCAGACCCTGAATAGATGTTGACTGCTGTGTGGATTTTCTGGCCCTGAAGTTAAACATGAGAGACCTTGTTTTTACAGGATTTCAGGTCAGCTTTTTCTATCAGAGTTGCATCTATGCAAGATAACCCTATAAGAGAACTCTTAGAGTGAGCTGAAAATGAAGGGAGTTTGGGAATTCCTGCTCTTTGGCTTTTGAAAATCATCTACTAGGATGGCAACTGAGGATTTCCTTTTGTTGATCCTCTTGACATTTTTAGCTTCCCCATCATCTTTTTCTCCTCTTCCAGAATCTCAGTTCTTGACCCCAGTTCTTCCCTGAGGTAAGCACAATGCCCCAGCTAATTATCCAAAAGGGAAACATTAGTGAAAATCATAGGTGGAGTATAAGCTGAAAATCTCAGAGCAGTGGGCCCAGCTGGCTGGTTAGTGTACCCTGCCCAACATGACACACTGTTTGCTTGCTTTCTTAAAAGACCCTTTGATGAACACATAGCAGTGCTCCTGAGATGGTTTGTAGTCCTCACCTTGGCATATTTGTGGCTCCCTCTACATTCAAATCTGCCATCAAAAGGAGCCTCAGGACAGCCTGGTGCAGACAGGCTAAGGTTCTCTTTTAGCCCAGCTGGTCAAAAATAGTCTTCAGAAGGTCTGTGAATCTTGGACAGGAGTAGAAAGAGCAGGGCAGGTCCCTGTTTAAAAAGTGACAAATACTTTCTAATTGCAAGAGCAGCAGGCCTGGTGACCATGTGGGGACACTCTCCAGGCCACTGGTGCCCCACAGACCATGGTCTAAGCACCACTGGCTACCACATAGGTTTTTAATAAGTTGACTTCTGTCTTTCAGTCAGTGTCTTTCAGTCACTGAAACATTTAACATCCTTTTACCACTTTGTGTTGGCTCCTCTAGTTCAAGATCCCAAGAGTGCAAGGTTTGACTTTTCTCTCAACAATTTTCAGCCTTCATAATGATCAGGGTGAATTTTCCGTTCAGAACAGAGGGATAGGCAGTCATTTCCCTTAATCTGCTTGTGGAAGTCCAGCCAGTGGTTTAATCCGTCTCAGAACAAGGGTCACCAATCCTCTTTTCTCTGTGGACATGTCACTGAATCAGGGGAGCAGAGAGGAAATTGTTCCCTGTGTTAATCCAGTGGGATAGCAAGCATTTTCAGGATGGAAGGAACTAGGTACCAGTGTGTTAATTAAAACATGCAGACCAGTGCAGTGGAGCAGCAGACATTATTGCTACCATCAGCTTGAGTCTTACCAGCCCTTGCACAAGTCCCAGACAGAACACCAGCTTGAGCCTACTCTGCCTGTAATAGTTTTCTCACACTACTCCCAGCACATGGTAGCATATTTGGGGCATTTCTGGTTTGTTGTGCTTTTTGAAGAATGTTTATTCCATTGGAGGGAGGATCTCACGTAGATAATTTTGCATTTTGTCATCCTGGTTATTCAGTTTTCACAGAATCACAGAGTGCTGAGGCTGGAAGGGACCCACAGAGGTCATCTGTTCCAATCCCCTTGCTCAAGCAGGGCCATCTAGAGCTTGTTACACAGGAACTTGTCCAGGTGTATTTTGAATGTCTCTAAGAATGTAAAGTACACAACCTTCCCTGCTACCCTTGTAAAAAGTGTTTCCTGATATTTACAAGGAATCTTCTCTGTTTTGGTTTGTGCTCATCGCTTCCTGGTGCACTTACTGGGTGTCAGTAAGAGCCTGGCTTCGTCCTCTTTGCAACTTCACTCTAGGTATTTATATACATTGATGAAAGCCTTTTCTTCTCTAGGCTGAATGGTCCTGGCTCACTTAGCTTTTCCACATAAGGAGAGATGCTCCAGTCCCTTAGCAGGACAAGATCAAGTGCTGCCTGCTTTCGCCCTCGCTTCCTCTGCCACGAGGGCAGCAGAGGCAGCCAGCGTGGTGTAGGCAGCAGCTATGTCCTGACATCACAGAGGTCCTCTGTCTAGGCTTGGCAGGAGCTTTGTATGCTCTAGTGAGCACTCTGGAGAAGCTAAAGTCAAGGCTCTCAAGCAGAGGTAACAAGACTGCTCTGAGTGTGAAGAGGAAGTGGGACCTGTGTCCATATAGCATCTTGGGGAGTGGTTGTGGTGCAGAAAGGATAAAACCTCTCTTTTAGCCCTCTGATTCTGGTGACATTTGTACAGTGACTGCAGTTTTTAGAAGGAGACCTAAGCATTCTTAAACAGTTTTAAACAGTTGCAGTAACCTGGAGATCAACAGTGTAAATTAATTTTCCCCCAGAGTTGCAGGTAGCTTTAGCGTGTGAGGAGCCCTGCACTGCTGTGGCTGTGTCGCTAGCAGCTGGTGATCGCCAACACAAGGAGCTTGACACCACCTACAGCTACAGCAGTGATTGCAGTACAGATGCAGCCCTCAGCATGTAAGCCTGAAAATATTGGCCTGTCTACCCCTATGTAAATCTCAGTGCATATATTTATTTCTGTCAAGAACTAAATTAAATGGAAATGGATGGTTTGCCAGGGCTATAAACATGTCAGGTCTTCAGAAAAGCCCCATCTTCAGAACAGCATTTGAAATACTGCATATATATTGGTGAGGATTAGAGCCAAATGAGAAGATACCAGATAGAGCAATAAACTCAGCCTTGCAGCCTGTTTTGTTGGGTCTTAGGAGTAAAGAGACTGCAGATCCACCTTGCATCAAACAAGGTGGCAGCATGGCAGGCTCCTTGTGTGTATGGAGGAGTTGACTCATCTTCACTGCATTTTATGTGGTGTTTTCTTCCCTCCCATTGAGCTTAAGAGGTGAGAAGTAAGTGTGGCGTGCTGGCAGTCATGGGAGCTGGTACAAGCCCTCAGACGTGTCTTCTTTAGGGCTTCAAGCTAATGATTTTCCTTTTGACAATATAGATTCATGGAGCCCCTTTTAACTTGAGCAGTTATATTGAATAACAAAACCCAAAAGGACAAAAGCAAACCCTCCCCTGGTCCCTAGCCCCAGGACTAAGCTGGCTGAGATAAGAGAGCATGGTGAGAACCAGATATTTGCATAGACTAAATCCTGTTTCTCACTCAGACTGTAGGTTTTTTTGCTGTTGCTGCTTTAGTCTTTGTCTTATAGTCCTTCCTCTTCCATTGCAGAGGTTATTTTTCCTTCCCTATCACAAAACAATAGCTGCCTATAAATGTCTTCATTTTGGGTAATAAGGCATGGCTCAGTTTAGGCATCATCTCTTAGCTACCTTATGCAGACGATAGGCTTTTATCCAAAACACACACTGCGCATCTGTCACCTTTGGTGCTTCTGGCAGGCTGTTCCCCAGAGGTGATCAAGACTCAGATTGAGAGAATCACTTATGCATGAGCTGCAGACCAGAGCTGCTTGTTAAACGTGCTTTAACAGGAGCTTCATCTCTAGCTCGTTGCCTAAAATCGAGAGCATGGGAAGGGGGAAAAAAGAAGCGTGATGATTTTATTCTCTCTCTTTCTTCTCCTGTTGCCTGACCCAAATGCAACAACAGCCTGCAAGGAGGATATAATCTACTACAGACTTCCTTTTACAGCCAGCATACCAGATTGTTTACCTATTCTTAAGACAAAATAAAAAAAAAAAAAAAAAAAAAAAAAAAAAAAAAAATCAAAAAACCCAAAAACCCCTTTATTTGCGTGGAGTCTTGTCTTAGTAGCTCTTGCAAACAAGCAAAGTAAAAGGCAAACTTTGACTCCTCCTTGCCCATATGTTGCTAATATTTGAAAAGCAGTGAAGTAGAAGAGATGCTTTTGCAAGGGGTTCAAAACTGTAGCACATTCTCCAAGCCTTGGGTCCAGGTCTGAGTGTTCCACACAAGAACCAAGCTGCCCAGTTCTCAGCTGCTAAGTGTAAAAAGATGTTCAATAAGTTCAGCTCTAACTCAGGTGGTCCTGGCTATACCAGGTTTCTGCCCAGGAGCCAGCCTGGCCTGGCTGAGAGGAGTTCATTCCTGGAGCAGCCATGGGGAGCTGCACATGCTTCTGATTTACGGGGTGATAGCTTCAGGCACCAGAATCCCTCTGGGCATCTGGTTGAAGATCCTACCAGTGTTCAGGCATCTTTTCCAATCCCTAGCTGCCATCTATAGCAACCCTTTTCTAAGGAAGGGTCTTTTCCCCAGACAGGAGCCAGTAGCCAGGAGTTCTGTGGTGCCAGCTGGACACTAGATGGGAGTCACAACTCCTACCTTAATTCTTCCTTTGGTTCCCATCTCATTGGCATGCTGCAGGGGTAAATGCGTGAAAGTGTGTGAGACATTAAGATGTGAGGGGTCCTGTGAGAGACCAGATTGCTAGAAATGACTGTGGCCTTCCTATTCACAGCAAGCCTTTAAGTGCTGCCAGCAAGCCTCATAATTGATAACAAGCAGAGGTCTAAGGGTCCACGGCTAGGTTTTATAATTCTTGACAGATCTGCTGACTTCTTGGTTTGTGAGAGCCGAGGACGCAGCAGGGCTCCTGAAATGGACTAAGGAGCTGAGCCGGCCGCAGCCTTCATTCGGGTCATGTGCCACATGTCCCTGTCTCAGTGCCATGCTGCTGGACACCCTCCTGCCAGCAGACAGGAGGTCCATGGAAGCCAAGCTTGTCCCATCTTGACAGCTTCATCTCCCTTACAGGCAGCTCCCTGCCTCTCTCCGCACCATTGCCTAGTGCCATGCTGGTCCTCCTGGGGATCCAGAGAATCTTGCACAGGAACTCCTGGGAGTGGAGCCAAAAAGGGTGGGAAGAGAAGAAAAATGGGGCCAGTCCAGGAAGACTGCTCTGCTAAGAGCATCCATAAAGAAAAATCCTGGAAAGGGAGAGAACACAAAAAGCATGGAGGATATCTGAGGCCAGGTGGCTGAGCTGCCTGGTGAGGTGGAAACCTGCCAGAGTTCTCTGCCTCATAGTGAGGTGTGAAAACAACCCATGTGCAAAGCCTGTGAGAGTTGATCTGGGGCCAAAAAAGGTGTTATCTCATTTTGTATGTGTAGTAAAGCAAGATTTCCAGTCTGTCTGGGAATGACAGCGTGACTGGAGGAAGGCAGGCAGGAGAGGTGGTGCTTTGGGATGTCCCCTCTGAGTTATCTTCTCTGCTCCCATCCTCCAGGGCAGGGCTCCAGGCTCTGAAGAGGAGTCTCTGGGACAGCTTACATGGTTCCAGTTCCTGCAGCATGACTGCTTATCTCCAAACACACTGTGCTTTTCAGATGTCCTTGGTAGAGCTCTTACTCTTTACAAGAGACCAGGAGCACCTTTGTATTTCTTAAAAGCTCGTAGCTGCCCTTGCTGTGAGACTGAGGTCAATCTTACAGGAGCTTGTCTCAGGCAGGCTCGTCTCAGTCCTGGTGAGGACTGAACAGACATTCAAGAGCCTTCCTAAGGGCTTGGCCTGTTAAGTTCCATGTCTTGCCATTTATGAGAGTTAGCATTTGTTTCACCAGGTTGTGTGATCTTGTTTAGCAAGGTGGGTGGTTATAGGACAAATCATGTCTATGTGTGCCGCCTTCCCCATGACTGGAGCAGCAAATACAGTGTGATAATGGTGGAATATATTGTTGCAGCAAATATTGTGGGTTTCATCTTAGGTTGTCTGAAACCAGAGCTGTGGTGGAGAGCTCAAGTATTTCCAGAAGAAATTGAGGATGCCTTCTTATTGCTTTCTTACTTTTAAGTAAGACCTTAATTAGCTATTTATGCTGTTGCAAACTGTGATGGCCTAAGGATATAAGTCTCCAGGGAGAGGAAACTTGAGCCCAGCTGATTTGTATGAGTTCCACAGAAGAGACAATTTAAGGCAATACAAACCTTTTTATACAGGCTCAAACAGAATCCCCAGTTTTGAAACTGAGTACATTTTGAGCCCAAATCCTGTGTTTTAAGAAGCTCAGAGAGCAACATCAGTTGAGCTAGTAAAGCACAGCACCTCTCCTTAAAAACTTTGCTTCTATTTATTTAGGCATTTCAAGTATTCTCTTCTCTATATATTGAAGCGTTCTGAAATATTAATGCGCTCATGCTTATGGCATGCTTCAGAGACAAAGAATCACTTCTTTCCATTTTACAAGTGGGGACAGAAGTGACTTTCTTAGAGTCACAACAGAGAACACTGTCAGAAGCAGAGCAAGGACTGTATGGTGGCATCCCCAGTTCTCTGGTTCTTTTGGTTAGGAAATCTAGATTAGCAAAGGAAGAGGCCTCTGCTCTCCCTATGTACCATTTATAATTTAACTCCATGTTAGGGGGCATGATAGTGGATCATGCTGTAATTTTAAATGAAAATTGGCGTTTGTGTAAGTAAAGGTACGGATATGGCTGACTTCCTTTTGCCCCACTAGTGCTGCGCCCCTGCATTGCAGGCACCTCCTTTGATCAAGAAGATGCTGTACTAGCTCTTTCTTTGCATCTGTCAATGCAAGGGAGTGTACAGCTTTGATATCTGCTCATTTTTTTCAGAACTCAGTGGGGTAATGAGATTGGGTTTTGAACTGCATCGCTGCACGAGGCAAAATGACTGTCCAGGCCTATTTAATGTCAAAAGTTATTTTAAATAGAGGTCTCAAGGGAAAGGAGAAAATTTTGACATGTGACCACTAAGGTTCAGGCTACAATATCCTGAGAAAGCAGGTTTGTATGGTCTAAGCTGTGCATCCATCACCTTTGCAAAGAGGAGATGTCACAGAGACCAGAATGAGCTCCAGTGACCAGCTGTACTGAATTGGCATGAGCCGTGGTGCCACACAGGAGGGGAGATCTTGCCAAACCCTCTGTGTGCAGCCTGGGGGGAGACTGAGGCAGAGGTGTCAGCCTAGCAGCCTTGTGTCATGAGGAGCAGGAAGGAAGAAAGGAGGATACCTGAACTTTTGGCAGTACTTTTGTTCCAGCTTTTATGACCACATGTGGTCAGAGCTGGGGCTGCTGCAGTGCTGGAGGTGTCTCTGCCTAAGCAAGCAGCTGTGGACAGTTTTCTGCGTGGGTCCCTTAAATTTTCCTGGTGCTGTTGGCATCTTAATTTGTGGGCAACAGTTTTAGTGCTGTGTGCAGTTTAACATGAACCATGTTTCATCCTAGCAGCAAACCCTTTCCATGGGGCAGAGAGATGATTTTCTATTACATTTGGGAAATGCCTCTTGTTGTGTTTTGGTAGGCTTATAGCAGGACATGAACCTGGTTTAGCAGGAGAGACATAACAGATGGGAGCTAATGTATACAAAATCAGCTTATATAAGGGTTCAGTGCCTCCAAGTGATGACTTTTCATGTCAACAGGAATGGCTCATTCTAGAGAGAAGGGTACTGGGTAGATTGCTTTGAGTTGAAGGATGCCTGAATACAAGGACCTGAGCAGAAAGAAGTGGAAAACAGGGATCTTTGATTTTAACATCCAGATATACTGGGTTCAAACCATGTTTCAGTGCCTGGCTGGGTTGTTTGATTTAGGGCTGCCTTCGTTTAAAGGCACCTGGTTTTGCCAGAATTGTCATTAATATGGAGCAATTCTGAGGTCCTTGATTTATGAGTTCTTTGTGACAAATATGTAGATTTGAGCAGAGGTTGGGCATTCTTTTTTCCCCAGATATTTTATCAGGCTTCAGTTTCTCATGACTGAAGTAAAGATGTTACTATTTACCTTTATTTTTTGAATTGCTTTTATTCTTATTAGTCCTTAGATAGAAAGTTGTGTCACAGGACAAGGAAGAATATCACTGTGTGAAGGAAATTCCTGGGGAAAAAATTCTTCATTTTGGAAAAATATAGTGTCTTTATAATGGGAATAGAGACTTTGGTCTGTGACACTCCAGCAAAGGTGTCACCTTCTGAATAGCAAATTTAATCTGACTTAGTAATAGGCTAGCTTGTCCAAGGTATTTTCCACATTTCACAAAAATAATCTATGGGTCCATAAACACCTGTGAGCCACAGGACACCAGCTGCTAGTCTATTACTTAGAGCCATGCACACCAAAGTGGTTTTTTTTGGCTGGCATACATTCTTACTCTTGCACACAGTGTAGGAGGATCAGTATGGAGGACAGGAGGCAATAATCTTTGTTTTATTCTTCTTTGAAAAGCTATGCTTGCAATGGTTTTTTATCCCATATTTTTCATCAAAAGTGTTGATTTTTTTACTGGGTTTTCCCACCCCTCTCCCTGCACTGGCACAGAAGATGCCACCCATGAAACATAAACTAGTACCACTTCCTCAGTGACCTTAGCTGTCTCCAGGTCTCCTGTCTCTGCCAGCCAGTTATCCAGCTACATTTTGTCAGCTCTGTGAGAAACCCCCTTTTTACTGAGAATGTTGTTTACCATATAGGTAGACTCAAACAGCCTCCTTGATTTATCCCTGCTTTAACATTTTTGCCTGTGGGTGATGGAGTTTAATTAAGGCTGACTAGTAAATATTTATTCTCTCGGCAGAAATAGGTCCAGGTTTGTCTGTTAAAAACACTACACAGCTTGCCTCTTTGACTGCAGTTAACTGAACCAAACACTCCACAGTTTTATTAATATCAGCGAGGGAAAAAAACCCTCAAATCCCACCACCACAAGCTTCTAACTGTGCAGCTTTCCCCCAGCCAAGGAGCGCCTCTCCCCCCAAGCATCCCTGTCCCCTGCATCCCTGTCCGTGCCGAAGTGGAGCCCGTTGCCATGGAAGCCTCATTAAATCTGCATCTCGCTGGCCGGGGCTGCAGGGGCTGCGGCTGTATTTTTAGCCGGCGGTGGTTGCGTAAGGGGGGCGGGATGGGGCTGGGATGTGCCTTGTGTCTTGCCTTGATGGAAGGCTGCCAGGAAGCACCGCCAGCCAAAAGACATGTCCTGCTCAGGACAGCTCTCTAGGCCAGGCAGCCTCTGGCAGCCCCCAGTGTTGCTAGAGGTGAGCGCCGGGAAGATGCAGCGTGCCGAGTTTGGCTTAATGGCCAAGCAAGCTCTAGGGTGGTGGCATAGCTCTGCCAGGGGCTCCAGAGAATGAGGCTCTCTTTAGATTAGACTAAAGATAATAAATCTCTCTTGACTTGAGCAGAACCTTAACACCTGGAGGGGTAGGAAGAAACTCATCAGAGCGCAGCTGCAGAACACACTGCACTCCTAGCCATGTACGTTTTGGGGAAAACAATGCCACATCTAAGCGCATTGCCCCCAAAAGAAGAAAATAGAGCTAGATGGTGTCAGAGATGCTCAGGGTGAGTCTAATCTTGGGTGCAGTGTTCCCTAAATCCATTTTTGGAAGGACGGGATTTGAACCCATCTCCCTGTTTGACAAATAGATGACACTGAACAATCTGAAATCTGCTCTTACTGTGAGAGTCTTACACCAAAAAAACAAACCAAACCAAAAAAACCCACTACAAAAAAAATCAAAGAAAACCTCCCAAATGCCCCACATGTTCATTCTTCATAATTTCAAATCAGAGTTGCTGGAAGTAGAAGACAAAAAAAGAGGTTTTAGCATCTCTGCACTATCAGACTTTCTTGGCTCAAAGCATGGAGCTAGGCCCCCTCTCCCTCTCAGCACTGAATCCCAGCAGTGCTGAATGTTCCAAAAAATCAGTTTTTTATCCTGAATTACACCTGGGCAATCTTTCAGTCTTCAGTGGGTCTCACAGATGGCCAGTAGAGCCTTGTTTAGCCTGCAAAATTGTTATTATTTGTGCTGAGGCATGAGAAGGAAGGAGTCCAGTTTGACTGTAAACTAATGACTCTTGCCTCTAATAAAAGCTATGTCTTTCGTTGGAGGCTGTGAAAATTTGATCTGGAGCAGTTGGGCTAAAATTAAACAGAGCCCAGTGCTGCTATCCTGTACAGTCACACTCTGTCAGAGCGGAGTCATATGTGAAGCTCCAAGGGCTAGTAGGGACTGTTACTATCATTGCTTTTTAAATAAATGCCAATATCATTAGTAGCCTTTTTTTGTCCTTTTTCCAGTTGCAAGTCTCCAAACGCTTGTCTTTGCAGGAGGCACCAACCAGTAAATAAATGTTTAATAACAAAACCAAAAAAGGAAACAACAACAACCTCCAAAAACCAAACCACCAAAACCAGCATTATTTCTAATTTGCTGGAAGTGGAATGTGACCTGGTTATCTGTAGGCAAGTGTGCCTGACAGAGCCAGCTTTTGCTGCTGCAAGCTGTCTCTGGCTGTAGACCATCTCTGAGTCCTTCATGGGGAGATATTTCCAGCTTCAAGGCTGGCTCCATAGACCTTTCTCAACATTAGGACCTGAAAAAGGTTTGCACGGGTTTGCAGGGACTTCTTTACAGTTGCAGGAGATGCAGCTCACCTTCAGTCTTGCCATGAGATTAGGCCAAGTGTTGTTTTGCCCAGGCAGCCTCATTCCTCCTGAGTCATATCATGATTGTGAGTCTTGCACAGCTCAAGTGAAAGTGGACTTTTCAGACTACTTCAGAAAGCCCTAAATTATTTCCTTTGCCCTTGCTCAGAGCCTGGCTCTGGTTGCAAAGACCCAGCCTGGTATAAGCTCCTGCTTGGCAGCACCCACCGACCCAGGAGGGCACACATGGGCACTGGGAGAGCCCCGGGCACTCCTTGCTGGGCCCACTGGGCAGCAGTGGTTCTGCAGATGGGCAGACTGAGCTGCTGTGCTGCAGCCCCGAGCCAGTGCCACTCCAGCAGCAGCCCTGGCTGTGGGGTGTTCCCTGGTGGCACGAAGGCCAGGCAAGAGGGGGGGAATCTCTTTTGTGTGTTCATTCCCATCTGCTCCAGCTGATTGCTGCCTGCGAAGCCAAGCAAGTCTTTGATATCCTCTCTGCTTCAGCTCTGCTTCTGGAGAGCAGAGATAAGTGCAGTGTGTCCACAGGTGAGAAGCCAGGGGATAACCTCAGATGAATGAGGTGCACATCCAGGTCTGGTTTGTGGCTGATTGGCATCAGTTTGAAGGGTTTTTAACAATTTATTTCTCAGCATATATTTTACTCCACTGCCTTTCTAGGGTGGCGAAGGAAGCATGGAGCAATGTGATGGCAAGGAGCAAGGGACAGCCTCTGAAAAATAGAATAAGCCATTGATAAACACAGACAGACACCCTGGTAAACAGACAGACAGAGCAGAAGGCTCCTGCTCCTGACAGTCTCCCTGGCATGTAGCAGTTCCTTGTAAGAGCACTGACACTCACTGCAGAGCACATGTGAAATGAGCTGGAAGAAAGCAGAGGCTGGAGCAGGGAGGAAACGATGCTCAGGCACCAATGGCATTGCAACTCAATTATGTTCTGGCTGGGCGGAGAGCTGGGATGGGACTTCCTTTCAGAAAAAAAATAAAATCAGCTCAAAAAACCTCAGGTGCGCCTTTTCCTTTCTCTTCAGAAGATCTTTATCTTAGGATTTCAAGTCCTAAATAGTTTTGTCCCATAATGGGCAAAACTTCTGATTGAGACATGGCATTACTTTTTTTAAATAAACAGGCTGGGAGGGCAAAGAGGGAGCCCATTATACAACAGCCCTTTCTCTGACACCACAAGGGGTTCATCCTGGAGTTCCTTGTGAGGTTTTAACCTTTACAGCAGTTGTGTCACGTTGCTAAACCCCTGAGGACATGTTTACTGATTCTGGGGTGAAGGGTGCTGCACCTGCCACCAAGCTAGGCATCAGACCAGGGCTGATAGTGATTTTTTCTTATTAGTTGCAGTTCCAACTGCAGATGGAGACGAGTATGTGACACCAGCCTACAAACCCAACATTTAGTCGTGTTTGATATATGCCAGAGGCCATCAGGATTGTGGCTGGTCTTTGACAGGGCCAGTCAAGACATACAGTTGTTCCGTGGTGTAATCAAAACTTGCAAGGGAGAAGACAGAGCATCATCTGTTAAGGTGTGAGATGTTTAAATGGTTGTAGTAGGAGGGTTTAGACAGCAAGAACAGGAACAAGAGCTGAGGGACATGTTGGAATGAGAGTAGACTAAATTTTTAGGATCGGTAAAGGGCCTTTTGCCACAAGGTAGAGAAGATGGGAGAAGATTCTTGTTTGTCAGCCAGGGACTCCAGGAGGAGCTTAAGCTGTCTCTCATATGGGTCATCTAGCAGCTTAGCCAAAACCAGATTGAGAGCAGCCCTGCTGAGGACTGGGTGGTGCACGAGAGGCAATGGGCACTGCCAGCCCAGAGAGCCTATTGTATCCTGGGCTGCATCCAGAGCAGCGTGGGCAGCAGGGCAGGGAGGGGATCCTGCCCCTCTGCTCTGCTGAGACCCCACCTGCAGGGCTGCACCAGCTCTGGGTGCCAGCACAGCAGGGCAGGGAGGGGATCCTGCCCCTCTGCTCTGCTGAGAGCCACTGCAGGGCTGCACCAGCTCTGGGTGCCAGCACAGGAGGGACAAGGACTCATTCCTGTTGGAATGAGTCCAGAGGAGGCCACCAAGATGATTAGAGGAATTGAACACCTTTGGTGTGAGTAAAGGCTGAGAGAACTGGGATTGTTCATCCTGGAAAAGGCTTTGAGGTGACCTAATGGTGGCCTACCAGTACCTGAAGGGAACCTATGAGAAAGGTGAGAGACTTTTTACAAGAGCATGTAGAGTCAGGATAAGGGTAAAAAGGATTCAAAGTGAGAGAAAGTAGGTTCAGATTAGATATTAGGAGAAAGTTCTTCGTTATGAGGCACTGGAACAGGTTCCCCAGAGAAGTTGTGGGTGCCCCATCCCTGGAGGTGTTCAAGGCCAGACTGGAGCTCTGAGCAACCAAGTCTAGTGAAAGGCATCCCTGTCCATGGCAGGAAGGTTGGAACTAGATGATCCTTAAGGTCCCTTCCAAGCCGTGGATGTGATTCCATGAATCTATAGGAGACCTGCACGGGTGGGAGAATGCTGTGCAGGCTGTGGTGTGCTTGGTCTGTGTGATGGGGTCCTGCCAGTGTGCAGCACTCCTCAGCCAGGCTGTCCTGCACGGGGCTGGGCTGTGGCAAGGCAGAGAGGCAGGGCAGCAGCCCATCTCTGTGAACTGAAGCTGGGTCATCAACTGAGGCTTGAGGGTTGCACTGCTCCCAGATTTAACCCTTCTGAATCATTCAGGTTCACTGCAAAGCCGGCTGATGACGTGATTTCTGTTCAGTTTATGAATAAGGAGGTGGTTTTTTAATGGTGCAAAGCTCTGGATTCTGAAAGTAAAAGCCCAGCAGGGCTGGCCTCCTTCTGGGAATTGCAGCTTCTCCCAAGGCATGAGTTCCTGGAAATTCAGAAAATGGCCCTGTTTGGTTTTCCCAGTGTGTTTTTATTCTGTAAGAAACAGAAATAAAACAGCCCCAAAGAGCAAAATGAAATGGTGTAACTGAGTATCCTTTGCCCTATTTTCAGTGTTACAGAAGAGAACTGTGAGTCCCATCAAATGCACAGAGCCTTGGATAAAGATGCAGTATCTTGGCTCTATGTAAATGATTGGATATGCAACTTAGATTTGGCTGTGTCAATTCATTGTGCTGCCCCTTATCTTGGTCACAAGAAGCCTGTGACCAGAGCCAAAGCACCTCAACTCCGTCTCCAGCTCCTTTTCTTCCTATACAATAATTGTATCTGCAGTGTGCAGCGCGGGCTTGTTTCAGGCTGGCAGCTGCACAGTGTTGTTTGCAGCTCATTAATTTCCTACAGATTGCTGCCTTGCTGCTTTGGATGTGGTGCAGCTCCAGTGGCTGGGCTGAGTGCCGTCCTGCAGAGCTGAAAGCACCGTCTGCGTGGGTGTGTGGCAAGAGCAGGATGAGGGAGGGGACAGAGGGACCTGCGAGCCTGGTGTCCAGAGACATCTGTGACAGGAAAGTTGGCTTTGCTTTCTACCCTTTTTGATGTGCTTTGAGCGCTGAAATCTGTGGATGCTGTCACATGCAGGTGCCAGAAAAGAGTGGGGTGTTGAGATATTCCAGCTTCCGTGCTGGGAACGGGGGGGGCTGTCCTGACCTTTCTTGAAAAGCCAAATTTCATTGTCATTGTTGTCCCAAAACAGGTTCTTTCACTTGGTAAGCAAGAGGCTGGTACACACACAGAATCGAGGTGTTTGTCTGATTTACGGTTCTGGGCAGAAAGGCGTGCTGGGTGACAAATCCACAAAGTTAGCACAAGGACTATCAAAACTTTTCACTATTTATACATTTTAGCAAGCAAAGGCATTGATGTTCATTGGCTACAAGTTCCCTATTAATGCTCTTATTAACTAATTCATTAATTGTATATTAGTGCTCTTATTAATTAGTTTTCTGTCATCTTTTGGTTAAATTATTTCAGTTCTCTGCTCTACCAGCTTTTCATTCCTTCTCATGCTAATTAGTCCACATGCTCAGTCTTTCTCTTCTTTTGAGTCCATCAGTTTCCTGAGTCAGTACTTCATGAGTGATGGTCGCAATCTCCTCCTGTCGAAATGACCTTTTACCCAGTCAGAGCTGATTTCAACACATTTGCTGGGTTGGCTTTATTAGTTTCTTCCTTATCTTGGGATTTCTGCCAAATGTCCTCGTGGCCAGGAAATCCCGCATTCTTTGTGTCCACTATCAGTAGTACATGCTTCTCCCCAAGCGTTGTCAACCTCCCCCTTGGTCTGAGATCACTGAAGCATGTCAAGCCCTGAACTTTTAGCAAGGAAATTCTATCAACAAGTAATTTATCTTTCTAATGCCTGTACATCAGCAGTGTAGTAATCGTAGTACAGTGAGTCTCGAACAGCCATGTTGGGAGGAGCCCGTAGTCTCACCTATGTTGTCTCTACTGGGAAGAGCAATGTTGTAGGTATGAATCTGCACATCTATCTGTGCCTGCAGCTGGTGTGAGCCCAGGGAATGTGGATGGCAGACAGAGATCAAGGACCTGTAATTCCTGCCTGTGGTCCACTTTACTCTCACGGCAGCCTGGCTCCTGTGCTGGGTTGTTTGTCCCTAGTGTGCTGGCATGTCCCTGCCCATGCTTCTGGGTAGACTTGAGCAGTTCTGCCCTCAGCTGCAGCACCCTGTCTACCTCTACTGCTGACAGCAGAGACAAAGCCACCCCAGCTATGGCAGGAGCTGACCAAGTATAGGGTCAGTATGAACTTGTGAAGCAGCATGGCAGCAGCAAGACATTCATGAAGTTCCCAGAATTCTGTTTTTGGCAAGCTCAGGTCAAGAGGGCCGCACTCTCCCAAAGGAGCAGTGTTGAAGGCCAGCCCCTTGTGTCTCTTCAAACCTGCCATGACAAAGCATTGAGCAAAGCATGGCAGGGTCACACTGTCAGGCAATGCCAGGGGCTCCTTTTGGCTTACAAGCTCCAGCAGTTTTTGCCCTAGGAGGAATTTAAAGCCTTCCCAGGCTGGTGAGGATTGTTTTGAATCTAGTATTTCTCATTCCTCAACTTCCTCCCCCTTCTGTCCCCACCTTCTCATCCTCACCAGCATCTCCATGGCAACCCTGTTGCTGAAGAATAGGAAAGACATCTAAATATAGCTTCCAAATCTACATGCCTTCAGCAAAAAGTCTAAAACTAGGGGCGACAGCTTGAAGCACTGATCTGCCAATACCAGCCAATGACGAGCATCTGTCTTGCAGGTGGAATTCAGGAACACTGTGGTGGGACAGGGGGTCACTTCCAGCTGAATCCCCATTTTGTGTTTGCTCAGAATATCTCAAGAGGCTTTGAGGTAGTCCAGCCTACCTGGTCCTGTCCAGGGCACTCCCCATCCTGCACCCTGTCAAGCTTTGGAGCCGTTCTCTAGAGCAAACAAAAGATCTCTAGTGCTTTTTTTTTTTGGCCATTGATACCCGTGATGCATTTTGATATCATAAGTGTTTATTTTGGTACATCAGACTCAGATGGAAGCAGTAAAATTCAAAGACCTTTAGTAAGGAATAAATGTCCTTCCTTCCTGCTCTTCCTCCCTTCCTCCTTCTATCATTCCCTCCGTCCATCCCTCCATTCCTCCCTTCCTCCCTGCCCACAATATGGCTGTTGTTGAAGTCTTGCTCCCTCTGAAATTCCCTTCTAAGAGAAAAAAAGGCACAGAGTCTCCTCAGTGAAGCTGCTCCCCTGGGAATCTGCCCAAGGTAGGGAGGGGTAAAATGTCTATGCCCAGGGCCCTGGCTCTGCTCTGTGCCTACACCAGGCTGATACCCATCTCAACTGTCTGGTTTCATGGGCTGCCAGGTTGAATTATTGCTTGTACAAGACATGTACTTACTGTACAGACCTCAACAAATAGCTCCACAGGCTGTTGAAATTTTGTCTGTTCTCCCCTGGCCCTGAAGCATCAAGTCTCATAGGGTAAGCAAGAAGAAGCTGACTTGGAGCAGGCCAGACAAGGGCCCGCTTGTGTCTGTGCACACAGCTTCAATATTAGAACCCAAGTAGCTTCATGAAACTGAATAAGGAAAAGAAAACCTGTGGAGCTGGGCTGCTATGCTTGTACAGCCTAACTTAAATAGCTCAGCTGGTCAGCAGCATGGACTCAGCTGAGAGAAGGGGGTTTAACAAACTCTGATTTTCCCTTTTTTTGCAGAAATTCTTAAAAACAAAGTGTGACATCTTTTCTTGAAGAACCCTGTATGTGCTCTAGCATTTTATAATGTCTGAACAAAGTGAAATACAGAGTGCTTTGAATATCTTGTCTGGCAGGACTGACTGCATTATGGATGTTCATGGAGCATTTTTTGCTGCTTCAGGGTTTCCAAGTTGAGTGAGAGACTTGAGAGTGGAGTGAATTTGCCATTTACTAGCTCCAGTGGTGATTCCCATGGCTTATACATAGATATACCACATCTGTTGAGTTGCCCTGAATTTATTAGGCACTTATGGATTTTTTTTTTTTTTATGGCATGGATGTGCTTAATGGACTTACTTGCAACTTAGCATCTCTGATTTCTCATTGCTGGTACAGTTATTTGTACTGGTACAAAGGTGTGAAACATTGTCATGTGAATTTGGTAGCATTTCTTGTCTCTTGGCAGTCTTGGGTGGCAGTGGGAATCGACGGCTGGGCTGCTGTGCACAAAACAGGCACAAATTGAAAAATGAAGATGACCAGAAAGACAAAAAAACCCCTTCGATGTTGTCATCTAGGATAGAGCAACCATAACAAGCAATTTTAAATTTCTTTTTTACTTTGGATTTATTTTTTTAAATGGCTATCACTATAAATCTTTTACTTGTAATGCTTTAAAGTTTTCTTATACAAGTAAAGACTAAAAAATACAGCTCTTAGTCTTGGCTATGTCCTTTTAATTATCATGTGTCAGCTACTAAAGCATTTTCAATAGTTCTAATTGAAGCATGAGCCAATTTACTAATTAGCCAAGATTACATGAGGAATACACAAAGGGAAGATGCCTTTCTGTGTCAATATTTCCTCCTTTATGCCTTAGGAGATCTGGTGTGATGTGAACAAGCTACGCTGCTAACAGTCTGCCAGGCAGAGCCCCTGAGCTCCTGGTGTTCCTGCACATTTGTCCCACACAGGGGTGGGCATGAGGGATCCCCCAAGGCTTTGGACTGGGGTCACTGTCCCAGCCTCGGGGTACAGCCGCTTCTTGCGCGGCGTCATCTCCAGTGAACATTTCCCCCTGCCTGTGAGCTGCCATGGCAGAGCTGGGTGTTTGTGGCCCTGGCTCTTGGGGGAGTGGAGCAGAGGTCTCTCGAGTGCTGCACGTATGGCAGGAGTAGAGGCTTGCAGAAGGGCTCTGGGTCTGCTGGGCCAGTCTCAGACTCTGCCTGTGCGGGAGGAACAGCAGGGATGCAGGGAGCCGTGCCAAAGGCACTTCTCCCTCCTGCCTTGTCAGTCTGGGCGGACATTACAAAGGACTTTCTAGGGGTAAAGAGTTGAAATATAGGGAAAGATCATCCAGAGAACCATCTTTGTAATGTGGCTATTAGAAAGCAGTTGGGCAACACCTACTAGTCAGGAATGGCTCGGTGGAAATGCCTCTGCCCAGAGGCAGGATGATAGTTGTTTGCAGACATATTTTCTGAGGCCTTTTAGTTCCCCCATGAAGTAACTAGACTTTAGCAAGGAAGAGGAGATGCCCTACAGAAGTGCACAGCTCGTTCAAATGGGAACCATGTCAGATGAAGCCAGAATAAGTTGATACTCGTACGAATAAATGATACTTCCACCACCACTTCAAGCTGTCTTTGCTCTCTTCCCTCACTTTCTTTCTGGTTGCATCACTGTAGCACCTTCCACATTGGGAGTTCAAAGCAAGTAGGGACTGTCCCCTATCAAGTCCCTGTGAAAAATAAGGACCATGGACCCTGCATGGATATAGAAACTAAAGTATGGAGGTATCAACTGACTTACTTGTAAGGCTTCAGGCTTGACAGCGGAAATACATAGGTCATATAGTGATTAGCACTGCAAAGAACCTTGTTTTAATGATAAGATGGTAGTTTCTTACAATAATTTATCAGGTGATTTTGATTAAAAGACAGTTAGTTACCATCTGGTTATCCCATAAAACAATTTGACAACAAAAGAGAAAACACAGAAGGGAAAAATCTCATTTTCTGGGGATGGCTTCTAACTATGTTCCTTTATAGCCGACTGGCTGGTAGTGAAGCTTTCCCCCATGTGCTTGCTACACAAAGTAGGATAACTCTTGCACAGCTGCTCTTCCAAGGTCCTCATGAACAATGCAGCCAGTTCTTGGAAACTGGCCTGCCATGGCTTGTCTCCAACTTCTGCACCAGCACCAGTTTTTCTGCAACTCAAACATCAGCAACGTGCACATCAGTGCAAATCAGTGATCTGCTTGAAACTGTGTTCTGACAGTTCATCTATCCTGTTGGCACCTGTTTAGTCAATTGGTATCAACATCTAATCTGACCTTAGAGGCACCTTCAGTTCTTACCTTTCTGCTAGAATAAACGGTGACCATTGCCAGTGGCTGCAGCTGAATGCTTGAGGGCTTGTCCCCCCACTCCATAATCTCCATAGTAATCAAAAAATCTTCTTTCATAAACATGATCTTAAGACCAAAGTGCAACTTGCCTGTCTTGGTCATAATCTGGATTGATTCTTAAGTTACGATGATTTTCTCTTGAAATTAAGATCACTCAGCATCTCCTTGGTGAGTTTAGTGAATCTGGTTTTGGATCTAATGATTCTGCCCTTCAAACACTCTTTTCTTTTTCTGTGCCATGTGACAGCATAATTCTTTGCTTCAAAATTGCTCAGTGTGTTACTCTGGGTTATTGATGCACAACTTCATACGACATGGGCATCAAATCAGGCTTCTTTTGCTGTCTTCTTCACCTTTCCTGTGAGCAGTGTCACATTATTGTGTTTGATATCCACCTCCCAGTGAACTGGGTAAAGACAGATCCCCACTATTTATAACCTTATTTAATCCCTTCTGGTTTGCCTCAAGCACACAGCATTGCCAGCCAGTCAAAGCAGATGATTTTCCTGCTCTGCTCCTCACTGGGTGGCATCACCTCGAGTCTTGTGTGCAGTTCTGGGCACCACAATATAAAAAAAGCATTGAGGAATTACAGTGTCTGAAGAAGAGCCATGAGGATGGTGAAGGGTCTGGAGGGGAAGCCGTGTGAGGAGCAGCTGAGGTCACTTGGTCTGTTCAGCCTGCAGGAGGCTGAGGGGAGACCTCATTGTGGTCTTCAGCATCTTCACGAGGGGAAATGAAGGTGCAGGCACCAATCTCTTCACTCTTGTGACCAGTGGCAGGACTTGAGGAAAAAACATGAAGTTGAGTCAGGGAAGGTTTAGGTTGGATATCAGGAAAAAGTTTTTCACTCAGAGGGTGATTGAGCACTGGAAAGGCTCCCCAGGGAAGTGGTCACAGCACCAAGCCTGACAGAATTCAAGCATTTGGACAGTGCTCTCAGGCAGATGGTATGATTGTTGGGGTATCCTGCCCAGGGCCAGGAATTGGACTCTGTGAACCTGATGGGACCCTTCCAACTCAGCATATTTTATGATACTGTGGCTGCTCTATGAAGTCTTCTAGCATAGTAGCTGGGCCCTATCTGCAGTTTCACAGTGAAATCCCAAACCAGCTCAGAGCTCTGGGGAAGAGTCAGTCTGGTACCACAGGCTTTGAACTTCACGCTGCAGGAACTTCCACCCACAGCAAATCAGATGAAGATTTGGGTTCATCAGGATATGTGTCAAGAACAGAATGGCTTGACCCAAAGTGTTTGTGCTAATGATTTGCATTAATGAGTTACTGAACATCTCCTGGTACATCTCACTGCCAAAGGGGGATGTTTACCTTGCTGTCTTGGCTGCTTTTCATCCTGGCTAATAGCGTCCCACCAGGGACTCTAAACTGTGCCCTTGCACAGCCCTGCCTGTTTCAGTGGCATACACTATGTGACATCTCCTGACTTGCATTCTTTTTAGAGTTGCTTCACATTCCAAAATCACACAGACCCACACAGACACATCCTTCTAACCTTCTCAGCAATAATTCCTGAAAATGAGAGTGTCCACACAAAGAGATACTCAGTATTTTCTAGCACATTAATCAAATAACCATTCAGTTGTTGCCTTATGTGTTGGAAGTGGACGTGTTGTCAAATAAAATGATTTTATAGATTATCCTCTGTACTTCCCAGATGGGGAATTTAGCAACATCATGTGCACAAAGTCCTTTAGGAGAAGATCGATGTCTATTCATTTCATCTTCTGTTGCTTACTCAGGGAAATCTCATTCTTAATGTTGCTCCCCAGAGGAGCTTTTCCATCCCTGACATTTAAAACCAGTGGTTGTTTCTAAGTGTATGTTCTAAGCAGAACCTCATCTGAAGGCTGTTGGGTGGCAGCTTGCAATGACCTCAGAGAAAAAGAAGCAAGTGAGCAGCTATCCTCACTTCTATATGACCAGGTGTTCCCTGAGAGTGCTGGCTTTTGGTTTGCCCTGCTGTGTCACAGGCCAGATCGAAAGCGTTGCTCAGTCTGCTGAAAGCTGCACCAAGCCCTGAATTAAAGAGCCCTTCCCATCACTGTAGTCATGCAGGTGCTGAGATTGGACTATGCTGTGGCTTGGTGCTGGCAGTGGGGCTTTGTGTTTTGCAGAGTGGCTCCTTGCTGCCAGGAGAGGCTTTTGGATGGTCTCTGTTGTTCTCTGCTTTTGAGCTGTCTGAGGTGTGTCTTGGCCTCAGTCAAACTGTCAGAGAGAATGGGGAAAGCTGGAAAGTGTCCTCCTTTGCCCATGCGAAGTGGCCAGAGGCTGGAGAATGAAAGCTGCTCAGCTGAGCAAGGTTCCTTGCTTCCCATGGTGGTGAGCATGCCCATCAGGGCTGCTGCACGGCCAGCCCCTCTCGTGCCCGCCTCTGCCTCCATTAATTTCAAGAAGCTGTCATGATGTTCTTGCAGCAAAATGTTCCCAAGCCTCCCGCTCCCACACGCTCTCTGCCTCTCGGTGTCCTTCTGTCACATCTCTCACATTAACGTGATGTCCTCCCGGGGCAGCGTTACACTCCAGCCCTTCTCTCCATCCATCTCCTCCACTCTTCCTGCCTTCCGAGGACGCAGCTCTCAGTGTGGCTGTAGGTGAGAGATGAGATTGTGTGGGAGCAATCTGTGTTTTGGCCTCCAGACAATTTATGACAGCTCAGGACGCAGCTGTATTTATGGTTGCTTTCATAGGCAGGCCTGGAGACGAGTGAGATGCTCACAGAGGTAGGGAAGCTGCACAGCAGGGGAAAGGGCAGCCCTCAGCAGCCACAGTGGGCTGGGAGGGGTGGCCTGATGGGCCACCACAGCCCCCTCTGTCAGCACTGACACCTTTCTGTGGTGACGGTCGCGGGAGCAGCCAGCCTGAAGAAGGGAGCAAACCCAGCACGGTGCCCCCATCTGTGCAGGCTGCAGAGCGGCCTGGGAGCAGGGATGCTGCTCTTCCCTCTGCCACAAAATCCCAGGGAAAGGTTAACTGCTCCCCATTGTGTGGCACTGGGTCTGTGAGCCCTGGCCCACCTCCCCATCTAACTGCACAGTCCTTGCCAAGTTCTTCCCTGCTCCTTTCCCCCTTGCACGGGGAGGTCTGTCAACACCCTGACTCCGGAGCAAGAGCTGGCAGTGGCTGCAGTTTGGCTCCCATCACCCTCATCCCACCACACCTGGCCCCAAGCATCACCTCCAGGCTCCTGCTGTATCCCCAAGGCTTTCGTGGGGTGGAGGACCTTCTGAGCACTCAGCACCTCTCAGCAAAGCTGGAGAGGTCGGGCACCACCTCCTTTGGGATTCAGTCAGATGGGGAGAGGGGGTGCAAGGCTCAGCCTGTGTCCATGCAGGGCACCTGTGGCTTTGGCCTGTTGCTTTGATCTGTCCTTCACCTGTTGTTTCAGAGCTGGGTAAAAGGTTCTTTTCTCCTTAAAAGCTTGTAACAAAGGAGGAAACCAGGAAGTTACTGGCTTGGTAACCAAATTCAGACTCTCTTTTTGGAAAAGCCACCTGATGCTTGAGTGTGTGGTAGTGGTCCAGTTTGCAGCAGAGCTGAGTTGGTTTTGGAGCCTAGAAGGTTTGTGTTCCAGACTTAAGGGGACCTGCTTTTGCAAAGCCAGCACTTTGCCATGCTAGCTTCTAGGGATCCCCAGCAACCCTTCTTTCTCTTTCTTTATAACTGTATTTTTTTTAACATTAAAACAAAGGCTATTCTAAGGAAGTGTCAGCACTGTGGAACTAGAAGGAAGGAAGGAAGGAAGGAAGGAAGGAAGGAAGGAAGGAAGGAAGGAAGGAAGGAAGGAAGGAAGGAAGGAAGGAAGGAAGGAAGGAAGGAAGGAAGGAAGGAAGGAAGGAAGGAAGGAAGGAAGGAAGGAAGGAAGGAAGGAAGGAAGGAAGGAAGGAAGGAAGGAAGGAAGGAAGGAAGGAAGGAAGGAAGGAAGGAAGGAAGGAAGGAAGGAAGGAAGGAAGGAAGGAAGGAAGGAAGGAAGGAAGGAAGGAAGGAAGGAAGGAAGGAAGGAAGGAAGGAAGGAAGGAAGGAAGGAAGGAAGGAAGGGTTTGCATGTAGAATATTAACTGTACAAAGCCTTAGAATAGCTTTGTTGCAGTACATAAACTGACCCCAGGAAACAGGGTCTGTGGTGTTTTTTTCCAAATTTTTGCAGACAAGCAATACTGATTATTTCAAAGCTCCTAGAATAGAAAAACCATAAGCAATGGTACTTATGAAAGGGATTATTAAAAGCAACCCACGTCCAGGAAGCACTGACTGCTTTGGAAAATCCCACCTTCTGTTTTGTAGTAATGAGCAAGGAAAAGATCAGAGCTATGAATCAGCTGTAGGTTTAACTCAGCAAATTGAACAAGCTTTGCAAAGTATCAGGGGCCCAGATAAAATCTGGTTCAAAAGCCAAATTCAACATCTCCAACAAAAATGAAACAAAAAAACATCATGATGAAGTCTTGGCAGAGCAGCAACATTTACACCAGAGAAATACCTTTTAAAATCTTTCAGGCTGGATTAGCAGAGATTGAAGGAGCCTAGAGAAGGGAAAGGAGGCTTGCTGGCATTGGTGCAGGGTATGGGTAGAGCAAGCACTGGCAAAAATAAAGCTGATTTAGCTCAAAAAGAAGAATTGGAGGAGATTTTTCATGCATATTCCTGCACTGATGGATAGGCTGACATTATCCAAATTCTGCTCCCACCCCTGTGCCATCATTTGAAAGAGAAGGGTTGGGACCAAGATCAAGACCAGAGTCAGCACAGGGAACAGGATTTCCACAGCTGGAGTGCAGGAGGAATTGACTTGAGGGTCAAATTGTAGGATGACCAAATAATTTTGTGGTCATTATTGATATCAGTAGGAATGCAAGCTGCAGTGAAGATTCTCCTGTTCTGTGCTGAAGTGATGATTTTCCAGAGGCTGATGGCTGTGGCAGCATCCCCAGGGTGGGGGTCACAGCACCCCCAGGGTGCAGGGCTGGACTGCTTGTTCTCTGAGGCACTGTGAGATCAGAGATACAGGATTTAATTGCAAAGGCTACAGTCTGAGGCACACAGAGATGTGAATTTGGTCACATCTGTCCAGATTGCCAGTGATTGTGATTGCCAGTCCTGCTTTTTTCTTCCTTCCCATTGCCAGTCAATACTGATTGTGCACAACATGCACCTGGGCCTGATCTGATTGCTAAGGATGGGCAGGAAGAAGAGGAGGAGCTTGTAGTGTCAGGGCCATGTGTGGGACCAGAGCAGTGGGATCTTTCACTTGCAGGAGGGCAATTGTTTTGAGGTAAGGAAAATACTTTTTATGTGGAACTGACTTCTGGTTTAAAAAATGCAGTTCCAGCTTGGGGTAGGGTTCCAGGAGCCCCAAGATGGCAAGTAGGTACCCATTCAGAGGAGTTACATGTGCAAACAGTGTTGTAATTAAGAGGGGCTTATGCCAGCTTGGAATGAAAGCATCGATGTCTTCAGTCACACGTGAGGGATGTGACTGCACGAACGTTTGCAGCCACTGGCAGAATAAGGGGAGTGCAGGGGTCGTTTTGAGCTCGCAGCAGTCAGTGCAGCCTGTCTGTAAGGAGGCAGTGGCTTGGCAGTCTTTGAGCTGTTTTTCTTGTTCTCTTTGGGTGTGAAAGTTGTGGGACAGTACTCTGCATAAGGCATGTATTTGCTGTGAAGGAAGCCATGACAGAGTGAGCTCTTCTCTTCCTACAAAATGGTACAAGAACTTGCAAGAAATTTTCTAAAGGAGAAACATGGGATCTGCTGCCCAGCTGCTCAGCAGCTCCAGCAGCTAGCGCTTCTCAGAGCAGGCCAGTGAAGCTGAGGCAGCAGCAGGGTGCCAGCAGGGTGTGTGTGTTTGTGTGTGTGTTTGTGTGTGTGCGCACAGGGGTGACAGGGTGAGGGAAGCCTGCTTCTCTGCTGGCCATCCGACCTCACTGCCCACAGGCTGAGCCCTGAGTCAGTTTGCTGGGGGATTGTTTTTGTTTAACTTCACTTTATAGTTTAGCCTACCATTCTGCCTTTGGGTTAAACAGAAAATTGGCCTGTGTTGCTTGCAGAAGGGGGGCTTTAGCCTTTCTCAAAGGGCCACGTTGAGTTTGTTCAGTGGGTGAGAAAACTTTGACTCTCTAATGTACCCATTTAACTCTGTCCTTCCTTGACTTTTGCTTCTCTGTTCCCCTCTCCCCTTTATGACCCTTATTATTTTTCCATCCACAGCAAAACAGTTCACATCAAGGTAATTGATGATGAGGAGTATGAAAAAACCAAGAATTTCTTCATTGAGCTGATGAGCCCCCGCATGGTGGATATGAGTTTACAGAAAGGTGTAGTACTGGCCCTGCAGACTAACATTAACGTTCTTTCCTCCTCTCTTCCATCTCCTTCCTCCTCTTCTCTTCCTCTGATGTCTCTCTGTCTCTGACTGCTCTGCCCTAAACACTGCTGTGCACGCACACTGTGTCACATGGTACCCATGGGGTGGCATGGGGAGTGGTGCTGGGGCTGCTGAGAGGCAAAGTGGCAAGGGGAGGAGAGAGAGAAGGATGGAGAGCAGTCCTGCTCATCCATATTTCTGTGGTGACTTGAGAGGAACCTTCTGCCACCCCCACTGGAGGGCCCAAGAAAATTTTGTAATGTCAGTGGGAAGATGTTGGCTAGAAACACATCCAGCATCTCAGGAGATCATTCCCCAGCCCTGGTCCTGTGGGTTGTTCCAGTCAGACCCTGTTAGAAAAACACAGGAATTGAGGCCTGGCAGAGAAGCAGCTCTGTGACTTCTGAGAAGCAGTGGGCAAAGGCTGTGCAACCCCTGGTCTGGTTGTCACAGAGCAACTCTGGGAGCAGGAGCTGAGGGCAAGGAAGAGCCAGGGCCTGCTTTGCTTTGCCTGGGGTCTCACAGCAGCTGTGTACATTGCAGGGGTAGTGGAGGGGGCCAGATAAGCTGGCCTCAAGGGAAAGAGGCTAGACCTGCTCCAGTGCCCAGGGCATTTGTTTTTGAGCCTTGGAGGCATTGTCCCGTTGTGTCTCCTGTGAGCAAAGCTGTCCATCCCCTGGGAAGGCTGCATCCTCATTTGAGGAACAGGACAGGAGGATGGGTAGATACTATCAAGAAGAGAAAGCAGTAAGATGTGCCATTTTCAAAATGGGAGTTAGAACCATCAGCCTCCTTAGCAGCTGGTGGAGCTGTAGCCACTGGCAGAGACCTGCCTCACCACACTGGGGAATGTGTCTCTCTCTTCTCCTCAGGTTCCCGGCCCAGAGTCTTTGCAGACTTATTATTAATCATGAGGGTATTATTACTGTATTTATTATTAATGGTAAGAAGAAATTGGTCTTCCAGCTAAAATGCAGTGGGTAGCTCAGGGTGGTGGTCCCTGATGCTTTTCAGGCAACTTACACCCTTTCCATTACCATCTGACACTGAAAAAAAAAAAAATGCGCTGCAGATGCCACCTTCCACTAACCATCGGCAAGGTCCTCCTTCCACTTTTCCCTGCCTCCTCACTCCCTTGCCAGCCCCCCCTGCCCCTGACAGCCCGCTCGCAAGGAGCCGCTGCGAGGATGCTGTGATGAAGGCAGGCCAGCGCACGCCGCCCCGGCGGGACGGGTGCGTGCCAGGAGCCCCCGCTGCCGCCGCCGCCGCGCTCCAGCCAGCTGACCCGCTGTACACGGTTGTCTCTCTTGTTGTCCCTACAGGAAGACCATAAGGGTTAAGATAGTAGATGAGGAGGAATACGAAAGGCAGGAGAATTTCTTCATTGCCCTTGGTGAACCGCAATGGATGGAACGAGGAATATCAGGTGTGAGATCCTTTATGAAAAAAAAATGCAAAAAAAAGAAAAAAAATCAGAATCAAGTATCCAAACCCCAAATCCAGAAAATGTAACCTTCTTTCTCCTCCTTACCCTTCCTCCTTTTCTCCTCCTCCTGTAGAGGGATCGACTTTTACTCTTTGCCCTCCTGTATTCTGCTCTTACTCTGTTTCAGTGTCATCTCTGTGCCTTTAAGAGCCTAGCTTACTTCTGATCCTCCTTTTGTGCAATGCTTGAGTCTCAGAGGCTGTGTTATTTTGATTGGGTTTCCTTGTCTTGATCTGTTTTTTGTTCTGAGCACACCTTTGCTGTTCTCCCTGCTCCTGCTTCTTTGCCAGGACCTTGGGGAATGCAAAAGGCAAGAGAAGGGTGTAATGCATGGCTGCCCCCTTCAACTCCTCCTGTACTCCCCCGTCCTTCCCTCTGTTGTTGCCTCCAGTGGCACTGCTTTGGTGCTCTTGGGTCCCTATGAAGTGTGATGAAAAGTCCATAGGAGAAGAGAGAAGGTGTGAAGTAACTTGGCTTAACTTTTTTTTGAAATGGTTCTTCATGTTTTTCATTTGAAAACCCCTTTAAATGTTTCACAAACCATCACAGTCTGTGAGGGTGAAGGGTGTGAAGCTCTACTGAGGTCCTGCTTCATCTGAAGTGAGACCCAGGATCTCCCAGGAGGCTGGGATTCATTGCTGGAATAAACCCAGATTTACAGCTGTGTCTTGCCTACATCTCCCTTTGTTCTTGTCCTATATGTGTTTGACTCCTTTCTCACTGAGTCTTGCCACTGGCTTCACTAGCTTTGGGGTGGCCTAGAAGGGCCAAGATTTAAACAGCGGCACTTTACATAAAGGAATTCAAATCCTTCTGGATGCCTGTTACAGTGTAGAGCCAAATGTGTGTGCTCACAGGCTTATTTCTGCTCTCAGCTGCTGCTGTTGGTGGTGGGACACCTGGCTGCTGCCCATGCACTGCACAGCCCAGCTCTCCCTTGCTGAAATGTCTTCTGTTTCTTACCTCATCAGCACAGCAGCTGCCCTCTGGCCAGTCCAGGCGCCCATAGACTGCTCCATAGGATGTTCAGGATAGACACAGGTTACATTAGCGTTTCAGTATCATAGAGCATCCATGGACTTGTGAAATGTAAACCCATATTTTAATACTGTTAGACTGCCTCCTGCAGCCCACAGGCAATGAGGGATATCAGGTTTCACTTTGTCAAGCACAAGCCCTCAGTTTTCTCTGAAGTCCAACTGCCCTTGAGCAGAAGCAGTGATCAACCTTGCCATATCCCGTGGGAGTATGTCCCAGCAATCAGTTGCCTGCCAGGGTAAAGATGTGAACATGGCTTCTAGGTAGGAGTTGTCTGGCATCAGCTTGTAGCCACTAGTTATTTTACTACTTTTTTCTGTCATATAAAAGAACTATATAATGCCACAGCTTCCATGTAGCTGTCTGTTCTCTACACCCACAGTATGCTCAGATTTCTTCTTGGGCATTGTGAAGGCCAAATCCTGGATCAGTCTTCAGTCCTAGAATCACACTGCGGTCTCCTCTCCACATGTGTGGAGATGTCTTCCTATCCATGGGTCTCCCACCTCCATCTCAGCAGGTCCAGGAGGAAAATCACAGGCCCCTGGCTTTCTCCTGCTTGGTAGCTTGGAGCAACACAATTAATTTTTTCCTCAGCTATCTGTTCTCCATTAATCCTGCAGCCTTTTCTAAACAATGAGCAGAATCAGACTACAGAGTCATAAATGGGCTGTTTTTATGAAGTCCCATATTTCTTTTTCCTACACAGGTCGCATTGCACCTGGTTGAATAAGAACAAGTGTTTGGAAAGAACGCAAGTGGCCCCAGAAGTGGACCAGTTGTAAAATGTCCTCATTGTTGCTAGGACTACTGAGCCAGTTTGATGTATCATATATCTCTTATTTACATCTCTATCAGCTCTAGTCAGTGTGATTGTCTGATTTGCAAGAGGCAGAGAAGAGGTCAGAGCTGGACTAAATTGATGTGCAGCGCAGAGCCTGCAGGCCAGGAGGTGAGGGCACACCCTTGGACAGACCCTCTTTTGCCTGGAGGAAGTAAAGGACCATGCCAGGGAGGAGATGCAGGGCCCCAGCTGGCCTCATTAGAGAAAAGTCAGAGAGTGAGAGCACCATGGTTTTAAAATATGAGAGGCAGGAGATTAAACTGCATTTGTAAATGTTGCTGGCACAAGGTGGCACAGTCGCTACACTAAATCCAGGGCATCTGGAAAGATCCCCAGCTCTGTACCGGGGATCTTTGTGCGCTTTGCGGCACCTCCGATGAGCCTACCTTGCGCCTGGCATGAGGAATAAGGAGCTACGAGAGGCTTCCCCATAGAGAGCATTGTGAGTGATCCAGAGCAGATGCTGTGGCCAGCAGCTTCACAGAATTCATGCATGACCAGCTGGCTCCCGGCGGAGAGGAGGCAGCCGGGGCCGCGCTCGGGCTCGCACGTGCTGGGGCACCGTGCCGCGCTGGGAGGGGGTGCTCGTGCTGGCTCCAGCACACGCCTTCCTGCTGGCATCGTGTGGGTGCTGCCATTGCCCTGTGCCCACAGACGGGGAACATCCCACACCACAGGCCCCTGGCGGGGGCTCTGCTGGGTTTTGTTGTGGTGATGGATGTACCCCCACGTGACTCACACAGCAAGTGCAAAGCACAGCTGTTGCCTCTCCTTGGGGACCCAGGCCCGGTAGCTTTTGAGGTAGAGTCTCCCTGGGTTTTGGCTACTCATGCATTTGTTCCCAGTGCTGCAAAAGATGTGGTGTTTTTGACAGTGTGTCCTTATTTTGTTGTTACTCCGCACTTAGCTCTGTCACACTGAACCTGTGCCTCGGTGATGTAGGAGGATTGATGCTCTCAGCTATTTGCAGCATTTCAAAACCTCTCCTGGCTCCTCTGAAAGCAGGGTGGTGTTGGGCACCCCAGATGAATGGCAGTCGTGTTTGGAAGTAATCTGCAGTCCAGGTCACGCAGAGACAGCTAGTTGTGCCTGCACTACCACAGCTTTGTGCTGAGGGCCTGCAGCCAGCCCAGGACTTCTCCAGGCAGAGGGCAGCTCCAAGCTTACCTCAGGGATACAAACAAGGTGGCAGTGATGAAATCAGGGGTGAAATGTTCCCTGAAGTGATGGCAGAGCTGATGACAGGCAGAAGTAGTATGTGCTTTTCAAAGCAGCCTGGGGCAGAGTTTGAGTGGTTTATTTTGGGATGCAGAACTTGGTCCAGAGCCTGGTGCTATTCAGACCCAGTGTGCTGTCCCTGAGGATACCCACACTGCTGCAGGCTCTGGTGGCAGTGGCTCCTGACAGCCATGCAGTGGAGGAGGATGGCAGGTGGGAGCAGAGCTTACTACCACACGGTTGATTTGCATTACTGTCTGTGCTGTCCTGTACACCTGCAAATACAAAGCAGTCACCTCCAGTCAAGGGAACTTCTTCTTGGCCCTGATCAGAGCTGTGGGCCACAGGGGTCTCCAGGATAGTCTCTGTGAGGGCCAGAACTCAGCATGACATTCATCCTATTGCTCTTGCTCTCTGCATCTGCTAGCACCTTACTGGAGGAAAAATCATCTCTACATAGAAGTGTTCCTGTGGTGATGCAAACACAAATGCCTGTCTTCAGGTTGACCAGGGCTTGCAGAATGCAGACCAGCCACTGATACAGCCTTTGAACTGGAACATTTTGCATCATCTGCAGATGCTGCTCCTCACTGTTCATCCCGTTACATGAGTCATGCTGCTTTGAGCCTTGGGACACTCAGCTGTTAACCCTTGCTGTAAGGAGAGCTGACCACTTACTTCTGCTACATAAATGCTACATCTACTTTGTCTCACAGGTCATCTGTTCTTTTTCATCAATCACTTTCTGCAGCTGGAGTTTTTCAAAGTCTTTCTGATCATCCAAACAAATCACATCAAGTAGATTTACTATAGCAGCTCTTTTTGTTGATGTGCTCTAATAATTCAAAGAGATAAGAACAGATCTGAGATTGGTATCTTGCCAGACTGGCCTGTGGTGACGACCAGTGCTGACTCAGTAGTGGCATATCAGATGCACAGAGCACTGGCAGAGATGGTGCTTGCTGCAAGCTTGTTGCATCTAAGTGAATGAGTAAAAAGAAATCAAAGAGAGAGACTCATATTCTTTGCTTGGCCAGGATGGTAAATGTTGCTTTTCTCTATCCTCCTGGCCATTTTCCAGGTTTCCTGACTTTTTTTGTCCTTTCCATTTCTAAGAAATTAATCTTCAAATCCTTCTTATCTCACCTTTCCTCCATATGCAAAGTCATGTAACCTGAATCCCTGTTTACTGAGTGCTGAAGGGTTTTGAAACTTCCCTGCACCATATTTCTGGGCATCCTTTTGTCAGCACCTTTTTAAAGGGTTCCTGCAGGGAAATGTGTCTTCCTCTATGAAGAGATGCTGTCTGTTGGTTTGACTCTTGCTCTCATAGCATCTCTGCTATCGTGTCAGCTCACAACTCAGAATGCAGATTTTGCTGCTGTGCCAGCAAGATTTTGGCGTAATACTTTCTTCACACATCAGCTTTTACAGTTTTTCCTCAACCCTGGATTACAGGGGAAGAACTTGCTTTGCATTCCCTCGATGAAGTTGCTCATCTGCTTAAATTGTGGCTAATCTTAGTGTTGATGCAGCCTGAATGGCAAGTGAGGCTAGTTTGGAAGATTTCACTTGATTGCAGATAATGGTGCAAATGGCATTTGGAAAAATATGTTACATGAGGATTACTGGGAATCAGCTTGTGAGAATTCATGGCACAGTGGTGGAAGATTCAACCTCAGGGCTGATACCTGAAGGCTGACTCTGAGGGTTATGTTTTGTGAAAGGGACTGACAACCTTCATGTGAAGTTTTGCTTCAGAAAGCATGTCTCCCACAAGATATGACTTTGCTAGAAATGGCTGTGCAGATGGCTGGCAAACACTGTTATCAGCTGGGTGGCATGCCCTGGCTTGGGAGGATTTTGTCTTCTCAGCCCTCCCAGCACAGAATCAACTGGTGCAGACAAATCTCATAGCACATCTCCTTCTAATCAAGTGGCAGCACCTCTGATGGGGAAGCTTTGTGCCCAGAGGGAGGATGTGACTGGGAGTCACAGAGAAAGGATTGAATTGCAAAGAAGGAAGGATTCCCAGATTGGATTGATCCATCAAGTTATCTATATCAAAATATTGATGAAATTATTTGACTTGTTACAAAGATCCATACCTGTTTAAGGTAAGCTGTATTGATACGTGTGCTGCAGTTTTCTGAAGTGTGAACAGATGCTAAGAAACTCCTTCATGAACTCCATCAGCTGCTGATGAGAGTAGCAAAAAAATGTTAGATTGTTGTTACCTCGTTCCCTCAAGGTTTAATAATTTGCTCACAGCTCTGTGATTAGGCTGAATGCTGCTGATTCTCCTGATGGAGAGGAGTTTCTTGGAGTCTGCAAGAGCTTTGCTATTGACTTCAATAATAATAGCATTCAGGCTAATGCTGCAAAATCTCTGCCTTGTTTTGCCTGTAAAAAACCCCATGTTAGGTCTCTTCCCAATCTGTTAGGGAAACATTTTACTCACTTCAGTGAGCAAATCTGGAGGCAGAGCCTGCGGACAGTTACATCTGGGAGATGGGGGACCATTATCTCCTTGGGAAGGAAGCCTGTGTTTCACATGGGCACTTCTTGGCCACCTTTGAGTGTGCAGGGGGTGGAGGCAGTGTGTTCTCTTTGCCTGTGGCATCCTCTGGCTGCCCTGCTGTGGGACTGAGAATTTCCTCAAAATTCATCCTCCTCTCTCTCATTGCAACTCCCTCCCTAAATCCCAGGCCTTTAACAAGGATCCTCTTATCTACACAGTGGCTTCTCTGAGTCTTTAGGGATACTGATTTGAAAAGATTTATGTTAATGAAGAATGAGTCCAGAATAAAGCATGCAGCATAGTCAAATCTCTCAGTGAAGTAAACAGCAGAGAAAAGTGTTTAGAAAAGGGCTGGGACACACATTCGGCACATCAGGTTGCTGTAAACACAGGATTGCTGGACTGCTGGTCTGCTTCAGTCCCAAGCCTGGTTCCTCTTGCTATAAGCTTTTTGGAGTTAACACAGGAGGAGATGAAATTCCTGATCTGTAACCCACACCAACATGCATGTCACAGCAGAATTTGACCTTAAAGTATGCCAAAAACATGCAGAATAAATGGGTTATTAGTACACAGATTTTTAGCAGCTTGTTAAAATTCAGGTTAAAATTGTCCATTTTCAGGGGTGGCAAGGGAAGCAGAGTTCATGCATGCAATTTTGACTTCACCTAGTCAAAGCCAAGCCTTCAGGGAAGAGAAACCCCAGTGAAGGAGGAGCAGGGATCCACAGCTAAAGGCTGTGGGTCCTCCTGGGTGAGTCAGCGTCACAGCCCCCTTATCTGCAGGCACACGTGTTTGTCCACAGCACATCATGCAAGGGTTAGGTAAGGGATACTTGGGACTGCTATTTTGGAGTTGGCTGCGGAGCTAATTTTAGCAGTTGC
This sequence comes from Melospiza melodia melodia, assembly GCF_035770615.1. Taxonomy (NCBI): domain Eukaryota; kingdom Metazoa; phylum Chordata; class Aves; order Passeriformes; family Passerellidae; genus Melospiza; species Melospiza melodia. Next base: position 74,804,212 of record NC_086199.1, read on the forward strand.
CCGTAAGAGTACACATGTTAAGCCTCTGAGACTACCTGAAATGCCAGGAGCAGTGAGGTGGCCTGGCTTGGCCCCGTAAGGAGCGTGATGTGCAGAGCAGCAGTGCAGCGGAGGGAGAGGTGCCCTGGGGAGGGCTGGAGGGATGCAGCCCAGGCTGGGGAGAGTGGAGGGAGGCTTGTGGGATGGGAGCAGCACGGAGGCCATCAGTGAAGCTGGTACAGGTACAGCATCCCCAGATGGGCTGTCAGGAAACATTACAGGTCAGGGCTAAGGGCACATTAGCAGATGTGTGTGCAGGAAGAAAGCTTTAGTCCGTGAAATCATTTTCTTGCTTGCATGCACAGCATTCACTCAGAAATATAAAGACAGAAGAATCCCTTGGCTTTCTGCATACTGTATTCTTGATGTTTCATTCATAGCTTTATAGGCTTCTTCAAATATTCATGTATTATATCATAAGTGAAAGGGAGAAAAATTGTTCTTTTTCAGGCTCACAAGGAAATGGGGAAAAAAATAAACTCAAATCCCAGAGCAGTATAATAACAGTTTTAACAAACATGAGGAACCAATGGTTTTTTTAATAGCCACAGTAGCTTAGGGTCCCAGTAATATTTCATTATATTACATTTGAACACCACACTGACCCATTGTACTAATGCTTGTAATTGCAAAAGGCAAATTAAATTTCTATACATTGTCTGGAGAGCCAGAAGACCATGGAACAGTAAGAAGGTCCCATGACAGCGTGAACTGCAGCAGGACAGAGCTATAAGGAATCTCCAGAGTCATGCTACCAGGGGTACTGGTGACCCTGTTGGAGACTTCAAGGAGAGGTCAGGAGGTGCAGGCAGAGCAAACATCCCTTTGCATCTTGTGGCTCAGTGGGACCTAATGCAGAACGTACTCACGAACAGTTTCCCCAAAGTTTTTGACTCTCAAAAGGAATTGACCCTGAAACGGAAGGGTTGCTCAGCAAGGAGCCTCTTCATTTCACCTTTCACTGTGCCTCTACCTGCCCACATGGACAAGGGAGATCTCTTGGGTTGCCCACAGTCCTTCCAGCTGAGGAGACGGATCAGTGGATGGAGATCTTGGCTGGGTCAGTGTCTCTCTGCAGACTCTCCAATTTCTCTGTTGGGAAAGCTGTGCCCATGGTTGCTGCTCGACAGAGCAAGGAAGTTACTGGGTGTCAGGACTCAGGATTAGTTTCCCTGGCTCTGCCATGGATGTGCTGTGCGACCTTTGATAAATTGCTTAGGAAATCACTTTCAAATGGCACAGATACAATTGGGTGCATCTATATAAAAGTGCCTGCTTTTCAGAAGTCCGAACCGGCGAGGCTGGGAAAATTAGCACTTTTGGACTCCAGCCCACTTCTGAGTTTGCAAAATGTTCCCTTTAGCTTCTTTTTGCTTGCTTCACCATCTGTCAAATAGGGCTGTTAAACACTGACTCTTCACAGAGTTTTAAGCTTCTGAGACTAAAAGTGCCTGATAATAAGTGTTAGTAATTACAATACTGTCATCACATGCAACCAAGTCTTCGGGGATTGGTTTGCTGTTTGAAAAACAAGTAGAAGTTAAAGCTATGGCACAGACTTGGTGCTTGACCCCTCTCAAAGAGTGTTTGAGATTTTTAGCTATATGGATTCAGCTGCAGCTGGTTTGATACCTGGATGTAAGCTGTGGCTGTCTGTGGGTTATACTTCAGAGGGATCCAGCCAGATGTTTCTTTGTGACAGCTCTGGGGAGTGGAGAAATCAAGAGAGGAGAGGGTCAGGGGGTCACTTCCAAAGGGGCTGGACTGTGTCTTTATGGAGAGCCAGGGTAAGGTCATCCCTTGCAAGGACCTTCTCTCCTTTCTCCTCTTTTCCTCCCACCTCAAATCTCAGAGGACCATGCAGTCACATTTCCTGAGACCATGAAGTCACATTTCATGACAGGCAGTCGCATCCCACTATGGTGGTGTTGCATGGTCCGTGTCCATGCAGCACTGTCAGGCAGATCAGCAATTTGGAACAAAGAGATCCAGGAGGACACAAACAGTGATGCTCTACGTGTGGCTAAGCTCCTCTAGGTACCCTGAGCCTCTGAAAGTGGTACCTGTGGGGTGTGGGATAGGTGTAGGTGATCCAGGGCAGCATCCTGAGGGATGATGCATGGCTGTGTTACCCCTGCCCCTTTTGACATTGGAGGCCATCTGTTTAATCAATGCCTCTCTCTGATGCTGCTCTTCTCAATGAGCTGCCCATCACCTTCTCTTCTCAGTACCTACAGGTTTATTGGGGCTCCTCAGTTGTGCCAAGCCCTGCCACAACCACACATACCCAGCTTAGGCAGGGGCACCTCCCACGCCTTTGGCTCAGTTTGGCTTGTGTCAGGCCCCAGTGGCAAGTGGAGCTGCCCTCCTTCCCCCCTTTCCCTTTCCTTCCTTGCCACTTCCCCTGCTGCATCCCATCCCTTTGCCTTTGTTGGGGGGAAGGGGTGACTTTGGGGAGCCAGTGCCGTGGTGCTCGCTGGAGCACCCCAGTTTCCTCTCCATCCTGCTGCTGTGGTGTCTGCTCCCCAGCCTGTGCCCAACATGCAGCCCTGGTGAGCTCGCACGCTGCCTTGCACCATGTCCATTGCTCACTGACAGCCTTCATCTGCAAAACTGCTTTTTCCCGGTGGATAATAACTTCTTCCCTCTTTTTCTTTTCTCTCTCTGTCTTTCTCATGTTCTTTCACCACAGCCCTACTGCTCACACAAGGTAAGTGCTTTTTCTCCTTTCCTCTGGCTGCTCTGGCTCTCTTTTTGTCCCTTTTGGTCAGAGCTTCCCTGCTTGTGTTTGCTGTGTTGTAGACAACCTCAGCTCGTGATGTTTGTGTCTAGTCTAGTTAAAAGCAGTACAATTAAGAAAATAATAGTGATTGATTGATTGATTGATTGACTGACATCTAAGAGCATTTCCCATATTCCAGATTTTTCCTGGCAGTTTGGGGGAAATGATCCAGACAGAGTTGCAAAGCAACACAGGCAGCTATACCTGGTCTGAAGCTGTGACTCGAGACTCTCTTTAGGCAGCTCTGGTGCTTGGGTTGTGCTGATGCACAGGGGAAGACAGGGATTTGTGCAGGGAGGTGGCATTTCTGCAGTGTGGGACAGTGTTGCCTGGGGTGGGTAAGGGTACAAGGTTGTGCAGGTGTCCCCTTCCCATGGAGAGCCACATGTCACCCCTCAGTCCCTTCACCCCTGTGCTCTCCACCTCCCATCCTAGGGGCTTCCCCAGGGTGTGCCCAGCACCAGAGCAGCACTACCAGGATATGATCAGCACCATTTTCCTCCTCACCCTCAGCTCTGGTTCTGCACTCTGCATCTCCCGTCCCTGTGTCAGGATTTCATGTGTATTAATACAGAGCCCCTTTTCCTTGCCTGAAATCCCCATTACACTGGTCTGTCTTTATCCCACTGTGGTGCAGCGTATGCCTCCTGTATTGTGGTTATTCCTTCAATTCCAGATGTGATTACTGTTCAGTTTCCACTAAAGAAGCACTTCTTGAAGGATAAGGGTGGGCTTGGAGGGTGAAGAGAGGAGCTTGAAATCCCACAGGCTTGCCAGCAGGCCTGAAAACCAAAGCATTCATGATGCCTGAGCTGTGCTGCAAATCCAAGGAGCAGCATCTGCCACGCAGGCTTCAGTCTGGCCCCTTTTCGGAGGATGCCAAATCTGCTGCACAGGGGATGTCCTGAGCCCTCTATTGGACTAATTGGAAAATTGCTAGTGGCAGGCAGAAATCCCCAGTTCCCCAAATACCAGCTAAGGGTGCTTATGGAAAACTCCTTGGAATGGTTTGGACAGTTTCCTTTGTTACCTCTTCAGATCGGGGAGGACTGGAAATAAGTTGAGCGCAGCCTCCTTCCCAGTAATTTCATTGCTTTAATTCAGTAGCTGCCCAATTTGATCAGAACCCTGGGAACCAAATAATTCCTGTTAAAATAACATAACTTTCCTCCCTCCGTTTTGATCCAGCCTGATTGCTTTTGGCAGCTGTTACTGGAGAACTTGGTCACCAGCTATGAAAAGTTACTTTTTGTAAGGGAGAGCCTCCTCTCTGTCTGCCGAGGGGTCCCTGGGGTGCCCCCCTTGCCGAGCTGCCTCAGGGTGCTCTCTGTGCATGTGACGTGTTTGGCTCGTGGTGCTTGGCCCCCACACGTGCTTCAATCCAGCAGCAGGCCAGCAAGCAGGCACGTGCTGGAGTGTCACTCAGCAGCAATCAGGGCTAATCAGTGGGGAGAGAAGCGACGTCCTCGTTTAGTCCATGTCATGTTAGATTTAGGTTACGCTGGCGCACGGGAATCTTTGTTTAAAAACTGCATTATTGAATGTTCCAGTGGAATCTGTCCGTCCCACACCTCGTCCCTTGCCTCCTGGAGCAGCTTGCACAGCTCTTCCTGGGCAGCATTCCCATTCCTGGGGATGTGTCCCTGGACTGCTGGGTGCCCTGGCTCTCCTCTGCAGCCCTGGGGCATTCCTCTTCCCATGGCACCCCTTTGGCAGCCCCTGCAGGGCCAGCAGCTCGCAGCCCCTGCTCACAAGGGTGATCCCTTCTCTTCACAGAAAGTGTGGGTACCCTGATGGATGAGCCCAATGACAATGCCTCTCTTGTCCCAAGAGCCCTTACCTGGGAAGAAATGAGGGATCCTGCCTTTGGCCCCCCCGGCCTGGCAGGGCTCTCCCAAGGAAAACAGGGATGTGAATTTTACACAAGGTGAAGTAATTGGGCAGGGCACTGGTTCTGCTCAGCATTTATTTCTTCCAAATTTCTTCTCTCTCTGAGCCTGACTTGCAAGTCCGTGCAGCACTTGGTCATGTGTCCAACACCAACTGTTGAGGCTTCAGAGTAGCGTGGCATAGCTGTGGAGAGACTTGAGAGTCTGGGGGTTTCTTAACCTTCTCTTTTGACACTGGCAGTGATCTCTCTGTATATTGTTTATACAGGGAAATACTTGATACCGAAGTGCAAAGGTACTCCAGTTGTCCCTGCCTTTGCCAGCAGTAGAAGAGCCTTTGCAAAAGTCACTGAAAGCTTGGGCACAGCCTTTGCTTGAAAGTTCTTGGGCTCTAAAGATCTAGATCTTTAAAGGGCTATGGAATTATCTTTATGGTATATAGTTCTATATCATTATTTCTATATACTCATCCAGTTCCAAGAAAATATGTCTAAATATATTTATTTATGCATCAAAACTCCCATGTCCACTTAGCAGTGGGCAAGACTGAGGAGCAGAGATGCCGGTTGTCTGGCCAGTCAGGGATGGTCATGTCAGCAGCAATCTCAAGGCAGAGCCAGGAGTGGAATAATGCTCAGTTCCCAGCCCTGCGCCTCATGAATGTGCATCATTTCCCAGTTACCATTAAGGAATGCTGGGCATGTACATGGGATGTATCATGTCTCAAGAATAGCTTTCAGGGCTAAGTCAGCAGATTCCTTACATTTTAGAAGGCAGCCTGGGCTGCCAGTGCTTGTATGTGGACATGTGCTTCTGTAAAGGGCATATCCATATGCTAATCTCCAAAGCCAGAGTGTCTTTTAGCCAGAAGTCTTCTCCACTTGTGACTGACAGCTTGACAGTGCACTGGAGAGAGGAACTCATTCATGCTCTCTATTTACTCTGGTTTAGCCAGGGTTATATCTTATTAAGCCACAACAAAAAAGATCCCATTTTATTTGTTTTAATTTTTTCTTAGCAGCCTAGTGTCCAAAAGGGGTGACCTTCATGCAGATACATGCCCACTCCAGAAATGGATGGAGACAAGATAGCTTGAAGAGTGTGAAATGGCCTTCAAAGCAATCTTTCATGAATACATTGCTGGTTTTAGTCCAATTTATTCAGCAAGCATCAGGGAACCCAAACTTGACCATGGTTTGGTAGTTTTGCAGCATTGCCTTGGTGATGGGTATCTACCTCTCTGATGGTGTTACAGGGCCTTCCCATTGCCTGCTTCAGCTCAAAAGATGCAGTGGGCAGATTACACCATAGAAATGGACTTTGTCAAACTTTGATTTATAATGTGGCCAGGAGGCCACAGGCAATGTCTAGTTCCTGTTTGATTCCCTCCCAACTCTGAAGGAGGTTGAGTGGGCAAGCAGTGCATGATATGGGATCATAGCTCAGTGCTCCCTTTTCCCTGGAAGAAATACAATGAGATGGGGATATGCTTACAGTATTTTGACCCCAAGAATTGGCCTGTCATGTGCAAGTCTGAAATGCTTTGCAGATCACTGCAGCTCACGTCCTGGGATGGCCCTGCAGACATAAGTTGAGAGAGACTGACTGAGAGGGATGTGGGGTGAAAGCTGGGCAGTGAGCATGGCAGGGACATGCCCAGGGCTGCAGAGCACAGCAGTGGCAGGACCATAGCCAGGAGCTGCTCAGCCCCCTTGTCTGTCATAGCTTTAAGGGTCTGAACAAGGCAGAATGAGAGCATGGAGTGGTTTATCCTCTTGCTTCCTGCACAGTCCAGCACCTAGTGGGTATCAGCTGTGGCTGCTGCTGCAGCCCAAGCAAAAGTGTACTTGATCCTCATTCCTCCCACCCAGCCTTTGATTTTACTGCACCTGTTGTCTCACTTGCTTGTAGCATATTCTCTCTACCTCACTGGCTCCCTGGCACCAGGAGCAGGGTACCTTGGTGCAGCAGCTGGCACAGCAGCCCCAGCTTGCCTGGCCTCAGCAGCCTGGGTGTGTTCCTGCTGCCCAGAGAGGTTCCTAACGCTCAATGGTAGCACATACCTAGGTGCCAGAGCAGACAGGGTCTAGGGGACCCCTCTCTGGCCACCTTCTCCTTCCCAGGGAGGAGGTAGAGGCAGCCCAGAAGGTCCTGGCAAGCTCTGTTCTCGATAGGCACAGCCAGACCTTATCAGGCTTAATTGGAGTTGACAGCAGGGAGTCCAGGGTGCAATCCGCATTGAAAAGTAGGTACTGATGCAGATACAAACAGAAATCAGGCTAGTTAATAATTAAGCTGCAGCTTGGCAGCATTCACCTTGACAGACTTGACCTTCCAAATTAAAACTCTCTCCCAATATACAATCCTCCCCATCCTCGCTCCCCCTACCTTGTGTTCTATTTATCTCAGCCCTTGGTAGTCTTCTTTGCAGGCTGCCATACCGGGGTGATGTGTGACATACATCACAGATGTCCTGCCTCTGCTTCCTTCAGGAGCCCTCCAAGCCCCCAGCCCTACACCAGACTGTGTGGGAGCGTATTCCACGCTTGCAGCAAGTGAGCAGCCTGATGGATTGCAAGGATTGTTGGAAGCAAGCGAGGATAGCAACCTCCTGAGGCTCTGTAGGCAGGCTGGTGCACCCTGTGCTGGGTGAAGTGCCTCCCTGAAATGCCAGAGTGTTGGTATTGTCCTCTGCCACTGGGTTTTGTGCAAGAGTTTATTCCTTCTCAGCTGTTGGGTCAGTACACACAGGCTCAACTCAGCCCTCAGCATCCCATTGAAACAGGCAGACCCAACAGGCCTGGAGCAGGCTTAGGATGGGATGTGGTGTTGGCACTGATTCCCACCCCAAGATGCTCGTGTGTCCTAAACAATAGGTGGGCAGAATTGGTGGAATCATGTAGATGCTTCATATTGCTCTTTGAAGGTGCTCAGCCCACCTTACCTGTACAACAACTATAGGTTCTGGAGAAAAAATATCAGCTGGGCTCCTAAATTTGTCCTTCCTGCCACTGCCTTAATTTAGAGAACATCAGCAGCCTCATATTTAGCACCTATGGATCACTGGCACAAGTACATTGAGCAAGATCCAGTACAGTACTGACAGGGGAGTCTTGTGTTTTTCTCCTGCATTAGGATGGAGCCTCAGTGAAAATACAATGGCAGCTTAAATGTTTTCAAATGCACCTTTGAAATTTAGGTTTAGGTCAGGTTTCTGTGCTTTGCTTTCCTGTTGCACGTTCGCAAATTGACTGAATTTTAATGAGACATTAAGGAATTACCTTTTTTCTTTCTTATCCAAAAGCTTCCACTATTAACATTTCTATGAGGTACCCGTTTGGACATGCTCCCTGTGCCTGGTCTCCTGTGGTTTGCTTGCAGCTGACATTGAAAGACCTAGCTGGGCAGTCATGTTCAATCACTTGTCCCCACAGGATGCCCTTTGATGTGCCATCTTGGGTGCCCATGTTCTTTTGTCTGCTCCCTATTCACCGTACACATGGAAGAGGAGGTGACATCAGTGCCTCACTTATTCATGTTTCTCTGGGTGTGCTGTCAATAGGCTGAAGGTCTCCTTTGCCAGTCAGCTTGTCTCTTCACTCCAAGTGGCTTACCGAGGGCTTGAAGGTGCCTCTGGTAGCACTTAGTCTGCTGGCAAGGTGCCTTCTGGAATAGCAGGACTCCTACCACCTTCACTTTGTGGAGTCTCTGGTCCTGTGCTCATGATGGCATCTAGCCCCCAGGCTGACAGACACTCTTGGACATGCTTGTGTTGCTTGATTTACTCTAAGAGCTGCCTGGCAAGTGATTGCCTTGGTTGTGGCATTAGTAGGTGATCCACAGGTGGCTTGCAGAGACATCAAAGCCACATGCTAGAAGGGGAAGGTCTTGTGAACACAGGCATTCCCATGCAGCCTGCCCACCCGCCTGGGACGTGGCATACAGATCTTCCTCCTCAGGGAGGGATTCACATCTTCCACTGTCCTGCCTGGTGCAAGTACACAAACTAGCATAAGCAAGATGCCAGGTTCTGGGATAAAGCTGTGTTGGATACCATTTCCTGTGGAGATAAGAAAACTTGCTGCATTGCATGTGCCTCCAGACCTGCCTGCAGTTCAGCCTTGCCTAGAGGCATAACATCTGCGTGAGACTCTGTGTTCTCTCACCATGCCAAAGGCTTTTGTAATCAGTTAGATTGGGGATTGAGGTTTCATTGCATCATTTCTCTGGGAGTTGTTAAGCTAAGGAAATGCTGCCTGATATTCCCTATTTTCAGAGCATTTCCTCAGATTCCAGGCGTTTGCTTTCTGCACTCTGCAACTGCAGCTAGTGGGCAGGAGCCTAAGGGACGGTGCCGCCAACTGTGACTGCAGCTTTTCAGATGTGTTTGTTCCAGGGAAGGTTGTACTGAGTCACACTGTCAACCAAGTCTGGGCTTTGCAACCCTTCTGGGATGGCCGTAGTGCTTTTGCTCATTCTTTATTGTCAGCACATGTCAGCATGTGCTCCAGCTCATCTGCCAAGCTGGGTTTTGTGGAGCTGAGGGTGCCTTTGCCCCTGACCTTCAGGTTATGAGGAGCTGAGACAGAAGCAAATCCATGTCATAAGTGCTATGGCAAATGATGTGCAAGCACTTGCATTTTCATTGATGGACACAGCTTATCTTCACACACTCCCAGGTAGAGCAAGACACTGGACTTTCTTGTTCTGTGTCTTAGAAAAAGAGATGTACGTGATATGAGACTCCTTGTTCCACTGAATACAAGTACCTTGCATCTTGTTCTTGATAATCATCAGTTCATGCCTCCAAGTGTAGAATCACAGAATTATAGAATCATTAAGGTTGGAAAAGACCTCCAAGATCATTGTCTAACTTTTGACCAAACAGCACCATGTCAACTAAACCATAGCACTAAGTACCACATCAAGTTATTTCTTGATCTCTTCCAGGGATGGTGACTCCACCACTTTCCTGGGCAGCCCGTTCTGATGCTTAACTACCTTTTCAGTGAAAAGGTGTGCCCCCTGCATCCCCCTGCATTGCCTTTCTTCTTCTCCAGGTGCTGTGCTCCTCTGTCTGTGCAATTTTTTTCTAAACTTACGGGGATTCCTAAATCCAGATGATGCTGTCTTGGAGCTAGGCAGTGATGGTTTTGATGCACATCATTGATTTTAAATGATGGATGCAACTTTTCTGTTTCTGTGATGGATTATAATAATGTCACCTGCCACAGGAGGTCTGGCAAGGCTTACAGCCTTTGCAATCAATCTAGCCAGGCAGATGAAGAGAGAAGTCAGAGTTTATAAATAGATTTCCCTGTGACTCCATAATTTCTATGTGACTTTTAGTGTGTAGTATGAGATCTGCTGGAGTCCACATGGGATCAGTCACATCCGAGGCATTCCTGGGCATTTGTAAGCTCTGCAGGAAACCTCAGGTAACATCTGACCCACTGCTTAGCCAGAACAAGATGCTCTGCCTTGGTGATATGCCCTCCCAGGTTCTAAAGAGCTCCAGCTTGCACTGACAAGCTCAGCTGGGCCCTGTATTGCAGCTTGTACACCCTGACTGCTCAGGCACGGGAAAGCCAGGGGAGAGCCAGCCCCTTTCTTGAGGTGTCAGTTTTACAGAGAGCCCATCAGCATCTTCCTGCACTAAGGCATGTGGGTGGGAGACCAGACCTGGGCCAGGCCTAGGCACCCTTCCAGCTGGTTGGGATGCTCCTTCCCATCTGGGCAAGCAGAACCCTCTTGAGGCACCTCCTGGGTTAGCTGGGTCATCAGCGAGATTGAGCCTGACACAGGGTCATCTCAGCATGCTGCTGGCCCAGCGTCCTGGTTTAGTTTCCTTCAGCAGAAACTGAATACGGAATTACAGAATGGAATATGCTGGAAGAAATCTTAAAGATCATCTGGTTTCAACCCCACTCCCCATGGGACACCTTTCCCTAGGCTGCTCAAACACCACATCCAACCTGGTCTTGGAATTCCAGGGACAGGGTATTCACGCCTTCTCTGGACAACCTGTTCCAGTGCCTTAGCACCTTTGCAGTATTATGAATGGAAAAAACTACTTGTTTCATTACTTGTTCATTTTTCCAATTCATGTGTGGTTTACATGTGGTTGTGACTGTGTGTCTGAGTGTTAGATCAAGCACTGAGTGGCACAAGGAGCCAAAGGCTCTGTCTCTTGTTAATTCAAATGAGGGAGCATGTCAGGGTGTTACAAGGGTCTTAGAGGGCACTTCTGCCAAATGGCAGAATGATTTTTTACCTTGCTCTCCCCAAAACTGTGGCTGCTGCAGGGGTGATGGGAGAGTGGATGTCAACTGAGAGCATCAATGCAGAATAAAGAAACATTTAAGGTTTTTTTTGTTAATAAATTAAAACCACGTTGCTTATGCTCTTGGTGACTGGTATTCAGAAATCTCGGTCCTTTGTTTCTGCGGTCCAACACCCCTCCACTGCCCCCCAAAGTGCTGTGAGGGGGCTGCAGCAGCCCATGCTCAGGCCCTGCAGACAAGCCCCCATGGTGCCCTGGAGGGCTGCTGCCCACAGCTTGGTGTTGGCCTTGCTTTCACAGAGGTGGCTGAGAGGAAGATGACCGTAGAAGAGGAGGAAGCCAAGAGAATAGCAGAGATGGGCAAACCAATACTCGGCGAGCACCCCAAACTGGAAGTCATCATTGAGGAGTCCTATGAGTTCAAGGTCAGTCGGTGTCCCAGGGGTCCTCCAGCAGGGGAAAGCCATGTGGCACTGTCGCAGCCTTGGAGAGCAGCACTGAGGAGGCAGCATGTGCTGGAAAAGGCTGTTGAGAGAGGAAAGAAGTATGTAATGCAGCTAAGGATGGATGAAGTCTACGAGAAATGTCAAAAGTAGCAGCTGCTGGTTGGTGGGGGTGGACAGAGAAGGCCCTGATGGGCGCAGAAGAAGCCAGTGGGCAGGAGGATGCAGGAGCAAAGCTGTCTCTGGTGAGGCAGGGTTGAGGGAAGAAGGAACCTAATCAGGATTGAGATGTGGCAAACAAGCAGGCTCTGGTGAGGTCTGGATCAGCCAGTCCCGTGAGAAGGTGGGCTCAACCCTAGTCGTGGCCTAATCTAGCTGGTAGGAGAGTGCTTGTGACACTTCTGTACTTTGGAAAGGGTCTGTGAGGCCACAGTGTACTGCAAGATCATCCTTGCCCACTAGCAGCTGGTTTAACTGCTGTGCATCTTCATTCCCACAACAGAGCACCGTGGACAAGCTGATTAGGAAGACAAACCTGGCTTTGGTTGTAGGGACACATTCCTGGAGGGACCAGTTCATGGAGGCCATTACTGTGAGCGCAGGTGAGTGGGACATCAGAAAATCCATACAAACATCCACAGGATTCATGCATCCTGGAATGACAGCATCTCCCTGGTCACTGATGCTCAGCTGTGGTCACCCATCAGCAAAGCCAGTCCAAAGAGCTCCTCTGCTCCAAATATAGTGGGCTTTTGCAGGTACGTTAGTGAGGAGGCCAGGAGATCCATCTTCTGGTGCAGAGCCCTCCAGAAGGCCAGTTTTCAAAGGCTGTGTCAGATGGTGGTGCTCCAGCTGCTTCAATGACCTGATGAGCAGTGTGCAGGCAGCAAAATCCCATACTGGCTGGGATCCTGGCCAGTGCAGATAGCTCCTACTGGGAGATGTCCTGAGATGTCCTGTCATAGCCAGTAGAGTTCCTGGGAGTAGAGAGAGTTACCACATGAAGACTGGAGATGTTGCCTCATGAGGCAGCTTGCTGGTAAAGGAAGAGGCCCAGAGACTTGCCAGCTGTTGTCTGATGAGAGAGCTCACTGCTTTCAGAGCCAGGCAGCTGTGGGGAAGGTGTTTTAGGCACATCTGTGCCATTAATGGCAGTTTGGCATCTTTCTGAACCTTTCCTTGATGGTTGGTTTCACATCTGCCTCAAAGGAGTGTTTTTCACCCAGCTGTATAGGAGGCAGTGGATAGCCCAGCCTGTGCTCTGGAGCAGGGGGATCAAAAGATCTCTCCAGTTCCCCAATTTTACTACTTTCCACTAGTTTTGGTCCAAAACATCACTTGCCTGTGTAATTTCTTCATGCCACTCAATAGTGATCACCACAGGTTGACTACCTCCTGTGTGACTGCCTATGGACAGGGACAGGGCTGCTCCTCTGTGGGTACAACATCCCATTACACTGTTCCCCATCCCTGAGGGCTCTGGGATTCCTGGGAGAGACTTTTTGCCAAGCCTCACCCATCACTAAAGGACCTGGTGTGCCTTGAATTCACTGTCATGGCCAGCACCACTCCACCTTGTCCCAGTAGAGCAGAATCCCTGGAGCCTTGGGGTGGAGGAGACAAGCATGAGCTGCCCCAGTGCAATGAATGCTGGACCTCTCCTTCCGTGTTGTTTGCAGCAGGTGATGAGGACGAGGATGAGTCTGGTGAGGAGCGCCTGCCATCCTGCTTTGACTACGTGATGCACTTCCTGACAGTCTTCTGGAAGGTGCTGTTTGCCTGCGTGCCCCCCACTGAGTACTGCAATGGCTGGGCCTGCTTCATCGTCTCCATCCTCATCATCGGCATGCTCACGGCCGTCATCGGCGACCTCGCCTCCCACTTTGGCTGCACCATTGGCCTCAAGGACTCAGTGACCGCTGTCGTCTTTGTCGCCTTCGGCACCTCTGTACCAGGTAGGGTGGCCGTGGGGAGGGGATGGGGTGGGAGGTAAATCCTCTGGAGATGCTCCTGATTTCAGGAGAGAAGCTCTGTCATGGGATGGGATTAGTCTGGGAAGGGTATCCTCAAAGCCCTGTCTCCAGGCAAGGTCTGCACCTTGCTTTTTGGCAACATGGGATCTCTGAACTTAGGAGGGGACTGTGCGCCTCTTGGTCTGTGTCCTAACCTGGTTGGTGACACACCTGAGCCTCCCTTGTCCCCCAGGCATGAAGGGTTGTCTGTTTCTCCTGTTGGACCCCCAGTGATTTCTCCTTCCCTCCTCCCTCAACCCCAGACACCTTTGCCAGCAAAGCCGCAGCCGTCCAGGACATGTACGCTGACGCCTCCATCACCAATGTCACGGGCAGCAACGCTGTCAACGTCTTCCTGGGCATCGGGCTGGCGTGGTCGGTGGCAGCGATCTACTGGGCGTCGCAGGGGCAGGAGTTCCAGGTGTCAGCAGGCACCCTGGCCTTCTCCGTCACCCTCTTCACCATCTTCGCCTTCATCTGCATCAGCGTCCTCCTCTACCGCCGGCGGCCCCACCTTGGGGGGGAGCTGGGCGGCCCCCGGGGCTGCAAAGTGGCCACGACATTGCTCTTCGTCAGCCTCTGGCTGCTCTACATCCTCTTCGCCACCCTGGAGGCCTACTGCTACATCAAGGGGTTTTAGGCGGCGGCGGAGGGACGGTGCTGCCGGGGGAGGGACCCCTCCCCTGCTAACCCACCGCACACCGGTCCCGGGAGCGCGGTTTCGCTGGAGGGACGGACGGACGGCCGTCTGTCAGGGCCGCCGCTGCCCACACCGCCGGACAGCCGCGTGCCAAGGAGGGCAAAACCATCGCAGAGTGACAGAAACAAAGAGACAAAACCCATCCAAAAATGGTACAAAAGAAAGCAACAATGGCAAGTGTTGAAATAAAACACAATAAACCCAGGCACTGACCCTATTCAATGAAATTATGAAGTTTCAACTATCTCCAAAGGCCACCTCTCCCACAGGGGGTCATCTCCTTTCCTGCCAAGCACCCCTCCACTGTAAGGAGATGTTTCCTCATTTTTACTAGTTGAGAATTGCAGAAGTCTGGTTCAGGAATTTGTGGGGGTTTTTTTCTTTTTTTTTTTCTGTTTGCTCGTTGCTTTTTGGTTCTGGGGGAGCACGCTGATTCTTTTTTTCTTTTCTTTTTTACTACTTAATCCGAAAAATGTTAAAAAGTTAAACTCAAAGCTTCAAGCTGCCGTCAGTGCTGGAACTGAACATGTGTATTTCTGAAGCCACAAAAGACTGTGACACAGTCAAAAAACTTTTTCACTATTACCCGTTTCCTCCCCTGCCGCCTTCCATTTCTTTCTTTTTTAAGAACATCACAAGACTGATATATTTTTAATACAAACACAGACACACAGTCACACACATTTAGTGACAAAAGCTGGAGCATGTAGCATCTCAATCACCTGCCTGGGCTAAGAAAAAAGGAAGGAGAAAAAACCCCAACCCTCTAATACAATATGTGTCATGTATATTTTGACTATGGCATTTCTCTTTGTATAATTAACTTTGAGCTCGTGGCTCTGCAGGGAGAGAAAATTATGTTAATTTACAACTGTTAAAGAAATAAAACATCCTGCCCTGGGGGGAGCAAGGGGGACAGGGAAAACAGCAGCGGCTCCTTGGGATGGTGGCGGTGGCAGGTTGGCTGCGTGGGCCTCCTGCTCAGAGGTGGAAATGAATTCAGGAGAACCTGGATAGTGTGCCCATATGTTCCCAGCACCATCCCACCCAGAGCTGTGCCGTGGCTGCCCTTCCATTCTGTTGCTACTCCATTTTTCACAGCACCTGCACCTCGGTGGTGGTCTCCAGGCTATTGACAGGTACAGGCTCAAAAACTGACACCCACATCAGGACTCCTACATCATCTCAAATACCTTTTAGGAACACCAGACAGACAAAAAAGTATCATTTTAATTTGAAATGCATTTCTTTTTAAGGATAAAGAAGAAAAAAACCCACCACCATGAGAGTATGTCATGAGTTACATCAACAGCTGCAAATTGAAATGTTGGGTTGGTAATAAAATAAATAAAAACTATACCTATATCTATATAAACAGTGCTATCTAGAAACATATTTCTTAATTGAGAGCGCTGTAAGAGAATGTTAAAATCCTACTCTTTGTAAAGTGTTTTTGAGATGAAGATAATTTCTTCTGTCATGAAACAGGTGCTGTAAAAGGGAACCATTTTCATCAAGTTCCCTAAAATAAGCCAAACTTTGGGAGGCAGCAAGTAAGTGAGGGGCTGCCAAAGGGTAAAGTTCTGCCTGCTGCTGTGATTTTGGCTGCCCCAGGAGGCAGGGAGGAGGTGCCCATGGATTAGGGAAAAAGCAATGGGAACAAGTTGTCATGGACAAAAAGATGTAACATTATAGCAGGTCACTAGATGGAGGCAATGATGGTTCTTAAAACACAGATGAAGTATTTATTTTCATACAAAATGTTTATCAGATATCTATATATAAATGTGTATACATGAGGCAGAGAAGAGGGATCCTTCTCAGATGAGCAGCCTGAGCTTTGTTGGTGGGAGCCCACAATGAGTGAAAGCCACTGGGTTTGAAGCTACCAGGTACCCAACCCTGCCTCCTTACCCTCCCTTTGCCATGCCTCGGGGAAAGGACCTAAAAAAGATGGGCAAGAGACCCCAAAGCCAGGCTCCCATTGAGCTCGCTGGTCCTTCTGGCTCCAGCAGTGCCAGCAGCCACCAAGAGCAGCTGCTGCCACTGCCACGTGGCCCATCAGCCCCAGAGCTCGTATGTGTGACACTAAAGGAAAATTACAAGAGTCCCCAAATGTTTTTGTGGGGGTTCAACCTGCAGCTCTCAAGGGGAGATTGGTGTTGTTGCTGTTTGTAACTGGGACGTACAGAGTCTGTTGAACTTTTATTTTGCCCGTGCCAGCGTAGCCATCCCTGGCTAAAGCCCAGCCTGGGGTGCTGCTGTGCTCTTCTTCTGTGCTTGTGGTGTATCCACCGTGTGCTTTTTATCCACTTCCTTCTCCAGCTGACTGCAGGGAAGGGGTGTGGGGTAGGACTGGCTTGCCATGAGGGAACTGCGTGGGGCCCCTGGTGCCCTCCATGCAGAAGGGTGATCTGCACCAGGCTGACATCTGTGGCATGTTCCTTTTATTTTATTTTTTTTTTACTCCATTAAAAAATATGCAAGCTAAAAAAAAAGACAACAGGTTTGGTGCCTTTGGGGATTTTTTTTTTTTTTTTCTGAAGCTGTTGTTTCATTTCAGGTCTTGCTCTCTGCTCGCTTCTCTTTTCCTTGGGGCAGCTGCCTGGACTTGGTTGCAATGGCTTTGGCTGGTTGTCCCCCCACCCCACCCCACCACCCCAGCCCTCTGGTTTGGTGCTGCTGGGAGGACCCTGCAGCCTTGGCCCTGTCTAGCTGGCAGAGAGGAGGTTCTGCTGCTGTTTTGGTTGCTGCTGATCT
The DNA here is from genome assembly GCF_035770615.1 of Melospiza melodia melodia. Taxonomy (NCBI): domain Eukaryota; kingdom Metazoa; phylum Chordata; class Aves; order Passeriformes; family Passerellidae; genus Melospiza; species Melospiza melodia. Next base: position 74,821,120 of record NC_086199.1, read on the forward strand.
TTCCCCTTTGTTTCTCCCATCAGCTTCCCATGGCAGCCTGCAATAACAGCTGCTGGTCCCTCCCAGCAGCCCTTGTGCTGCAAATCTTCCCTTTCTGCCTCTTCCCCTGCATCACTGCTGTGATTGAGAGTAAATAACACGTCCTGACGTCAGGAGGGAAAAGCCAAGGGGATTGAAGGAGCTGCTTTGTCCCTGGGGCCTACCATGGTATGGGGGCGTAGTCCAAGGGCCATGGATGGTGTGGGGCCAGTGGTACCTCTGGCTGCTTCCCATCACTGTTGCCACAAAGGGCACCCACAGCACCCCAAAGGCTTTGCTGTCCTGCATGGGTGCTGGTCAAAAATCAGCCTTTGGGTAAAGAAGAGTTTGGCAAAGAGATATTCACACCTGTCCCCCAAAAACTCTCCAGGATCTGTGTCCCCATTTTGGCCAGTACCATGCTGCCTCCTCACCCAGTGTCATCACTGACTGATTTTTTCCACTTGCATTTGGACCCTCAAATGCCCTTTACAGTGGCCCTTGAGCTAGAACTGTTCCTGCCTGCCCTCTGAAGCATAGGGGCAGCTGCTGCAGCCCATAACCCCAATCCTCTATCTTTGCCTGACAGCATGGGTGCTATATTAACTCCAGTTCTGGGGTTCCAGGGGAGACTGGGGCGTGGGCACCTCACAGTGCAATGCAAAATAACTGAGTGGGGTGGAAGAATTCCCAGTTGGGCACCCATAGGAAAGGCAGCCCTGGATGTCACTTTGTTGGGCAACCAGATCTTGGCAAAGCAGAAGAGACCACTGCCCTATTGTGTCCTGCACACTCCCACCCCCTTCCACAGGCCTGTGGGGTCACTTCCCACCTCCTGCCCAAAGACAGCACGCCTGCTCCTGACCTAAGGGCAAACACACAAGTTCCAACTCTGTCTCTGGCTCATGTTTGACTCCAGTGATGGGACCAAGAGGATTTTTTGAGGGTGTTGAAGCTCACTGGGGCTGGTTTGCTGACAGAAGTATCCTGGTTCCCACAGCTTCGGAGGTTTAGATCCAGGACCAAAGGGGGCCAAGCCAAAGAAAGCTGGAATTAGTAAGAGAAGTGTGTGCAAGCATCAGGAATCTGTTATGGTACAGTACAGTGAGAAATGGAAGTGTTTGTTAGAGACACTGACCAAAGGTTTTAAGTTAGGAAGGAGGCATTTGCAGCATGTGGATTGGACTTTGTTACCTTTCTGGCAATTACTGTGGTGTTGGTGTGATCAGGACTCTTCTGGACAAGCTCAGACAAATCATGATGCATGTATCTTCTGGTTCCATGTCTGGGGCTGCTGGACTGGTCACTTGTGGTCCCTGGCATGGAAGGACCCCTCCGCTTCTCTCCATGCCTAAGTACCAACAGGATGCCTCTTCACACCCCATCTGCCAGGAGAAGTCCCCATCAGCTGCAGGTGCCTCCTCAGGCTCCAGCTGCTGGTGTGGGATGGTGCCCACCTGCCTGTCTCCACGGCACAGCCCTTGGCTTTGGGAAAACATTTCGGAGCACACCCAGTTCTGTTGTACCTGGACACTGGTGAGATAAATAGAGTCAGCAAGACTTCAGTTCGTCTCATCCACCTGACAGCACAACAGGACACAGGTGTAGATGTAGATGAGATAACAGAAAGGCATCCAAGAGACCTGGTCATGCTTGAGTATGGATTCAGTGCGGGGGCCGGTCTGCACAAATGGGAGCAGCAGTTGCTCAGCCCCGGCCACAAGCTGGAAAGCACTTGTCACCAAGAGTAACCTTTGGAGTATTAGATAGAAAAAATGTTTTTAATGACATTGTCATCCGTGTGCATGTGCCAGCAGCAGCCAGCTTGCAATGACAGAGCTGTGTGTGCCGGTGCCCAGCAGAGCACACTGTGCTCCCAAACTGCCTCTGGCACAGGAGGGGATTAAGCTCCTCCTGGTATTTAAATGAGTCATTTAAAATATATAGATAATTAACACCATGAGTGAATTTATCCCTCCTCCCTGCCTTTCCTTCACCCAGGAGGTCTGGACTTTGCCCAGAAGTAGGTGGCAGGGGCAGAGCAGACCCAAGGGCCTCAGGGCATCCCTGCAGGTGGCTGGTGGGGTTTGCTCATATTTTTGCCCCACTGCCAACAGCAGATGCCCTTGGTGCCTTTTCCACACGGCACTTACCTACATGTGCCCTGGGGTGTTGTTTGGGCTCAGACATGGAGTCTAAAGGCATGATGTGAGATGGATGAGCTCAGCAGATGCTCCCACTGCACTTAAATGCAAGCACTCACCCATGCCCCGGGTTGCACCATTGCTGTTGCCATGGACGTGGCAAGCTCAGTGGGAGCTGTGGCTAAAACAGTAATCGTGACCTACCTAGTACTCAGTGCTGGGCATGCACTCAGAAATTGGGCCAGTTTCAAGAACACAATAAAAAACTTCACAGGCCTAGGAAGTACTTTGAAACACATGTGAAATTTGGGTGAATTAAAGAAATAAACCCTTCAAACAGATTTTTTTAGGGTATAAGTTGTGAAGTTATGAATACCTTCCCAGGAAGATGCCTCTGATATTGAAGAAAATAAGCTTCCATTACAAAAACACTGGTTCCATCCTGTGGGAATTATGAGTACAACCTGTATGCATGAAAAAGCTGTAGGGGGAATAAAATCTCAAGACAAAAGCTTCAAAGGTATTCTCAGAAAGTCCTAATGGCACATCCTTGGCACTAAGGATGTTCATATTGTAGAGAGCACCTTTGTGTCTCTATTAACACAAGGGGTGTCCAAATAAGCTCTTCAAGCTACCAAAAGAGATTTGATTGCCTCGTCTTCTTATGGAACATCTTGGGCAGAAACTAAAAGCAAAGCCAAATGCAGGGTTCTGTTGGCATTGCTAATTTTTTTTCTTCTTGTTTCATTAACAAGGGCGTAGAAAACAGCTCACTATTATCCTTATGGTAACAGGATTTTGTATGTGTCACAGTCCTTCAGGTTCTCCACTTTTTCTTTTCCCAGCCTCTGAGAAGTCACTTCTACAGGATTGCTGCCCAGTGGGTTTCACTTTGTTTGCACATTCTCACAGCTGCCTCATGGCAGGGTTATCCCATGCCTCTGCTGAAACTCATCCTGTTGACTGGAATTGTTTCTTCAAATTATCAACCACTCATATTCTACCCTCCATAGGTGGTGACAGACACCTCCCCCAGGTCCCCCAGGACCCCACCCCACACTGGCTATCACCAGGAAAATTTATAGCAAAGCAATTTCTAAAAGTTACTGCTGAAAATACTGAATAGATCTGGACTCTGGACCACAACTGGGGAGATCTCCTCAGAAAGCTCTCTGACTTTGACACTGCATTCAATGTATTGTGAATCTAAATAGGCTGCAGTTCCTTGGTTCACTTATGAGAATGTCTTCTGGGACAGTGCCAGAAGCCTCTCCAAAGTCAAGACATATCACATCCAGTGCTGTTCCCCCCTAGCCACGAGGCGAGTTGTCCTGTCAAAGAATGGAATCAAATTAGTTTGAAATGATTTGTCCTTAGTGAAACCTCAACAAACCCATTCCTGCCATCTATTTACAAATTTATTAATCTTTAGAGGATTGGAGAGTAAGTGGTTGGTAGCTTGCTCCTTAAGGTTTTCACAGAGAGGTATCAGGTCTGTAATTCTCAAGGATTTTCTTTGTCACCAGTTAGGTGATGCTGCCATGCTCTCTTCAAGTCCCCTGGCAGCTCACGTGTAGTCTGCAATGCTCCAGCAGCCATCCCACATTTCATACTTTTTCTTCTTATGCTCCAGGATGTTGAAGAGCTCTTGATCCACTTTATTGATCTCTACTTACACTTCCTTCATTTCTCTTGCAGCAAGATAGTTTCTTATTTGGACTATGACTCCTTTTATCAGTCCCCAGATCTCTTTTATCATTTAGGACATCTCTTCACAGATCCTGCCTATGAGTTTTCTGAATTAATTTGTATTTGATGTTTCGGTTTTTTGGAGTCTAAGTACTTTAGATTACCAAGGTCTGGAATCTAAGTGCATTTTGAGGAGAAAAAGCTTGCAGCAGACATCTCAACACTTGTGTTAGAACCCACTACAGAAGGCAAGGGTAGCCCAGGTTCTTGCTAATAGATCTCTTGGGGCAAACTGGAGTGAAATGACACTGAATGAGTGGTGTTTGTTAATATACACATGTAGAGTTTATTGTAGAACCATTTGGTTGCATTGCAAAACAGCCTTTTTTGTTATTGTTATTTATAGTAATATGGCAATAATACTGCTTAAGAAAATGGGTAAGAAAGAGAAGGGAAGGATAAGAGTTGAAATGTCACCTGTAGACCTCACAATGAGACTTGGTTGTTGCAATTTTCGTGTTTCTTGGTCAAAGTGGTAGCTGCAGACTGGCTCCATCGTGTGGTGGGGGGAACTCCCAAACAAGTGGTGGGGAGAAATCCCTAAAACACAACATCTGCTGGGTTTATATTCACTCCAGTTCAGGTAGGAACACCCAGGTACCTCCCCTGGGGCAGGGAGTTTCAACTGGATGATGTAATGCTGTGGATCAGTTCAGGAGTCTTTGACACCTTCTAAGACAATACACCCACCCACAGCATCAGGAAGTTGAGTCCATTATGGCCCATCAGGGCCCATCAGCAGAGATGAAAACCTTCAGGCCGTGTATGAATGTCCCAGTGCTTCCCCAGCTGGGGAGTTATCTCAGCTGAGTTCACTTGAGTAAGGAAAAATAGACAGTACCCTCCTCACAGAGTTTGCCTCTTTCCTTATCAGAAAAGAGCTGACACAGCATCTGGCTGAATGGAGAGCTATTTCTGAAGTGACTTGGATGCTCCCACTCCGAGCTGGCAGGTTGTCTCAGAGGGAGCTGCATGAAGTTGGCTGAGGCTGGATTGTTCACCTGCAGCTTGCCCCAGGATTGCTGGAGCCATCAGCATTCCAGTCTCTCTTCCAGTGTCACTAGTGAATACATTTTTCTCCCCAGACCTGGGATGACTGGACAGCAGTATTCCCTTTAGCTTAAGTTCCTGTCATTGTCCAAATTCCAGTTAGCAGGCATATTTGGGGAGGGGGGGACTTCTGTGATTGCAGATGGACAAGGTTTCTTTGCAGTCTCCCAGAGCTGGCAAAAGTCCTCTGATAATTTTTGCAGTGTTTAAGCCATTAACTTGAAACAATTTTAACAGCTCCAGAGATGCAAAAATTCACTTTCATGTTGGGCTGCAGGTGAACAAATCCAGCCTCAGCCACCTTCATGCAGCTTTCTCTGAGACAACCTGCCAGCTCAGAGTGAGAGCATCCAAGTCACTTCAGAAATAGCTCTCTATTCAGCCAGATGCTGTGTCAGCTCTTTTCTGACATGGTGAAGCCAGCAGGAATCCCTTCAGTGGTCCCAGCCAAAATCATGACTGAGGGAGATAGCAGTGGCATTTAGTGCTATGCAAGGCCAGGGCTGTGCTGTGCAATGGGACACTGGACACTCAAACTGCAGTTTTAAAGTGCTTGAAGCACGGCACAGAGATGCTACAAACAGAATTTGTTTCACCAGAGTCCTTTGTTCACACGCCATAAAGCAATGAGTTAAGGATCTGTTTTGTACTGGGATTGAATTTCTTTATTTTAATAGGGTGAGCTGTATTCATCTGTACTTCAGACCCCCAGATCTTGCACCAAGAAACTTCTCTGAGGTCCAAATTAGGGCCTGGTTGTGAATCGTATGCAGGAGACCTGAGCTGTTCCTGCTGGCACCAGAGAGGAGACAAGGTGTGGAAACCTCAATCTCCACTGGAGCCACAATGCCTCCCTCCTTGCCCAGGGTGCAGCTGTGCCTGCAGCCAGCACCGGCCTGGCTCAGTGGGGCAGAGAGCCCCCCACCACCACTGCCTGGGCTGCTGTGGGCTGAGTGGGCACAGTGGGGCCACGGCCCCTCTCCCTGGCCCAGTGCCAACGTGCTGAAAGAAAACATAATGTGGAATAAATCTTCATTTGTACTTTTGCAGGAGATGGGCGTATAGGTTCGTGCTACAACACACAGCATAGAATTTGTGGTGTTTTCTGAACCAAAGCTAGACAACTCCTGGAGTGCACAGGGAAGGTCCCTTTGAAAAACAAAACCCACCATTAACATCAGTAAAAAAAGCCCTCAGCAGAACTACAAAAAGCACAATTGCTTCCCAAAGCCAGTGTTGGATTTTCTGGCAAACACTCCATACAAAACACTCACTGTTAAGACTCCTGGTTCCTAAGCTGGCATTTTTTTAACCCATTTCCTATTCAAGGTGTTGTCCAAACTAAGGAGCATAATTTTGCAGATGTTCTATCCAATTTAATATCAGCTTTTGAAAAGTTTCCATTTATTTTGCCTGAAATGGCTTGTAAGGGCTGGCTACTGAGAATTTAGAAGGTCAACATTCTGCATGTCGGTTATGTTAGTTATACTGTTACAGATAAGAGAAAAAGGCTGGGGGAGAAGGAAGAGAATGGCAGTATCACTGTTGGAAGCAGAGGCAGAAGCAAGCCATTTTCAGTCCTTTTGGCCTGCCCACAGAATGGCAGCACTGCCAGGGAAAGGGTGAAGGCCTCTTGAGGTACCTTACATCAACTCCAGAAGCAGGAAGCATGGCCAAGGAATTGGTCTTTTCCAAAATATCCTTTTCCTGGTTTTAGTTAAGTCCTGAAGGACCCCAGATAATAACATCTACTGCTCTTCCCTTCGCCCCAGAATTTGTTACCCTTGGTAATACAAGGAAATTCAGTGGGCTGGCCAGTCCATTCTTGACAGAGGCACACTAGCTGTCACACCTCTGCATTTACTTCTTTTTTTGTTGAATCTGCACTGAAAGACTTAACAGAGCTCTGACGACCTACAAGCAATCCAGCCTGTGACTGCCATACAAGCAGAAATCCTCCCCTGGGACTGCAACTGCCTTGCCTTCCATGTGCCATAAATGAGTTGGCTCCTTATTCATTGCAGAGATTTACACGTGATCAAGTGGAATGAGAGTGATGACAAAGCTGGTCAAATGCACTTGAAAGGATCAGTGTGTGGCCTCCTCTGCCATGGACCTGGTGCTGCAGCCTCTGATGAACTGCACTCCCTTGTAGCCTAGGAAAACCTCTGTTTTACAACAGCAGCAGCTTTCCAGCATGGCATGTTACTCGCCATCTTTGAGGATTAAAAGGTTTTGGACAACAGCTAGAAGATACTATTTCAGGCTCCCATGTAGCAAGGCATGACCTGCAAAGTAAAGTATGAGGCTCCCATGTGAAAGGGAGCTGAGAGAACATGCAAGGTTCAGAGCCTGTCTCCTACCTGTGGTGTGGGGAGACTGTGCTACAAGATCCCACATCCCACCTTCTACAATCATCCCTACGCTCCTGCTGAAGCTTCACAGCCTTTCTAAGCAGGCTGGGCAGATTCAGACAGCTGTCATCAAACCACAGAGATGCACTCTGGAGCTTCTTTTAACTCATCCTCGAGGCTTACACACAGGGCAGAAACATCACAGACCTCCAAACCCAACCACTGACTGACACTTGACTCTGCAAGGAGCAAAGTCCCCTTCCCTCTCCTACAGCACTGTAGGAATAACTGGAAATCAAGATTCAACAAGTAACCACAACAAGACACTGGTGCAAAAGTTATCTATTTTATTACAAAACCAAAACCAAACAGATGCCTTTCAGTTTAACAAATTTACCATAGGCAGAAATGTGCTGGGGCAGGTAAGTTCAATATAAACTCAGGCCATGGAAAGCAGTGCCTTCCCACAAATGAATCCCACTGTAATGCAATTTCCTACAACACACTATGCCCTTGGAAGATCAGCAAAAAAGAAAGATTTTTTACTTCTGGCAGGACAAATAGATGACTTGCACTGTCGAGTCCTGCTTCTCCTCTCTGTCCCAGCTGTTTTTGGCCATCATTCAAAGCAGAGCTGGAGAGGCCCAGCAGGACTGGAGGAATGAGGAGACACATGCCCAGGGTCTGCTTTCAGACACAACACTGACACTCCCTGTGTCCCAGCTTCAGGAAGATGCTGCTGATGCAAGGCAGAGCAAAAGATTGCTTACAAGCTCTGGATAAGGATGATCTAGCCCAGCAGCCAGGTGGACTGGCAATAAAACCAAGAGGGAAAACGGGCAGCTGAGGCACTGCTCTCATCTGTGAGTACAGGTTCTTGGACAGTTCATAGCATGGGCTATGTCAGTCAGGACCAGAATGGTCTGCACAATCCTCCAACACAAACCCAGAACAAGTAACCTGATCTCTACCTGGACACTACACAATCATGCTGGTTGGGCCTTCCATGGCAGTGTACCAGTGTTGCCAGAAGCTGCTCAGAGACCCATGCAATTTCAGCAAGTCAGGATGCAGGGACTTGGGATTCTCTTGTGACAGAGGAAAGCAATGTTATGCCTGGTCCCCAATCCATCCATAAAGTCAGCCCTGGCCTAGCAACAGGAATATCCACAAATATCAAAGTTAGCCAACAGCCACCCCTTGTTTGCCTTCCTTGCAGAACTGACCCAATTTCAGTTGCAAACGTCATGTGAGTGCAGGCCTCTTGGAGGGGAAGGGCACAAGGATGAGAAAAAGGAGGTCAGCAGAAGGAGTTATATAACAAGCAGGAGTGGTGACTGGCTGCTTTACTTCCAGAAGATGCTGTGAGTTTTAGCAGCTCTGCAGTCCCCCCACAATCTTGTGGGGCATTTCCCAGCCCCAGTGTTTGGCTGATAGAATTCCTAGAGACATCCAATTGTCTGTTTCTGCTGGATAGAACTATACATTAAAAAAAACCCTGACCAAACAAAGAAAAACCCTACCTCCAAAAAACCCCAAAAACTCCAAACCACCAAACACCATCCAACACAGCAGTCAGAACTTTTAATTCCTAAAACTAGAATATTAAAATGGAGAGGAGTTTTTTTATACAGTTGGTTTCATTCTTTACTCCCTACAATAGGATTAGTGAGTGTGGCATGGACATTTCTAACTATACACTAAACCAAATTATTTCAACACACAAAAGATGCGCCCAGGGCATTAAAAAAAACCAAAACAAACAACCAAAACAAAAAACACAACCCCAAAAAACCCAACCAAGCAAACAAAAAAAACCCCCAACCCCAACGAACAACAAGAGAAGAAGCAATCAAGAAGGTGGGAGCTTGCAGGCCAAAAAAAGCACATACATTGTATGTGAGAAACCATGAAGATCCAGCAGCAGGATCTGCTCTTGCTAAAGAGATGACTTCTTTATATTATGATGGTATGATGTACATTTCAGATATTACCAGAAGTGTTTTTAACCATGCTGTACATTTTAATTAGCTCCAATATACTTCCCAGAGGAAGAGTTATTACTACTCTTAATCGGGTATTTATACAAAAGCTTGTTAGTTTTTATTTTATTTTACTTTCCATTTTGTCAACAAGCACTAACTTTCTGCATCAGGACACTTCATTTTGGTGATGTATTTCTCTCATGCTATTGTCACAATGACATGACAGAGAGAAGATGCTGTGCTGTATTATCTTTTACCAAAGCAACAGAGCCTTGAAAGATGAGTCCAGTCTCTACTGTTATCTATTGCTGTTACAAGTAATTGTTGGTGTGATCTCATATTAGCATGTAATTTCATCATCTTCACAACAGTTTCTTCTAACAGGTTCTTGGTCCAGAGGTAAGTGGCAGAAGGATTCCCAGGTCAGAAGTGGGAGGCTGCTCAGAACAGGCGAGTGCTGCCAGTGGTTGGAAATACACAAAGCAAAACTGCATGTCCCATCACACTCTGCCCAAATCTAGGATTGTGGATATGGGCACCCCTGCCAAAGAAACAACTCCACCAAAGCTGCTAGTGGTTGACACAGCCCCTGTGGCCTCCAAGAACACCAGACTCCTCTCTCCAAGCCTTCACTGTTACTGCTGATGACACCCCAGTGTCACAGTGCCCAGGAGGCACTGGCAACAGCAAATCAGTGTGCTGGAGGAGAGCTTGGATTCACAACCACCAAGGACAAGAAAGGCACTGCTGACAGACCTTCAGCAGTGAGCATGGCCCAAGCTGTACTGCTGCAACACAAGGAAAGCAGACTTTTGGGGACACCAGCAACTGTGTCTGTCTGCACTGACAAGTATGCCCTTTGCTCTTCAGCAAAGCACAGGGCAGGCTAATGCTGCTTTTAGCAGGCTTCTCAAAATGTTTATTGCTGTACAACATATAGATGAATACTCTGTCAGAGCAGAAGATGCAAGACTTCACTCCACTGACTCTGCTAGGCTTACAGCTCCCACATCCTTCTTACAGCTTTAGATTCCAGAGGCACAGAGCAGCTTTGCTAAGCATGTTATCTGAGCATGAATAGCAATGTATTTGTATTTAATTTCTGCCCAACTTGCAACAGGTGCACACGCTACTGTTGTACATCCCTATTAGAACCCTTTTCTATTCCTACTTCAAGCAGCTTTGCAGTGCACCAATACTTACATGAAATCTGTGCTCTCAAAAGCCCAATTGCCTGAGTTGCAGAGAGCTTTATGGTAAAAAAAGGGGTTCAGCTGCTCTCCAGAAGCATTTGGTATCTGGGGCACTGTGTGCACATCTGCAAGAACAATTCATGCTGACACACTGGCTCCTTTCTGCATGGAGGTGCTGCTAAGGCTCACCACTGAATGATGGTTTGGTGGCAGAAATGAATGCATTACTATAATCCATTATATGCAAAGTGTCCCTCTAACCCTAACAGCCTTCAAAAGCAAAGGGAGCAACAGAACAGTGACTCCAACCCCTGTACAAGACAACTGTACAATTTACATATATATTTATATACAGTATATAAAATTCTTTCCCAGTGAACTCAATTTTACATCATCAGTAGCTGTTCCAATTTTAAAAAGTCATGATCCTGCTTCCCTCCACTTTCCAAAGTATTAGATAATGGCATTGAAAAGCAATATTAAAAAAATCCAAACCAATTTTTTAAAAGTGCAAATGTTCTGGGTGCCACTTTTGCTACGCTGGATGTTGCTGATGCTGCGTGCTTGGTCACAAGCAGCAAGGTGTCTGTCCATCTGTCACTGGATGTTTTCTTCCTTTGGGTCAGCTCCTGCCTTCCCTTCTTGTCTTCTACTGCTACACCAGGCGACCTACTGAAAGAGTGGGGTGGGGTGAGCAAGGAGGGAAAAACAGAACAGAAGCAGAAGAGGTAAGAGAAAAAGGCAAATTAAAACAAAAAGAAACCTGACTGACAAAGATCCAGTACAGTCTCTGCTGAATCCATGGCCTCAGAAAGCTGAGATCCCAGAATAAGCTGTGAGGCTGAAAACAACCAGGGGCTAATGAGACAGCCTTGCTGGAAAAAGCACTGAATGAGTCACATGGAGCCTTAGGGACTGGCATATTTTTAAACACAAAACATCACTTTCCTCCCCCTCCTTGGAAATGGGCATGCAGTCTAGGGAAACAACTGGTCCAACACCCCTTGCTCTGCTCTTCTGCCTGGCACAGCTGATGCAGAAACCCACGGCTGCCAGGCTGCCCTGCCACCATCTCCCCATCAGCCACAGCCAGCTGCCTCCTTCTCCAGCAGACAAGCACGTCTTGGAGGCCTCTCTTCAAAGAAAGCTTCTATTAAGCCCCTCACCAAAGGTTCTTAAAGAACCAAAGCTCTTATGGGATCAGAGCTAGAGCTCTGTGGATTAATTACAGAAGAAAACATGCTAAAGAGACAGCAAAAGTAGGGATTTGAGGGAAAAAAGGAAGGAAAGGCCTCAGTGAGATCAGTGCTGATCAACATGCCCTGTCACAGGGGGGCAAATATTGTCAAATGCAAAACTGTTTCAGGCAGCCACATTTGCAATCAATTGCACAGCTCTGCAAAAGGTGCCTGCAGTGCTCAGTGACCAGCTCATAAAAACAGCAGATTGTTTTCCATGTCTGTAAGTGCGGTGTAGTGTGGGAGTGCAGGTGACCTGTCCTACACTTTGAGTGACAAGGAGGGGGCTGAAGCTGCAGCAATTGTTCAAATGCCCCTGCTCAGCTTTTAGCAGCAGGCAAAAACCACTCAGAATGAAGGACACACCAGGAAACATCACATCATCAATGCACAAGGTGTAGTTGATCTTTATCTTCAGCTCTCTGTTCAGCCCATCTCACCAGGACCAGATACATTCCCCAGGAAGACAAGGAGGACAGCAAGAGGTATAGGAAGGCTTCTGGCACTAAAAGATCCACTGCCTAGGTCTCCTCAACACAAAAAGGAGTCTAGCCAGACATCTGTAGGACAGCTATAGAACAAGTAGCAGAAGATACAGGCAGGGGAGAACTTCTCACTGCTTCTTACAATCCAAAATGAGAAGTACCCAGCAAAACCATGAGGCTGCAAGTCTAAAAGCAAAGCAAATGATGTTATTGTTCATGGCTGATGAAAGGGCTGGTCTATGTGATTCAGTGCCCAAAATACTGGGAGAGCAGACCTTTACCATGATAGAGAACAGTCTTCATGGGAACTTGTCCATGGAGTGATGGAATGTAAACACAACAAATCACCTGAATTACTGCTTGACAGAAGAAGGAAGAGTAGGATAGGAGTAATCCCATAGCTGCTTTATCCTATTCTAATTCCTTAGCAACATATAGTCTGTTTCAGCAAAAGACATAGAGCTGGACTTTGAAATGATGCAATGGAGCTTCACATTGGTGTATTTATACCTCTTAAGAACAACTTTGGCTTCCAGCTGTTTCTATATTGCTGTTCATGAACATAGGAGAACAGGGGAGAATGAATTCTGCAATACATGCTTATCACAGGAAAAAAGAGACACGTTAACAAGATACTCACTGAAAGGGTTAAGGCCTTGTCTTTTTCCATTGGGCAAACTGCTCAGGCTACCTGTAAAATCCAAGAACCACATTAAAGGAAGTAAATGCCATGGCATGACAAAGGAGCCTTCCCTTGTCTGTTGCCAGAGAGCAGGTTCAAAGCACCTACTCTGAGCGTGCTCTCAGCAAGTCCTGCCAACAGGAGTCCATGCAAGAGCCTAACCAGTGTGCCTGAGATGAGAGATGTTAAATATCTGGTTTTGCAGTAGCTGAGTATAGTGAAATCCAAAGGTTTTGGGTGGGCAAGAAACAACAATTACAAGGTTAAACTGAGCAGTAGGAGGAGAAAGAAGAAGGATGCAAGTAGTATCCTGAAGTTTCCCCAAGCAAGCAAAATAATGCCATGTAGAAAGGGGGCAGACAGAAGAGAGTGAAGGTACAGGCAATAGAGACAGCCCAGGTTTATTAAATCTTTCACTTGAATCAAACAAACAAGTGCCTAAAATCAAAGACCTGAACTTATACCTGGCAGAAGGGCCGAGATGTGACTGTGTTATAACAGGTACACGTGCCCTACGCCAGATGGAGCTCATGGCAAGGGCCTCTGCACTGGGTACAGACAGCTCAGGGATTACAGAACTGTTGAAAGCATGTCACACTTCCTGTGAGCTGCTTCGTCTGATGTCAGAGGAGGGGCGAGCTGGAAATGGGAGCTCCTGCTCCCAGCCAGCAGCAGAAAGCCTGTTGCCACCCTCCACTCGGTGACTCTGATTTGTGCATGCACATGACCTGACTGCACAGCTCGCTCTGCACATGCTGCTCTGTGCAGGAACAAGATGGGCAGAAGCTCAGAGGGCAGGGCTGAGGTGCAGGAAGCCCCAAGGGCCAGGAGGCTGGGCTGTAAGATAGGAATGGAGCTGCTAAGAAGAAAAAGCCAGAGGGAGAAAAGGTGTCAGTGGCCAAGGCTGAAATAGGTCACAAAGCACAGCCTGTTGGCTTTAGAGAACATTAATAAGAAACTGTGTAAGCACAGGAAGTTATTCCAAGACCCCGAGCACCGGCCCGGCACAGGCACCCATCCTGCTGGGACCAGCAGAACTGCGGCTCCACTGCCAGGGCCAGAGCATCTGCCTGGGCTGACTGGCACTCACAGCCTGGGCCCTTCATGGGTGGCTGCCAGGGCCCCGGAGGGCACTGCCAGGCTGTGCATCACTGCCCTGGCTGGCAGCCTGGGGAAGCCAGAGGGTATCCAAGAGAACCCTCTCACCTTTACTGCACAGCGCAGGTAAGCCCGCAGCACAGTGCTGTGCAGGAGCACAACCCATCTTTGGAAAGAGCTGAGGGAGCACTGCCTTGTCTTTGGAACGAGGTGGGGATCTCCAGGCCGGTGTACACAGAAGGCAGGAGCACCCCTGCCTGCCATGGCTGGTAAGAACTGAGCCAGTGCTGCTCATGGCCCTGCGCTGGGGGCAGAGAGCACGGCCCCCGCCTGCCACACCAACCACGCCAGCCACTGTGGAAGGCAGAACCCTGCCTCAGCAACTCTGCACTGCTGACACACAGCAGAGGGAGGAACAGGGCAGGAGGTGACCGTGGGTTACTAACATATATACCTGGGAAGCCCTTGGGCATTATGGGGTAACATCCCATCGTGTGGCGAGTTTCATAAAGCTGAGTATTTGCTCATCCTCACAAGTACGCTCTCCTGGATAACAGTTCTAGTCACACTGGATTAGGCTAGGTGTCTTTCAAAGAAAAAGCCCCAAGGAAACCCCAGCAGCTTTTCACAGGAAATTATTATTCTTCAGACATACTGAGCAAACCTTTCACCTTCTGGGGAGAGAAACAGCCTTATCTTGTGTTCTCAACACAATACTGATGTCCTGATTCTACTATCACTTACTTTTGTCAAGATTAAAGGCAAATTATAGCACCTCTACAAAGCTCCAGAGGGGAGTATCTTAACAAGACAAACAAAACCAAGCACTGAACGAGTACAGCTCCTTTGATTCTAATCTAATAGCACATAAATGTACTTCAAAATTCCTTTTTAATTCAGTCAATACCTGGTTACAGTTTTCTCATGGCCACTCACAATTGTTATTTTCTATCATCACTGGTCCAGAGGCCTTTCCCAGGTGATTGCTCTTTGCTTCTCTCACACAACAACTTGTACAGTAATGATATAGAGCAACTCATTCCCAGCCTCCCAGGCATGCAGTCACTTCTCAAGATAGCAATAAGAAAGGTCCAAAACATCACTGAATGAAATCTGCTGTTCAGATTGTCTGTCTACTTTTCCTTCTTTCTGTAACATTTCCTCAGATTCAGTAGAAAGTGACATTCTGTTTAATTACACACACATACACTTTTTAATTAAGACATTTCAATCCTGCTTCTGGACTGGCTCTTGGTGGCTGAGTTCCACCTCAGACGTCCTCATGTCCTGTGAAGCATGCCCAACACCTACCATCTGACAAGCTCTTGGACAGCAAAGCAATCACAGGATCTGAGCTGGCAGAAGGGAACTTCCCGTCAGCTGGCAGAGGGACATCTCTTTGCTGCTTATTCCCTTAGCTCCTCTTTGGGCAGGCACAAAATGCTGACTTTGTCTCCTGAACTTGGAAGAATATAGAGGTAAAACTCAACTCCAACATTTTGCAGCCAGCACAACCAGCATAAGCCTCACTCGGACCTACAGCCCTGATTAATTGAACTCCAATTAATCTTGAGTCCAGTAACATTCCAGCAAAGCTTTACAATGTGTGTCAATCTCCACTCAAGGATCCTGCCTTTTGACTAATGCAGAGAGATACATTTGTTTTCTGATCACAGATGGTTCCCCCCCTTAACTCAGGCTGTGCAGACTATGCTGAGGAATGCTAACTTTTAACAGGCTGTAAATCAGTCTGCTTTCCTTCCACAATTCCTCAAACAGACAATCTTAGATCAAGTGATGGCAAAGACTGTTTCTGGCATACTCCAAGCTAAAAGCCCTGCCTGCTTGTTCTGCCCCAGTTGAAGAAGCCATTTGCAGGCTTCTGCAAACACTCAAAGGCTGACTCTTTCATGTGGCCACACCATTCTGAGATCCAAGAATGGCATTTTTCCATGTACACAGCCCCTGATAAAAACAAGTCTGGTTTAAAGAGAGGGACAAGAGCTGTGCAAAGCGGCCACCAGACCTAGCAGACTTGCCAGCAACTTTTTGAGTCACCATAAGGATGGAAAAGGAAAGGGTTTCTGATAGACTGGGCAGCTCACTTCTTCACTGGAAAACCACTTGTTGGCAGTACCCACATATTAGGTAGCCACAGGCATGAAGAGATTGCTGAGGAAGGGAGGACAGACACAACTATGCATCTCGAACAGATTTAATTCTAAGCTGGAAAGGGCTCAGATTCAGGTTTGTCCTTACAAATATCCTAGCTGAATCCCCACATATAAATCTTATTTGGACTCTCAAGGTCCTGAGAAGCACATAACAGTAGTGTGTTATCTATGCTCTATGCTTCTTTTAAGCAGCTCTATTTCCAAGTTTGGATGGAACTGGCCACCAAAAAAAGAGCAAAACACTGACAAAAATGCAGAATGCTTAATATCTGTTCTCTTCAGAGTCCCAAATACTATAAATTTGTATTATGTTTTATTTTCAAAACTATTATAAATGTTTAATTTGCCTGGCAAGAGGCATACTCACCTGGAATGATGACCCACTTCAGTTTAGTCCTTTTGCTATTGGACACCCAAACAGGATTTGGAACATCTGAGCTACCTTCACTGGTAATGAAGTATGATGTTGTGGTGTGATGTAATAGCCTGTCTCAGTCAGGTGTGCCAATAACCTCTCCCTTCCCCTCCCTTGCTCCCTGCTGACTGCTGTCCAGTCAATCCTGGCATTCCAGAAAGGGCATTGTGTGATTGGTGAAGTTCAAAAGATGCCTCTCAGCCCTGGGGACATTGGGCCATCCAGTGTAATTTGTCCCCTGAGACTCCTCCCCCCCTTACCTGGCTGGTGGGATCCCTACCCCTTCCCTCCCTCTCTCTCTGGGGTTAAAAGCCACTGCAGCCACGCGGTTCCGTAATTCTGTTGGAGCTGTTGCTGCATTCAGAGGCCTGTGTGCCAGGAATAAAGCTCTGGATCAAACCCTCCAGCAGAACCCGACTCCTTTTCCTTCACCTTGCCTTAAAGCTTCTCCACCAGAGGTAAACCTGAGCTCCTGCATGCCTGGCCTTGTCCCAAGCACCCAGCTGCAGCACCCAGCCAGCCAAAGGTGTCTCTGAGGTGAAACCACCACACTGCTCTGGTCACGCAGCAAGGCCGGATGAGCCCAGGCACGTTCCACCCAGCTATATTGGTATTTAATCCCAATAGTATATCAAGGGGAAATTATAACCTTCCTTGCCTCCCTCCAACCCCTCCTCACCCAAGCTAGACCAGAAGAACCTTTCAAACAAAGCTTTTGTTGAAACAGAAACATTTCCATGAAACGTCCTGTCTTCATCTGACTAGCAGTTTACAACTGAAAGTACGTAATGAAAAAGGTTTCCATCTAGCTCTTGGCTTGAATCCACAGTGTCCTCAGCCCCAGCAGATCTTTGGAGGGGGACAGAGGAAGGAACAAACAGCAAAATACAGGGACTGACTACATGCACCTATGATCCAGAAAAGGAAAGTTAGAGAACGGGTAAGATGGCAGAATCATAGAATGGTTTGGGTTGGAAGGCATCTTGAAGTTAATCTTGTTCCAACCTCCCTGACATGGGCAAGGACACTTTTCACTAAACCAGGCTACTCAGAGTCCCATCTAACCTGGCCCTGAATACTTCAGTAATGAGGCATCCACAGCTTCTCTGGGCAACCTGTTCCAGCTCTCACCACCCTCACAGCAAAGAACATCCTCTCAATACCTACTCTAAACCTACTCTCTTTCAGTTTTTAGTTATTGCCCCTTGTCCTGTCACTCTGTGCTCTTGTAAAAAGTCCCTCTCCCTCTTTCTTACAGGCTCCCTTCAGGTACTGGAAGGCCACAATCAGGTCCCCCCGAGCCTTCTCTTACAGGTGAACAATCCCAGTACTCTCGGCCTTTCCTCACAGTAGAGATGCTCTGTCCCTCTAATCATCTTGGTGGCCTCCTCTGGACTCATTCCAACAGGCCCTTGTCCCTCCTGTGCTGGCACCCAGAGCTGGTGCAGCCCTGCAGTGGCTCTGAGCAGGGCAGAGGGGCAGGATCCCCTCCCTGTCCCTCCTGTGCTGGCACCCAGAGCTGGGGCAGCCCTGCAGTGGCTCTCAGCAGAGCAGAGCAGAGGGGCAGGATCCCCTCCCTGCCCTGCTGTGCTGGCACCCAGAGCTGGGGCAGCCCTGCAGTGGCTCTGAGCAGAGCAGAGCAGAGGGGCAGGATCCCCTCCCTGCCCTGCTGTGCTGGCACCCAGAGCTGGGGCAGCCCTGCAATGGCTCTGAGCAGAGCAGAGGGGCAGGATCCCCTCCCTGCCCTGCTGTGCTGGCACCCAGAGCTGGTGCAGCCCTGCAGTGGGCACTGAGCAGAGGGGCAGGATCCCCTCCCTGTCCCTGCTGTGCTGGCACCCAGAGCTGGGGCAGCCCTGCAGTGGCTCTGAGCAGAGCAGAGGGGCAGGATCCCCTCCCTGGCCCTGCTGCCCACGCTGCTCTGGATGCAGCACAGGACACGTTTGGCTCTCTGGGCTGGCAGTGCCCATGGCTGGGGCATGTCCAGCCTCTCACCCAGCAGCACCCCCAAGTCCCTCTGGGCAGGGCTGCTTGGATCTGTTCATCCACAGCCTGTGTTGATATTGGGGATTGCCCTTAACCATATGCAGGACCTTGCCCTTGGTTGTCTTAAACCATATGAGATTCCCATGGGGCCACTTCTTGAGCTTGTCCATGTCCCTCTGGATCCCATTATTCAGGCATGGCAACTGCACCACTCAGCTTGGTGTCATCTGCTAATTTGCTGAGGATGCACTCAATGCCACCGTGTCATTAATGAAGATATTAAATAACACTGGTCCAGTATAAATCCCAAGGGACACCACTTGTTCCTGACATCCATCAGGACTCTGAGCTGTTGACCTCCACCCTCTGGATGTGACCATTCAACCAATTCCTTATCCACCTAATAAACCAACCATCTCTCTCCAGTCTAGAGAGGATTTGTGGAGGACCATGTCAAAGGCAAAGATATTCACTGTTTCTAAATTTAACAGTTCTTATGAATAAGAAGCATAGAAAATATATCATCTACCACCTCACAACTTCACAACTTCTTAAAAAAGATGCATTACAAACTTGTTTACTGCACCTCTGGAGCCCTGTCACTCACTTCTTTCTTCCATGTTAGTACCTGCTCTCTGCACTGCCCCCTGCCCTGCTTTTTAGTCCTCACCATCCTTTAACTTATCCTTTTATCTTTGATCCTCAAGGCTCATCAGGTTTGTAGTAGGTACGTGGAGCTGCATGACAGAATAAGATCAGAGCCCCTTTTTGACCACAGTCCTGTCCTCATACAAGAGAAGAAACCATGAAAGGTCAAGGATGTGTTCTCAGCAAACAGCTGGACAACCAGGCACTCACAACAATGTCACACTGCCTTCTCTCCCCTTCATATGGGCTCAAAGTTTCACATTTTCTTTCTTCTCTCTCTTTGATTATTTTCCCCTTCCATAAACTAAATTTTGAACATCCAGTTGGCCAGGGCAGCAGATTCCAGAGAGTCTTATTGCAGGCCAAATAGCAATAAAACTCATTTGGCATATTTGTCTTATTGGGAAGGTAATAAAATTAAGGATTGCTATTTTGGTGTGTCATTCCTCAGTAAGGTGCTGATGACTAAAAAACACCTCCACAGGGCTAGGGAAGCTGAATGCTTCTCACAGCTGACAAGTAATGCCATATGCTTATTATGGTAACTAAGATGTTTGCAAAGCACCTAGAAAGTGCAGCTTCTCAACACCAAATGTACTGACTCCCTTCCCACTCGTGCTAAATCTGAGAAAAGGACTAAGGAAAGATTAAGATGGCAGAAAAAAAAGCTATCCACCCTTCCCAACTACCGTGACACATATATAACAACAGCTGCAAAGCCAAAACACCTGCACAGGAAATTAGTCCCCTGGAATCTCCCTGTTTGCCTTCTCCTGCCAAGCAAGTCTGCCCACAGTCAAGAATGACTGATAATTATTGAATTTGGGTTGAACTGTTTCAATTCCTAAAATTTCCAAAAATATCAGTTTGGTTTGGGTCTCAACAGATGATGAGGTGAAGATGAAAAAAGGAAGAAAGGGCAGGAGGGTGGGTTGATTGCTCAGACACTAAACAGAAGGAAAATAGGTTATTCACATGCCTTATTTCTCTACCAATCTCAAAGTACAATTTAAGTTTGAAAAAGGGCAATAGTACAGCCCTATGCTTGTTTTCTGAGTTGTTCTCTTTGCATCATCCACTCTCCTGCATGCTGAATTTAGCAATGAAAATAAATATTATTTTCTGTTAGTAAACAGGGTCTCCAGAGAAGGCCTGGGTTTGTGCTGGCTCATACATCATCCAACCTGCATGGCTGAGACAACAGAATCTTGTTAGCATGGTATTACTCAGAAGGGACCTGATCTTAACTACAGTTTCCAAGGACATCAACAGTACAAACAGAAAAAGTTCGGAATAAGTCTGGCCAAGAACTCTTATCTATTGCCTTGTTTCTGTATGGTGCTTAGCACAGAGGTCTGTGATAGGACATAGAAGATGGAGCCATAACACAAGTAACAAACTACATTTGCATGGCAGTATTTTAATCCCACTCATTTGCTCACACAAACTGTGGCACTTCTGAAATAGCTGGGAGAAAATGTAGTTCTGAATTTGCTGTAGCTCAGTTTTTATTTGTCAAGTTTTTCAGTTTTTACTGCCATGCAATGAGGAAGAAAAGGTACTCACCTCCTTCCTTGCTGACTCCCAAACACCCTTTCAGCTCCTGAAGCGAGATGGACTTGTCCTTGTTGAGGTCACAGTAGTCAGTGAAACGCCGGGCACATTTCTTGGGCTTGGCTTTCTTCTTCACGTAACGTTTGAAAGGCTTTAGCTCCCGCTTGTTGATGTCATTGCTGCTGTTGTTGTCCAGCTGGCTGAAATACCAGTGCACCACTCGCTCCTCTAGCGTGTGGCTGGGGTCTGGCTCAGAGAACCTGGAACAGAGCAAGCACAGGCCCCCAGCAAGGGGTGCTCACACCAACACTGTCAAGCACATGCTGAGGAGCAAGAGCTGCTCAGTGAATCAGGCCAGTGCTATGCTGTGTTCAAAGCAAGCAAAAAACACAGGCCTTCCAATCTCCTCCTTTTAGCTGGACTCTTTTGAGATAGATGAATTTTTTCTAAAAATGTCCTTTAGCATTAACAAGTGAATTGCCAAGAGAATCTTGGAGTCTGATACCATCAGTAGCTGTGGTTCTCCTCACACCAGTTGCTGAAACTCTGTCTAATCCCAGAATGATCCTCATTAGAGGGCAAGAGACAATCTCCTTGGTCCTTTTGGCCCTTGGGCTTCCATTCAAATTACCAGCAAGAGACCCATGAGTGTCAGCTGTTGTGGTAGTTTCTGTGACAGTAACATCTAGCTTCAGAAAGGGAACAAATTAATTTAATGCAAGAGACACTCATTATTTGAAAATGTCCTTGGCAAGATACAATATTCTTCTCCCTGGATCTGTTTACATAATCTGAACTCCTCTACTGTATTTTCTGCATTTTTCATGCTTTTCACATACCTGATATACACGTAAGAGTTCCACAGAAGATAAAAACCATAAATCCATTAAAAGCAGTACTACAGAGCTGGCAACTTCAGTTTGTTTCATTTCTTAATCATTGTGGTGTTACAAGTTTGATGCTATTTTACTCATATTTTCCTTCTGTAGACAACAATAATATCAGAGAGGAAAAGGAGAAAAAAACAAGGAAGAGCAACAGCTATAGACACAAATACAGAATGCTGCATGTCAACCTCATGCCATCACTGAACAGGTATTGTTATGTCATACCATTGAAGCAGTGTCTGGTGCTCTACAGCAGCAGTGGGAAAGGGGGTTATTCCTCAGGGACACTGAGAACCAGGGAAGAAACTCTTTCTAAGCCAGTCTGTCTTTTCTCCGTATGATGCGCATGCCAACAGAGAAAGGTGAAAAGATGCTGAAATGAGGCTGAGGCCTGAACCTTTCTTCCTCCAAGAATAAGGCATTTTAGTGCATGGAAATTAGTGGATAGGTAGTCAGACATGCTACACTGGCACTGTTTGCTCTGACTTACTCCAGTAAACATATCCAGCTGCTGCATAAATTCCTTCCCCAGGAAGGAGAGAGGAACAGTTGCCTACTGCAGGCAGCCAGATTCTGGTGTGAGTTTGGAGCATTCTAGCTGATGGAGAAACATGAACCCAAATACCCTATAAAATGTTCTCCAAGACTGCTGTTGACCTTGTTTCAGAAACTAGTAGAATCTATACTTATATAGTCACTGAAGTTTGGGTTTTTTTTTTTGTTGGCAACTAGGAGAGAGAAAATTCTTTTGACTTGTTGGTGTGATGAGTTTTGCCTTTAAAATGCAGCTACACAGCCTGAAAAATACCCCCTCACACATGGTACCCCTATGGTAAATTAAATCATTTGTGAGGAGGACTCTGCAGCATGTAGAAAGCAAGAAATGGAGTTTAAGTGAAGAACTGAAATCTTCATTAACCTTTTCTGATGGCTTTTACAAATAAGGATAGAAATCAGAAAGGTAGTCCCTATCCAGAGATCCTTGTAACAAGTAAACACACAGTACAGAGAGGCAGATAAACTGTATAACATTTTTTCCCAGGGTTTTACTTATAACTGTTTTCTTCATTTAATTCTTAACTGAGAGGCAGGCTGGCATTCAGTCACAGCATCTGGTGAACGTACAATGGAATAAACACTGTGCAGGAGGAAGGAGGGGTTAGGAATAAGTCTGCCTTAGTTGAGGAACCAAAATACCAGGCAAGCACCAGGAATCACCTATAGACAAGCAAAAATTGCAAAATTCCCCCCGTCCGCCCAAAGTTAAGGAATTGTCCTGATTTTCTAAACTGCATGCATTGACCAGGATGACAGGAGAGAACAGAAACACATCTTGTGTCTTGTATTTATGACATTTATTGCCATAGCTATTGGTCTCTCTCCCTTTTGGAAAGAAGCTGGCTATCATTTGAAGACGAGCATGCTTCCAACAGGCTCAGAGGAGTTCTATATTGCCAGGGGCAATACACTGCTGAAACAGAAGGATAAAACCTGAGCTCTTGCATGTGAGACTGCCCTTGTTCACACCTTGGCTTGCCCTCGTTTACTGAAGGCCCACAACTGGAGAGGCAGAAAAGGAGAAAATAGCAGAGCATCTTAGAACCAACAGCAGAAAGACAACAGACAAGAGCTTTTCACTACTGAAGAGGCACTCAGAAGCAGGATTTTTAAGTGCCTCTTTTCCAGGGGCACACCAAGTAGGAGCTTTTATGAGTTATCAAGAAAGGCAACATGGCTCTCTTCAGCACTTTCACAAAGAAAATGAGGGACATTCACAGGCTAATACAAATACATTGACTCATGAGGTGACACTAAATCAATCTTTGCCATTACAAACATGCTGAGAGGTCAAGCTGAAAACTGCAACATGCTAATAAAGCTAAAAGGAATTAGTTTAATGGCTATGACTTTAGGAAAAAGGAAGATACAGCCATTTCTGTGTTTTTACCACTTTCTGTTGGCTGGCTAACAGAACTGCAGTTCCTGAGATGGCTGGTTGCCTGCCATCTGTAGTTATCACCAGAATGCCAGCACAGGAAGCATCCCCATCATCTCAGGGTGGCCATATACCCCTGGCTCGTGAAATTCCACGATACACTACAGGAGGATGAAGTTGCAGTACTGTATTTAACTACCTTGACTTAGACCACAGCCCGTGAAAGGCACTCAGGCACCACCCATGAAACGTGAATTAATGCAGCTACACAGCCCTGCTGGGCCACCTGGCTTTGCTGATGTGCCACGGCACCAGCCATGCCCGCCGGCTCTGACTGCCCTGTGAGCACACACTTGGCAGCACTCCAGGGGATTGTCCCTCCACTCCCTCCCCATACTATTTCAAGGGAAGAAAATCAGCCCTCAGATATAAACTTCATTTATTGGTCCACCTCTCATTCAGACCATAAAGGAATCAGAAAAATCAAGACAGAACAAAGCTGTCCTGTACATTCTCAGTTTCCAACATCTCTTGCTCTAACTCCAATCACACTAAAAGTCACTGAATTCCAGCACCTTGCTTCAGTGCTGTAGCAGCTTTGTAAAACACAGTAGGAACTACCAAAATGAAGACAGCCTTCTCATGTTGACTGCATTACAGCTGTACTTACTTTTCTGCCTAATTGTTCCTCTTCAGCACTCTGTGGCAAAACAGTCAGTCCTAAAGAATGAGCACTAGTGAAGTAAGGAGGTCTGTGTAAACTGATTTTCCAAATGTAACCTGCTGTTGCTGGACTGCTTTTGTACAAAAGCCAGGAAGTTTAGCTCAGTTGTGCAGCATAAGCCCACCAATATTCCAACAGTGAAGAAAAGCATGGTCTGTCATTAACAGACTTAAGACAGCAAAACAGCTTTCTAAAAAGTTTGTTGGCATCAAGTATAAAGTCTTCTCCAAGTAGGCTCTTGCTCCTCCTTCTGTAAAATATTCTAAGAGCTCCCTTATAGCAGAATATTTATTTCTTAGGTCACTTAGAGATATGTGTGTTAAGGTACAGCAACTTCTAACAATGCTATCTTCCAGATGAGGCATACCTCCACAGAATGCCTTCACATCATCTGGTGTCACTGAAGAACACAAAGAGGCTGTGCAAAACCATGGACATACACTTTTTAAGCTGCACTGAATGCTGGAGAATGACTGCCAAAATATCAAACAGACAGCTTGAATCTGCACTGTGCATGCAATCTGCAATGCTTCTCAGCCCTCAAGGCCCCTTGCAAAAGGAGCAGTTAGCTCAGTGTGAAGGGGCAGGGAAGCAGGGGAGGAATAGAGGCTAAAGTATACAAGAGCAGCAAATGTGAGACATGACTGCCCTAAAGAGCCACGTACAGTGTGCCATCACATTATGTTCCACAGAACTATGCAAAGTATACTATGTGCCACTACATTTTACTAAATAAACTGAAGTCCATTCCTACCAAAGCTGTCCTTTGCTCCCTGAACACTTTCAGCCCCACTGCACAGGCTGCAATCTCTGAAGTATCCATCAGGCACCTGTTTTGAAGACTTAGAAAATCTATTCTTTTGTACTGCAAACTTTATGTAGCAACATAAGCAGCTGAGGCAGAAGGACATAAGGGCAGTAAGATCAGCCCATCATCTAGCTGGACTGCAGAGCCTATAAACCAGAGGGACCTATTCCAGGATGAAAGAACACTGATGGACAAGAAGCTGGTATCAAATGCTATAGAGTAAAAAGAAAATTAATTAGTCCAGCTTTCATTCCCAACACACACACAAGGTATGTTTGTGGTCAGGATGTCTAAAGGAGTTAGAGCTGTAAGTTTGTATGACTTGTAAGCATTTTGCAAGGATATATATATACCCTGCTTGGTGCTGTTGCTGAATGAACAATGGATGGAGTGTGACTGACCCCTCCAGTCAAAGCCCATGACAGCATTGATGATGACCACCAAAGCGCCAGCACTACGCATGGAAAGCAATGAGTTTAATAAACTGAGGTAAAATTCAAAATTGTTCTTGCTCTGCTTCCATTTCTTACTCCCATTTTTTTGTCCTTTGCAGTTGCCTAAAGTTAGTCTGTAACAGTGGAGCATGGTTTGAATCAGAGAGGATTACTACAACGGAATTGCAAAAGGATCCTGTATTTGTTTCATTATTCCTCCTTTCCTGTAGCCAAGGAATCAAGAAGCCAACAAAAAACTAAGCTGTGTTCAGACTAAACAAAAGGGTACTACCCAGTCCAAATTAATTATGGGAAATGCATAGTTCCTTTACAGTTAAAAGTTATCTCCCCTATTACAGGCCAGTTTCTTTCTCTCTTCAGGCTAAGTTGTATATGAAACATTATTCTGAACACCATTTTTCTGAAGACTGCAGGATAAATAATTTAGAGGGTTAAAAAAATCGCATCCTTTCATTCCTCACTAAGTGTTCAAAGACCCTCCTCTTATATGAACTCTCCTGTATCTTTAATTAGGCTAGAATTTCCATAAGAGGACAAAGGGAAGTTGGTATCCAACTTCAATTGAAATGCAATAGGAGTTGAGCATCAACTTCCCTGCACTGTTTAGAAGTGTCCATCTTTATTAAAACATGGATTGGCTTCAGAACGCCCTGGAGATGTGCTGAGCTGTGCTTGCCTGCTTCAAACTGCTCAACTAGAGCATGAAATGGAACCTCAGGGGCATTTTCTGGAGTACTTTTGGGGGCTATTACATGGGAGTAAGTGGCAACTGTAAATTAAGGGACTGATAGCTTCTGTGTTACATGATAAGTAAGGGTGGCTGTTGTAAGCTGTCCATTTACCTCAAATTTCACAGGCAGTAATATGTTTGCTGATAATGTAGCAACCCATAATGCACACATTTTGGCAAGTAAAACTCATTTCTGAATTGGCAGGGACCAAAGAGAATTTCTCAGATAATGGAAACCCAAGCTGAGATTCCCTATGATCTAGTTTAATTTAGGTCCTCTGTAATATGACTATATCAGAATTAGAAAAGAGACTAAAATGTACTAAAGCTAAGTCTAAATTTTAAGTGCTGTTCTTATTATATAGTACTCACTTGTGAAAAATTTCAACAATTTTTTTTTTCAGTAAGGATACAATGTACTGGCTAATAAACCAATTCTCTACAATTGCTCCCTTAATTACTTTGAAAACATACAGTAACAAGATGTGTCTTGGAGTTATAAAGTTAAAATTAAGAATGAATTTTACCAGAGATTTTCTGCTTCAAAACTATAAATGAAGTCTATTTGGCTATTATGCTGTAATATAAACCAGGGCCATGAGGAAGGGAAGTTCTCATCTCATTTACATTATTTACATTATTGTAAAGCAAGAGTAACTCAATTAAAGTCAATAGCTTTGAACTTCCTTAAACAAGACAAGACCTATAAGGGAATACAAGGTTGTTTTAAGCATGCCCAGTTTAAAAAAAAGAGTGTTATCAGGTTTTGTTTACATGGCCTGAAAGAATCCAAGCTACTGCCTCACTTTCCTGCTACTACATTGTTTTTGAGGGCAACTTAGCACAGCTCCATGTAGTATTTCAAATGCCAATCTCTAATTTTTTCCCATGCTTCTCCCTCATCATCCCACTCTCTCTTCCTCCCCCCACCCCCCTCACAAAAAAATAGAAAGCTAATATGGATATTAATTGCAAAGACACTCAGCAAACACAGAAGTTTTCACTCACATATCCGGATTCAGACCGAAGGTAGCAGGGTAATCTAATCTGATTTCCTTTGTATCATAGTCACAGAATGTGAGTCAAATTATTCTTGGGACCACAACTCAGGTTTGACTAAAGCAAGTCCTTCTGAAACATATCAGGCCTAAGATGAAAGCTTTAGAGAGAGGGAATCAGTCCCGTCCCTCATGGCTTCACTGTGGCTCGGAACTGCCCTCGCTTTAAAGAAATTTTGATCACAAGTCTGTTTATATTCGGTTAATCACGTTCTTCCCTGCCAGACTTAGGAGCCTGCAGAGCCTTTGTCCCTATAGGGATACTCAGCTTTTACAAAATCAACTTCCAACCTTTTTTTTTTCTTTCAATACCCTAAGGATGTCTGAGCTCCTTAAGACTCTCACTGTTAAGCTTTTTTAGTACTGGACACTTTGGAAAGGCTCTTCTCTTCCTTTGGTCCTTAATTTTAATATTGATACTGAAGATGCATTCTGTATGTCTGTATGTACTGGCTACCTGGGCACACTCTGGCTCACGTTCAGCTGCTGCAGAGCAGCTCTCGGGTCCTTTTGTGCCAGGCAGCTTTGCAGTCACTCATCCCCCAGCCTGTGGCACTGCCTGGGGCTGTTGTGAGCCAAGTGCAGGATCTGGCACTTCCCTCTGCAGAACCTCACACAATGGCCTTGCCCCATCGATCCAACCTGTCCAGATGCCTCTCGCCCTTCCACAGGTCAACACTCCCACACAACATGGTGGGACAAGGGGACACTCAATCCCCTTGTCCAGGTTGTTGAAGGTGATATTAAACAGGGCTGGCTCCAATACTGAGCCCTGGGGAACACCACTTGTGACTGGCCACCAGCCACTCTTTGGGTCCAGCCATTTTTTACCCAGCAAAGAATACACCTGTTCACACCATCAGAAGCCAATTCTTGAAGAGAGAACTCAGGATATTCCTCACCTTGGGACTCTTGGGAAGCCGGACTCGCTGCACAGAGACAGCTTCCCAACTCCACAAACACGCATGAAATATGTACTGATAAAATTTTTATATAAATATAAAAAATTCCCTGAAATTACTTTTTTCAAAAAATAAAAAAGGTCTCATCATGGCCTGTTGGGTTGGAAAAGCTTGACACATGTTATTTGGGGTACATGATTAGTCTAGCTGAGGCACATGGAAAATTAAACCAGAGCAGTTATCTGAATTTAATCATGGCTGTGGGCCGGCAGAGTATTTGGGTGGTAGCAGTCTTTTGCCTTACCAAGGACAGCCTGCTAAAAGATTTAATTTTCCCCCCTTACAACTGGGCTGCTGACATTGGAGTGGAAAATAAATCAATGTGATGACTGTGTGAAGAGCTGGGCAGTGAAAAATTCCACCAGAAAGGCCTCTATTGAAAGCTGGGAAATACACAAAGCTTGGGGAACATTAGGAAGCGAGCCTGCTGGTTTATAGAAGCGCAGTGGGGGCATACATCCCTGGTCTCTGCAACATTGGTTTATATTAAGCTTTATTTTAAGAGTGATGATTACATTGGCTGTGTTACAGTCCCAGTGCCAAAGATGCCAAATAAATATCAAATACTCTCCAGGGCTTCCCACCACCCCTACCCGCTGCATTTGAACCATGCAAATTAGACAGAATTGACATTGGAATGCTTAAGTCTGGGAGAGAAGGATGTATTTCCCATCCTTGGGGCATTTTTCATCCTGTTTATATGAATACAGACATGTTAGGCACACAGCACTAATTCAACGGGTTACAGAATATTCAGCAGGCAAGCACACACACAAGTCACTGGACTGATTTGTAAGGTCTAAATGTGAAGTTAAAACCATATGAGTTCACTAGTAGTCCATACTGAAGCCAAGGGACACAGCCATGCCACCCAGGACCTTGAATAGTCTTGAGCAGTTAAAAGATGGCACTGATTCCTTCTCCATTATGAAAGAGGAAAGCAGGGGATCAACATTACTGTCAACACATTGGAGGAATACCCATACAAGCAACATTTGTGCAGAGGCACTTCCATGTCCAGACCCGGGCACATCAGTCATTGTGCCATCCCTGCAAGCTGCCCCAGCACTGACTCCTTTTATAGTCAGGCAAATCCAGGGGAGCCTTGCCTAGCTGAGGCAGAACAGCACTTTCTAAATCCATCCCGGTTGGTTCGCAATGGCCTGGCCTGAGGCAGCGCTGCAGGGATCTGCTGTTACCAAGCAGGAGGGGGAGACACAGCCTCAACTCTCCTCCAGTTCCCCAGGAACACAGACTGCTGCCCACCTCCTGCAACAGGCTTGACCTGTTGCTCCTTCCAAAAGGGGTGGACACGCAGCTGGTCAGAGGGGAGGGCCATGGAAAACAGCTCCTCTCCTCATCGGCAGGCTGGCTGCAGCCTCACAGCAAAGCCACAGCGCTGGTCCTGCCAAGAATTTGGTTCACATTCTTCACTCCCTGTGGTAGCCACTAGGCCACACTTCAATCCATTTGCATTTTATTAGGTCTTTTCATGCACCAAGGGACAAAAGAACAAGCCATTTCCTCCCACTGTGCTCTCATTTCACACTTCAAATGGGCTATACTAACCTTTATGGTGGAGCAGCTGCCAGGGAGGAGGGGCGGGAGGAGGCAAGCAGAGCTAGGATGACAGGACAAAGCAGCCTCAGATCCTCTCTCAGCAACCCAGAGGAACCCAAATCAGTCAGAGCAACACCTTTCTCACCTGCCTCCACCTCAGGGGCACCCAGAGCTCTGCAGTCACCTGGGTCGCATTCAGCCGTGCTTTCTGGACTCACCTCCCACCCCCAGTAGGTGCTGCTGAGTTAATAGCCTGTACCATGTCCGTAGTCAGAGCGTCAAGTAAGCTGGTAATAAATTCAACTTTCTTCCCTTCTGGGCAGCCTGCAGAAAGAAAAGAGAAGGTTTAATGCAAGAACACACAGACTAGTCCCCTACCCCAAATCAGCAAAGATCAGTCAGAACCTCTTTTGTTTTTAAGACAGCAACAACCATCAACACAGTCCCTAAGGAAAGGCAGAAGAATCCCTCAGTGGGTTTCTCTGTGTGGCAATTTGTCCTGCAGCTTTTGTCCAGGCACATGCAGGGTAATCAACAATATCTGGCAGGAAGACTGTGTGGTTAGCTTTATGGTCTCACCCAGCTCTCCACCAGCAAAACCGCAGGGATGCGCTGGAAGTGCCTGGCAGACGGGAGTTCCCATGGTGACACTTGCAGAGAAGTTTACAAAACAATTCATTTCCTCCTGGATCACCTTCTGAGGCAAATGTGGCTGTTCTGAAGCCCTAATTGACAGATTAAAGAATCCCAGAGCACACGGCAAGGTCTGCTGCTGCTCTCCTCTTCAGGCACAGAAAGCATTGCCTGCCAGCGCCTACCACAATAACTCATTCTTCACATGATCACTCTACATAGGAAATATGTCAAACTGAGTTGGTATGTGGTTGTCACCTCCAGTCACTGCTGGCTTAAGCAGGACAAAGTGGGTTGAAGATGAGCTTGGTAACCATTTCCATTACTTAGTGCTGAGGCTGTCTAGTTCCCCACTATCATAACCATGGACTGACAGAACCTTCTATCCTCAACAGTGCCAGCCTGTTACAATGAAACTCTCCATCTCCTCACCTTTAAAAGGCAATCTATGCTGTTTACTTGCTACTTAAAGTGAGCTTTATTTACTACCCCATGAACACTGTGACAACTGTTCTAGCCTGGAACAGGCTAAGGAACAAGGAACCAAGAACAGGCGTGCCTAATTTCAACACACTATTGTCAAAACTTGTCCAAAACCCATCACCTGCCATCCAACTGTCTCCTCTTGGTGTGACAGAGAAGCCATCACCACATCCCTCACCTCTTTCCCCAAACCACCATGCACTACCAATTATTCAGTTGATTAGGGCAGTAGATGTCAGCACACAGCCTCCCACAGCAACACAGAGCAACGCCAACACTTTGTGCTCTTCTTGAACAAGCACAGAAGAACATGTACCACAAACAGAGCACCGGAAACTTACTGTAATCCCTTGACAGCTGAAAGCAGCTTGCAGACTGATCTGACAAAATCCCTCCTCTGCAGTAGTACAGGCTCTGTCCACTGCAATAGCTAACCAACAGTCCCTAGCCTGTCTCCATATTCTGCACACTGCACACATGCACACCCCTCAGCAGTCACTTGGCATATGATCCAGAAAATGTCAGCATTGCAATGGGTAAGCTGCTATTGCAGCCAGAGTAGACCACTCACTTAAAGGAGCTTTTTGTTGAGGTAATGAAAAGGCTGAAGAACTATTTGCTACAAGTCATCTCCCTGGGCTCCCAGCATCTCACCATCTGCAGGAATTAGCAGTTTGCCATTTGCTATGTATAAGCAACATTTTCCTTCCTTCTTTCTTTTTTACTTTTGGCCACAGTCATGACAGGTTGTGAAGAGAGTATGTGTAGGTGTGCAAGGATCTGAACTTATGTCTTTCCCACCTGGGCCTCCGCAGGGTCTCTTCATACAGGCCAAGAAGTGCACTGCTGCAACACTGGGAGTCTAAAAAATGGGCAAACCTCTACAAGAGGAATAAAGTAAGG
Organism: Melospiza melodia melodia; assembly: GCF_035770615.1. Lineage (NCBI taxonomy): Eukaryota > Metazoa > Chordata > Aves > Passeriformes > Passerellidae > Melospiza > Melospiza melodia. The sequence goes on from NC_086199.1 coordinate 74,853,029, forward strand.
GGTCTCCCTGACAGAACCGAGTGCAAATGATGCAATCAGTCTCAAATTAAAGCAAGAATTTTTCTTGACATTCAGTTCTGCTAAGAAATGAGAGCAGGGGAAAAAAAAGAAACATTCTCTCTCATCCCCTGCAGTTCTGGCTCATCAGTAAATTTTTGCATACAAGAGCAGCTAATCAAACAAACCTCAAGATTGCATAAGAAGTTCATGCAGCACAGCATTTCTCAGGCAGACAAACCAGGATCAGATCCTCTGTCTCCCCATCTCTCCATAGACAGGGATATTTTCAGTAATAGGAATCACAGAATCACAGAATATGGCTAGGGTTAAAAGGGACCTTAAAGATCATCTAGTTTCAACCCTCCTGCTAGGGGCAGGGTTGCCATTCACTAGATCAGGTTGCTCAGGATCCCATCCAGTCTGCCCTTGAGCACTTCCAGGGATGGGGCATTCAAAACTTCTCTGGGCAACAATCATACCAACTAGTGCAGCCAAACAGAGCTTGAAGTTTACAAAGGCACAGAAAACTGGCTTGAGCTGAGAGGGCAGCTGTCCTGGAGTTTGATATTGGGACCAGACTGCTAAGCTACAGAGCATCCCATGTACTCTTCTGCACCAAGCAGTTCCTGTCCCCTTCTCTGGCTTCAGTGGAGAAGGAAAAGGAGAAGGGAAACAAAACCAGTCTGTCTTCTTGAGATCAGAAATAGAGTCTCAAAGAAAAAGCCAAAGTACAAAGAATTTTTGCAGAGGATTTCTGAAGAGGTGGGGAAGAAGTGCAAGGATAGGTGGTAAAGCAATGGGAGTGGGGGATGGGGAATCAAGGATGTAAGGTTATTCCATTTTACTGTGATTTCCTAGGGAAATGAGCCTTAATGTAATCCATTTAGCTGGCTTCCCCCCCACCCCCACCCCACAACACACTATTTGAACCAATTGGTTGATTTCCTTTGAATGTGAAAGGGAGGCAATAGGAAATTTTTACATGACTTGTGAAAACGAGGAGCTGCACAGAAGACAACCCTGCTGAGAGCAGAGTTTCTAAGCAGAAAGGTCTGGGGTCTGAAGCCAGGAGCCAGCAGGACAACAATTAGGAGACACATGAGGCAGATCTGGAACAAATCTCATTTCCTTTGCTAACCTGCTCAGGAACAACTCACTTTATGGTACCCTTAGAACATTAAGTTGATCCAGAGTCACCAGCTACTTCTGCAGGATTAGTGGTGTCCATCACCCCCTCATGGTGCAGAGGGATCCACTGTAGCTTGTGTTTTCAAGAACTTTTCAAGTTCTCATCCAGGAGAGTGCTGGGGGTTGACCTGTCAGTGAAGGCCCCTCACTCTGCTCCTTAGAAGGGAGCCAGAAGGAAAAAACAGCACAGGCAGGTGGGATAGCATTTCTAAGAGCTGCACTGACACCAATGCCCAGCACGTGTTCCTAGCAGAAAAAAGGTAGGCAAACAGCAAATTATGCTTGCCACTCTGTTAAGAGGGAAAAACAGAATATAAAACAAGGAGCAGTGGGAAATAAAACATATTCCAGGCAGAAAAGGAGGAATAAAGTCCAGCTAAATGAGAAGCCACCATTAGATGAGGAACCTCAGTACACTGTAAGGGTTGTTCTGCCTGGTCCATGCAGTCAGTGAAAGGGAGCAAATACGAGCACTAATTGGCAGTTGCATCCTCTTCTGTGACTCAGGGAGCATCAAGCTGCTGAAAAGCCCTGCTAAACAGAAAGGATCTTGTCCTGGTCAGGCTTTAAGGAACATTCAATGTTGAGCCCATTCTTCCCCCAGGGTATCTCCAGGCACCCTGGTTTCTCTCCAGAAAATTCTAATCCCAGAAATGTTTTCAAAGGGCAGACAGGCAATAAACACACCCAGGACAGACCCAGCCTTTTCCAGTTCACTGCTGAAACTGAAGGTGATCTTAAAAAACCCCCACAGAATAAACTCCACGGTAAAGCATGCACTGTGAGGAAAATCCCCTATCTCCTCAACAATATTCTTGGCCTCTTAAGAGTCCCAAGGTGGGACAAGGTAAGAAGGCAGAGAAAGGATCTTGTTCCTCTAACCTGGAAGTTCTCTGTCCTTGAAGGGATCATCAATCTCTGTGCTCTTCGATCTGGCATCGCTTTCACACACTGGGGTCTCATACCTGAAAAAGGAGAACAGCAGAAGCTAAGCTATGTAACACAGCTTTAGTCATCACATAGTCACTAACCACAGACTATTCTGAGCTGGAAGGGACCAGCAAGGATCATTGAGTCCAACTCTGAAGTGAGTGGCCCATACAGGGATCAAATCCACAACCAAGCCATTATTAGCACTATGCTTTGACCAGCTGAACTAATCTCAGGATCAATGGCCTTGTCTGCTCATTGCAGGGGAAACCAATAAACCTCCAGAAGAAATACCACTCTCAAGCATCTGACTGTTTATGGACAGTCAGCAACAGCAGCAGAAGTGGAAAGAGAAAGAAGAACATACTTTGAAGTCCAGTACCAGCTGTCAACTGAAACCCACAAACAGCACAGGACCCTCTTCCAATTCTTGTGGGTTTAGACTGAAATTTTTTTTCAAAGCTGTCCATGCTTTGCAGAATCACTACATCTAGCCAAATTTAAGTCCCAGCTCTTACTGGCCTGTTTTTGCAACTTGACACCCCTGCAATTTGTTTCCAAACTCCAAGTGAGAAAATGTAGTTTCAGGTAGTTTCAAGACAGGGAGTGACTGAAAAAAAAAATCTCTCTCTCTGTTTTAAAATCTACACATGCACAAAAAGCAGTCTTCTAATTCCCTACTGATCAGGATTCAAGTGGCTGCAACATGGAAGTACAAAGCAGATGATAATGCAACAAAGACACTTGTCTTTTCACTGCTCATGCCCATAATCTATACTCTTAAGCAAAGCCCCCATTCCTTCTACCTCACAAAAGCAAGCCAGAAGAAAAAAAAAAAAGGCTGCTTTGTATGAATACTTTAACACAGAGAAAAGTAAGGACAGAAGTTAACATTCACCAACTCCTATGGAGAGGACAGAGAGGGAGCTGCACAGTAACACTCAACAGGGAACACCACATACAGCACTGCTTGCTCTAGGGAAAGCAGTGCAAAGCTGACTCCTCTAGGGTGAGGAACCAGTTTCATCTTGCAGCAGTGTTTTTTATATCTCATCTTCTTCAGCCAGGCACCTTCCCAGGCCTGCCTGCAGCTCTCACCGTGTGGAAGTACCGGGCAGGGGCCGTCCCGTGTCCACCAGGACGCACCAGCAGTACCCCGTGGACTGGTGGCACTGCACGGGCTTGTAGAGTCCCCCGGGCGCGCACTCGGGGATGACGATGCCCTCGCGGGGGTTCTGCCGGGCCTCCTCCAGGGCGCTCTGCCTCTCCTGGTCACAGGAGTGGACTTTTTCTGGAAGACAGGAGGGAGGTTGGAAGGGGTAGAAAAAGGAATCAAATCAAGATCACTTTGCTCAGGTCAGTGGGATGTGGGTATCCTTCACATCAGGAGCCCTTTGTGTCTGTTTCCTTCTCATCAAACATCAGTATGTCTACATCCTCAGGGACTGAGGGGCTGCTGCGTTGAGAACTTTCTCCTACATTTAGCTGTGACACAACAAGATTATGGACTGAAGACATTGATGGCTGGGTGCTCAGGATGCCAGAAACAGCAGAAAAAACTCTTCTTGATCACTTAGGTTTTGGAAATGAACTGTCAGTAAAAATAATTCACTATTAATGCAGCCATAAGGTAAGCATTTCCCAGATTGTTTTTGCAAGCTGAGAGATCCTAAACTGTGACTTGTATTTTCCAGTTAAACAAAGGACGCAAACACCCTGCCCTGCCCCTCTGTCTCTTTCTCCAGACTGCAAAACACTCCCCCCTCTTAATACCACCTCTCCAACATGATACCAAGAGAAGCAGGTTGTGTTTTAACACAGATTTACCCAGTGCAGACAGCATCTGCACACACCTCAGCAGGGAACAGAAGGGGATATCTCACTCAACCCCCATTGCCATCAACTCTCCACTGTTGTCCTCACCTAGAAAACAAAGGGCACCCAACACTGCTTTCTACTGAGCGGCAGGTCAGGCCTTGTGCCTTAGGAACACAGGAAAGGCACTTTCCAAAGGCATTGTCAAAGAGAACAGCAGTTCTGTGCATGCACCAAAGAACAGGAAGAAGCCCAGAAGTGGCTTCTGCAGCCAGCCTGGCACACAGAGCCCAAGCACTGCCCACAAAGGAGTACAGGGTGCATGGACACTGCCAGGCTGCTGCCTCTCACATGGACCAGCCATCAAGGGGCAAGAGAAGCACAGAGTACCTGCATGATGATAAGACTTATTTGGCTCAACAGCCAGAAATTTGCAATTATAATTCTTCAGGTATTCTGGCCTTTTGACAAGCAGAAAAATGATTTCAGCTTTGTAAACTACTGAAAGTATGACAGTGAAGAAAAGAAAGCAGTCAAGACAGCTGAAAACACATCTAAGTCTAGGGTAACAAAAGACAACAATCTAACTCCTAAGTTTTATCCTTAGGAGAGTGATGAAAAACAGAAGCAGGAAAAACAGCTGTCCTCTTCTTCCCTAGCCTTCCTCTCCCCTGCAGTTTACTGTGGTTTTAATTTTATTTTTATAAATAGGCCACAAGACCTGTAATTCCTTGCCACAGCCAAGAGCTACCTCAAGACTTCAATACATAAAACTCTTCCACTGACCAGCAATGACACCCTAGGTTCATCCCAAATCTGAAGATGTTTGCATCATCAGCCAGTGGACACAGCATAACCTCAGCATCCTGCTCCCGGGACTGGACTGCACACAACTCAGCACACACAAGGCTCAGGTTCCCTCTGTTTTGCCTGCCTGTTGGTACACCTTGTATTTTGGTGATAAATTATGCTGTAGAGAGAGCAAGTTTTGTTCCATATTTGGGGAACAGAAGGGTTGCCAATTTACAGCTTGGTAGCAGCAGATACAACAAGAAACTCCAGCAGCTCTGCACATCATCACCTGAGTTAAGCATGCCTGGGTACCAGAAGCATTTTTACTGGTTTCTAATTGAACTGTAGCAGCTGAAAGAGTCTCAGAGACCCCAAAAGGTCTCACTCTCCTCAGCATTTCAGATCACTGTCAAGGCTGGGAATGTGAAGGCACCTGAACTTTGCCACATACAAACCCATATAACAGAAACACAGAATTAAGTGTCAGTAAGTCTGACTCAAGCAGAGAGAAACTTTACTGGGAAGGAGCAGGAGGGGATAAAGTCAACAAAAACTGAAAGGGAACTCAAGCCACAGCTGATATTTAAGCTGACTTCACTTTGCTGACAGATTTCACATCTGAGAAGACAAAGAAGAAGAGGAAGAAGAAGGCAGAAAAGGAGCAAGAAAACAGGAAAAAAGGAAAAAAAAAAGAAAAAATAAAAAGAAGACTGTTCCCAAGATGTTCATGGACAGAGAAGTCACTGAGCCAGAGGCCTGCTGGTTCACTAACACACCACTGACATCAAAGGGCCCCACTGACCCACAGTCTGCTGACTGAATTCACCTCGGCCCTCAGGTGAGGCAAATCACTCAGGCAGCTTGGGGGAAGCAAAAAAGCAGGGGCAAAATTTTCTGTCGTCGTTATATTGCAAGCAAAAGGAAGAAAAACTTCTGCTAAAGAGAACTACATTCCAGGAATTTTTCTATCTAAATCCCAAAAGCTTCCTGAGTGCACGTCAAACCAAGATTTCTCAAGTCCTTTGAGTCTTGCAAAACTCTCAGTAAAATTACTCTGAAAAAAATACAGTATGTGCTAGAACAAAGAAATAAACTATTGTTGTTGAAATCAAGAGAAAAAAATAATAAATTCCTTTAATAAATTAGTATGTTATTTTACATACATTTGCAGTTATGTATGCAAATTACACAGAAAAAATCTACATATTTACACATTTGTGCTATGGCATAAAAAATCAGAAAAATTCTCTGCACATATTAACAGAAATTTGTGGGAATTGAACAGTCACATTTACTACCAGAATACATAACTAACTGGTAGTTGTTTCTGTTTGCAGGCTGTTTAAAGGCTGAGTGAAACAAATCTTAGAGGCTTTGCTCAGTTGATATCAGACAGATGTAATGATGAAACTCTGTCACCAGCATTGAGTAGCCCCCCATTAGCAATGACAGTGGCACAGCTGAAGTGTCAAGGAGATCATACTTTACTCAGTTCTAATGTACATCTAGAAGTAGCTGCTATGGAAGTTCCTCCCTGCTTTACAGATTTCTACTTCATCTCATTTACATGATGGAGAGTCCCACATGGCACAATTCTTCTCTGAACCCCTTCCAGATCCACCAAGCCTTCCCCGAGCTGGAGGAGATCAGAATAGCAAACACATTGACTCTGACAACAGCCTTGTGGAAATTTCCTTCAGTGACATCTGTCTGCTAAGCAGAATGTATTAACTAGCACTAGCTCCCAAAGAGACTCCTCCAGGCTACCACTCTAACAGCACTTAATTCCCTCAAAAAATAAACATTCGTATTAACATTTGGGTATTCAAAAGCCAGCAAAATCAGCTGGGAAATCCACACCATCAGCTTCCCTAGTCTGGGACTTGGCATGAACTGCATGCAGCGTCACCCTGAAAGATTGGCTCATGGGTAACAAAGGGATCATCAAATGCTATCCCAGCTCCAGGACACTGAAGTTCTCCTGTTCCAGTCAAACTGCTTACTGGAAACTTTGCTGTTGTTGCCAAGGCCAGGTTAATGGAGAATAGAGAAAGCCTATGGCAAAGCTAGAAAGTTTAATGCCAGTTATGAAATTAAGCTGTCATCTTAGAAACCAGAAATATATTTATTATACATGCAGGGTACTTAAAAGCCTATTCCTGTTAATGGGAGTTGCAGGCAGAGTAAGAAAGCTTTTCCTTTGTTGCCTAAACTAAACTTTTCTCAGAGAAAGAACATTTAAGACAGCAAGTAAGTGGAACACAGTCTTCCTAAAGCAAATAATAATATTATACCCATTTATTTATTTATTTATTTTAAAGGCACTGTCACATTCCACTGCCATTTTCTGCCATCCTTGCTTTGACTTGACCATCCGCAAAGAAACCAAGTAACACCTCTCACTGCCACCAAAGCCAAGGCACCAAGCATCATTCACCATGGCTATGAAGATGCTGTGGATCACTATGGTGGGACATAGGGAACATTTGCCATCCAACCACAAAAGATTATTTTTTGGACTTTGGTCTTCTGCACCCAAACCTTTTCTCCTTAAAAGAAGAGGGAGACTGTGGCAGCAAAACCAACCACCTTGGAGAGATTCCTACACCCTTAAGAGACAGGATTCTGTCTTCCAAATCAGGCAAAAGAGAGGGTCTAACCTCCCTCTATGCTTCTGCCTGGCCCCAGTGAAGCCATGTGAACAGCCTAACCCCAGAGCTACAGGCTGTACCAGGCAGGGCAGATTTCCTTCTCTTTCTCTCTCTCTCCCTCATTTCTTTTGACCAGAAATTCTGTCTGGACCAGCAAAACTTTTCCCATGGAATTCCCACAAAAAGCTTTAGTTTTAATGAACAAGCATTCATCACAAGGAGAGGAAAAGGTCTTTTAGAAGAAGAATTCTGGACCAATCCCCATTGTTAGTGCTGCAACAGGGACCTCATTTCAAAAAACTATTAAAAAAAAACCCTCAAACACATCTCTCCCAAATTTTTTTGTTCAACTCCCAACTTTCCTCTCAGTGAGACATTAGTGCAGCATAGAACAAAGGGGAGCAGCATGGATATCTAGTGCCAAGTTTCTATTGACCTCCTGTGCCAACCCAAACACGTGTCTTTGTGCCTCAGTTTTCCTTTCAGTGAGGAAAAGTGTTTGCCTGTCTCCCAGAAGAGCTTAATTCAGACAGGGTCAAATTCTTATGTGTCTTTACACTGCTGTGGCAGAGAGCAAGAGCTTTGAACCAGTTATTTTACCATAGCATATACATCAGCTTAAAGCTGCTTTTACATTGTTTAAGGAAGCTCTAATGTGAACAGGACCCAGGTCCACTCCAGGAGAACAGGTACCTCACGCCAGTAGGGAGCTTACAAAAGCTGTGGGCAGAAAGCGAGTTCAGCACAGGTTACCTCAGCAGCCCAAACCTGCATCCTTCCCTCCTCAGAGGGGAAAGAGCAATTGAAAAGCCTTAAGTACAGACATGCACAAGTGCTGGCAGGAGTAGCAAAGCAATGCAGTAAATAGGCCCTTATTGCCTGTCCCCTGAGCAGGGCTGTGGGTGGAGGGAGAGAAACAACCCCTTCTGTGTTTACTGGGAGCACAATAACAGCTGAGCAAACACGGCCCATGGGGATAGCATAAATCTCTCCACACCTCCGTTAGTCATCAGTACTGATAGCCACTCCACCCTGTTCTGTCTGGGATCATGGTCCCTCCAGAGTTTTCTGGCTAACATGAAGGTAAAAAGAAAACAAACCTTGCAGGTGTTCCCATACTGTACCAGTTGAGCAGCCTCTGCTTTACCTTGGTACTCACTCCATTTCATTTCTCAAGGCACAGGCTACAGAGGAAGCAGATGGTTCATGTTGCAGTGCTGAACAATGCAAAGGTTTAACAGGTGGGTTATAATTTTCAAAAATGCATTATTCCAAGTGGCTCATTAAACTTCAGCTATCCGGGCTGACACGCTTCCCCTGCCATTTTCCTTCTGCTCTAGGAGATAAGGCTGCACTGCAGTCCCACCAGTGTTATATGAGAAGTCTATTCAGTATCTACCCTCTAGCTTGCAAAAAGGGGGACTGGCTGAAGGAAGCACCATCTCACAGATTAGAGGAAACTTAGTGAGGGACTTTCTCATGCACAATTTATGCTCCTTTTTCAGAACCTGTGGGCATTGTGCCCTGCCCAGCAAAGAAAAGTGGGCACTCCACAGGGTTCCCAACTCACACAGGAATAAAGATACACACTTGCACATCTTGAAACCTGTCAGTTGAAAGCTACCTGTCCTTGCAATTCTAACTGAACTGCTTTTCAAGCAGGCCTTTTACTCTTTATACCATCCCATCTCACAAGCAATCAGTCACACAGTCCTAGCCCTCCCAGAGCTATAGCCAGACTGGCTGAAGGATGGCAGAAAAAGAACAATACATCCTGGAAAAAGACCTGAGAATTAATCACGTTCATATACAATGCATTAGAGGTCTGACTAAATTCTGGTTCATTAGAGCATATTTTAAGTTGCATCATTCTCATAACCAAAAGAGGAAAATGTAAGCTACATACAATTACTACGAGATAGCTACCTAACACAGCAGGTTAAGAAAAAGATGCTCTTCAAGACAAGGGGTCTCAGAAGTTCTCTATTTTGAAAGCTACCATGAGACTTGTATCAAATTAAATGACCACTCCAATGCAACAGATTGAACTTCAGGAAGGAATTCCAAGTCACATTGATAAATGGTTTTAAATCAGTGTGATCACAAGTTACTAGTACAAACCATAACAACCAGCAAGAAGAAATCCAGCACATGGGGAGGAAATTACTGGCGAGACAGTCAGACTTGGAAAAAATGGTCAGCAGCTTAGGTAGACCACAAAAAAAGTCATGACATTGCAAACAACAACAAAAAGAATCAAAACAGGTAAGTCCAGCCATGGAATGTAATGATGGGGTCTTCACATAAGGAATGGGCTCTAAGTACCGGTGATCCTTATATCAGCCCTGTGTACAAGCCCTGGGCACGCTGAGGGACAGCAGGACTGTTTGGCAAGAGGGCATGGGAGAGCAAGGGGAACAGGCAAAGGTCTACGAAACTTGATCTATGAGAAAAGGCTAAAAGAATTCAATTTGTTTAGTCTAGGGATGACATTCAGTCTTCTGAGACATAAAAGCTGTTCTATAAGGAAAAAAAAAGGATACCATTGATATTTATTTTTCCTTCCCCATGGGTAGTTCAAGTAGCAGAGAGCTTACTTGGAGAAAGACTATTTAGGTTTGATATAAAAAAGCCCTGATGATTAACTGTTCATTCATTGGAAGAGGCAGTGGGATCTCTGTTGCCAGATTAGGAAAAGGTTACATGCGTCAGAGCTGCTATTATTTGGATATGACCCTGGGTTAAAACAGGGAAAGAAAAGCACACGAAGTCCTCAGGTCTTTTTTTTTTCTCTCCTCTTACAGGCTGAGAAGCTCCAGCAGATCCTCAGTGGTTGAGGCAACCCTTTTACTAACACAGACTAAAATTGTGAAGATATTTGATCTGGTTTAAATTTCCAGATTTTGGGGTCTGATCCCCTCTAATGCACCTGGCCTCCATATCCTTTATGACAGCTGTATCTGTGCAGTACCTTCACAATGACAGCAGCTTCCATAATCCGAGCAGAGAAAGTTTGGCATCAAAATGCAGCCTTCTTCACTTCTTGACATCAGAATGGTTCCTCAGCAGTAGAAAAAAACTCAACCTTAGACACTGCCCTTGTCATTTTGAGACAAAGCGACACAGTCTGTGTTTTTTCTTCCCTAATGCCTCTTTTCCATTTCATGTAGTTTCTAAGCACTGTGAGCTTGTGGAGTACCTAGCTTTGACACAAGCCACCTGTCTCTGAACACATTCGTTTTCCCTATACTCCTTTTTCACTGCACTCTTTCCACACTGAGGAATTCTGTTCAATAAAACAAAAAAGTAGATGTTTCCACTGGAGCCTTAGCATTACTGGGAAACTTTTTTCACTTCCACACCTGTTTTTAATAGTCCTTGGAACAACTAGTACAGCAATTATTGAAAAACTTGCCTAACTCTTCTAGCTAGAGTATACAAGCACACTATTTTTACAGTATTGTTACTCTGCAATTATAGGACACCAAACAGAAGGTCTTTGAAAACTGTCACAGGCAGGTAAAAAGTAGTTCAGACTGGTCTTCCTACCTACAGCAACATTATATTTAATGCCACTGCTGGTGAGAAACAAAAGGCAAGAAAGACAGGTGTATAGTGTGATGAGCCTTTTCGTGCAGTGACAGAGCAGCTTTTTCCTGTAGTATTTTGCACTTTACAAGGAGGCAGAGGGAATTGCCTCTGACAGGAAGCTAGCAGTCACTTTTGGATATTTACCTGGAGTCAGCTGTAGAACTCTCTGCATAGAATATCCAGGCTTTGGAAGTTCAGTGATGTAACACAGGATTCAGACGTCAGCCATGGCATAGAGAAACTGCTCCCACTTCATCAGTGTCATGAGATGGATGTCCAACAGACATCCCCATAGAGGGGTAGGGTTTTCCAGAGTTTTGGAATGCAGCTCTTCTCCTTCACAGCCTTATGCTGTACTAGGCAACATTCATGGCCTTCTTGGACAACTCTGTGGGCAGCAGATGCTCATAGGGACACACTGACCTGTGCTTTGAACCCTTTTTTTCCTTCACTTGTCACTTGCAAACCCCACCAGGGTTTTTGGTTTCAGGATAACCCTACCTAGGCCTAAACATTTTCCAGAGGTTATCTAGGAGCTAGCAATGACAGTTACCTTGAAACAGCTCCTCCTTAATTGTGGTACGTCAGAAATGTGGTGAATTTGACAGGAACAAGTCAAGAAGGTGGGAAGGTGAGTCACTATGTGCAGCCTTTCTGCAGGCATCAGCATACATTGAAATGGCTGTCTGAAGTGCAGATGCACAAAGGAGCCTGTGCTGAATGCTGCTATTACAAACAGCAAGGAGACTGTGCTGCTAAGGAATTACTTCAGCAAATCAGTGTAGACCCTTCAATCTGAACCAGCTTCTGCTAAAAAACAAAACAAACTCCACAAAAGTTGACCAGTCTCAGTTTGTGTCTGTATGTTCAGGTAATGCCTGCTGTTGGAGCTGATTTCCTTTCCCTTCCCCACCAAAACCCCAGTGGTTTTAAAAGCGGCCCTGCTTTCTATTTCCCCTTTTACCCCAGCCTCTTATGTCTTTGCCCCTTCTCCTACTGCTCCTTGTCCACTTGCCTTAACTGGCAGCTGCAGAGTAGTAGTTATGACTCCACATCTAAAGTAATTTATTTTCTTTCTTTGGGGGATAAGGAGGGGGGAGTGACTGAATTCTTTAGGAATGATTTATCGCACAGCTCTCAGGGGGAGCTTCATTTATTTGCCTAGCTGCATATGGTTTAACACCTATGGTTGCATGCTGATTATTATACAATGTTATTTTTCCCACTTGTATACTTTGCACCTTTTCATAGAGCAGATTAACCGGTCCCCAATGGCATGTTATTTATGACTTTGTTTGCTGGCTGTCTGGGAAGGGTCCTGGTCCTAGATTCTTCCAATCCCCCTGCTTCTGCTCTCTCCTACATACTCCCTTCTTCACCACACACACCTGTCACACTGAGACTGCAGGAGAATCACCCTTGGGCATCACACATATCATCCTTCTCAGAACTTCCAGAAGGGAATAAGAGACAGAGGCCTCCCAAGCAGCAGCCAAGACAGGGAAGGATGCCTGCACCACAGATGGAGTCAGGGGGAAGGGAGGGATAATAAGTAAGGAAGAAACATCACATTTTAGCTTGCAAGGAAACAGGAACTCAGCAAATAAAAGCATATATATGTGTTGCAAAAATGTACTTGAATTAGTAAGCTTTTATTTCATACTCAACAGGAGCTTCTCTTGAAATTACTTTATTTGGAATCTAAACTAAAATTAATTCAAAACAAAACCAAAACAAATCCTCACCAAAAGAAGGGCTGGGAGGACTAATGCAAAAGTCTGAAAATAAATAGTTGTGGCAGATGGGACAACAGTCACAGACTTTTAGCCCAATAGTTTTGACAGGTTAGAGGAGCACTGTGTTGGGAGACATTGGCTCAAGATGCAGGAAAAGAACCAAGAAGGATACATTAAAAGAGGACAGTAGAAAAGACAAAAGCTTTCTGACACACTGGTTCCCTCCCATGAACTCTTATTCCTGACACCATCAATGACACTTTTTTCCTTTTCAGCTAGGGAGAAATTCAAAAGTCTTTACCTAATCCCAGGTGTGATTCCCAGAGGAGACAGAAGCACAAAAACATCTAACAAGGAGGACTGCAGTCAGCATTAGAATGTCATCCATAGGCAACAAAATTTTCCAATTCAAATGCCACCAAAACATCTTATTCAGACGTCTCTAAAGCACAATTATTCCTGACTACAGCCCCTTTAAAACCAACCTACTCTCCTGACAAATAGCTATCTCCTTTGCTCAGTATCCTGACTAACACTAACCAGCCACAGATTTTGGGGAAGAGCCTACAGTCCTGTATTACACATTTGGACAGTAACATTAACAGAACTGGCATTGAGAGAGAGACAGCCAGTCTCAAACTAACACAACTAGTTTAGTAATAGTGGAAAATAGGAAAAAAGCAGCAGAAGTCCATGGTCTCATGTTGTTAAATAACCAGGTGGAAAGTGCTGTGCACCAAGAGTAGGACAAGACACCTAAGGAATAAGGCTGAGAAGCCAGGATAAAGACAAGTGTGAAATTACCCCTATTAATAACATTGTTTTGTTTTTCCAGAACCTCATCTGAATCTACCTGTGGCTCTCTGTTCTCTGCAGTATTCCACATTTCTAAGGCATGAAGAAATTTGCTCTCCAACTCCAGATAACTGTACATTCAACAGATAGGTTCAAGGTCTCCCCACTCTAGAAAATAATATAGGCACTCAAGCTCTTTCTGTTTATCCTCACTTCTGAAAAGGAAAGTTCTAATAACAAATTAAACTCTTGTCTAACCTTGGCTATTTTTGGTGTGTCCCACTAAAACCTGAAAAGAGCTTCCTTCTCAAGCTCTGTCTCATTACATGTTCATCTCTCCTGATCAAGAGGAACTACACGGATTTGCAATATGGTCTCAAGAAGACTCCTTTTTCATGTATGTGATTGCAGAAAGCCTCCATATGGATAAGACAATGCCCCATGAGTACATTAGCCCCTGGGGCAGTTACTACCCCTGGTCAATAAGAAAGGCATGCAGGAAAATGGTGTAACTTCCTAACTGAGCACTAGAGAGAATGTTTTTGGGGGTGCCATGGATGTTTTCTTATGTTTTTTTTCCTGCAAGTGGGAAAAAAGACCCCTTAAGGAACACAGACAAACCAAAGAACTCAGGGCCTGGTAATAACACTTGATATAATCACATCCCACTTCACTGTGCAGATCTCTGGAGACAAACTGCACCTAAGATTTAAGAGACTCCCTTTCAGGTGGAGGGAAGAATACATATAGATGTGAAGTTTTCAAGTTGTTTCCCCCTTTGAAAAGCCCTAAAGTTTGGGCTTCAAGTTGACTCAATTAAGAGAAAGAAATGTGAATGCCACCATTCTTGTTTTCAAAGCTCATTCAGTTATACTCTGTCCACTAAGAGCTCCTGACAGGAGAAAGATCTATCACTGGAAGGCTATGAGAACATGCCAGCACAATGCCTGGGTGCCAGAACAGAACAGGCCACATGGAATTGGTCCCCATTCACCAAGCAAGATCTTGAAACAAACAGCTATGGGCTTTTTTGGGTTTTTTTTCTTTTTTTTTTTTTTTTTTGAACTAGGCACAGCACAGAGAAACCTGTCTTCAGCTGCTAACCTTAATATATTACTCATTCTTCCTTTCAAATAACGTCATTTTCAAAACCCCAGTGACTGAAGAATATTTACTTGAGGCTGCTACTGCTGGTTTCTCCAGAGCTGTTTATTTTTCCATGCAGGGGCTCATTACATCATTCTGTGGTTTTCTTAAAGGTTGTCACGGTAAGCTGGATACAGGCTGGAAACTCTTGCTAACTCAAACCAAATCACTAAGTAGCACAAATGAATTTGGAGACAACCCAACTCTGGAAGTGAGGAAAATCCCTGGATTCCTCAGTGGAGATGGGGTGCTCCTAACCAAGCAGCCATTAGATTTCCTGGAAGTGGATAACATTATCAAATGCTTCCCTAGATTAAGAACTTAAGAAAAAATAATCACTTGGATTGTTTCAGGGTGAAATAGGTTAGGGGTAAGGGGAAGAGGCTGAAACAGTAAAAGTAGAATGAAAAAGTTGCCTGCTGATTAGAGAACAGCCATTGCAAGAACCCCACCTGAATCACCTCCTGCCCTGGCAGTGTTAAAAACAACACATTACAGAGAGCAGTGCCAGGTAACTGTCTTGGTTAGCTTAAGGTATCCATGTGCATGCATATGTGGATGCGCGTGTTTGGGAAAGGGGAGAAGCAGCAAAAAATATTTTTGTCATCTTGCCACAACAATATTGTGTTGATCTAGACTTTTCACTTGCCCCAGACAGAAAAAATTGGTACTTGCAGGATGCATACAGATAGAAAATGTAGTTTTTAAGTGCAGAAAAAACCAACTTTTCTGCTGTGTAACAGTCCAGATATTCATATTTTGGTTCCTGCCTCTGACTGAGAAGGCTTGAACCTGCATCTCACACTCTTGAGAAAAGGGTGCCATTTAATTCTTTAAGGTGGGCTGGGGTAACAGCACTAGCAATCCCTCCTAGCAATGCTCTTTTACTGAGCATAGAAAAACTCACTGGCAAAATGCCTAGAGACATATAGATTCTCAGTCAAGTGCTCTAATCACCAGGCTGGAGTCACTCTGCTTTTCCTGATGCCTAGCTTAATTAGGATTTACACATGCCAAACAAAATGTAAGTGCTCCAAAAAAAGAGGTCAGTTTCAGAAGAACCTCTTCTGTTTGTAAACACTAAACAGAAGACGGAATTCTCAGATTTCAAATGCAGCCCTCACAGGATACAGGCAGCATGTATTACATGGGGTGCAACCAGCTCTGCCATGCTCAGCTGCCTAGTGGGTGGCTCACCTAACACTGACCAGAGACAATGACAGCAAGTTCAAGAGTCTATTTGACTCCATACAGCAATTCTGAAATTCTCCTCATGGTTGACATAGCAATGGTGCTTTGCTTTCCAAGATGTCCAGTGTCAGTGCTGATTAGAGAACAGCACACATCCTCTGACAGCAGTATCTGAAAAGGACAGGGCCATATAATCACCACAGGGAGAAGAGAGATCAGAGCTGCATTTCACTATACGAGCTCCAAGGATTAGGAAGTAAAGAGTTAGGCTAGATATTACCAAAGAAAAAAGTCTGAGATTGAATTCAGAGAGCAGAGCAATTTCCGCAGGGGAGAAATAAAATCTTTATTATCTAAGGCATTTATGGTACAGTAGAAAATGCTGCTCTCCTTACAGTATAAACATTCACTAGCCCTAAGGCAGTAGATTAGATAACCTACCAGGTCTTTACTCTTTTCTCACTTCCAATTTCAGTGATTAAACTGCTGCAAAAGCATACAAAGGTATATCTGCTCCAAGACTGTAAGTGTAAGCTTGGATAGACAATACAGCTGAGGCAACAACAAACTGAAGAATCTAAATCTTGTGCTAGCAAAAGTTATCCTAACCCTTTAAAAATAAATTTTAAAAATGGAAATGTGCTAAGCATTAGCATTTCAAGTTGGGCCAAAGGCAATTAAAAACATCCCCTAGTTTTGCATGCCCATTTCATGACAGCTGTTTCATCATCTACAGCCAAGACAGACTCAAAGACACTTGAAGAAACATGATTCTAAATGATAATTATCCCCCCCAGTTCTCTGCAGTTTGATCTACCTACTGTACATTGCCTTTAACATATATTACAAGGGATGAAAAGAATGAAAGATACCAAACAAGGTGACTAGGCTTCACTTTTTGAAAGAAAAAGGCTGAAGTAGCCCACACTTTATAACACCTAAACCATAGCTCTAGGCAGTATTTCTTAATAATTTGTAAGAAACTGAAATGGATGTGTATCTGTATGGCCCAGTGGGGAAATTTGGGAATAAAAGTTGGCAACCCAGTCTTTTAATGAGACCCTACAGTAAGTGAGCATCAGAGCAATCAGTAAGGCTGAGTCAGATGAACCACGTCTTTTTTTAGCTTGCTCTATAAACCACCTTTTACACAGCTCTTGAATTTTCCACATGAACATTTATTTTTCATTTGTAGCATGCACTCACAATAATTTTGTTTAAGTAACAGAACTGACATCAGAAACAACTGAAAAAAGTGAGCAAAAGCAAAGTCACACAAGGAACCCTTCTGTGGACAAAATTCCAGTTCACATCAGGCAGCTTCTTGACTAAACAATCAAAGTGATTGCCTTTACAACACAAAAGCCAGCCTACTTTTGCTCTGTCAGGCCAGGAAAGGGTGGAAGACAGACCCTCCTGCTCCCAAGTCCCTTTGCAACCCCTTAGCATTCACTTTTCTTTCCATTACAGCTACGAGGTTTTCCGTATTAGAAGGAAAGTTGGTCTCCAAGATAGGTAGGACCCATTATAAAGAATTTTAATATTACACTGTCACCTTCAATTATACTGCCAGTTGCTGGTTGTCCCAGCAGCTGACAAAAACCAGAAGCTGTGTTTGCTCTCCCCTGAAAGACATCCATAAAGAAGGATGCTGATACTCACACATTAATCTCCAATCTTAAATTTTACGCTCTGACTTTATGTCTTCCTGCTTCTCCTTTTCCCATTCATGTTCATGATCTCTTCTTTGCTGTTTTTTAGGCTTTGGTCTTCCTCCATCCACTCCACTACCCACAAAACAATCTCAACATTTTTGTAGGCTCACACACAATTAAACCACCTTTAGCTGTGAAATAATCTGCTCATTTCTCTATCAAAAAATATCCCCTGCAGAGAAGAATCTTGAATTTACTAGCAAAGAAGCCCCTTTTTGTATTTTTTGCAACTGCTTAGACCAAAACAACTGCCCCGATCTCTTAGCCAAATGCCTCAGTTCATATACCCATGCTGAACAGCAAACAGAATAAAGATGACAGATGACTAAAATGAATTAACAGATTAAGAAATTAAGAGATTCCCCAGTTATGTGTTGTGGAAATAAACATCCTTCATCACACATTGATTATGGCCCTTTGGCCACAAAAAAGGACCTTATCTGAAATTACTTTGTAGCCTGGGCTGCAAGTAACCCTAGAAGCTTGATAGCTCCATGAAGAAAGAATGAAACAAGAACAGATGTGAGGAGCTGCAGACTAGTTAAAATAATAATTTTTTTAGATGTAACCTTACCTGAATTCCTTACATTAGAGCTGTTCATTTTGGAGTCTTTGATGACCAAGTGCTTAATCCAAAGAGTGGGCGCTGTGATTTCTGAAAGAATAAAAATAACAGCCTTAAGGAAACTGCAGCAACTAGTAAAATTACACATGCTAGTTACTCAGAATCACTGAATGGTTTGGGCTGGAAGGGACCTTAAAGAACATCTTATTCTAACCCCCCTGCCATGGGTAGGGACAGCTTCCACTAGACCAGGTCGCTCCAAGCCCCATCCAACTGGGTCTTGAATACTTCCAATGATGGGGCAGCCACAGCTTCTCAGGGCAACCTGTTCCAGTGCCTCACCACCCCCACAGTAAAGAGTTTTTTCCCTCATACCTAATCCAAACCAACTCTCCTTCAGCTCAAAGCTGTTCGCCCTTATCCTGTCACTACATGCTCTTGTAGTAGCAGTCCCCTCCAGCTCTCTTGCAGGCTGGCTTCAGGGACTGGAAGGCGCTACAAGGTGTCTTCTGAACAACCCCAACTCTCTCAGTCTCTCTTCATAGAAAACAAGATGTCAGCCACAATCATGCCATAACTAATCTATCATCTTTGTACAGACAGGTTCATCCCCTGGTGAGGTCTTCCAACTCTTGTGAACCATCATTTGTAAATCTTCCACAAGGTTCTCTCATTATCTTCCTGTTTCAGAAAGTATATCTCTGCTGGCAAAACTCTTTCTCTCCTCCCTCTAATCCCCACTTCCTAAATTCTCAAAAAGCCTTTTTCCTCAAGACTCAGAGATCACAAACATTGCATTGGGTGCTATAGTATATGCTATTTCCCCCAGAAATCTAGATTTTAAACAGTCAATCCAGACCTTAAATATTGTTTTAACAGCCCAAGAAGGTCTGGCCCCAGTCAGTTCCCTAAAACAAGCAACAACAAAATCTGAAATAAATAGGCAGAGACATGAAGATATTTCTGGAAAGACTTGAAAGGAAGTCTGTTAAAGAAATAGGTTTTGGTTAGAAAAGCATGTCTGATGCATTAACCAAGACATCCAAACATAAATTTGTGGGGAAAAAAGTGCTTAGAGCACCTCCTCTGAGGTGTTATAATCAACTTCAAAACATATCTGAACCTGCCTTAAGCCACAGAAATGACATAACCTCAGCATTTGATTAGAACTGAGCAAAGCAGTACTTGCTATCATGGGCTAGAGCACCTCATGTGACATTTTCAGGACTGATACTTTCTGAAAAAAAATTCAATTTCCACAAAATTCAGGTTCCTGAGGTTTTTCTTAAGTTCCTCTAAGAACTTTTGACAGGAGTTTTCTTGCTTCCTTTTTCACATATACAGGGATCTGCTCAGCAAAGGGAGAAGCTGGCTGAGTAAAGAAAAACTGATTATAAATTAAAAGAACATGGAAAAAAAAAGAAAATTAATTTCTCCTTCCTAAATATTTTCAGCCACATTGATTGAAGCCATCATAGTAATTGTGTTTAGGGCATTTTTTTCACAAGGAGGTATCGATTGAACACTGTTAAACAAACTTTTACTGCTGCTGGAATACAAAAAACTGCCTTATCTGCTAGTTTCACTACACTATTTTATCAACATTCAGCCATCATATGCTTCTATAAATACATACACCTACATGCTTTGGTTTAATGACTATTTCTACTTGTGTGCTTCTCCCCTTCCTAGCTCTTACCTAATGTTTAACTTGAGGTAGTTCTCCCCAAAAGGGGCCTAAACTCCCATATCTGGGATGAAATTTAGCTCTGACTCTGCATTATATGGAGCAGGTATGTTTACAGCTGAAAAATGAGGGACAATCAAAGTTAATAGATGCTGAAGAATGATGAAGGCCTTTAGAAATACAATGGTGTACATCTTTCAGTGAGGCTGAAAGGTCTACAAAAAGCAATTCTGTGAAAAAAGAGAAATATAAAGAAAAGGAAATTAATTCCTTGGAATCTACCATAAATATGTATTTTTAAACCAAGTAACCTGGCTATCTTTTTGGATTACAGGCACCTCTGAGCAACAGATCTGCGGAAAGAGTAGATTCCCACTTTGAATTAAGAGGCAAAGTTTACCAAAAAGAAGAGATGAGTAAAGAATATATCTTAAGGAAATTACTACTCCTTGCACATGGAAACTAAAGAGATGGTGAAAACAAAATAAGATAGCCTAGAAGTGCAGGACAGAATATTACATTTTAAAACTATACCAAGGACATTAATAAAACACTCTTCAGCAGAGGAGAATCTTGTCCTAAAAAAAGATTCACTATAAACATCTCTAAGATCTGCATTATAATAATATGAAATAATTTTTAGAGAGATGGCTGTGTTATGATTCAAACTTTGGATGGGAGAGTTTAAGTTATCTGATTGACATTATCTCTGGCACTGCTCTGTTATGCCCTCAGGGCAGATGGTAGGGAGTGGGCGGGGAACTTATGCATGAAATGCGAATTTTCATTATCCTCTAATGTAGATGAAAACATGGGAAAGGTGAATCTTCATCTTAGAGTTGCTGAAGTCCAAGAGTTATCACACATTCCAGGGGCAGCTCAGTGGATGTAATGCCCTTTGAAAAAAGTCAGCCCCTTGTGTATGGAAGGTACCAAAGGCAAAACATGAAAAAAACCCTCCATGGTTATTGTTCATTCATGTTGGTACCAGCTCCACCCTGGCTGCCTGGCCTTGAATATATAGGTTTACAGAAACCCATCAGTTCTCAAATTCACTGAAGTGGAATGGGATCTGAACTTTAATGCCTTTGAACATCTATGAAGATTTCAGACCTGACAGGTGAGTGAGTGGATAACTGTTTCACTCTTTTCTGTCATTTATGTCAGACGTCAAGTTCAAGCCATTCCTCAGGAAGACCTACCCAAGCCACTGGGAGAGTCTTCTAGTGAAGTATCACAACATGTTTGCTCAGACAGGATCAAGGGATTGTTCAGGATGACATCCTGAGGTGTCTGGTCCAACCTTCTGCTCCAGACAGGGTCAGCTCCAAGAACAGAGTAGGTTGCTCAGGACTTAAAAACCATTAAAATATCCTGAGCTGGAAGGGACCCACAAGAACCATTAGAGTCCAACTCCAAGTGTTGCACAAGACACCCCAAGAATAACACCATTAATTGTTTATTCTTACAGCCACCACCAAAATCTACTCAGTCCTATTTTACTAATAGAGATGACAAAATATAGAATGACAAATTTAGAAGAGATTATTCATCGATGCATAGCCTGATTACCTGCCTGTCCATCTGTTCTCCAGAGTCATAAGGGACACTGCTAATACAATAGGAGGCCATGGCACTAGTCATACTCTCTGAAACTCTAGGAGATAAGGTCTTGATAAATATATTGCAATGTTTTTGAGAGCCAATCTTTCATCATTCAGTCCAAGCCCATTTATCAGACTGGAGTTCACCTATAAATCAATGTGAAGGGTTTTGATTGAAAATGTTTTTCATGGAAAGTAGAATAACACTTTTTTCAGATTCTGCCATCACCAGAAGAACCAGAAAAGGTGTGTTCACTACACCACTTCAAGAACTTTGTCCACTTCTATTTGAATGACCAAAATGTTTAAACCCTCCTAGAAGGAGCTTCTGACCAGGCTGTATTAACCACATCACCTCACTCCTGCATTCTACTAGCACATTCCTTCCTTTAAATATCTATGGGTACCCTCTCAGGGGAAAACTTCTAAGGTCAGAAGTTTGTGATTGCCAACAGTAATTTAATACAATATCAGCTTACTGCCAGAAGGAATCCTCTTTTGATATAAACAAGAGAGAGCCAGCAGGGCTTCAGTCTCCTTTGTTTATTTGAGAGTGTTTTTTCTCTGAGAGCTTTACTGTTTCTTAAAGCTCACAAGAAGATTGCTACAAATGTACGATCACTAAATGCAAAGTGATAGGACTAGAGCATCTTGCCATTAAATATGTTTATTTTAGCAACAATAAAACCCCACCACAGCACCCGTTTCTACAAGAAAGCAGGAAATATCAATAGAAAAGTAGCTCTTGCTCAGTAGTCTCCATTTCTGCCTTTGATCCAGTTTAAAAAAGGAATAAAGTACAGCAGTGCCCTATGAAAATGTATAGGCTTTCCCTCACTGCCTTATGGTCTACAGTTTCAGATGGGTCACAGAGTGCTCCGTACTTTAGCCCATAGCTTCACTATAATGGTTGTAGGTTTAAACCTGTAGAAAACAGGCACTGCTTCCAAGCAATATTCAAGATAAAAGCAGCTTCTGTAAGGCCTGTTCACTACCAAAGGAGCACTATTCCCACTGGTATTTATGTTTGTATGTATAAAAGGCTTGAACCCTCTGTGATGACAGCCATTTTATCCTTGTTTAAAGGCTTCCAATAGACTAAGGTCCGATATTCCCTCTCCAAAATAATACAATTGCAAGATTGCCTATTTGAGAAGGAAACTGCCTGGGTGGGCCATGAATTAAAGTGGGCCCAGGACAATGACTTCATTTGCTTAAATAGTATGTGCGTCAATGAAAGCATTTGCTAAATAAAGAAACCTCCCAGCAATTTTCTTCCAAGTCAACATTCAGAAGCTGTGGTTTAGCATTATCCTTCCTTTGTGAAGCTCTAACACACTGCAGAGGTTAAGAAACTCCCAGTATTAGCATCATCTGAGTGGAGATAGCAAGGGGGTAAGGACAGCTTAAAGGAAGTGGCCACTTCTGATTGGATGCACCTTTTTTTTACTTGCTGGGACACACTTTTTCCTCCAAAATTACACCTGGAGTCTGATCAACTAGTGTTATTGCTAGATTCCAGAAAACTGGGGAGAATGTAAAAGGATTAGAGAAAATGCCTGAGGTCCCAAGGGCACTCTAAAATTTTGATAATTTATGAGATTCACTGGCTTGTCTGCTTTGCAGGATATAGAAAGCATTTGAACCATAAATCCTAGAGAAAAGGAAGAGGGGAGTAGCTTTTTTTGTTGTTATTTTAAGGGATGTTCTTACCTTCTCCATCGAAAATAGGCTGGGTTTCCATCGTAGGCGTTGGCTTCGAACCATCATCTGAATTGAGGGTTAGAAAGAATCGAAAAGAAACTACCATTATTGAGGTAAATACTATCTACTCTCCAGTACTGTTGAATGATTGGGATTTGTACATGGCCCGGCCAAGTCCGGAAAAGAGAGAAGACAGACAGAACAAAATCATTTTATGCTGAAAGCAATAACATTTTACATTAAATATGCACCAATCCCTTTAGGTACACTTAAAAAGCCTCCCCCCTCCCTCCTCAAACCACTGGTGTTTATCACCTGGGAGTGTCCCCAGAAGGCAATTAATTGCCTTTTTAGTTTCAGGACAGTTTAGTTTTACACTAAGCTTTACGCTACTCAGGCCATTTCCCGAGACAGCAAAGGTTCTGGAGATTGCTGTCCTATTGTGTCTTTTTCCTCACTCCTTTTACTCAAAAGAAAAATTCTTCTGAAACTTACCTGTGTAGAACTGGCACCAGTATTTACTGCAGAGGTGTTAGAATGGGACGGTCAATAGCAAATCTTTTTTATTCACAATCTCTGCATCAAGATGTTCTCTAATTGCAATGTGGTGGCAGTGTCTTCCAATGGAAAATTGTGGAACAATAATTTCTCTTACATTAGGTTCTGGTTTAGTTGAGTCTGTTTTGCCCATGACAGTATTTGGTGAGTGATCTCTCCTGGACCTTAACTCACAAATTTTGGTACATTTTCTCCCCTATCCAGTTGCAGAGCAGAGTGTCAGAGCAGCTCTGGTGGGTGCCTAGCCAGGGTCAGCCTACTACATCTAGAATTGGGCTTTTTTCCTGCTGGAAATGCAGCGACTTAAAATCTTCAATTTCTAGTAACTATTCTTTGCATATGTTATTGGCAAGAATGACACTAAGCAGCAAAGTGGGCAGTACCCTCAAATGCAAAGTAGCACAGTGAAAATCTGTTGGAGGGAGGAGTCCATGCCAGGAAAGCCAGGCTTTCTGTCTCCATGACCATCAGATGCACAGGGCAAACACACTTTGGAGGAAACGTATATGGGACAGTCCTTCCTAGAGGAAGCAATAACTGCCCTTAGCCTTCTCTTATATCAGCTCCATTCACAAAAGTAAGAGACCATTGGAAGAGGAAGGGAAGGGCAGAGATGGAAAACAGAAGCTTGTAGACTTTTTCCACCCATACCTGTATTTGCAGTTTTTTTAGGAAAAGCTCGAATACCTCTTCCACAGTTAATTTATTTTATGCATTTCCACACAAAGTAGTCTAGTTCACAGAAAGCAAAAACATGCTGATAATTCCATTTCAACCTCAGAGATCCACTTAAGTAAAGGACATTGACAGAAATGAGAGAGACACCTCGTTGTCATGTTCCTCTTCATCACTGCATTTGGTTTTATGCTAAACTACAAGTGTAACAAAAAATATGTGGAAGAAAAAATACTTACCATTCCTCAGTCAGCTCTTGTTCTGAGCTTTTCTGTTATTGGGCTTTACCAGTAACCTGGATAAGCAGTACTTATTTTTTTTAAAGTTTGAGCAACTGATTTGAAAAAAAATCCTGAATACTTCTTAAATTACAAGGAGGAAGGTTTTGCCCTTTAAAGGCTCTTTGGATAAAAGTAAATAGCTGATCTTCCCTTTTTATGTTAGAATAAGTTGCTCTGCTTTTGCAAGACTCCAGGAGCCACAGCTATGGCTTGCTATTTATTTAGGATGGCACTTTACACTGAAATGAAGCAGTCAACAGAATGTAATTAGCATGACTGGCTTTAAAGATTGAGAAACCAACCCCAAACTGCTGAAGACACTCATAGAAAGGTGAATAATTCTCAAGTTATATAAAACAGGAAGAGACCTGGTTTTTAAAAAAGACCAGTGCAATAATAAGTTTCTTATTGCTCTCATGAATGCTTCTGCACCAAGTAATTACAGAATTGCTTTTCAGATTTAAAGCAGCAACCTAGAAGCCAACAATGGGGGAAAATTAGAAGTGGATCTGAGCCACAGCACTTGATCCAAATCATTACTTGAAATTTGGCAGAACACAGGTTGTTTCAGGTTCAGGGGGATCCTTTCACATTCATGTATGTGCAAGGAACACAGCAGCAATTACAATTTGTCAAATACATTTTTCTTAAAGAGAATTCTGCAGCAGCTTTTGTATGAAGTTAGCCATTAAGCTACTGGAGAGTATTAAACAAACCCTTCAGTTAAAAGCTATTGTTTAAGATAATCTCAGTAAAATGGCTGAATGGATTACACAATCATTTCCTTACTGGATTACTAAAGCCAAATTGTCACTAAGTCCACATTGTAGCAGCACCCAGCACAGTATTAAGGGCTTTGCAAATAGAGAGAAGTATAATTACTCCCCTGTTGTTCAAGGAAGTACAGTTCTTTCATCACACATACAAGAAAAAAATGCAATAGACAAGAGCCCTGTAATTACATTCACCATATTTCAAAAATCAAAAGCCAGAGATATTGCTGATTGTTTTTTAAAGGTCATGAAATAGTCACATAAAAGACAAAAATTGCACTTCATTAAAAACACCATGCTCACTTGCCAGCTGCCAGCTTCTTACTCTGAAACTACCAATTTTTTTTCTTAAACTGGAGAATTTTCAGTAACTCTCAGTGTTCCAAATTAGCTTACATCAAGTTCCAATGCTGTTCCCTCTCAGCAGAAAAACCACCCTAATACTTGCCTGCTCTTATCTGATTTTTCCTCTTGCTCAATACTCCATTTGTCACACTGAACATTTGTTCCACTGGCCTGTTTGCTCCTCACAAACAAGGCATAAGTTCTATTTTACATAGCTGAAAGTTTTGAAAAAACATTTTGTATTCCTTAAATAAAAATTTCAACAAAGAACAAACCCCCTCACTATTCAAGAGGCATAAGGTCTCCTGTGATACTATGTGAGAAGCACATAATGCTGTTACTTTGGGTACAAAGGCAATGAAGTATGTTCACTGGGTACAGTATCTTCCTTTCTTCAAAGAGCTGTTAAATTCCACACTTTCAAAACAGGCATGCCACTGCAATAGTTCCTTATGCACAGCATGTCACAGAGATTAAAGAGATCAAGTGTTACTTCCTAATCCCTCTAGATAGCAATGCTCCAGATCAGAACTCATGTAATTCAGAACCACATCCCTTGGTTGCAGAATATTTTCCGAGCCTTGAGGAGGAGTTCACTGCAAACTTCTCTTCCAAGTTTTACAACCCAGCATGAAGACCCACTTTCTTTTTCCAAGACCACTGTCTACAGACAGTGTCACTCACAGGAATACCTCCTCATGGGATATTTTAAAGCTACAAAACTCCTCCAGTAAGTGTCCTTTTCCTAGGGTACACTTGCAAAAGTTAAGCAGATTTTTCTTGCTCAACTGCTGTCAACTTTAGAATGGTATTTTTATCTTTCCACAGGACAAGAGTGAAACAGGCAGGTCTAAATAAGATTCCCTAAGGCATTTTCACATTAAGGTATCTCGGATACAAACCAGAATTCCACTTCCTCTACTACTGTCAGGAGCTCATAAGCAAGAACAGTTTTTATTGCGCTTGACTGACATTGACTTGAAACAGGGACAATTACTGCACATCCTGATCTACTACTAGTGCTGGGCAAGAAGTCTTTATGCTCTCACTAGAAGACCTTTCCCCATGTCTTATCCTTGCAAAACATCCAGCAAGCATCCACATCTGCAATGACTGTAGCGTACACTGGAGTTGAGGGAGAAGGACGACACCTGTTAAAGTGACCATTTTACTCTGAGTGACAAGCACTAAGGCCATGAGCAACTTAGATTACATCAGGAGAAAAGCAAACTCCTTGACATAAAAAAGCATTATTACTATGGAAAAATGTGAAATAACTGCCTGCTGCTGTGAATCACCATTCTCAACTCAAGCTACCTAATGGAAGCTGTAGAAAGGAGAAAAGTTAGGAGATAAAAGTGATGTACTGAAGGTTGATGTTGCTGGGGAAGCACATAGGTCTTGGTCTGCTAATGTGATGATGCAGGTACTCAGATGACTTGCCCAGTGAGTATATTTTTCCTGGGTAGGAGATGTGATGTGGGAGGCTAATGCTATGTTCTGACTGGAATCCATGAGGCAATCTGTAAACATTACTTCCATTTTGAAGAGCACAGGTGTTTATGGAGTCAATCATCTAAGCTGTATACAAAGTCTAATCTTTTTTTAAAGTCTATAGCTTGAACATCAATGGTTTCCAGACTTGAGTCAGACTGATAGAATAAGCAGATGACAATTTTAAGTGCATAGCTCTGCTCTGGGAGGAGGCAGCCTTCTTCCAGTGTCAAGTGGCTCCTTCACTTACCATCATCTGGTTTTGGCTGAGTCATTAGAGAGCACAGCTGGAGCTAAATAGGCAACTTGGAGCACAGAGAGCCAGGACAATGAGTGAACTCTAAGCAGGTCCTGTTCGACACAGCAAAGTCCACCTTCAGCAAACCTGTCAAGTCTACAGCAAGAGAGAAGCTCTTTCCCAGGCTCCAGTGCTCCTGAGGGAC
This sequence comes from Melospiza melodia melodia, assembly GCF_035770615.1. NCBI lineage: Eukaryota > Metazoa > Chordata > Aves > Passeriformes > Passerellidae > Melospiza > Melospiza melodia. The sequence goes on from NC_086199.1 coordinate 74,880,708, forward strand.
TCAAGTCATACATACTCATTCCTGCAGCTTTAGTAACTCCGGGCAGACAAACAAAGAGCTGCCAGGTCAATTAGGTTCCACGTATCCATGCAGTTCCTGAACCTTGAAGATGCAGTTTTGACTCTGACATTTTTATGTATTACCCCCAGATCCAGAGTATTTTAAAGTATTAAAAAACAAAAAAAAAGAAAAAAGACAACAAAACTTGTGTGCTGTGTTTGCACTGCATGGGGTCTTAGACAAAAATCATGCCCTTTCTAGTATTGCAGGGGAGGTGCAAATTGTTGCCTTAACCACAATCCTTCCCTACATTAAATGAAACAATTTCAGCAAGTCATAATTATTTTAATAGTCTATGCAACTTCTGTGTACAGACATATATTGCCAACATAAGTGCAGAAAGTTAGCATTCATGCAAAGAAAATCCTTTCAATCTGGCCAATCAAGGTAAGTTTACGCAAGCAGCTGAAATAGAAACACACCAGTGCAGATAGACCTCCCTGCCAAGTTTTCACACTCCTGTCCATAGAATTATTTAAGTTGAAAAAGACCTCTAAGATCATCAAGTCCAACCACTTCTATGCATGGAGATCCCACAGCTGTTACAAAAAAAAAAAAAACAAAAAAACAGCTTTTTAAACCAAATCAGCAAAAGCCACATTCTCACTCTTATTTGCTTTAATTTTAAGAAACAGCAGCAATGTGCTGCCTTTGGATATAACAACCTCCAAACACTTGAACATGGACAACTGAAGCAAAATTTTGCTTAGAAAGGGGAAAATATTCCTAAGTGCCAAACATTGAAGGGCTCTGTGGGGCATAATGGGCTCCTGAGTGCAAAGGTTGACTTGCACTGTCACTGCAGTAATTTTTCTCTTCCTACATCAACTATTCTGTATGCCATATGGATGTGGGCAGCCTTTACTTCAGCACTGCATTCCAGATATCAACCAGATAGGATAAGGAGCCTTTCCCTGTGCCTTCTGGAAGGCATTAGTTCCCCCCACTTCCTTCTCACATCTCCCTTGCAGGTGCATCAACATGAAAAAAGCCACTGAAGCCCCAAGGACTTTGTGGTCCAATGTACTCAGTGTTTGTTTGGCAGCACAATTCTTCGCCCTGCAAGAAAGCCTATCCCATGCACAGACAGCTGGAAGTAACTCTGACCCCTGTGACACAATTCAAAGCCTCCTCTGTTTGGCTTTTTGATTCCTGATTGACACACTCACTGCCAGGCGGAGATAAATGCTGCTGGGGGGACAATGTTGATCTGCTCGACTATTCTTGTGAAGGACTTTTTCAGAATAATAAACAAAAAACACTGGTGTGCTTAAGTGTCTGAATAGAACTGGAGGTAGACAGAGAGGGGAGCGGAGTGCTTTACAGAGGCTGGCAAGTCGACTGAAGAGTTAATTGTCTGGGTGTACAATGAGTTTATTCTGACCACAAACAAAGAGCTCCCTCTTCCTGGGTCTGGTCCTTCAAAAGCAAACGTGTCAAAAGCAGTCTGGAGCAGCACTCATTAATAGCAATGCTCTAGTCTCTGGGGTTCAGTGGCCTTAAAACTATTGAATCTTGAGATTCAGACAGAATCTCTCTAAAATCCGAAGTCCTTTTTACTGTCTAAGTTCTAAAGGCAGTTCTACAGTAATTAGCCAAAAGAAACCTCCCCTCTAACCTCTCATTCTTTACAGCCTTTAAACAGCATCTTTTGAAAAATTAAGGTATTACCCTTCAAACATAATGCTGTAGACACCTTCCCCAACATGAGATCCAGTTTTATATTATTTCAATTATATGTCACGTAAAAGTGACCCTTAATGTCTCATACTTGGAAAGATACAAAATCCCAGCCCACATTTGAACCTGCATTTCAGAGCTTGCACTATAATAGGTCAAACCAATACAATGTCCAAAACCACCCTCTGCCTCTGGGAAAGTTCAGATCCAGATTCAGATTTGAACTTTGCAGGTCGAACCAAGCCCTTAAGGTAATTACCACTTAAAACACCCGACTCCCTTCTGTGAGCTGTGCAAACCTTTCTGGGGAGAAAAACATCTTCCTAGTGCTGCAGCATGGAAGACAAGGCAGTTGAAAATTGAGCCATTACACTTCACCATTTTGATGGCAAAACTCCTAGGGATTTTGGTGTCAATGCAGAGACACTACATGTTATTTGAACCAGCAAATAAAGATATAAAGATCAGAGAATTAAGCTGAGCTGTTAGTGAACTTTCTTGTCATGTACATTTGCTTCACTACTCGTGAAAAGTTGTTGTTTTAACACACTTACAGAAATGTAGCATTCCAAAGAACATTTTGCTCAAGTGCATGGGCATGCTTCCAAGCAGAAGACAAACTATCTGAAGATTATTGAAGCCATTATTTAAGAGCATTCACCTAATTCAAACTTGAGACTCACCCTCTGCTCTCCCCTTTCTCAAGCTAAAATCCCCAATATAGTGCAATCAACTAATTTAGGAGGACAGGAGGGAGCCAAAAGTTTGTGTGATCTCTCTTTTGTTCTACTGAGTAATAAGTGAGGGATTCAAAACCTCAAAACCTGTGAAATAAGATTTCTTGGCTAGCCACCAGTTTCCCTCCAAATTGTAAACAGTAAACCACAGTCTTAACCAATTTTGCAGGCTTGGACTTTTGGACAAGAAGCAGCAGTACCCCACAGGTAGTCTGAGTACAGATGTAACTCAGAATAAGGAACCTGTACATAGTCCTGTTATTTAGAGCCAGAACTCTCAGTTCGTTTCTGGGCCAAACTCCAACACAGAGATGATCTTCTCTATAAAAGCAATTTACACATAAGATATGGGATAAAGAAGCATATGATCAGATTTTAGTTTGGTTATCAGAGCATTTCTGAGGTCAAATGCAAGGAAGCTTAAATGGAGAAGACCTGTCACTGTGCATAGGTTTACCTTACTGCAGTTTTCAGAATTCACAGCCAAACTCCTTCCCAAAAGGCAAAAGAGGTCTCTTCAAAAATTTGGAAGTAATAGGAAAAATAAATGCCCAAGGCCAGATTTGAACCTTATCTGTTAAAAAGGTGAAGTAGGTAATAAAGGTCAGGTTACTTTTGAGACCATCTTCAGTTTAGATCTGCACAAAAAGCTTTCTTTTTGACCAATGTGGAATCAGTGTCAAGCTGTGAAGACATTGTCCCCACTGTGCCCTCCCCCACTTTCAGAGGCTTATTATTCTCACTCTTCTGTAACAATCCCAGCAGCAGTTTTATTCCTTAAGCAAACAGAAATCATCCTGTGACTTAGAAATACATCAGCTCTTGTCATCAGCTCTGACCTACAGAACCAAGCCTCCAGTTATGTCACTGTCTCAAAGAGTGACAGGTAGGTTGCCAGTGATTTTAATTGTCTTGATTTAAGTAAAAAACCTTAAGTTCACTTCCAGAGTGGCTCAAATTGCCAGGACAAGCAGAAAAAAAAAAAAAAAAAAAAAACAAAACAAAGAAAAAAAAAAAAAAAAGGACCTGCATATCCATTCAAAGGCTCTTGAGGGAGCTGCTAAGATACAAGTCATTTTCTTAATCTACCATTTCCACTCTATCAGATTCAAGCCCTTCTTCCTTTGAGCTTAGTCCCTCCCTTCCATCATAGTTACAGTACTGCAATTCTTTGGAAGAAGGGACTATTTCCCTGGTATTGCTGCATTTTTCTACCCAACTGCCATTCTGGCTACTTTACTGAGTTAAAAACCAAAATGTTCTCTTTTTTTTTTTAATTACTGTATAAGCTATACAACACTTTTACCTTGAAAGATAACCATATTCCCAATCCCATGATTTCAAAATTCATTCTTTTATTTTGTTCATATATCTTCTGAAATAAGCTATGCAGCTTATTATTATGCAGGGACAACACTAAAATCCCTCCTTGGACTAGAGTCCATTAGCCCTACTGAACAGCTTACCTAGAAATGCTACATGTAAGTGCCACATATTGACTTGTATGTTTATTTCACAATAATAAAGAAAAATGAATAATTAAGAAGATTTCAGGACGTAGCATCTAGCAGCAGACAAGCTATGAGCCCATCCTCACCAGCAATCTAAGAATGTTTAAAACACTCTGGATTCAACTGCTTGTTGAGAAAGGAGAAGGAGAACAAAGCTCAGAGTCCCAGCTCAGCTTCCAGGCTCTGCTTCCGTCATCTGGTAAGTTTTCAGACAGGATCTCAGCCTGCCTGTCATTGCAGACTGATGTTTCACAGCTGCTGGCAATGTTCTGCACTGCTAAAGAAATGAATCTCGACCACCATGGAAAGTGGCTCTTCTCCTTATGAACCAGCAGCAATTTCAGTATGTAAAAAATCAGCTAGGACAACACCTGGGAAGGCTATTGGAATGCCTGCAAAACTAGAAACCACATACAGCCTGCAGAAAGAGACTCCCAATGGGAGCAAAGAATATTTTTCATTCAGCTGTGTACTTAAGCTGTCCTTCAAGAGTCTAATGCCCTCCCCTACTGAGACACATACCTGAGGGGAAATGGAGACACACCTAAAAGAATCAGGGGGAATAAATGGTTTCTTGGTATGGTCATAACACATAGCACCAAAAACTACCTGTTACCAAAAAACATGACTACTTAATACATTTGCTGAAGAATGATCACATTTTTACCAAGTACCAATAGCAGCTGGCTATAGGGATGGCTGGCAGGCAGTTTCAAAGCAGAGTCTCCAAAGCTCATTTTGACCAGGAGACACCTTCATGAGTCAAACGGCACAGAAAAGCTTTGTGTGGTAAATACAACCCAGCAATTACACAGCTGTAAATCCAGCACTTCCTTTTTTTTTTTTTTTTTTTTTTTTTCCTACAGAAAAGGATCAAGGTAATGAAGATGAGGGGAAGAATTGAAATAACCTTATTCTTCAGGAAGATTAACAATTGAAGGGAAATAAGCTGTAATAAACACTGAATAAAGAAGAATTAGGCTCTATATCTGTGTCATAAAAACGGCATCCAAATGCATATCAATATAGGCTACAACAAAACTACTTGGAAAAGCTATTGCCAATCCATAGAAGGGATGCTAGGCCGTCTTGTTCCAAGAAGGAGTACTTTCTGTATTAATGAACTGAGAAGAGGGAGGTGAGTTAGAGCAGGCAACGTAATACATGGCTGCTCCACAGTCCTGGCACTAAGCTTCACAGGGAAACTGGAGAGAATAGGCAAAACACAGAGAAACAGACTACCAATATTATACAGGCTGCATAAACCACAGTCAGCAAGAGCTGGACTAGTTTGGAGTGTTTGTTGGTGGCTTTTTGTTTTAATCCAAAGCAGAAACACCTCTAAAGTGCCAGCATTACTTACACTGTAGAGTGAGTGATGAGATCAAGAAATCAGCAATAGCTAGCACTGAGAATGTTTACAACTAGATTGAAGGGCAGGAAGTAGAGGAAGAGATGCTTAACATTTTTATAGCTTCGTACTTGGTAGAAGAACTCTTTTATATCTCACCCTGTAAACACTAGAAGTATTATAGATACTGCAGAATTTTAAGCTGCAGTATCTTAATTTTGAACCATCTTCCATTTGGCTCACTGCCTTGAGTGCCATTTGAAATAAAACAGTGAGCAAAAAAGTTTCCACACAAAGAAATATTTTGCTTAAGGCACCATATCTCATAGCAAGATTTTTAGCACTTGACATTGCCCCAAACTTTGAGCAAAGTTTGCAAAAAGCTCTATAGCACTGTCAACAGCTGCCTGATCACTGCTGGCAAAAGCAACAACCACCTTATGATTGTTTAGTTTAGCCTCTCTGGTTTTATTCTACCTACAATATATCATTTTTTTTTCCTTTTTTTCCAGGAGCCACTGCTCTGATGTGAAGTATTCTCTGTTTCCATACAGCCCAACAGACACTCCCCTCCTCAGCTACCTCCCCTGAAAGGCTGCTCAAAATCCACAATCAACTTCCACCATTTCTAGGCTGTGCACGAGCCCAGATAGCTGCAGCTGTGGAAAAGGGAGCACATCTGAAATGCCTAAAGGAACCGTGATTCTGATCAAGTCAAAAAAATTAACAATTGTTATGCAAGCTTTATATACTAAAAACAAGATCCCTAGCTTTGGAAACATTTCTGAAGCTACCTGGTAATATACAGTGAGCTGGGCAAGGGGCACAGAATGGTGTGGTTGCAGCACCACTCTTTCTTCTTTCTCTCCCCACTATCACTCACATTCCCCTTTACTGCTCTCCTTCTAGCCCTGGTCTCTTCAAGGTAAAGACTCTATAAATTCTCCCACATCTTCAAGGCCTGTAAGTGGGGGGTTGGAGACAGCAGCAGCAAATTTGCCAGATCAATGGCCATTTGAAATTCAGACATATGGCTGAAGCCCTACAGCTGCATGTGTTAATTACCACACGTGTCCCCTGTAAAGCAGTCTGTTAAACACAAAAAGAAAACAGAGGAGAAAAAAGCCTTTCCAAGGGATTAAGTAAATAGTCTAAATTTTTGACCCTGCTCCCCCAGACACATGCCTGTGTATAAGCTGCCTTCCTTTCTCCCAACACCTGCATGCTGAGGAAGCACAAGACCCCTGCCACCTCTAGCCATGTGCAGCCAGCCTATCTCAGAGTGTGCTTTCCCCCTTCCAGCTCCTCATTTCCAGCCTCTTCTCTCGCCAGCCCCTCTCCCTTTCTCCTTTAGAGGACTCATTCCTGGCTGACAACCAGACTAGCCTTGGGCTTACAATACGCCTTTTCATTTCCTTGCAGGCAAAGAGAATGGATACCTCACTGTTATATCTGTATTGCATGTGTGAAAATGAAGAAAAAGGAGGGGAGGGGGAATATATGTTTTTCCACTGCTCGTTTCCACAGGTTTTTTTCCTCCCTGGATCATTAAAGAGGAGTGTCAGAGCTTTAGCAAGTGAGCACAATTTTGTTCTCTAACTACATAGCCCCAGTTTTTTCACCCCAGAATCTGAGTATTGTCTAAAGGAGGTTTTCTATTTGATTATGACACCAAAGGAACAGTTCTTCTCTGTGAGGGAAGGAATGGAGAACAGAGGGAATCAGATACAGTAACAATACTGCTGGAAGGACCTCCAAAGGAGACTCCTGCTTCAGAAGGAAATGTGTATGTACAGAATAAAGCATCTCGGTGTACACAGGGTATAAGTGACAACACCTTCTCAACACTGAAATATTTTTATTTTAAAGGTGAAGGTCAATCCTCAAGTTACAGACTGCCAGACATCTACAGATGCATTGCTCAAAATGAACCAGAGATAGATGATTTTAAGAATCATCTAATTTAATGGCATATTTGTGAGAAGCTGAACAGCTCAGATGAAACCTGTCAAGTCCTTACACAAATTGCTTTGCTGCAGCACCCGAAGGTCCCATCAGAAACTTGAGCACTGAGCTGAGCACAGGAACATGTAATAAAAGACACGGACACTGCCTAGAAAAATTCAGTCTGTGGGGAAGACTTCTCCCATCCTTAGCCTTTATCAAAGCATTTTGCAGTACAGCTCCCTTGCAGTCAGCATAGAAGAAAAGTCCAGATGAGCACACAGAGGAAAGCTATTATTCCAGATAGATCTGCTGTAAAGAAGCTTTAATTTCCCTAGATGCCATCCCAGGAACTTGAGCAAACATTGGGGTTGTCTCTCCAGCTTCTCCCCACCTTATTTAAGGGCACACATGGTCTGCATGCATTCAAGATTACCCATCACAATTTCATAGTTTATTTCTCTTATAGAGAAACTTTGACAGAGCTCAGGGGGCAAAGGAGTTGAAAGAAAAGTATTTCCAGCCCCTTGACCAAACACCTGCACCACGACAAAACACATTTCCTGGTGCATTACTCTGATTTGAAAGAAAACAACACTAACATTCAGATGTCTAGACTGTATAAAGCATGAGAAGAATAATGTCAACTCTTTAAAAAGAGAAAAGGTTTTGAGCCTACATAAAGTATTTTAGCAACAAATTTAAACCAACTGACAGATGCCAAATTTATTCCATTTCTCTGCAAGCTGCAATGATCAGACACCAGAAATCCATGTATAGCACATAAACAGTTAATAATACCTTAACAGATGTTGTTTAATCAATTGCTAGTCTACTTGTTAGATCTACTCACCAGGCTGCTCAATACTATGACTTAATAATTTAAAAACATTTACAGCTGTTCTTAAGACATTACAGACAGGACTTGTCTGTAGATTGCTATAATAACACTTGTAAACTACAATTTTATTAAGTCATATTATATAGACTAAGCTACTGATTGGAACTGCTACTTTTTAGATGAAAGCAGAATTCTTGCATTGTATCAAACAAAATACACTTTAAAACAGAATTTGCCTTCTTTTATACTTGCCAATGAAACTTTCTTCAGTCTCAAATTTGATACATATGTTCTGAGGCCCACAAAAAATGTCTTGATGAAAATAAACAATTTCAGACAAGGCAGCAATGTGGGGAACCGAAAGAATTGTTTTCAGTTCTACTGTTTATGTAACAAATTTGAAGTTTTACTTCTAGACTTTAGTATTTCAAAAATCTGTTTGCTTCATGTGATATATCTAAGTGCTTTTTAGAACATTGCTCTGCTCTGGAAAAGTTATCCAATATACACAGTATTGTAAAATTACATTCCTCTGTTCTCAAAAAATTGATCACAATTCCCATTTAAAGGCTGGGTTCTTGCTATCTAATAAAATCTGTTATGTTGGCAAACTATACTCTACCATACCTGTGAAATTGACTTCTTTCTACAGTTACATTTAACTGGAACTTAATAAATAATTTTGTAGATGATACACAGTATAGAGACAGCAATAGGAACCAGGGAGAATTCTGACTATTTACAAGCTGGCAAACCTGCTGATTAAGTTAAGAGCATTTTTTACAGAACTATTCTTATAATAGGGAAGCAAACTTCAATTCCATTGCTAAGCTTGCTTGGAAATACAAATATGAGCTAAGCAAAATCTTATGTGCTACAAATTCCATCTACAGAAATTTTGCTCACAGCTCACTTGAGCTATTGCAGGACTGCTTTTTTTTTTACACTAACCCCATAACTCCTCAGTCAACTGAGCTTTTATCCTAGTTTCACAAAAAGCAGCACATATTCATGCTTCTCCCATAGATTCTTTCCTAACTCCCTGATTTTAACAGAGTAGACTGAGAAACTGTCACCATCAATGTGTGGTAGAACAAATCAAGCTTTTGCTCATCTGAAGGACTTGCAGTACTCTTGTAGCACACACATATAGCAAATCGGTTGCTTTCAGGAAGCAGACTTAATACATATGTATAGTACAGTCTGACTTTCCACTGAGTTACACTACACACCCAGCTATACTGACAAGCATCAAATTGTTTGTGCACATTTTCACCACATGTGTATCTTTTACCTATAAAATACTTGAAAAACACATCAGTCCTGGTCTAGGAACATTACACGATGAAGTTAAACAGTTCAGAAAATGATAATTGCATGAAAATTCTCCATCTGGATTTCTAAATTAGTATATATTTTTTATTTAAATATATGCATTGAACATAAGGGATCCAGATGAATTGTTTCAGTAGCTCTGCAGACTTGCTACTTGCTAATGTTCTGCAAGAAATGAAACATAAGATGGTGTTCACCAACTAGAACCATCACTTGACTTCATATTGCCTTGATAAACTTGTATTTACTTCATCTTACTAATGAAAGCCACACAATATTCTTCTGCTGTATTCTCCACTAACTGCTAAAGACACCAAAGCATTTTCTGTGTTCATGAGGCTGGAGACGCAGTTGAAGCTCGATTTGTGTAACAGCACAGTTGTGTTTCAATACATAGCACTGGGTTGAATCCAGAAAGATCTGGAGAAGGTGAAGACCAAAGACCCAGTCTGATGTTTTAGTCACATTTCAATTTGATGGTTTATGTCAAGGTATTGTCTGTCTTCTGTGAGCCATTCAAGCCCCTGTGGAGGCCATGTGCTCTTCTCCCTCCAAGCTGAGGGCAGGTGAATTAGGGCCAGCTGCACCTGACTTCTTACCACCAGCAGACAAAGCTTCCAGGACCCCAGATACAAGCAGCTCCATTTATTATCATCAGCACAAGCCTCCTTTGCTTGGGTTTGCCTGAGGAGAGTGTTCGCCCTTTACCGCTCAGCCTAATTACTGACTCACACTAATGGCTCATTACTGATTCAAATTGCTCAGTCTCTTGGCTGCATAACTGGGCCATTAGCATTTTCTAGAGGTAAGACTCTTGGAAAAAAGCACGAAAAAAGCCACAGAATGGGCCAACTTGCCCACAATTGCAGCCCAGGATTTTCCTGCCAACAAAGCCTGCCTTTAAACTAATTTCTGACAGTTAAACACACAAAAAGGAACCCAATTCTACATGTTTAATTGGCAGGAATTTCAAGTTGCTCATCTTAGGTTTCTCAGCAGGAATTTCAAGTTGCTCATCTTAAGTTTCTCATACCGTTTCAGTGTTTTCTTGTACGCTGCAAAACTCACTGAGAAAAAACTTTTTGCAGCTCCATACAAGAGTCATGTCTACACATAAGATAGTAAGTGTACAACAAGCTCAGCCTGGGCTTTGCTTTCTGCAGGTCCATCAGAGCTTACATCTCACCAACAACTGTTCAGGCAATTGCAGATGCTATTGTCAGCTTTTGCAATAGGGAAACAAGACAAGTCAAAACAGGCCTGGAACATTTTGCACTGCAAAAGACTTTATAAAAGAAAAAGGGAGTTCATACTACTCAAGACTCTTCATGACTGACACTGAAAGGTACTCCTGCCCAAATTTACCCTGCAGTTGCATCACCTTTAAATCCCAGATTACTGGGATCCATCCTTTCCCACTTCCTTCATTTAGTTGGTTTGAAAATGGTATCATACAGTGTCCAGAACTGTAAACCACCATTAATGAACCAGTATCCCCACTTCAATATATTTCCTCTTCACTCACTTTTAATTCACTGTTTCCAGTTTTAGGAAGGAAGACCAGGTGAATTTACAGAGATAAGCAGTTACATGGATGTTTTTTACATCCCTCTGATTCCTAACCAGACTACTTTTAAAACCTTCTTGGTGACTGTAAAGGCACTACTCCTGATTGCAATATGCTGAATCCGAGCTAAAGCCCCAACTCTTTCCAGATAAATAAAAGAAAACTTTATTTTGTTCCATGTTTACTTCTTTTGTCTCAAAGTATGGCACAATGTCCCTGTGGCTGGAAAGGAATGCTCTGCATTCTTTAGGCAGGAAGAAATCCAGTAAGGTTGGCTCCAAGGATGCATTTCACTGCTTTTTAAAACATTAACAACATCCTAGAGGGAGAGACTGGGGAGATCCAGACCTCTAGAGGACAGCATGCATTTTCCCAGTGTCTCAGGACCATCAAACTGAGCAGCAACTGGAGCAAATTAATGCAAGAAGTTCCTTATGGGAAAGGACAGTACAAAGAGCAAAAGCAGGTTCTGTATATCCTAATCTCACTGAAGAGCAATTACATTTCTTGGGAACTTGTTCTTTGCTTATGGGAAAAATTCAGCACTAAAAGGACATGGGTAAGTGTCTGAGCCGCAAAGTCACACAGCAAGCATGCCCTGGAGGGCCTGGGTTTCCATTCCACCTCATGCAAACACACCTCCATCTCCCCAGGCCCAGGTCTGCTCTGCCTTCCAGCAACTGAACACTTCTCAGAACAAATCAATATGGCCTATTTTAAAGTTTTAGGTTTGGTGCCAATTTAATTTGATTTAAATTACCTTATGGGGCAAATTGTGTGACTAACTGGCATTGCATCACACAGCAATAGCAGCAATGTAAATATGGATAACCAGAGCACGGAATTTTGAAAGAAGAAGTATCTCTTGCCAGCATGCTTGCTTGTTCTCTGCAGAAAGCTCCACAGAACCACTTTCTGGAACTACATGCCAAGTCACATGAACATGAAGCCATTTTGTTTTCTTCTCATCAGTAATGAGAGAGCCTGTGAGTGGAATCATGTGTTACCTCGTATCTTCTGGTACTCGAACATACCTACTGAGCCCCAGAAATTGGAGCTTAACAGGAAGGAAAAGAGGGGAAAAGATCTGGAGAAAGATTTATTACCAGTAACCAGCCTTTTTCTCCTTCCAACATTAATTTGCTTCTTCTAAAGGCGAGCTAGTATGCTAGTAAAGTCTTCATTTATTACCCAGCAGCATAAGCCTACCCATCCACACTGTTTCTAAGGCAGAGCAGCCTCCACCCTTTTGCCCTGAAGACTTGAAAGGCACAAAGTTTATTAGCTCATATTTTACATTCCTGTATGAATGAGAAAAAAGAAATCACTTTTGAAAGTCTTAGCTATTCTTTGTCTTCCTCAGAGTACCTATTCTGAGCCAGATATGCTCTTTGACTACAAGATCCTCACTCAGGGATGGAGAGAGGGAGGAGTCTGCTGTGCAATGGGAAAATTCCAACAGCTCCCAAATCAGATGGCAGTTGCCCAAAGAGGTACCAGAAGTTTCCAGGCTGTGCCTCTACAACAGAAGAGTCATCACTGACCCAGTTCCTGCTGGACCTCTCTTCCTCCTGCCCTTTTTGTCACCTTTCAAAGGGCAATCTTTGTATCAAGTGTCTGAACACTCAGATAGAACAAATGGTTATGTTCATGCTGGCTTGCCATCAGAGAAGCCAGACCCGCAGCAACCACCTTGCTTCAAGAAAGCCAGGCTGTTCTTGATTCCAGCTTCCTTCCAAAAGGACTCGATACTGGAACTTTGAATCAAGGTAACTTAAGGCAAGGAAAAAAAAAACTGATAAGAAGGACGAATTCATTTTTAGATTAGTCATTTTCACCACAAGATGAAAAAGTAATGCTATGTCCATCAAACTTTAAACCAAATTATTACAGCTTCTAACAGCCCTCTTGATTTTAAAAGGCCCATTAAATAGCTTTTCATAAGTATTTTTCTAACATGATGGAATAGGGCCAGACTTGCTTATGTGTGGGTTTCTAGCAGATATGAACAGATTCAGAACTGCAGGAGACAGAAAGTTTACAAGACTGCTTGAAGCATTCTGGCCCAAAGGGAAACGTTTCCCCTTTGACAGCTACTGCACGTTTCTGCAGCCACATGACCAAGCATACCATGGTTGAAACAGGATGCCACAGGCAGCACCAAGGAGAATCAATTTATATTACAAATTTTAAATTAGTTCATACCATTTACAGTTTTCTTTTTGCTTGTTCCAACCCTTGAGTTAATAAAGGGAGTGTGGAAGAAAAAACAAGTTCAGATGTTTTCCCATTTTGCTCCTGTTTCTCATGAAATCCAATGTCAGCTGCTTTCAATTCTAGACCAGGACTACCCAGGTAAAAAGTCTACAAATAACTCCAAAATAATGCAGATTTCAAGAGCTATTTGATTTGCTTGTACTTCAGGCTAGACTGGCAATGATTGCATTAACAGAATTATAACCATGTGTTCAGGTGCCAATTACACATTAATGCATAATTACACGTTTAAAGAGACATATCCTTACCCAAAATAAGAAACAGGCTTCAGTATTCAGTCTCAGCTAAGTAGTTTTCCTTGCATATTTCTTCTCCTTACCTTAAGCTATTATATTCAAGCAATAGGCTGCAGAGCAGATATGCTCAAAATACATCTCTACTCTGAACAGAGCAATCAAATCCCCATTAAGTGCTTTCAGACCTGACTGACATTCCCAGCATGGAAGGTGTCCCTGTCAGTGTTTTCCTTCATTCTGAAGTGTCAGGAATAACTGGTTTAGAGAGTTAGCACTAAAAATCCTGCTTTGCTTATCAAAAGAGGAACTTGTCCCAGGACAGAGCATTCATCCTCATCAGCAGAAGTAAGGATGCATTCAGCACAGTTTTCCTGGAGTACAGACACAAACTCAAAACTTGACTCTCCACTGGGGCTAGAGGGGAAAAAGGCTGAAAATTAGGGTGTGAAAAAGGCCTAAAGACATATTTGAGTGCTCCTCAATGTATACCTCAGTGGTGAACCCTCCCAAAGCTATTGCAGCGAATGCAAACCAGAGGACACAGGGAAGAGCTCTGAATATTCACAGCAGAAGAACAATGACCCATCTAATGCTTTGCTCAGGAAGGGCAAGGACTGAAGATAGGAGTGTAAAGAAGAAAAATCAGTGCCTGCAAGGTGTCCAAGCACTGCTAAGGTTTAACCCAGCACTGCTCCAGCTGGCCAGAGGGTTTTATGCACTGTTAAAAAACCCCAACTTTCAATGCATACAAAGCCACAGCCATGACATTGGCACTCCTGTTTCCCAGAATACAGATCATACTGACAACCTTCCTAATCTCTAGGGATTTTACTGAGCAATGCTCAATATGTGACTTCAAGGTGAGCAAGCAGAACTTATTCTGGACCAGCCATTCCTTCGGGAAGCTCAGCTTTCTTGTACTTTAACTCAACTGAGAAGCACAGAGCAGAGAAGACCCTTTTCTACTCCACAGGGAGCAGAACAGTCATCTTACTCCTCCTCCTGAAGGGGAGCTCTAGTGGCACATCCACCCTTGTACCCTGGAGCTGGTTAGGAACCCATGTTCTGAGCTACCTTAAGGGACTTGGCTAGGCAGCTGCTGTTACAAAAGTTGGTGAAGCACAGGACTCCACTCACCTTTCCTTCCCGAATTACCCTGGCTTGATGGTTTATCAGTTACAGAACCTAGAGGGGAGAAAGAAAAAGAAGAAAAGACATCCATTTAGATGCTGTACGGTCACACAAAGTATATGATGTCTCAATAATACAGTCTATATCTCAACCCATAAAGCATCTATTTAACTTGTCAACAGTTCTGTTTAAGACTCAGAGAGCCTGTGGCTTCAACCAAATTGAAAAGTATAAGGAAGTTTTATGCATTAAGACATTAAATTGGGATAAGGGTAAACAAGAAATCTTTAGTAGCTGGATCTAGTGATTTGAAAGACCTCAACAGAGCATCATGCTAGTAAGAAACCTGGAATAAATCCAAGGGCAAGAATGAAAGATCAGTAAGAGTCACTTTCATTTGCAAATGTCAGGAAGAACAAATCAAAAGCAGATGGGGAGAGTGTGCAGGGAATGCAAGCACAGTATTCCAGAGGAAAGGGATTAAGTGGGACAATTTTCAGAAAATGGATTTCAACCAACCCCAGAACATCCCCAGCTGTTTGAAATGGGACACTGAATAAGAGCCAGCATGTACTTGAACAGAACACATCTCGGGTTGTTGACTTTAACTTGGATCTTTACATAGTATGTATGATTCTCTGCTTGGTACTGCACTCTACTTTAGTGCTTCATCACAGTTTTCTACTAAAACTTGACCAGGTAATAAAAGCTAGTCAAATAAATCCATTACCAATGTGTATAAAAATCTGACAAGCATTTTTTTTAATAGCTTTATTCACAGGAAACTGATTCTTCTATGTACCATTACTGAACAATTCTAATGATTACTGAACATTCAGGAAACATGGATCAAAAGTCAGCTTTAAAGAAGGTATCTCTGACAGCCCCAAGAATCTGATCAAGACAACCTCTGAAGGCAAACTATTGCCTGGACACTTTCACTTGCAGATCAGTTCATCACAGATCTACTGCTGAATTACAAGTGGTAAGCACAAACTCTGTATTAGTCATCATATGTCTAACATCTGTGTCCTACAGTACAACATGACTTTCCTTTTCTGCAACATGATTTCATAAACAGCACAAGACTAACTGAATAGATTAGTAAAAGTCTAAAACATGCCCTACCAAAATGATATACTGTAAATGGTGTCATAAAGTCACATTCTAAAGGTTTAAGCCAAATTATTGTAGGATTGCACCTTAGACTAAAATAGGATATTAATTTTTTTTCTTTCCACATGCCTGTGATAAACCAAGCATCTCCTCAAGGTACATTGGGTCACAGCTCTCCCACTCAACTCAAACCCTTATGCAAGTCACTTATTACCACAAGTAATAAGTGCAAGTTTGCTTATTACCACAGAACACCCTACAGCCAAGAGGACACCGTATAAGCTGAGAAAAAATCAAAGCCCTAAAGGTTTGACTGCTGTCATGCTCCTATTTAAAGGGCAAACACTGCAAGGTGTCAGAGAACTGTACTAAAAACCCTTGAGGTGCAGACTGTAGAGCATGAAGACATGTGGCATCACTGAACATGTCAGAAACACACTCCTATGCTTACTGCCTTTTCCTTCTTTAATTTTTTGGGGAGGAGACAGGAAAGTGAGAAGGCAGCATAATTCCAGTGTTGCCCTTCAATTCTCCCCAGAGTACAGAACAACCCTGCCTGTGTTTACTGTGGTTGTCACAGCAGGACGGTTCACAACAGCTCACAAAACAAGACCACTATTGATCAGGGCCATACGAAAATCTGGAGCCCAATCTCATTCCACTCGAGCCATGGAGTACCAAATCCAATGGTGTGGAGAAGAATGAAAAACAACATTACTCTTTTTTAAAGAAACTTGTGGATTTGGTGTCAATAAACTGCTGAGCAACAAAGTAATGTCAGGCTGAGTGCCCAGAAACACATCACTTAATAAACATGAGTAACAGCCTGGGTCTGGACCTCCCTCTTGTGAGCTGTGGCACGAGCCCAGTGTTGTCCACCACGTGACACCAACACAGGGATCCTAAACTAAGCAATGTGGCCAAAAGACCCAAATTCATTATAACAGCAGGACCCCAGAAACTGACAGTTTTGCACAGAACCACCTTCATGAATTAACAGAAATCACTCTGTACAAAAAATTACTCCACATTCCACAAAATACAGCCCAAGAACCATTTCATTACAATACAGCTCATGGAAAAAAGTTATCCCATCCGTTCAGCAAATCTTTGGTGTTGGTGTACACAGCAACACTGACTCTTGCCTTGGCTGCCACAGGTTGTCACCTTAGTGGTTTTTCTTACTGAGCCTTGCAGAAATGTCTGTATCCTAATTGCAGGGTGGACATGCCAGAGTCCAAAGTGCAGCATTAAGTGGGGTAAACTGGCCAAGTCACCTGAAAGATTGGGCTCTCAGAAGGATGCATTCACCCCAACCCTCTGGTTATCAAGTTAGCATTTGCTGAAGCCAGTCCCACAGTACCTGAACATACAGGAGTTTTGTTCTGTACAGAAGAGCCGCTAATAGGTTTGCCATCAGGTGTCACACACCAGCAGTATCCAGTGTAGGTATGGCACTGCACCTGTTTAATAAAACAAAGAGCAGGCATTTCATTTCTCGCTCTATCACCAACCACTTTATTATCATTCAGCATCTTATTGCAAGTCCCAACCCAGAGGTATCACAAACACATGCTTCAGAGCAAGGAGGTCTTACAGAAGAGTACCTTTGATATGATTATCTTTTCTTCCCTCACCACCCCCCTACACTCCAAGAAAGGTGATTTCTCCTACTCCAACTCCTGCAGCTGAAACTCAGAAGGCAAAAGAAGTTACAAGTAATCATCTGAGAACACTTTAGCTGGGAGATGCAGCAGTTGTATCTCACCTCGTTCCACCCTCTGCTACATCCCACTTACTGTTTACTATTAAAAACCTGTCCCACTGCATCCCAACTGGGTTATGCAGAGGCCACCCTATCCCAAATTCCATAGCCACTGCTTGAGAGCACCATCTGTAGGCATTTTAGAAGCATTTTGTTCAGTAATGGCTGGAAAAGGGCAATACCGACTTGCTTAACAAACCTTCTCCAGACAGATTTAAGCTCTGTTGTGTTACTATGTCAAACTACACAGCAGGAGCAAGATCCAACATGCTAGCTCCTCATATATTGACATGGACTTAAGAACATTTGATGAATGTTCGAGTGAGTCAAAAGGTACACAGTATAAAATTCATCTTGATTGACTTTAAAGCTCTACTTCTGAACTGAACATCTAGAACTGCCCAGTTCCTTCCTTCACCACAGAAACACACCAGAATTACGAATTCAGATACAGAACCTCTCAAATAAGGGTAAGTTCTAATCTTGCAGACTGATCTTAGTAACATCTATGGAGACATTAATTCAGCACCACTAAAATTTCATTCAGCCTAACAAATCTAATGATAGCCTTTGCCTCAGCTTCCAGAGTAGCCAGCAACTGGATGAAATTCAGGATGCCTTTGACATCTTTGAGATAAAAGCAAACTGCCATTGTACAGGCATCTGTGTAAACACTAACAGGTCTCAAAATTCTTTCTAACAAGCATACTTTCAGCTGGAGTTAAATGTGCACATCAGTACCTTGAAATGGTATAGAAGCACATCCTGTTACTATAAACTCGAGATGGCTCCTTCGATACATTTCTGAAAAAAGCCATTAAATGAGACCATTTCAGAAGTTGCCTTTTTATTTTACTTGTAAAATTAATTCTGTTCATTCTTTTTCCAAACAAGTTCACTGAAACCAATTTCCAATTCCAGTCCTCTTCACACAGAAGAGAAGAGTGATGGGGTGTTTGTGCTGGTCCCCTCATTAGGGATCCTTCAGAGCAAAACCAGTCATTCCCCCTCGCTGACAGCTGGCTTCAATGCCCTAAGGTAGCAAAGTTTGTACAGAGACTTAATGACAGTTTTTTTTAAAGGCTTTGAATACCACATAAAACATGATCTAAGAGCAATTATAACAGAGTACGTCGTGTTTATCTTGGGTTTTACTAAAGTGCAAATCAATCATTTTGCCTCAAGCATTTACTTTTAGTAGCCAAAATCAACAGCTATCTCATGTACCCGTGTTACTGCAGTCACTGTCACTGCTATTTGCAGATTCATTTTTCTTCTCTCAATATATCACAATACTGATGGCAAATTACTCAAGAGTACTATGACTATAATAAACAATAATCAAGTTAGAAAATATTTGTTATTGCTCAATGTTATCAATTGAACACTAAAAACAAATGTGATGGATCTGTTTGGGTTTATGTTTAGAGTTTATCTTTGCTGATCACACACACACACACACACAAGACTGCATTCCCAACAGCACAAGAAGATGCATTAATTGTAAAAATCCTACCAAGGGATAAAGCTAAATGCCAGGATAAGGTCTTGAATTGTAGGGCAAGATTATTCCATGTTACGTTATATAAAACAACCCAGTGTACTCAGCATTTAAAAAACTCAAGTACTAGTCACTTGATAGTCCTTTAGCCAAACTTTCGGAAAAATAACAAAGTACATGGCAGAGGAGTCAAAAAAAATGTATTGACACAAATTCAGGACAGATGCATTAAGAGTATGTTACATATCTCAGTGGAGAGCTACAAATTACATATGCTCATTTATGGAAGCCAAGCACATTACACCCATAAAAAAGTGAAGTAATTTTGTAAATAACTAGGCTAAGAAATGCTAGTCTTCCTTGGACTGGTATCCCATCACCTTTTCTCCCCCATGCTGCCATTAACAAAAGAAAGAAATTGCCATTAGAAAAAGGAAGGGGGGAAAAAGAAAATCTGAGACTGACAGCACTCAGCACTTTCACCACAACCACAAGTTTTACTGCAGTACCAAAGGGCTTCCCTTCTACAGATAACAGCTGCAATTAAAGCTCAGCCATTATCCTAAAGGCCAGACAGTTAGCCATGAAGAATGGGCACTGCAGAAATCTCCAGTGCAGTTGTTTTTCCTGAATGTCTTCACACTGAGACACCTTTCACCGTGATACCTGACCAGGTCTCAGTACAATTTAGAGTGGTGATAACAGTGGCCTACAGCCTAGAGTTTGCATCTTAAAGGCTGGGAGGGAAAGTAAACTCTTCATCACTTACATAGTACTGGCATGCCACTGAAAAAAGCGTAAAGGCAACAGCTGATCCAGTACACTGTCTAAGCACTGTGTGTAAACAAACACAAAATGTTGACTATTTCAGAGCACCTCCAGCAATGAATATCCAAAATTTGGGGGTTTACTTTAAAATTTTCCATTGACCTTACATTTGAGCTTTTATTTCTGAACAAAATTTCAACTGTCAACCCAAAATTCGACCTCATTGTCATCCTACTCCCAAAGTAGTGAGATTTTTAAACACTTATCTTCAGGTAAGTAAGTTTGCAACCATGACAGATGTTTACTGCACAGATCTAATCTTCAGCTAATGAGTTAATTTTGACTCTATCAAAATACAAGTTAGAAAAAATGTGTTTGACTTTTTTGGCACTCAATCTTCTAAAACTAAGCATTGAGGCAGAGGAAATACAATCTTATATACTTAATAGATTTGATTGTTAACCAAGCTGCAGTTACAGAACGCGCCTGTTACAGCTGGAAAGGCACACGACAGAATTCGGTATCTCAGATTAACACACAACAGCTGTATTGTATGTTACATAATAGGAAATCAGATAAATAAAACCTGTAAATCATTTGAGGTCTTCAACAGATACCCCACTAACATCTACATTAAAAAAAAAAAAATCCAATTGCATTTTAAAGCACTACAAGCAGCCAAATCCCTGATCATGCAGAAGGACACTGTTCCTATTTTTCATGGAGAGATAGGTCATCTTACCTGTGTCTCAACTAAAGGATGAAAAGCATGAGGGGCAAACCCAAGAAAAATTGCTCCAGATCACCACTCCCCAAATTAAAAGTGTAGCAGCAGTTTCTCTATTCCACCCTGCCATTACAACGTGTGAAATCAAACAGTAGCCTATACACTGGCCAAATACCTGCTCTCATAAAATTCCTTACAATATGTAAGCACGCCATTCTTTGGGTTTCTTCAGTATCTCACTGACAATGCCAGGATCTGATTCCCAAGTAAAGCTTCTAAACAAGCAAGCTTCTAAAGTAAAGCTTCCAGACAAGCAAGCAGCATCCCTTTATAACTATTTAACAAATAAGGATCAAGGGGATGTTGCTCAGACAGAAATCTGAGTGAGAGAGAAGTCATATACACATATGATGGAGAGAACAGAGGCAAAGCAGCAATTCTGTGACGGCTGAAACCAGCTTCCATGGAGTTACAGGAAGAGGTAGTTGCCTGTAATAGGCTTGAAGGAACCTTGGACAAGCACTGGGCTGACAACAGGAACACTCAGACTAGCCTCTCACTGCTGCTCAGATGAAATGTTTAGCAACCCATTCCTCTCCCATCACAGATCAAACAAACACTGCCTGGCTCCTTCCACAATGGAGGGCAGAGATGAGAAGGGAAGAACATTCATTCTGTATTGAAAGCTATACTTCTATGAGAAAAGAAAAAACACATTCAGTTTTTGAATGGCACTGCCGAGGCTAAGGGCAGGAAGCAGAGCTACTGACTGCATTCACATTCACAGCACCAGGCAAGGCTCCAAACCCTGGCTGCATCCAGGTGCTCCTTGTAAACACTGTGAAAACAGCTAAATAAATAGCTCCAAGTCAGCAGGTCATCCAGTCTGACCCAGGGAGCAGAAGCCAGTGTGATGCAGCAATTCTTTAATCAAGTCTTTCCTTTGGTCAAGCCTCTGAGACTCAGCTAGAAAGTCCTCTGAACCCACAACTGCACACTGGCCTGATGGCTATATATCTTAAATCTGCATGGTGATCCTCTGTTCTGGTGCACATGTCTTGCTATAATGCTTAGACTCTGCATCTTGTAATACTTTTTGCTACATTAAGAGTCAGCTGATTATTGTCAGAAACCTGCCTTACCTTTATAGGCAATTTTAGGGGAGCTATGAATTAGTCTGCATCTTGTATTTAAGCCTCTTTGGGACTGCAGCCCCTTAAACAATTCTTGTCACTTTTTCTGTTCTCCACTCCTATTTAATTATTCACAAATGGTGCTGTGCAAATGTTCCCACCAGGGCTTTATGCAGCACCCACCTCCCTCAAGTCTATGCACCACTCAAGAAATGGGAATTTCACTGTTCATACCACCAGGGGAAAAAATGACCTGAAGTAAAACAATCTTAATTGTGATCAAGGGCATTCCCATCACACACGCTGGTACATAGGTTATTTTTAGTTCAGGAAAAGGGTCCTCAAGAGAGGCTTTCTGCTTCTGACACAGAATGTGACACTTTGAAGCCAAGAATGACCTTACATTGTCACTTCCCCTAAGTATGTCTACTCTTGCTTTAAGAACCTGTTCCTTTGCTATCTCAACTGGCACTTCTTTGAAGAAACACCATAAATAACCAAAGTTCTTACCTCCTTACCCACTCATGGTTTATCTTTAGCACATACAAATGAGAGATACAATGAAAGCCACAGGAAGAAGGCTAGTGTTTAAGTAGCAAACCTGCAGAGCAGTATTCACAGAAAGCTACAGCTACCATCATTTATAGAAGGGATATCTTTTCATAAAAAAAAAAAAGCCAGAACTACTTACCACTTAAAAACAAAATGCTTTTTAAAAAGTTTTTTTTTTAAATCTAGCAAGACAGACTGTGTTCTTCTGAAATGAGAGGTGAATTCTTTGAGAGCATAGTATTGCTGGAATCTGAGCACTGGATAATGGAATAACAGACAGCATCCCGGGAATGAAGGATGTCTATGCAGTACCTTGCTGCATTAAGAAGTTTGTAATTCTGCCCAGCACCACACTACCCTAGCCAATACAGAGGAGCAGACTTGGATCATGAAATCACACTGAAAGCTGAAAGGGGTCCCCACATCTTTAGAAAGGGCTGTTTGGGGAACCTGGGAGAAAACAGAACTTTTTATGTGCATTAGCATAGTGTAGAGTGAAACTACTGGTATGGACCATAATACTGATCTCTCTTTCCAAGCAGACTTATATTACAAGATGTGGTATCTGATAATGCAGAACTGCTCTGATAGCCAGCCCCTCATTAGAGGGGCTGACTGTCAGACCTGTCATAAGATCACAGGTTTGACTGATGCACTCATTTTAACAGAAATCTCAGTGCTACATCATAGCTGCACCAGGAGGGAGATTTTAAGAACCCTAAATTCAAAGAAACTTTCCAAGGAGATTTGTCCTCAGTTTTATGCAGACTTGTAAGGAAAAGAAACCACAACTAGACAGTGGAAGGTGGCAGCAAACAGTAAGACATACCACAAAGTCCCACAAAACTACACCCCCAAGGCAGGATTAACATTATTCATGTTCATATTAATCTCTCTGAAACAGATCCCATTTAAAATCTCAGCAACCTTTTCTGAAAAACTGCTTGGGGAAAAAGTATGAAGAATGCAAGTCTCCCTCAGCCCATGGCAACAAGCCCAATGGCACTAGGCAGCAAAAGAAAGTGTGCAGATTACCCACTAGCGCCTGTTGTTTATGAAGAACAGATCACAGCAGGTTAAGTGCAGCATAGAAAAGGAATGGCATTTATGGAAAATATACAGCATACCAGCAAAAAAAGGCAAAAGTCTTGGGAACACAAACTAGTTTTAGTCATGGTTAATTCTGCACAAAAGTGACCTCAGTTTTCTACAATTAATCAAATTACTCGTATCTAACAAACATTCTTATGTTGTGAATAACTCAAATTTTATCTGCCTGCTTATATTACTGTGGGCTAAGTGTAGAGATTTTGTTATAGGAAGCAATATTCCCCACACAGACTGAAATATAAAGACATAGCAATTCCAGAGGAGTTAATCAGATCTGCTTCCCCATTTACAGTCATCCCATCATGCCTGCAAGTGGCATCACTTCTCCATCCTGCAAATGCATGCCACATCTGTAGATGCCTAAGTAGCCCTAAAAGGGGACTTGATAAGATCTCCGCAATACACGAACTCAACAAGGGAAGCAGCACACATGTTGCATAGAAACAGTTACGACAGCCAGTGAACTGACAAGTGCTAGCTCCTCTTGATGCAGTACACAAACCCTATTATACCTAGTCATGCATACAAAAACTGGAAAACTGATCAGCTGAGCAACAGAATTGGTGGCAACACTGATTTCAGGCTAAATTTCACAGGCAATCAAAGCCAGACAGGTCATGCAAGTGTTTTAAGACATGTGTGATGTCTCTCTACAAAAGGGTTTAAATGCAAGCCAAACGAAGGCCTTTGCCTTTAGGCCCTTCTCCCTTTCACCCTTGTTGCCACATCCAACTATGGTAGATGCAGGAGGAAGTAAGCTGAGCGTGGTCTTCCTCCCGCAGCTGCTGCCCACATGGCACATGCCCTGGCAGAGGAGCTGCCTTCTCATCACCCCCTGCAGCACCTCCAGCTCCAAACCCAGCACTGAACTGGCGACAGCTCCAGCAGCTGCAAAGGGCAAACCTGAGCTGCTTTCAGAGGAACAGCCCCACTTTCAGTGTTTACCCAGAGTGATGGCAGTTTAGTTTTAATCAAG
This sequence comes from Melospiza melodia melodia, assembly GCF_035770615.1. Taxonomy (NCBI): domain Eukaryota; kingdom Metazoa; phylum Chordata; class Aves; order Passeriformes; family Passerellidae; genus Melospiza; species Melospiza melodia. The sequence goes on from NC_086199.1 coordinate 74,905,026, forward strand.
ATAATTACAATGAACTACAAAAGCAACAGCTCAATCTAGTTAAGGCCAAGCAGGTTCTCTGAACATAGATACTACTACCTAATTCTCCCACATCTGTACCGCTCTTGTTTTTCAGTCCTACAAAAATTTCAAGAATTCCCAACAATTAATTAGTTAAATTAAAAATCAGACTCTCGAAGTCTGGTGGCAAGGACAATGACGTGGGTCTGAATACTGCTGTGTTCAGTTGGCTCAGCAAGATGACCTAAAAGCAAGTAAGCTACGTCTTGAATGAGTGCTGTAACACTTCAGACATTTGATATTCTAAATATATGCATGCATCTTTGATCAGAATTTTTCTTCTACATAAAACTCCCTTTCAATAACAGTTACACAGAAAGGGGGAAGTTGTTGAAGAAGTCTCCCTAGCCAACTTTATTTATCTTGAAACATGTGCATCTGCTTAAGACTCTTGTTGGGATGGGGATTCCATGTTGAAGAGCACAATGGGTATTCTTCCTAGAAACTTCATTAAGAGATGCTGTTCTGTTGTAGACTTCCTATCTGAGATTTTGGAGTCTAGATGGAGCAACATTCAGGTATTGAACCAGAATAAACTAACAACAGTCCAGAGCTGACTTCAGCAAAGCCTCAGGGACTTCACCAGAACACAGCCTCCCTGTAAAGCAGAACCCAAGAGCTTCAATTCTCTGCACAAGAGATGCAGTATCAAAAAGTACCTCCACCAGATGAGATCTATTTATGAGTTGCTGGAAGCAAAACTGTTTAGACTGTTCACTAAAATTCTAGTCTTTATACATCCTTTTTTAAATCAAAATTTGATTTGTTTTGACCAGAAGCTAAAGGAAATATTTGTCTCAAAAGCAGGCTGAAACTAGTTAGCTTTCTTGGACATTATTTTTCATTTAAATCTTATGCAGGGACAATTACCTTAAATGCTACAATATAACTGATGAAGCTGGTTCATAAGGTATGTGGAACACAGGGTATTTTTATGAACCAAGGAATTATATGAATTTCAGTTAATTCCAGATACAAAGAGATCAGAGGCTTTTCTTCATCATGCCAGGTAAAACAAAAGCATTTTAGTGTTCACAGATAGAACTGAATGGAGGAAGAATGTGAAATACCACTTGGCTGCCAAGTGACACCACACAATTTTTGTAAGCAGTTTCATGCTGTCCCTCAACTGGCAACCAGCACTGGCTAAGGAATGTGCCAAGGAAAAGTCCAGCAAACTTCTCCACAATCCAAACACTGGTACCAACCTTCAAAATAAACCTGTCTGAAACAAAGCTTTATCAACTATACTATCAGTCCAGCCTTATCTTTTATAAAGATAAAAATTTCACCTACTTTCCTCTCCAAGAGGTTGATGGACAGACAATAGACATTTCAAAGTTTGCTTTCCTTACCCTTTTTTTCTTGAGCTATGAAATTTAACATGGAACACTTTGTTCCATGTTGGCCCACTGTGATAGTTTTTATAAATATTAGCCTCCAGTGCCAACAGAATCTGAGAAGCTCTACACAAAATCAAATTGCAACAGTTGAAAGTGCACTTCAACTGCAAGAAACTGCAGCCATCTTCTCTTATCCCAACCTTACCATGATGGTCCACACAGTACAGAAATAGAATGCTGCTTTAAAGAACCATGCAGAGTTTGCAGGATGAATGCAACTTTTTCCATATCATCATCAAAAAACAAAAACAAAACAAAAACACTCCCACACACCAGATAATGGGAGGGTAAGGCTGAGGAGGGGAATAAAATTTTTGGTGGGTTATCACAAAAAAAAATCTTTCCTCTCCTATCCCCCCAGGCATCACAAAATGTTTGAACCAAATCCAAAGTTCTCTGCCTTTCTCATCTTTTTAAGCAAATATTGATTCTGTCTTGGACTTTCTTTTAACTTCAGAAGACCCTGCAAACAACCAATATATCCTAAAATTTCTCCAAGAAAGAAGGTATCTAGAACAGTATGAGGTATATGAAAAGTTAGGCAAAAAACATTCTGTGATTTACCTAAACCCACAAAGTAGAGGTCCCAGGTTTTGTAGGTTGCAGGTTTTTAACTTTTTAGATGCATGCAAAACTGAGCAGACAGCATGAAACTGTGTCAGGAAACTGTGCATGAGCCATTTTTAACAGCCAGTTCAGTCAGCACTAGGGCACCTCCCAATATGCAAGGGGTAACAGAACCAGGTATCACTCCTCATTTCTACCCTGCTCTGGCAAACTTCAGCCAGAGTGTGAACAGTGAGGAATCAAAAACCCAAACAAAACAGCCTCATCTCCTCTCTGCCAGTCCTCCAAATCACTACAGGATATATAGCACAAAAAGTAACCAGCAGAAGGAAGAGGCTGAACAGACTGCTTTTTCTCCTGGGATAGATGAAGCAGAGGTAAGAGCAGAATCAGCTGCATCCACCCTGCTCTGTGTGTGTAAGCCACACCTCTCTTTGCACCCCGTCTTCATGGAAAAAATTACCTCCCCTGCAACTGTTTTTTTTTTTCTATGCAATGCTGAAAATTATTGCCATTTTTTTCTGTACTACACTGGAGCTGGGTGCTATTGCATATGTGTATGTCTTTTAAGGTATTGTGACAGAATCAAAACTTCTGTTCCTAACAAAGTTCCCAGCTTTCAAATTTCTACCCAAGTAAAGTCAGAGTGTGCACCCACTCTGCTATCATCACCTGGTTCACCCCTTAACACTGAATCTCCCACAGACACCCAAAGCCTGGCTGAATGAAGCAAATAGAAATTTTACCTGCATGAAAGATCCATCCTCATTGCATTCTGGGATGAAGACTGCTTCCTGAGGCTTCTTTGCCTGTTCCAGTGCTTGAGCTCTCTCTAATCGACACTTGCTTTGGCCAGCATCTACCAAGAGAAAAGCAAAACTCACATTGCAATTTGGCCTCTCCAAAAGCTACCAGATGACCCACTCAGCTACGAGGGAAAAAACCCCAAAACAAATAAATATGAAGTATAAAAGACCATTACCTGCACATTCACAAGGTAGATATGGAGTTACCACTCATAATCCTAAAGACAAATATGAACCCAGGCAATGAAATTACAACTCAGTTAATTAAGAACTGCCTAATTTCCTAGCCAATAGTTTTTATGGTCATCTAAGGACCCTGGAAGCTTCTTTCAACCAGCACTGGAGCACAATGCCCACACAATGAAATGCCATTAGCAGCCTGAAACTGGATGGCTGAGTATCACCAAATAATTCAGGCCAAGCAGCAAGCAGGGTGGAAAAGAAGTGATGATCCCCTCTTCTCTGAGTAACTCTCCCAGGAAGATACTAAAATAGCCAGCCATCCATATGAACTTCCCCCTCTGTATGGTTCAGATGAGGCAGATACACCATTTTCTGTGCTTTCCTGAAACCCAGCTTTTACCTCTAGTCCCAGTGCTTACAGCCAGGTGTGCATTACAACTTTCTCGTATCAGTTACTCACTTCAGAGAAAAGAAAAAAAATTGCTCTGCAAGCAGAGTTTGAAGGGGTTAAGATCTCAGTTCTTACTTCAGATGATGGCAAAGTGTAGCATGACCTTAACCCATTCCAGGTGGAGCTCATGGTTACAGAGTATACCCAGATAAGTCTAACTCTAATGACTGATGGGTAAAAAGAGGCAAGTTCTGCCCTGCAGAGAACCAGATTGACTCAGTGTTTACATTTTAAAACATCAGGTCTAACAATACTGCTGTTCAGTCTAGAAAGAGAAGGAAAACAGTGAACATCTGTTTCCATGACACTCTGACACCAGAACTAGCACCTTCTTTCTTCTCCCATGAATCCACTGACCAAAGATTTTTAGTGCGGAAACTTCAAAATCTTTTAGCAGCACCATACAGAGTGAACAAGTTTCAATCCTCCTTGTACCAGGCATGGAAATCATATTGGTTAACAAAAAACTCCACTGGATCCCTGAAGATTCCATTCTGTTTCATCAATCACATGAACTTTGACAACAGAATCACTAATACCAGCATAAAATTAGAAAGTCAGTCTGGGTTCTTAGAGCAACTGAGTTCACATTGTGTGGCAACAGAAGTAACTTCCATCCAGGCATCTCTAGACACAGAAATCAATGACAATGCTGTAACCAGTTTTGATAAAGACAGACCACAGCTTTCAGGCTGAGCACTTTATTTATACATCTGATGACTCAAGAGATTAAGTTTTTGTCAACACAGTTTCATTTTAAACAGATCACATTACTTCCCAAGAAGGATTTCACAAGTCTTCTGAAGTTATGAAAATCAAACTGTTCTCTCTGGAAAAAGAATGATTCAGGGCAACAGTATACAGTAAAGATGCCGCTGCTTAGGCTCTGCATTAGGAAGCAACAGTACCTGTAAGAATTCTGCCAATGACCACTGAGTGATTACAAGTTGCTCACCTCACCCTGTGTGACCTTATGTCACTTCTGATCCTATGTCACTTATCTTAAGACTAATTTGTTTGTTGGGTGTTTGCAAAATACCAAAGCATATGGAACTTTGATCTCAGGTGGGCCCACTATGCACCTCTATAAAGTGTGAAATTGTTACAGAATAAAAAATACTTGAATAAAATTTATACTGTATTTTTTTTCTGGTTATCCATCAGCTTTGACATGGAATTTCCTTTTTGCCTGCTTGCCAATGTGACCAGATGATCAGACCTTGTTTGCACATCTCCAGTGGAGGATAGTCCTGCCAACTGATCTTCCAAACATGTGCTCACTCTTTCAGCTGAAAAGGAAGAACTTGCAATGCTTTTAACTGGAACACCTATCACCTGCAGATCTCCTGTTCAAGCTTAAGAATCTAATCTTGCTTGGCAGGATAGAGGACATTACTACAAAACCAGATGGTGTGCCTGCACTTTGTTTCATATCTGCCTGACTGAAATCACTTTCAACTTCTGCTTCACAGGAGACAACCAAGTAGTGGAAAAAAAAAATCAGCATAGATTATGGAGATGTGCACTTGCAAGGAAAAAAATAGGTCTGAATTTCTTACATGACAATCAAACCACAAATTCCCAAATGAAAGTGTTTTCTAGTCTCTATATATGAGGATACAAGACTGCAGACAGGCATTTCTGGTTCCTCTCCCGAACATAAAACAGAAGCATAAAGCACTTCCATATTCCATCTGCTTTCGTGTTGGCACACTCACAACTGCGCCACTGAAACTGAATGCATCAGCACTGAGCTGCTAGAAACAAACATTTTGTGAGATCCCCCACAGTACAAATACATTAGAAGTCCAGGCAGAAGGGAAGCTAACCCATTTCTTGTCGTCCAATTTGTCTAATCAACAAAGAAACGTGCACAAGATCAAGCCCTTACTTTCAGAAGATAATATAAACACATCATTGCTAAGGCTACCATGTCTCTCCTGGCAATTTTAACAGGCCTTTATAGACTGAACTCTCTACTCCCACCCAGCAGAGCATACTTCAGAGCACACCACCACCACACCACAGTGTTGAAGAGCTCATCGTTGTTGCAGCCCCTTCTGCACTTCAATCGTTGGCTCAAGCAGTGACTCTTCCCAAATTGCTGCTGAAGTACAGAGAAGAGAGAGTTTTTCTCCTGTTCATGAACACTCAGGACTGATTACCTCTCCCATCCTCCCTCACTGATTTCCAAAGGGCATGCCAGTCCTTTTACAGCCTTGATTTGGAACACCTTTATACCACGCTGGGTGGAGAGGTGCATGCATATTGCTATCTTTTTTGTCAGTCTTCCACAGATCAGTTCCAGTAAAAACAGTGCCTCTAAGATCAACATTTACCAGTTTGTTTTTAAAAGGACTGTCAATCCTTCTCTTCCTCACTCCACAGGCTGGTATTTTTATAATGTTTGCATCAACATGTGATTTCAGTGAGATGACTTCACCTTGCTATTTTTGCTTTGTTAATTAGAAAATGTAAAGTATTACATAAGTGCCAAGTGTTTAAAAAGTAACTGTCAAATAGCTCACCCCAAATAAGATGCATTACAAATTTTACTAAAGCCTGATCTTATGATTGTAGGTTCATATACCCTATTCTGCATTTTGACTGCTTACCCAAGTGTTTCAGCACTTTCTTGACTGTTTTTAGAAATGTTATCTGGAATATCAAACACCATGTTTATAAACCAGAATGGCATTAATGCATTCCAGTTTCATGGTTCAAGCAGACTAAATTGGACACTTTTCCCACCATTACATTAGGTGAAAAACCAAAACAGCATAACTGCTTTTGAAAGCAGACCTGATGAATTTTACTTTAAATATCTTCAAACTTGGGACACATTCACTGTAGCTCAGAAAGCTGCCTTTTAAAGAAAATTAATTCTCAAGCTGGGAGCTGGCAACGAGGAGATTGTTAACTACAAGTGATATTTTTGACATCCCTGGCCTAATCAGCACAATGCAGGTGCACATAATTTGGATTTTGCAATGATATTGGCTAGTTACCATGGCTGATCTTATCCATGAATAGTTTATTCAAACAAGACCACCGTGTCCCTCATAACATACACACTGCACTCCTGAACAGGCTCCAAGAATTCCAGCAACCTCACTTCAACAGGCAGAGGCAGTATTGACACCATACAACATCACAGTATAAAGACCCAAGCTCTCCTAAAAACACAAAGTAAAACATCTCCAGGATTCACATAACACTAGCAGCAAATCAATTCAATGCAACCACTAAAATCTATTAAAGCTACTTACTTTTAATTCTCTTATGTTTGTATCCAAAGTTCAAATAGCAAAAATTGATCCAACTATTTTCAGTTCCATTAGGTAACAGTCTCATACAGGCCAGGTCTCCACCAGACATGAAGCAGTTCAGCTACACTAAAGTCAGCACGTTCATACCCATCTACTCAATTATCTGTGTATTTGCACAAAACAGGCAAAAACGGATCTCAGCAAACTACAAAAACATGCCTGTCTATTGTACAGGATATCAATCATTCGTCACTCTCCTCACTGTTTTCCACTTCATTTGGGCCAAGTCCTACACCAGGAATCTGAAACTTGGTCACCCACAGAGAATGGTTCATGTTGGTAGGGACCACTGGAGGTCATCTTGTCCAAACTTCCTGCTAAGGTGGGGTCCCTTGGAGCATGCTACTCAGGACTGATTAGAGACAGCTACAGATATCTCCAGAGGAAGAGACTGGACAACCTCTTTGGGCAGCTGTCCACGCAGCTCTCAAACCACTTCCCTGTCCACATGTCCAGTGTGCACTCCCTAAGCTTTCCTGTGAGGATATCACAGGAGAGGGTGTCAAAAGCCTTCCTGAAGTCCAGGTGGACAACACCCACTACTCTTCCCTCATCTATCCAGCCAGCTGTCCCACCACAGAAGACAATCTGGTTGGTTGAGCATGACTTCCCCATCCACACTGACTACTCCTGGTCACCTTCTTGTCTTCCGTTCACATCAATGCACTTTGTTCCTTTTTTGATATCCATATTGCATTCCTACTCCAGAGTTCCCTAATTTATTCAGAACATGCCTAAATTTGCAAAGTGATCACAAGAGCCATTTTAGATTTTACTAACTGCTGCCAAGGAAGGACATTCTTACTCACAATCAAGGGAGAATAAAGCAAATTTGAAGACAAAACACATGGATCTAGTGAGCAGACAAATTGGTTTCAAAACATCATCTCCGTCCAACAAAAATAGTAGGTAGAAAAGATTATCTTCAAATAATGCACCAGTCAGAAGACCTGCCTTTCTAGCACATTAGCCAAAAGCTGTGTTCATTTACTGTCTCCCAGGAGAAAGGCTGAAGGTCCTGCTACAATCTCCACCAGTAACTTACAGATGGGTTCATTCTACACAGTGACTTGTGATAAGAGCAAACTCTGTACCAGCAGACTTATTAATCCAATTAATAAATCTAAAGAGAACTTTTAGAACACTCCAGCATAGTAATTAAATAAGCCAAAGAAGCTCCTAGAAATCAACCAGTTCACACAGAACTTAAATGTACTCTAAGCCACAGACACAGATACATACCAGTAAAACAATCACTGCATAAATGCCTCTTGGCAAGCTCTCAAGATTAACAAGTATTTGTCCTTCACCCCCGCAAAGTTTTGAGGTGTAACTCTTATTTAACACCAGATATTACGACGCCTCCTGAGAAAAGATTCAGGTAGCATTGCTTGGCTGTGTGTTTTAGACACAGCTATAGCATCTGGAACTATTCTCTAGAATCCCATCAGCGAGGCTCCATTTTTCAGGGATGCCATAATTTGATCGCCTTAAACTACTCCTGACTCTTAACCCTTTGTGATGCGTGAGGGTTTCGAGGGAGTTCAGATAATTTAGCACTGAAGGAATTTCACTGAAAAGCACGTGAGGAAGCTAGCAACAAATAAGAGCTGAATAAGGGTTATAGCTCCCAAAGGGCTGGCAAGATTTCATCTTTAAAGGTCCTTAGATTCTTGAGAGAGAACAGAGCATTAACTTGAATCAAAAAGGTTCTGTTCTCACTATGGAAACCATTCTGTTTTCCTTGGCACAAGCACAGTTCAAGCCATCAGCATATACACTGGAAGCCTATGATAATCTGGGCTGCAGAACCATACCTCGCTGTCCACAGGATACTTTCTCTTCTACTTATTTTAGTGCCTGCTGTTTTTCCCCTTTCAGAGAGTGAAGTGCAAGTTAAAACTTCTCATTCCATAAGGATAAGCTCTTGGGTGCAGTATCTCTCACAACTGTACATGACTGAGTTGAAGGCCCATGGGATCCCTTACACTTCCACGAGAGCACCCCTGTAGAGCATGTGTCATGCAGGAGGAGCGAAGGCTGTTCGGGGTATACCCAATGTCCTGCTGCAGTATAGGGTGCTCAAACACTGCTGGAAATACCTTCCTTTTTGCAAGTACACAATACAGACCTGGCCAACAGCCTGTAGTTCAGCACAGCTGTCTCACAACTGCCCAGATTTGCCAACAACTGTGATCTTTATGCACTAGAGGTCATGTTCCTAATGCAGCTAGAAAAACAAAATACCTTTCAAGAGCTGCACATATGGAAATTACCAGCTAGGTTAAATTTGCATGTGATATAGTTGAAAGAATATTCCTGCTTCACAGGGATTGGCAAGTGCACCAGTGGGTTAAAAGCAAGATTTGCAATTTACAAACACTCCCAGGCTGTTAGGTACTTTATAGTACCATAGGGTAAGAGGAAAAAGGAAAGGAGAATGCAAGTTAGCTTCAACTAAACATTACAGTTGCATCAGAAAGCAGAAAGAAAATATACCTTACCTGTGCCCAAGACAAAAAAAAGTCTCAGTTACTTCTTTGGGACTCTAGAATCACAATATGCAGTAGGCCATGTAGTTTGGGAAGCAAATTTTGTCTACTTCCTTAGTACATGAATGTACTGCATTTCAGATGTCATGTTTTAAGCAATTGAACAGTGCCCGTTTATATGCCAATATCAGCTATGGAGCTGCTTGTTTAAAACACTCTGCTCAAGGAATGAAAGAAAAAACAGGACTCTCACTATACTGCCTCTTATTGTGATACTCAAAAATGCATCACTTGCAAGAACAATCCAAGTGTTTCTCAAGTTCTGTGAAGAAAGGTTCTGGGTTTCCAGTATTTAGAAAGAAGCCTGATTCAAAGGCCTCAATCCATACTATGGGAGAAGCTGCCATAAACCAACGCAGCAGTGGTGGAATAACAAACAAAAAAAAAAAATATGAGTAAGTTTTTCCCAATGAGAAACTGTTTAAATGAGAGCAATATTTGAAGTCAGGCTCATAATTCACTCGAACTATAAAGTCTGTCAATACATTGAAAAGAGATTTCCATTTTATATCAAGTAATTCTAACAAAGATAAATTTTTACAATAGTAAAGAAAGCCTTTATAAATAAATTCCAGGCTTAAATGAATTCTTTTTATCCTGTCACATGGATTTTAATGATTCTCTCCTGTCACATTAATCCACTGCCAAAAACACCTGTGCCATCTGCCCTCTGAGCCAATCATGCTCTCAGAAAATGGACTCCACTTTATTTTTCACTTGATTGTAAATGCAAATCACTTGTGTGACAAGAAACTTTTTTAAAGAGTTATTGGTGTCAACTTCATCTTTAGACTAAGAGCTGAATTGAGGGGCAGTATTCATACTTCCAAGTAGATGCGTAACAGCAAATGTTAAAAAAAAAAAAATCCATGTAAAGCCTTGCATGCACTGCCTTCTTAAATAGCTCAGCACAGAAAGGCTGTGTATGTCTGAAAAGGGACTAGACACCTAGTGTGCATCAGATTCTTCCCCACTCCAAATTCCTGCCAGTCAAAGGGTCAAAGGTGTCTTGATTCCTCATCAGCACAGGTAGCAAGGAAGAAGTCTGCTTTCAGGATTTGGTTTTGTACTTCCATGGGTCCAGCTGTTTCTGTCTGCAGAAATCTATTTCAGCCCTTTTCCAGTGATGCCTGTGGCTCCTTTGCTTTCTTTCACTGATAATTCAGTCAGCTCACACTCTGCTGCCCAAACCGAGACTCAGACACCCATGCTTGCAGGAACGCACAATTCCAGATCAGACTACTCTCAGAGCACGGCACTAAACTCAAAGGTCTAAGAGCTCAGTTCCTTGCAAGGCTGCCCCCTTCTCCTCGCAGAGGCATCTGGAATGCACCTACCTTTGCAGCGGCCGCGGTGCGCGACGCTCAGCCCGGGCTCGCGGCACTTGGCTCTCTGGTAGTCGCACATGGACTCGTACGTTCTGCCGTCGGACGCGCACAGCGGCTTGGCCTGCGAGCGCGAGCAGTGCAGGTTGCACTGCGGGTCTCTGTCGCGGTCGCTTATTAAAAACTGAAGGACGTGGAAAAAGGAGGGAGAGAAAAAAAGAGTGGTTTTGTTTGGTTTCCCAAAACGGAGCATGGTGTATTTTTTTCTTTGTGACAATAACAACGCGACTGTAATGCATTTTAAGCTGCCTCACAAAGCTGACCTTGCCTGAAGGGGAACTTTAAATGAAACACGTACATCTTTAAAAAATATTAACGGTCTAGTCCATTCTTTTTAATAAAATGGAAACATTACTCACTCTGCCTCACCTCTAAAAAAGTAAGATGTGCAAAGCCAAACACAACCCACACGGGAAGGGCAATACTGAGTCACAACAGCCTAGCTTGCCCAGTGCTGTGCCACAAACAATATCGGGTACTAGACAATTTTAGTCAGACACATAAAAAATTTATCACCAAAGACAGGAATACAAATAAACTATCAAGATTGGCCTTGGTAGTTGAACCATGCATTAACCAGTTTTATATCAGTGATGTTTTTGAAAGCATTGTTTACATCATCTGTGAACACCACCTACCAGAGCATACCTGCACACTCCCTAAGTCCCCTTTTGTTCCTTCCTGATGACACCCAGCACAGCTGGCAATTGCACTCCATGCATCCCACAATCTAATTGCACACTATGAGAAAATCTATTTCCTTTCAGAAGTTTGAACTTATATCATCTTTCTGCATACCTCTTCTTTCTGGGCATTTCATCACGATGCAACCCATTTTGTACAAATGCGGCATCCTTCACCAGTCTTGCATAGTTTGAATAATCCCAACCTTCCTACTTCTTACTCAGACCACCTATCCATATCATGATCACTACTGTTTTCCTTGGCATTCTGCCTTATTTTTGGTGATGGGGAAACCCACAATGCACATGAGTCCCCACCTTTTGTCTACTTGTTCCCTGCAAATCCCAACATATGGAAGGAGTTTACTGCTGTACCCTCAACTCTACTCTGAACTGCCTATAGGGACACCCAGGTCTCTTTCCCAAGTTCATATTGTTTTCCTGAAGATCCAAACTGACGGTGATCTTTCCATAACTACTTGCTTGCAGAAATTTTTGGCAAGTCATGATAGTAGCAGCCTTTTTCTCTTTCCATACTACCCCACTTAGTGGTTTGTCAGACCTTTAATTATTGCCCAAACCCAATCACTTGCTCACAGGAAGATTTCAGAGGATTCTTCAAACAAGTTCCATGCAGATTAAGCAAATAAAAGGCAAGTCAAACCTGCCTTGCACTTCCCCATCCCTACCTCCCATTTCTACAGCCCCCTGCAAGCCTGGGGGCACCAGAGCTGCTCTCTAACACACTGATTTCCCAGCGCACTGTCAAAGCAGTTCTGAGCTCAGCAGTTCAGAGCTGGCTGGCAAATGGGCACTGACTGACACCCTGCCTGCATGCACAAAGCCACAGCTCTCCAAGTGTGTTGATAGCTGGATGCCTTACAGGGAAGTGTGAGTCACTGCCATAATCACCTTGGTGTTACAGTTTCCTACAAAGCTGTCTACTCTATGCTTTGAGGTTAAAGCTGTTGAAAAAACATTGCCCGAAGCCTAGTTTGGGTTGGTTTCTAACCACTCCGAGAACATGCATCTCTGAAATTTGGTTGCTGGTAGGTTTTTTCATTACAAAAATTTTTTCTCCCCAGTTAAATGAAAAACAATTGATAAGTTTCATATTTTCATACTGTACTGCAGGATCTTTTAAAATCCCCTATTTAAACATGACAGCTGGGAAAAGTAAGCAAGGTTTGCATTCATTTTACTTTTGGTGGGGCAAACATTTTTTAAGATCTCCTCTGTCACAGACTTGACATATTTGTTACAGTACGGTGTTTTTGAAATGTTTTTGTTCCTTTTCTGCAACACATTCTATAACCTGGCAACACCTGCTCCAAATGGGAAATTGGAAAATTTAATCCTGAAGGCAATTTTAAATTGTTTATAGAGACCTGGACTAGACTATAAAAACACTGTAAAGCTGGACCAGATTTTTTTCTTTTCAATGGTTGGACTATCACAACTTAACTTGGAACTGTTCTGGCTACAGTAATGTCTTTCTGTTGCCCCCAAAATGCAAATATTGGTAGTGACTGTAAACATTCAGCAAAGAGCAACAGACTGAAGATGCTGAAGCCTCCTCTCAGCATGGGATGTCAGACACTGTATGTATAAACAGACTTGCAAAGCAGAGCTGCCTGATAGGACAGTATAGTGCACATGCAGCAATTAAGTACTCAATTCAACACTGGAGCCATTCTGGTTTAGAAGGAACACACAGATCTCCTATTTATCACAACTGGAGACTTGAGTTATAGACATGAAACTTTTTGCAAATTCCTTGTCAGAAGCTGAGTTCTACAAGTACGAGTTAGCCAGAGGTTCAACAAAAAAATCTGAAATACTGGTTCTCAGCATCAAACACTATTACCAGCTTATTGAAAGTCTTCTTGTATCATGAAAACTCAAGCCTTCTGCAGCCTGTACCAAAATATTTAGTATAGAGGGGACTAATACATCAAGAACACCCCTTTGTCATTCTAAAGAACAGAAAGTTGTTCTGAGGGCTGACAAACAAGTTAAACCTAAGGCTGTGGAAGAGCTTTCCTCAGGTGCCTCCTTGCAGACAGAGAAACAACTCGACATTGATTAATTATGAGGGCCTGAGGAAACATGCAGAGCACCCCAATGCAGTCTGTGAAGTTCTTGCCTACCCAAATTAAGCCAAGAATCACGTTATTAGAAAAAAAAATTTTAAAAAATCAAAAGCCTTTTTAGCATTTGTAATTTGAATTACAGTAGGGCGCCCACACAGCATGTTCGGTGCTTTCCAGACACTGAAGATGCCACACCTGCCTTGCCCAAAAAAGTTTATGGTTTACGTAGTTGCACAAGATGGTGCTTGTTTTGTTCAGGTAGATTGTAACTGTGAGTCTGCATTAAATTCAAGAAGGATCCAGGATCACACCTGTCTGATCAGAGTTCTTCTCACGCAAGCAAACCATGCTGCCAGAAAGGCCAGCAATATCTCCAGGAGATCTGAAGGGCTTCAAAAACTCCCCTTAAGAGTAGGGTACCTGCTCCACTGTAACTCACAGCCCTTATCTTTGGTCAGCAACCCTGACAGCAGTCAGGGATAAAATGGTGGTTCTTTGTCCCCTTCTAGCAGGTAAGCATTCAGGCTGCAGAAGTGATGGTCAATACAGACCACACACCAACATTTAATATACTAAATGCTTTGAGTGTACATCTCCTCCTGCCCAGCAGAAAAAGTCTTCCTTGAGCATTTTGCTGGTCTAAGAGCATGGCCTCCACTGTGAGCAACTTCAGCTGCATGAAGAAAAAGAATGGATGAATGCTAAAACTTGTCTACCATGGGGAGACCCCTTGGTTCTGTAATTTAAACAGCTAGGACCACAATCCATATACAGTCAGTTTGATTTTTATTTTATAAATCCTACTTTATTTTATTTTAAAAATTCTACAGGCACTGCTTTCCCAAGGACACAGCCCTGCTCCAGAAGAGCTGCTTGGTCACTGCTGGAGACACTGCCGAGCTGGGCTGAGGGCTGTGAGCAATGTGCCCTAATGCCTGGTACCCATCCTCCCCAAACACAGGAGACAGGAATGTGAGCTTCTGGTCTTTCCAGGGGAAGAGCAGCAAGTTAAATATTCTGCCTTTAATGCTAAATGTCCTACTTTCAAAGCTCAAATCAAAGCCTGATGTCCCAACAGCTCCGGGATGCACACACAGACAGACTTTGCAAACAACTAAATCACTACTCACAGAGCAGTGCTTGGTTCTCTACACACAGACACACAATGTGAGCAAACCTGGACTCAGGCTAAAAGCAAACCTGCAAACATGTGCAGCACCAGCAGGTTTCCAAGCTTCATCTAGAAAGAAGAGGAAAATAATTGTCTTAGCTCTGAAATTTTTCAAAGCTTCTTCTTGATTTCTGTGTTCCCATTTGTTTCAGAACAGACTACAACCAAAGCAAATGGGATTGGAGACAGCTTATCAGCTCTTAACTCCTCCCTTTTCCTTCATGAGAAGAAAGCTATTACAAGTACAACTAAAAGGAAAACAAACAAACCAGCACGAACACAAAACCTCAGCTAAAAAAAAAAACAAAAAAAAAAAACCAACAAAAACAACAAAATGAACAAACCCCCTTCCAAACCTAGAAGGAATAATCTATTTAACAGGAAAAAGTTAAAATTGACCAGACTGCAAATGGGATCCATTGAATATAGACTCAATACTAAGATAAGTAACACTAGTATTAAGCAACAGTATTTGTATTTATGTAACATTTATTTACACTTAGGGAGTCTGCACAGTGCCTATTCCAGCCAGTTTGAGTCCCTGCCCTAAAGAGTTTCCAGTTCAATGCAGCTCTCAGAGCATCTTTTTATGTCAAACGTTCTATCTGTATAAGGACACAAACCTCCTCCTTTAGCAAATACATTTACACAGGTGCTTGCAGAAACCACTTCCCAAACTGCTTTCTACTTCTTCAGACTTGAAAAGAAAAAGGGAAGATAAGAGGTCAGAAATAAGTTAACTTTGCCAACAAAGCATATCTGTTCTTTTTCTCCACACCTCAACACCACTGCTGACAAACAACAAACACTGATTAAAGGGTTTTTAATGCCTGTGAAGGAAAGCAGACTCCCTGCAGCTGCACAGCAGCTGGGAACACTTGTGTTATTTAGCAGAAAAAGGTCTGACCCCACAAGTGAAAATGAGCTTGGTGGTCACTCATTCTATTCACCATCTGGGTACATTATAAGCACAAACAGAACAGCAGAGCCTTTTGTGATGGAGGTAACGAGAAATGGCCAAGGCATTGTAGTACCACAGTAACATGCCTTAGCAAGGCTTCAGGGAAAAGAGAGAGCAAGGGACACAAACGACACGAACGTGAGAAAGTGGAAATCTATTGAGAAACAAATCTAGCGTTCACTACAGATCAAAACAGAGGTGCCTCTGCTACTTAGCAGCTTCAGTTCAGATTAGTACTGCAGAGTGCTGCTGCCTCACAAAACTGAGATAGACAAAACAGCACATGCAATACTTTACTCCTGTTTTGGCAGATTTCAAGTTTGAAGACCCTTTGAACATGTCTTGGGAAAGGTGATTCATCTAGCAAAGGTGTATATTCATATGGCACAGATCACCCTCTCATTAGTCAAAGTACTCACACTGGCCTGACTTAAGTACAAATGAGCAATGAGTTCTCTCCTTCCCAGAGAGAACTCCTCAGAAAAACCATACCATTTTACACATTAAGGGAGACTATAAACTTCTCGACATTTTTGTTGCTGTTGGAAAGAATCATTTCACATTTTTATGCTTCAGTTTCAGGCTCCAAACTGGTGCAACCAGCCATTCTGGAGGCAGAACTGGAGCCAAGTTACAGTTTTAATCATGGCAAGACTCTCAGCCCTATGGCAGGTTGCCTACAGGGCACAAGGACTTTAATTTCAACCACTTTTGGACTTCAGCCAAGTTTCCTGCCATGGAACCAAAATCCTAGCAGGTTTCACAGGGGTCAGAGATCCTGTTCTGAGCCGGAGACCCAAAATGCCTCGCTTCTAGGAATACAAAGAGGAGAATTGGAAAGTCTTAAAAACTCTCTCAGGGTCTGCAGTCTTACACATGCAGAAAGACACCAACCAGAGCCACCAAACTCTCAACAGCTGACTGGGCTGTCCAGCCTCTGTCCTCAAAGTGCCCACGCAGCCTCAGAATCTAGCAAGTGAAAAAAGGCTTTTGAAGTGAACTTCCTGGGAAGTTTGTCATGTGTTTTGGGGCAGGGGAAGGAATAGATTTATTTATTTTAATATACCTTTTCTGGAAACACTCACAAGTTTGTACTTCACTGGCACCTGGATAACTTATTAAGACAAAGGTTCTCAAAGTGCTCCATCTTAAGAAGTTCCACTCCTTGGGTGGAGATTTTTAGCATCCTACTGTTTTATACAGTTTTTAAGACTTAAGGCTTTCCCAACAAATTTCAGAAGGGCACTTCCCCCAGGTAGAAGGTACTTACAAGAAAGATATTGTAATACTTTTATTGCTTGAGTCACCCCCCCTGAAAAGTGAAGAGTCTAGCCTAAGTTAAAGCACCACTTACGTTTCAATCCCAAGCCTCCAGCTGTGCAAACAAGAATAGGTTCAAAGCACAGAGCCTGTGCTTGAAGATGGTAAAGGCTGAGCAAATGCATGGGAGCACACTGCAAAGCCAGCAAACTCTAGATTTATTTGCAAGAGTTGAATTCAAGACAGTTTTTTGCTCTTACAGGCTAGAAACTTCATTTTTCTACAGTGATTTTTTCTTTCCTCAAGCTTTGCTTTGTGTAAGCCAAAGGCAGCAATGAAAGGCAGCACTTAAGGATTATGCTTCATCTGTTAGATTACTTTTAGCTAGGAAATAATACTTTGGTTTTCTTTGCAATCTGATCCCCAAACATGATGCAGCAGCTGTGTTCTGTTTTTAGAAGACTAGGTACTAGATCCAGAGAAGCTGCCTAATGGAGGATTTGAGGTGCCCACCACAGGTTTGGTAGAAGAGCCCACCAAGGGTTTGGGAGAAACCCTTAGAATTGCACTTCATCTCAGAGCAGCTCTCTGGGATTTTTATTGTTGTGATTTCATTGTTTATAGGAAAAAAAGTCATTGCAGTCAGAAAGTGAACTTTTAAAATTCTCTATTTTTGTTTTTGACATGCAAGTTTATGGAAGTGCCTAACTACATTTACTTGTGGGAAAGAAAATGCCAGAGACACCAGGGACAAGAAATAATTTCATATTTTAAAATAATCCCTTCTCCCACACAATTGTTATATCCACATGGCTGTATCGCCTTCATAAAATCCAACTTCAGTTTTGTAAGTCACAAGTTTAAGCATCTCATAAGTTCAGTACACCAATCATCTGAACAGTGGAGGAAACCCAAACTTAAACACAAAACAGAAACTTCATCTTAAGTCTCACATTTCTAACACACAACTTTTAAATCTTTCTTCTAAGTCTGGCAGTATTAAGGTAGAGAATGATTTAATTTATTTGAAGTAATTACTTCAGTTTCTGTTAAAACTCACTCTCCTACTCAAAGTATTCCTGCAGCCAAGGTAACATGTAAGCCTAGAACAAATTTGAGATTATATTTAATTTGTCAAACACATTGACAAGAAAAGATATGTTTAACTTGGACTATTTCTTCTCTTTACCTTTGCTACTATACATGTTGAACCAGATAGAAAATCCAAATGTTTGAACAGTCAAGCAATGAACTTCTTGTCCCAAGACAATAACAGCAAAACTTCCATTAATATAAAACATGGAATCTTGTCTTCACTAAATTGTATTGTTTAATAACACAATCCAGTCTTTCCAGTTTAAGGAGTCCTGTGCTTATTCAGCATAACTCAGAAAACAAACTCAAAACACCGTACTGTATACCTTATGCCAAGTTAATCTCTCAGAAACCATATCCCCTACTTTAGTCTGTCAAAATCATAGCTGAAGCTGTTGATCTCCACTAGCAAATGTAGCAGGATTACAACTTTGTGCTGTCACTAGGTGAGAAGTCAGTGATTCCATTGTAATGGGATATGTTTTTCTCAAAAGAAGCTCCCAGAAAAGCAGAAGGGCTGAAGAAATACCAGGTGTATACTTCAACAAAGGACAGTAATTCAAGCAAGATTTCCATGAAGAGTGATCCCCAAGCTTCCCAAACATTAGCATACTGAATGCTTCAAACCATTGCACAGACTCTTCCTCCTCAGCCCCAGGTCTCTCAAATCATGGAGACTGAAGTACTTTCTTACCCTCCACTGTATAAACCACTAAAAGTCAGTTCCAGGATTTGTAGACTTCTGTGGGCAGTCTAGCCACTTACAGAAAGTGGCTGTGAAATAATACTTTCTTGAGCCTATTTTCCCTCCTGCACTACTTTTAGCAGGACTGGCTATGCAGTCAGCCTAGGAATCCTTCCCAAATCCCCATTTGCAAGAGCTTGGAGTACTGGAATAGTCTTGATATAAGCCTTCCATGTGAGTCGTTGGTATGTTCTGTGGGGTTACACATAAAATGCAAGCATGTCTGATGACAACTAAGTTTTGCTGAAGCATTCTTAAATGAATAAGCTGTTTTATGAATTCTGTTGATTTTTCATCAGTATCCTGATAAGTATAAAGGGCGTCCTTCTAAACCCAAAGCCCCTAAAATTTGTGAACATCACCTGACATCAATTCACCTGGATCCCCTTCTCTTAAGCAGTTTATCATGCTGTCTTTCTCTCAACAATTCCAAGTACTTTGTCCTTTACTTGCACAGTGTTATTGCTGAAGAGTGGGCACCTACTCTAAGCAGAGTCTCCAAGCTGGTTGATAAGCTTCCTAAATATCCCAAACTAGCAAGATAAAAATTACATATTCTCCTCCCATAACCCCTTTTTCCCAATAAAACAAAAGTTTCTAGCCACGCCAGAGATTGCCCACTGCAAAAAGCAGATAGCAAGTCTTACTAAAGATGGCCTCATAACCTCCTGAACAGTCTCCTACATAAGCACCAATACCTTCGGCATGCACAAAAGGCACATTATGTAAGTACTCACAGCCAGACATACAACTGAGTTTACCTCAAGCCAGACACCCTTTCCCCACTTTCTAGTCTACACCACAACCACTGTCACCCTTCAGTCACAGCCACATGTATTAGACACTATTACTGTAGACAAAGCAGGTGTATGAACATCACCACCACCTCTGGAACTGCTCTGTTCTGCTAGAAGATAATCTCGTAGGGAGACATGATGACTGAACATAGTTTACAAACTCAGTTTGGCAGCCACATCTTCAGGGTTGAGCTCCAATGGAAATAAAACTATACAAGGGCACTTCTTCCATCACAAATTATTTGTCCTTGTAGATCTTCCAGGATGGAGAATGCCACCCATTATAACTCGATAGCTCTACAAACTTTGGTCCCTAAATCAATTCCTCAAAAATGCTGAAAGAGGCATTCAAATTGAAGCTGGCATCCAGCCTTCATTATGTTTGGTGTAACTGCTGCCAACAGCAGAACCAAGAAGTAGATATTAGAAATAGCTGATCTCATTAGTTCAAAACCTACCAAGGGCTGGCTGCCCATCAGGAGATGCATACCAAATGAATGCCAAGTCTGACATTCCATTGCACAGAAGGAACATTAAAAAAGGAGATACTGAGAACACTCAAGGGTTCACTTTCCTTAACTATATTCTTACCCCTTTACAGTCCAAATACAACGCTTAACTGCAGATGGTTGCATCAGGAGCTTCTCCCCACTTCATGCAGCTTTACATTTGCTATCACCAGCACTCCAGTGCCAAAGCTTCTGAAGGACTGTCTGGGGACAGAACTGACACGTCTCCTTCTACAGGCCGACCTTGCCATCTCCAGAGAGCTGTCCAGAGCTGGGTTCTGGCCTGATCATCTATACAGAGTAACAGCCTTCACCACCCACAGGTCTCAAAGCTGTACAGAGCAATAAAGGAAGTTGCCCCCATTGCTGTATTACTCCTCTGAAGTGTCAGAGACAGCAGAACTGAAGAAAAGACTGGAATTTCACTTTGTTCATACATAATATCATGTACTCTTATTAAATACAGAGTAGCTTGTGAAAGCAGCAGCAGCTTTCTTACATTTATTACTAACATTATTCCAGTACTGTTAAAAAAGAAAGGGTTTTTCCTAACAGCATAGAGGATGTGTTATCCCTGGACTTCTGGTTTATAGATTAATTGGCAACAATAAAGACATTCTCCTTACCAGAAGAGAACTGGTTGGTTAATAGATAAATTAACTCTTCAGTTAATTGCCATGAGGTACTATTGACTCCCCCTACATCTCACTGCAGTAGCGATGTCCACCTACCAACACATGCAGTTATTTGACTTTAAGATCATATGCATCTGATCTACAGACAAGTAGTTTCAGAGACTCGGCTTTCCACAAGTCAGATGACAACTTTTAAAAAGACCATTTAGATATCTTAACTCTTGCTTCAGCAGGCCAGCAGAGAGTCTTCTGAATAGCCCTTCAGTAGGATGCTGTCAACATCATAAGTATCACAGGCTTGGCTTAATACTCACTGCTTCAAGGGCCAAACCCACCTTGGTGTATTCTACAGTGATCCAGACAGACACATTAAACACAAGGCAACTTTTAAATTCAGAGTGAAATAATCCAACCCTGATAACCAAGAAAAAAGTGTGCCAGCCAGGAATTGAGAACAAGAGGGAAAGAATCAGGAAAGGAAGTACAAAAGCGAAATGAAAGCTCTGTAAAAAGTCAGAAAAAATTAACTTTTCCTTCCAACTCACTAAGGGAAAGATTCATTGTTTCATTACTTCATTCTGTAGTTCTGTTTGCATTGTATTTTACAGTGTTTACCAGTAATTCTCATCCTTCTACTTATGTTTAAACTAAATGCTTCTCTCAGTTTTGTAGCCTTAACCATCCAGAGTTTTGCCATGGGAAGAAAATGCTGGACAATGCTTTCTTAGACTGTCAGGCAGTTACAGCCTTTTGGGACAGCACAAGCAGTAGCAGAAAAGCTTTTCCCACTACCAAGATCTTTCTGCATCACAAATTGAAGAAGCTGCTGTGCAGAAAAGCCTCAGGATAGGAACTTCCATTCTTCTGGCATGAAACTCATTCTCTCCTCTCCACTCCCGCCTCAAAAAAATAGTCAGTTATTATGACAGTCTAAATATACGATAAAAACCTTTCCATATCAGACAAGATGCATGAACTGGTTGCTTCAGGAATTTGAAGTGCTACCGAGAAACACTTCTAAATGATGTGCTTGAGTGAGGCAAGAAGGAAGGACCCTTGTCAGGGGCACCATGGTTAGCTCCAATGCCATCATCTACTGTCAGACAACATTCAGAAGACTAAGTACACTTCCTGATTCCTGCAGACAGGACTTGTTTACAGTAATTACTTGTGCCTTTCTTAAAAATTGTAGCAGTAACCTAGGTGCTGACTGTGAACTTTGAGAGGAAAGAAAAACAGGTCAAGCATCTCTACAGCACTCCCATTCACTGAACAGCTAAACTAGGCGACACCATTTCAAACTAGTAAGTTGTTAGTGTGCAAAGTTTTCCAGACTGTTCAAGCACAGTTCACATGCCTTCCAATAGAGCTTGGAAGTAAGATATTGTATTTTAGCACTACTGCTGAACTACCCAGCAATATTACTCCACACTAGCATGAAAACCTGCTTTTGCATGAGAATCTGCTTACACAGGTCAGGCATATTTTCCATACTGAAGTGACAGATGTGGTTTGTATGATGTTCCCAGCAGAACCTCTCCTGCTGAGCTCTACAAGGAATCACAGAACAGAATCATTTAGTTTGGAAAAGACCTCTATAATCAAGTCCAACCATTAACCCAGCACTGCCAAGTTCTCCACTAAACCATGTCCCTAAACACCATATCTACACATCTTTGAAATGCCTCCAGGGATGGTGACTCAATCACTTTCCTGGGCAGCCTGTTCCAATAGTTGGCATCAATTTCAGTGAAAAAACATTTCCTAATATCCAATCTAAGCCTCCCCTGGTGCAACTTTAGGCCATTTCCTTTTGTGCTGTCACTTGTTACCTCAAAGAAGAGGCCAACCACCACCTGGCTACAGCCTCCTTTCAGGAGTTATAGAGAGCAATAGGGTCACCCTGAGCCTCCTTTTCTCCAGACTGAATAACCCCAGCTCCCGCAGCTGCTTCTCAGACTTGTGCTCAAGACCCTTCCCCAGCTTCATTGTCCTTCTCTGGGCACACTTTGGCCCTTTCAGTGTCTTTCTTAGAGCAAAGGGAAATACATCTCTAAGCTGTCAGGTTGCTGCTATGAGGTCTGCAGTTTTATTATGCAGAATGGGAAGCAAGGACAGCAGTATCTTCAGAAGAAGAAATATTTACAGGTCTCTTGATGCTGCCCCAGACTGTTGACATGAGCTTCCCCAGCAAAATACAAAATCCATTTTCCACCACAGCACTTCCCTTCCTCCCACTGTGTTATAGATACATTTAAACCCCCACTCCCAAGAAGAAAGGTGTTAGCAACTGATCTTAATACAGGCTGTTCACTCTCAGGGTGACAGCTTTTTCACAACATTTTGTACTATAGAACTGTCTATTTTAGTGTGTTTACTTTCAAGCTACAGAAAGGGCAATTCTAGTTACACTGAATTTTTCACGATTTAGTGAGGAGCTGCAGAATACTCATACTGCTTCCTTATTGCTAAAAGCAGACATACTTTCCTTATTTTCTGGGGAAGTTTTGAGTATTTCCAGTTCTACAGCATTTCATTTCAAACACAAATGAAGTTAACTTACATTGTCACCAAGCCCCTTGCAGTCAAAAGCTATCCAAGCCAGTGGGCTTGGATATCTTTGGTATCTTTTCCAGTATTTCCATACATGAGCTGTTCTGTCTAGCACTGACAGCATTCCATACAAGCAGCCATCTCTACAGCAATTCACACAGCACTCGCCAGGGTAATTTTCCTCCAGTTGCCCTTCACTGGGGTTTTGGAAGTGCTCAACCAACTTTGTGCTGCGATCTGTGCATCTCTCTAGTGGAGGCTAAAAAAAATTCTCATATACATATCAGTCTGTTTTTGCTGTCTGCCTCCCCAAAGGGAGCAGGATATCAGTCTTAATATAAGCAAATATGAGACCTTTGCACAATAAATCTTTGACACAGATAATTGGCAAGATTATTGCAGTCTCTCATCTTCCTTTTCAGGGCATGTTATTGAAAAAGCTATGGGAAAACATCTGCGGTTTTATCTGGATTCCTCAGATTTTCTGGATCTCTTTCTGTCTGGTCTAAGACCTGGCCTCAGTACAAACATATACTCAGGCTCACTGGTCAGGCTTCTCACAGCGGACAGAGACCAAACTGACATTCTTAGCTGACAGACTTAAAGCAGGCTGTGATACCAACTTCATACAGCTTTGTGACTGCTTCAGACTATGGAGAGTACTCACACCATCACCACATCTAGAAGAATACAGCGAGCTTCTGTAAGGGGTTAAGCAGCTTGCTTTCTTTCTTTGTGCATTCTATAGCTTAAGAAGCTACTGGGCCAATTTCATCTGAAGAAATGGCCCAAATAATTTAGGTTCCTCTTCTGACTGGAGAAAATTGCCCACCTTCACAGCAGCCTGGACCGTGGCCAATCAGAAGATGATCCCAGGAAGAAGTGACACCAGCAGAAGGGATCAGAAACAGCAGGACTTGCTTTATCACTGAACAGCACAACTGAAGGGTAGGCTGCCGAATGCTCATGCAATACTATACTGCTTGAGGGGACAGCAGGCAAGCATTGGCAGGGAACAGGGAAAGTGAAATATTACTAATCACTTCTCCTCATTCACCTGCAGCCACCCATGCAAGAATTACACCATGTATTTTTCCTCATTCAAATAACACAACAACAACAAATTACACGCCCTCACTCTGCTCAAATGTAAGCCTCAGGAAAGAACTAGACATCACAGCTACAAAGTGCTGCATGCCCCAGTTGAGGTTCATTTAAAAACAGGTAGATAGATGGCAATAATGAAGGCCTAGATTGTGGTGACTGGAACACACTGCCCAAAAAGCAGCTCAGAAGTGTATAAATGTTAGCAAGACTCTTCTCAGCAGGCTTCTGGCTGAGGAGGAGCCTGTTCTGGTGCAAAGGACCTCTCTCTTCTCCTCTCCCTTGAGCTTGGGAACCTCTTCAAGATGAAGAGTCATCCCAGGCACTAGCTGTCTTAGTAAACATTGCTAAATCCTAGTTTCACCTGAAAAAAATCTTGACATGCTGAATCAAATATCATTCCACTTTTTACAAGCTTTTTGGCCATGAGGCAAGAGATAACTGGAGGGGTAAGCAACTTGAAGAAATTTAAGGAAATCCAGCTGTAAAAACAGGAAGGGAAGAGTTAAGAAAAAATTAATTTATATTGTTTGCCAGGACTCCAGGCAGATACTAGGTCAGTTTAGGTCAACTGTTACCCAAGAAAAGAAATACCTGGGTTTAAGAACTTGGAGTGACAGTTTCATTAAAATTGGTTTAATGGGTGCATGAGAAATGGCTGTGTGTCTGGCCTTGCTATAAGGTTTCCTGAACCTTAAAGGTATAGGTACCAGAAAGATTCCAGACTGAATCAAGTTGCTTATCCTTGTCAATCCTGATGTTGCCATGACTGTTTGCTCCATACGTTTCTCCACTCAAGTCCCCTTGTAACTAGACACTCCCCTCTCCTCACTCTGACTTGCTGACACTTGGTCTTTGCTCCTTTTAAGTTTCAGACAGGTTTTACACATTTCATCTGCCCCCTTTCAGTGCCTAACTGCAAAACACTGAAACCTTCGAGGAAACTATTAAAATCATGAGGAGTCATCTCTGGTCCTCCCAGCTCAAGTCTGCCAGCTCTCACACAGAAATACCACTCTGCACCCGACTCTGGAAAGACATTCTCCCCCTAGCAATTACATTAAAATCTTACATATACGAATATTGTTACCAGCTCCTGCACCTTCTCCCCAGGTTTATCTGGCTGCCAGTTGATTTCTACCCCTCCTCACTATTCTAGGTCCTCCACCTTCATCTGAACTTCTGCAGCTTCCTGGGCCTTTCTCTCCTCCCACTTAGTTACAAACCCAAATAATTTCACTAGCCAGCTTCTCATTCAGAATTCAAGTAGAAGAAGGAAGTCATTAAGTTTTTGAGGAAGCTCCTCAAAAACCTTAATTATACTCAGTAATTCAGCTCTATCACTGGATATTATTTTGATCCCCAAACCCTCTGCTACTGGTTACAGCTCAAGTAACACCATATTCCTTTGTTTTCCAGGACTTCTGACTCCAGACTACAGAGAAATAAGTCAGTTCAACGTTGGTGTGGTTTTGATCATCAAGCCAGATGACAAATTTTACATCTTGAAATGTGAGATTTTATTCCTATTCATTTTCAGTAAGAGGGAAAGGTAAGTGTAGCCTAGCACAGACTTGTTGGCACAGGGCAGTGAATCAGTAGTCTAGTTTCTTGCAAAGATTTTTAGAAGCACCCCACAACAGTTACACCTGGATATCAAGACAGCATCAAGAAAGCATTAGTATTACCCAAAATAAAAGCAGAATGGAAACGAATATGAAAAAAAATGCAAACTTGAATTATTCTTAAGAAAATACAAACCATCAGAAAGCAATATCTAGCTGTCCTGCAGAGACTCCACTCTCTGGATTCAGCTAGCTTCATCCAGCATCACCAGAGCCTGCTAAGAGCACAAGTACATTAGGGCTCACACAGGACTAGGATTTATTGCAATTTCCAAGTCTGTCTGTTAAGGCTCAGCCAAGGAACTTCCTTCTTCCCTCTCCCTCCCTCACTGGAATTCCCTCATTAGTAAGCACATACTTCTTAGAAACTTAGAAACTTCTTAGAAACACAAACTTCTTAGAAAAACATTTGCAAGAAAAATTAGTCATAAGTAACCACTAGGTAAAAGGGAGGGAACACTTTAGGAGGTAAAACCAGAGCCAGATTTTGAATACCTGTAAGCAAAGTGCAAGGGAGGAAGGTCTGAAGTTTGCACGCAAATAGACTGACAGCAGTTTTTGGCTATAATACAGATTTATATCCCTTGCTTTTCTCACCATTCTCCATGCTCATACCCAGAAGCAGATTCCATTACAAAGAGTGAGGTCTGTATCACAGTGGTATCTACATCTGAGAATTCTTCTTAAAATGAGATCACTTAAAGTTCTCTAAAATAGACAAACCATGGGTTTGCACTCAACAAATGGACTGTTTCTGTGAGTTAACTTGCATGAGAAAGCCTGAAGCGGGACCTGCATATATCCTTGAGCATAGAAAGAAGCTTTTACAGAAGTGCCAGGATGTAAGTATGAATCCTTAAAAGCCTGTTACTGAATGAATTGCTAAAGAGCACAAAGCAAAGCTGGAGTGCCTGGTCTCCCCAAAACACAGGTCACCTTGTGATAATAACACTTGCCCAAACATTTTTCTTCAAGTCAGTTATCTGAACTGGCATGCTCTGAAGGTATGTAATGCTTCAGGTGACTAAGTACTAATAAAAAGAGGCTTAGGTTGAACTGGGAAGAGATCAAACCAAGGAATGAAAACAGCATCCTCACAGAAACACAGTATAATGAGAATTTAGAGATGAGATTTTTGTTAGAAGATGATTAGTGTTGTTTTCCTAGGAAAGTTCAAGGACCTGGCAATTCTGTGAAATGGCAGCAGCTCTTATTTTAGTATTTTTATACAGAAAAGAGCTTTTGTCCAGCATTAGTGTCAAAGGGGAAAAAAGTGTACTTTCCCCAAAACAGTGCTCTGCAAGGAAAAAGAGTCAAAAGACTCCTTTTTAGCTCAAAACCAGGAGATTGCTCTTATAGGAGGATGCATAAATCACCTGGCCTTTGCAAAATTTTACAATTAGCATAATTTGGGTAGCAATTATCCTGAATTATTGGTCAAATTCATTAGGCACATGGTAAGTACATAGGAAAGACAACCCCACCCTATTCTTTCCTCATCTTTTTTCTACGAGCATAAGCCATCCTTAGCAGCAGAGGCAGTCCATAACAAACATTATTTTCAAATAAAATTCTTCCCACTAGTATTAAATAGTTCAGGCAGAAAAAGATTGTTACTGGTTTGGAGTAGCACTATTCTTCAGAGTGGTGCCACGTGATAGATTCAGAAGTAGATACTGCAACTGCTCATCTTCTTCTCAGTACTTAGCCAGGATTCCTCAAAACAGGGAGTCAACATCTGTAGCAATGGCTACTCAAATGGACTTGTGCCATAATGGATTAATTCAGGCAATCTATAATTAGGGACCTGCCTGGCAGGCTCACTGTAGCTAGCTTGTTGACTTAAGACTTATCACCTTGTCCCTTCATTCCACTTTCTACTTAAAATCATTTCCCCAGCATAACAGTCTTTTCTGATAAAGTTTACCCCTTTCAGGCTCACACCAATCATTCTTCTTTCCACAAGCACCAAAAATCAGCTGTTCTTCCACCCCTTTGACCTGCACCAGCCCATCAAAAGCAGCAGCCCCGCAATCCTGAACACACTGCTTTTTGCATTCACACAGCATGGTTACACTAACTGGAATACAGGATGCTAGAGCCACAGCACACTGTCCCCCACAAATATATACCACACTTCCACTGCAGAAATACCATTTAAGGTCTGTTTTGAGGTACCTAACAAACACTTGATAAGCTCCCACAATAACTTTCTTTTCACAGATGTTCTGACTACTCCACTAGGCATTTCTACTACCTTTATGCAATGTCCATGTGTGCAAAGGATATTTCTCCAAATGCAGGAGTTACTTTCATTTTTGTAGAGTCAGATATCAAAGAATTAAACTAGTAGTCAGAAAACAGTAGGCAGTTGGATGGGACAATTCCTTAAATTTCTTGTTGCTGTGTGTCTATTTAATAAAGGAATCAGCTTGAGATTTTTTTCAACGGCTTATTTGTCAGAGAACTTATTTTTACAGTCATCATGAGCAGAACTATTCACTAACTTCTAGAATTCCTCCCACCATCTAAACTGTCTGCGCTGGCTTAAGGTGCTGGAAGAATATCTGTGTCCTAACCATATGGAATTGGGATTCTCAAATCCACTGACCTCTTCAGCTTGCTAAGCTTAAGTTCTTCCCAAGAAGAGTGAAGAAGTGTTGCTTGAGAAAAATAAGTTATGTATTCTTAATGAAATTAAACTGTTGATAAATCAGAAACACCAGAGAAATCCTGTAACTTTTTACTAACTTAAGAACTGTTTTACATGGTGATAATATGTGGCACCAACATGGTACCCAAGCCTACAACAGCAAGGAGCTTCAACTCTGCAGCTCCCAAGCCAACACAGATAGAAAAACACCCTGAACATTTTTGCTCTTGCATGAGCTTTCAGGCAGGAATTCTCTTAGGTGCTGTGCATCACTTGAACAAGAATAATTTGAGGTCCTACTTAGGAACAGGAACGACTAAGATCCCATCAAATGCAACAGGATACATAGTTGGCTGCTTCTTATGGAATAAAGAAGACTGGTAAAAAAAACAGTTTAAAACATCCCTCATTAACTGGAAATTGCATTAGACACTGCCAAATAGCTGTTTAATGGGGATATATTATACCCATGCTATGCAGCTTCAGAGGTTTTGCACTTCTAAGACTTCTTTTATCTGTGGACTACAGCACATTTACTAGGAAAAGGGCTCTGACACACACCTGTAAGGCAGGCAATGTCCCACTCTAGGTGAAAAGCTTTAGAGATGGTAACTCGCTCAAATTCACAAAACAAGCTAGTAGAAAAGATAAAAGAGAGCACAATCTACCACCATTCTTCAGGCATTTAATGCCTGGTAAGGTACTCTCCCTCAGCCTCTAGTCATGTTCATAGTTACCAACCAAAAGCACATCCAAGAAAAGAGCAGATAATGCAGCACTGTGGTCAGGTGTAGCACTTGGTTAACTCCTTACACCTCAGAGCTCCTTCCTCCTACCTCTGAGCAATTACAGCTGTGGCTTCATTTCCATGCAACGTTTGAACTACAGGGAAGCACCTGCTGATTCAGCCTGAGTGTCTAACTGAGGAAATAAGAGGATAACACTGGACAGCAGGGAATGAAACAGTGCTATTGCTTTAACTTAACCAGTACAGCCCAACACCTTTCAAGAGGGAGGGTTAACCAAAAACCTGTCACTGTTCTCTTATACTACTGCATGAGTGTTCCCTGTGGACAAGACAGATTACCACTATGCACTGCCCTCAATTTTTTATGTGTCAAAGAAAGGTTGGGTAGAAATATGCAAAAAGGAACCAAAGGTACCAAAGCTAGAGTCAGTCCAGTTGAGTGGCTAAGTGGCATGTTTATTGTGGAGTTACTTAACTTGTTTGGGCTTTTTAAAGAGGTTACACATGTAATAATCTAAATACAAGAATTAAACTGCATGGATCCAAGTCTCAAATTCCAAGTAAGAGTAACATGCCAGTTTTTGTTATAAAACTAACTTATAATTTCATTAGTAGCTTACCCAAAAACCATAAAATGCTAACCCTCACTAGCATTTGCCCCACTAGAGAGGCAAGTTATTCCTCTACTGAGCTGCAACAGCCTGCTTTATCCTTCTGACAACAGCTGGTACCTTCCCCATCAAAGGAGAGTGCTCAAAACTAGAAATTTAACACTCTCCTGATGCTCCAAGTTTGACAAAGAGACCTAGAGCATCCATGTAAGACTCTGGAGCTTTCCATCATACTTGACATGTTTACTCATTGTTTGAAAGACTTGAAAATCCTCTCAAGTTACTGAATCACATTCTCTGGCAAGTTGAAGATACTTGACATTCCTGCCTTCTCTTTCCCACCTCTGGGGAAAACTAAGTGTAAACAGGGCACCAACACAACTACAGCAGGGCCAAGTAGCATTTAGGATCTCAAAAGAGTACTCTTTGAGGTTAGCACAACACAGAAGATTGAGACACTGTCCTTTGCTATCACCTAGCCTGTGGGATAGAAAGCACTGGGAGAGGCAGTAAAGGATGAGTTTGATTTTGCTTCCAGTGATGGCACTTCCTCTCAGCCCTAAGGCTAGAAACACATGGTAGCTCCTCTGCAAAAGAAAAAATAAACAGTTATCCACTTAACTAGTAACAGAAATAGAGTAAGGCATCCCAAAACAAGCAATGGGGAAGCACATTCAAAAAGGCAAAGACCTCCTTCAAATTCTCAATCTAAAAGGGGCAGACAAGAATAGAGAAAGTACCCAGCCTGATGTGGCATTCAATTCTCAAGATGGCTTACAATTTGCATTGTTTCTTCCTGAAAACTTTCAGGGCAATTCCTTTGGATTGTTCCCACTCTACAAATTTGTGGCACAATATGCACACTTTTGGCAATCCAGCTTAGTATGCTTATGCAGGAAGAGAAGATCAAGTAGGAGTACTGTTGACATCATTCCCTTTCACAAAGAAATCCACTCAGCTGCTGACAGTTAAAAATATCACATCAGGCATGTACCTTTGTGGGAGACCAGCAGTTACAGGCTTTGGCAGATGAACCCAAGCCAACTGCTCAAAGAGGCTACAGAAGTTGCATGCTGCTTTAGAAACTGTTTTGCCACCTCAGTATTGCTCTTCCCCATCCAGCACAGCAACGTCCACCAAGCTCAGTATCAAACAGGTCTGGCTGGATAAATGCTTCCACACAATAATCAAGTGCAGTATCCATGATAAAACCAAAAGCTGAACAGCTCAGACTCAACACTTAATTACTGGAGCAAAGATCTGCTGAAAGAGCGATTGAGAGCCTTAAAGGATTTTCTCACCTGCTAAATTCAGCTACTAGACTTGAGCAGAAGTCTGCCTAGTTTCTATCTTCACCTCTTTCTTATTTGGACAAGTCCACCTCGAAGAGACTGATGCAGCAGTCAGCATCTGCTGTAACTCCTCAGTGGTCCAGCCCCGTGGGTGCAGAAGTACAGCACAGCAAGTTACATTTAGAGACTTTGTAATAACTAGGAAATGCAAAGCTGCAGTAGGCTTGGAAGGAAAAACAGACACCACACTGAGTTTGTTCAACAACTGCATTCTGAAGTAAACAAATCACTGAACAGAAAAAATAAGCATCAGGTGTGTATTTTGGCAATTATACACCCACTGTATTAGTATAAGACAAGGCACCTTTAAAACAAAGTCCTTACAAAGCCTGTGATTTACTTTGTTGAAGAGTAAAGATCCTAAGCCTAGTGAATTTAAATCCTTCAATTCCTGTGGTTCAAAGCCTCTTAACACACTGGGGGAGCACCACTCCAAAGAACACAGCCTAAAGAGAAAATACAAGTCTTACTGCATCTTAGGCTCCATTTTTGACCATGTTGAAGCTACTCACAAGTTGTCCAACTTAAAACAACCTGAGCAAATTACCAGAACAGCGATCCTCAATTCCAAAAGCACGCTCAGATGGGACTTGAGACTGTCTTCAAATCAGATGCATAACCCAATCTTTGTTCATTCAGTACTATCATCCAGCTACATCTTCCACTAGCTTTTTTGAGTTACTAGAGGTAATTTTTCAATATCCAGTTCAAAGCACTTTATAACTAAGCATGCAAGAAGGCCATCACTGAGTTACCTTATCAGTATGCACACCAATGCCTACACCTCTAAATGGCACGAATGGTCAATTAATTATATTATTGGTCAGGCAGACTATTCAAGTGGAATTAAAGCATCTAATTAACTTTCACCAACAGCATGCTGAATGAATGTTGAACTAATACATCATTACTAGAAGCCACAGAAAATTTAAAGATTAGATTTAAAAGCAGAGTCTCACAAGCAGTTCTGATCTTGGAAAGTCATGGCACATACCAGTTTTTCTTCTTGGTAGTAAGCAAGTAGAGACAGCCAATTATGCAACCAAACACGTTTTAACCTTCTATAGCCACACAAACACTGAATATCCTAAGTTTTGTTCTTCAAAAGACCAAAAAAGTGTTAGAGAGCACACAGGCAACAGTATTCAAAGCTAAGCAGTTCCTTTAGGAGATTAACCTAAAGGTTATAAGAGTACACCTGTAGCTAACTTGCACATACAGACCAAGTTCCTGAGTCTGCACAGTATTCCATGGTACTGTAAATACAGTGATGTGCATTTTATCTACATGGTTTGAGGTAAAACAGGTTTTACCACACCACTGATGCAGTCCCACACTCTGTGATTCTGGAATTCTGTCTTGGCTGGCTTTCCATTTTACCATCTAAGTATCTGATTCTTTGCTCAAACCTCCAGGCTCTTAGAGAAGGGAATGCTGCCACACTTCCACAGTGGGCTCCTCTCAGAAAGGCTTTATTCTCAGACTAAAAAGGTGTGAGTACCCCCAGATCTTGCTTGTGGCTGGCATCCCATAATATTTATTAATTGAGCTTGGGAAGTGCTTCCTGGATGATTTCCATTGCTCCTCCTGCCATCTCTCTCACACACCGGAGCACAGCCGTGTGCTCAGCACATCCCTCCAGCTCCCTCGCGGTGCCCAGCAGCAGGCCCCAGGCTGGTGCTCCGGGTCACAAGGCAGCCACTCCCTGCCCAGCCAGGGCCACGAGAGGGCAGGATGCTGGGCAAGGGACACACCTGGCCCTCTGCTTCTCAGGGAACTCACACTTCCCTATCAGCTCCCTCTCCACAGGGATCACATCATCATTGGATGCTTGTGCCTACAACCACATGAAAAAACATCTTATGGTTATCGTAACTGCCCCCATGCAAGATTTCAGCCTTTAGCTTACATCAGCCAATTCACCTAATCAAGCCAGAAATCACATCAACCTACATATTCCCACCCTGACACACTGCTGCGTACATTGGTCAAGTTTTTGCCATCACATTTCAAGTCCCTCGGTAATTTACACAGCAGAAAGGATTTCTGAGCATCCTCTGCCTCATATGCAGAGAGCAACAACCTCTTGTTTCCTTCCAGACTAAATTCAACTTTGCTACAAATTCCAGATCTACTTCCCTCGTTTCCATCAAGGGCCTTGTTCACGCTTGCAGACAATATTTTAACATACTATGTTTACAGACACCCACGACAGATTTCCACTTTCCCATGCTGCAAACCTAAACAAGAAGAACTGAAGGCAATTGACAATCCGGCATTCATATTTAACAAGCAACAGGTGAACAGAGATGTCCTGCACTCACCAGAATCATCTCAATATTCTACTTTACAGAAGTACTTAAATACTTGACAATGGAAAATAAAAAGCAGCTGTCAAAATCTTTGCACAGGTTGGTCATGGGACTTAATAGCAGAGAGAATGTAGATGTTAAGAGCCTAAATTAATAGCATGCCCTAGCTAGGCTAGATCTAGTTCATCACACCTGAGGGCTTGGTTTCCTTTCCCTATTCAGACAAAGACTTTTCAGAATACATATGGGGCCAAAGCCATCCACCAACACCTCTTGAAAATTCAAATCCTAGTGCACTGTGGATAATTCTTCCATGTTCTGAGGAGCCACATCATCCCCTCAAGTGCTGCTCCACGTTCAATTTGAAACCAGCTTGCCCAGGGCAGCACACAGCGGTTTCATAACCAGTGTGATACAATCCCACGGCGCAGTTCATTAGGTGGAAATACAATATGACCAGGTATGCCAGTTCAAAGCATCTCCAGGTCATAACCAGCTTCATTAAGTCCAGGCAATACCCTTATCAGATCATAGATATGTCTTGTACAGCTGCTGGCAAAGGTGGGCATCCTTGCAGAGTTCAAAAGTACACCTAAACAATCTGGATCTGTCCACCAACCACTATACTAGATTTGCAGGGAAAACTTCCAAACAAGTGGCAGGATAAAACTAATTATAATGCCAAGGTTGGGACATAAGAGCCATCCCAAATCTCTGCTGGAGAGATGGAGAGTTTTCTTCTAGAAGATAAACTCTTGTAGGTAGCCCTGTGTTCAATTAGACCTACACTAGGTGCAGCACAGATAAGAAGTTCTGCCAGCACAGGACACCAGCAAAGTGTGGCTGTGATGAAAGTAGAGTCTTCAACTAAAGTCAGCCAAGACACCCTTAACTAGTCTCACATTGAACTGGTCTTCATCACTGCACGTTAGCAAAGAAATCTGCTCTTGCTTTGAGACATAGACCCTATTCATGGGGAAGGGGGGATAAATCCTCTCTATTCAAAAAGTTCCACATAGAGCCTTAGCCTACTCCAAAAGATTAAATAAATAGTTTGTCTTACACTTCGTTGGAAGTAAAGTTACTTCTCATGCATGTAACATTTGGCTGGAACATCATAACAGAACACTGCAACTTTTAACAAACCTAGGCAGACTAGGGGTCTACTGTGATTTTAGTAGATATTAACATTTGTTCCTTTCCTTTGCTGTCAACTCATGGTGAGTGCACACAAGTTCTTCTTTCTCAGAGGAGCCAGCATGAAGAACGTCGTATTACGAACAGCAAAAAGTTGGAACTCATTACTCTGTACGGAGGGTAAGAAGCATAGCTATAGCAGTATAGCCCCTAAGAGCACAGGAAAGGAAAGCAATGCTTTATCTTTAACTTGCAGCAGAACATCAGAGCTGTAAATTCTTTTTTCCCAGGAGTTATATAACAGGACAACATTAAAGTTCATAAATAGCACTTCCAGACTTCAGCTGGTGCACTTAACAGCTCCTAAGTGACCACTGCCTCTTGCTTAGAGCCAAATACCAGGTACTATCACTGAACCAACACCTCTAATCCAGTGATGTACAAGCATATGGATGGTGGGATGAGTTAATAAGCTAGTCTTTGAGAACAATGAGGAAACATTGGGTTTCTGAAACAGGAGAAATGCACCTACTGTCACTAAGCTGAGAGTCCAGTTTCCCAAAGATAACAGCTGCAAGCAGCCATGGAATTTTTAATTATTGTGCTTTTAGAAGCTATTTCAAAGGTTAACCTTACTTAATTCACTAGTATGTGGCACAGAAGGAACACCTGAAGCACCTTCCAAGTGTTTTAAATTGCCTGATATCTAGAGGTGCTAACTAAGCCAGCAGAAACAAAGAGCCCATTTTCAGCATGGTCCATCCCTAAAGCCAGCACAGGCTACCTGTCAGCAACTGCAGTATCATAATGAGAGCTCTGCACTCTAAAAGCTGCTCCACTTCCACAATATGTCAACACTTCAACCAGGAGGCCAGAGCTGCCTAGACCACCTTCAGTAGCTGTTCTTCATCCAGACTTGACCACCAAGGCAAGTGACTAAATCCAACTCCAGCCTCACAACCGGAAGACAAAGTTGGTCAGTCCAGCCACAGCTGTTGTCTGACTGTATCTCACAGCAGGCCAAAGCAACATATTCAACACATGGCCAGGGATCAGAAAACATGCCTGGACATGAGCTTGGAAACACAGGCCACAGAACGGATGCAGCATAAATGATGGTTTATGAACAGAAAACCAGCTTGGAAGCAGGAGGCTGTTACAGCTTGAGAGAACCCAACTAAACTTGTTGCCTGTTGCACTTAAATGCTAACAATCTTAACTCAAATAGTGGTACCTCAATATCTAGGATAATTTTTTTTTATTACTACATTTTACTTAAAGTTTGTACTTTTCACCACATCCTGCTAAAAGGACTCACATAATGCAAGTAAAGTAATAGTTTCATTAGTGCTTTAAAGTGTAAGGTCAGTGTTTGTGAATTACTACAGTGGTTTAGTCTTCATGGGACTTTGAGAAACTATTTGGTAAAGGCTTAAACCCTCAGATTAAAATGCTAGAAGTTGTCAGATTCCAGAAACTTATAAACATTTATTCCTATCCTGTTTGGAGATTGTTGGTGACCAAAATTACTAGCTTCTATAAGTTTCCCAGGTCAAAGTGTGTCAGGAGATACAATATTTGGCAGTCCTTTTTCAGAATTATTGACTACCAGGACCAGTTATAGCACTTTCATTAACAGTGTGATCTCTTCCCCCTTCAAATGGGTAAGATGCAAAGCCAGTCCCTACCTTTGGATGTGACAGCCCTGCCATATCAAAATGTTCAGAGGCTCTTCATGGAGCCAGAAATGAATAGCATGCAGGTACTTGAATTCATGTAGGATTTAGCACTCAGCTCACTGCCAGGGAACCTGCATCTATATGCCATGATCTGAAACATCTATAATGTGTAGAAGCTAGAACTTCAAGGTGATCAGGCTTTCCCTTTCCTTACTATGAAAGTCACACACATGCCTGCAAAGCAGCTGTTTGCAAATTGTACAGAACTGCACTGCTCTGCAGGTAAAGGCATTCATATGGAAAAACACAGATTAACACAATTAGCCTGAAATCTACATTCATATGGGAACAGAACTTGAAAGTACTCAGTCAATTTGAGGCTACATCCTAAAAAATTAAAAGCACAGACTAGAACTTAGACTAGACAACATCTTCTCTGATATGGCTTAGGTGTACTGTCACCTGTCACAGAAAAACCACATGGAGCCTCTCCTAGACACACTATCCTGATAAGGACTGAAGCAGGTGACTTTAAGGCATAACCAGTTTGACTGATGTGTGAACTCCAAGTTGGTGGTACTTTCAGAAGCAAAACTATTGCTAACTCTGCTGGGAGCTTTGCAATCCAAGGCAGCATTGCAGAAGCAGCAATGTTGACTCACGGTGTAAAGCCTTGTCTGACCACCTGTATTGGGTTTACATGGCAAAGTTTTGGTAGCAGCTGCAGAGGTGGTCTCCCTGAGAAGACAGGGGGTGCCCTGTGCTGGACAGGGCTGGTTCCACACCACACCCACCACAGGCCAAAGAGCCAGTCCATTAGCCAGGCTGACAGTGCCTCCGAGAGCAAACCTGAAGGGCAAAATGTCACATGGCATGGCAAGCAGGCCGGGAAGTGAGAAGCCACAGCACAATCAAGATCAGTGAAGGAGTCTTTGATACCAAAGCAGAGATTCCCCTGCAGCCCACAGAAAAAACACGGAGGAGCAGGCATTGCCCTGCAGCCCCTGGGAAAGATGCCACAGCACAGCAGGTCAGCATTTTCTGAAAGAAAGCTGCACCCCATGGAGAGGCCATGATGGAGCAGATGCTTTCTAGAAGATTGAAGTCACTAAGTAAAACTCATGCTGGAGCATAGGAAGAAGTGAGGAGGGTTCTGGCAGCTGGGCAAGGTCAACCAACCACACAAGCAATGACAAAAGCAGAAACATTTCCAGTTTGCAGATTCTAGGAACATTTCTCATACTCCAGCCAAGAACAATCCATGCTGTTTGGTCCTGTAGATAACTTGGTGCTTGCTAGTCATTAGAGGTACTGTAGTATCAGTGAGGCTTAAGAAATACAGGGATGGTCTGAAATCTAGAAAGGCAGCTTTCCCTGGCATAAGTGAATAAACCAGTAAATAAAGCAACCAAGTGAAGAAGAGGAAATTAAGTGAATGCAAGTGATTAATTACAATTCTGTTTCATTTTGTCACTTTCTGACACCAACTCAGATTTTGAGCTCTCCCGTCTTTCCGGAACTGTTGAACTTTTCTAGCCCAAGAGCTTATATTGCAATAACCAAAGCGGATTACAAGCTTCAACTGAGATAGACATTTGCCAGATAGTAATTTGGCCCTTCACAGTTGTCTCCTTAGTATCTTGTAGCATTTGTTGAATCAGTGCCATTTGAGATTTAAAGTGGGGCGACTTTGTAATCTCACTCAATTTCCACAAAAACTTTCCCCAACCAGGAATCACATTTGAAGGGAAGCCTCCAACAAAATCAAGTTCACTGTCTGAAACGAGTAAATCCAACTAAAATTGTTCAAGCTGAGCAGACTCTGCATACAGCACTAGATAGAACATAGATGTTACCCTAGAGTACATCTAGAAGTACTTCCCAAGAGTCAGCTGTACATTCTAATAATCCCCAGCTGAGAACAAGACGTCACTGGCTACCATCAACTTCCTCCCCAATGAAAACCTAAGACAGAGGCATGTCACTCCCTAAAGTAAGGGGAAACTTCATAGTGCTTTTCCTTCACTTCAGGGATGTGAAGCTCTAAGCCAAGTAATCAAGATGAACAAGAAGCCATGGCAGCAGCTTGGTAAGAGTTTCAGTTAAAGAGTGGATACTGCAGCAGTTGCTTCATCAGAAAAAACAAGGTCAGAGCTGGGGAAAGTAAGAGGAAGTACTCCCTGCACTTTGCATAAGAAACGCTTCCTCAAACTCCGTCCCTTTCCTATTTTAAGAGGTTTCCTCTATTCAAATCCATCAAATCCTGATTGCAATTTAGTGCAATAGGTCATCAACTAAATAGGCTTCATCAGTGTCAGCATTTATAAATGCTGTCATCACTTAGTATCTTGTTGAATCCAGTTGTGACTACATTCAGATGTTTTGTGTAAACAATGCCTAGCACTGGTGTCAATCACCTCACAATAAAACAGATGCCAAGAGAGTCTTGTATTTTTAAATCAACATCTGCTAGTGAAACAAAAGCCACTAGCAAGTCCCACTAAAGCAATTTTAGATAAGTACAATTCTACCCATCTGAACACTGGCATGAGATTTAACAAGATTATCTCTTCTCATTTGATCCTAATTGGTTGCCTTAGGAAATGCATGGATATGCGTGAACATCAGTCTGCCATACAGTGAAGAACTGACACGCTTGGCTTAGGCTGTTTGTGGTAACCCCTAGGTTTGCTTTCTAATAAATACTAACCAGAGACAAGCCAAAGATAACACCCTATTTTGTCCTCTTAATCTGAGGTGACCTCATCACGTCTATAATCAGCCTTCTGGCACTTCCTGAATACATAATCAGCCCTCTGGCACTTCCTGAATACAAGTGCTTATATTCTCCACAGTTTCATGAAAGGTAAAGACAAAGAAAGAAGTGAAAGTAATTTTTAGCTTTTGCTCTGACATGCCACACTTAATCATTGCCCTGAAAGGTTGGTTATAGCTTTATAAGTGAGTTTATCAATGCTGAACAACCTGAAGGAAAACATGTCAAGTGGAATATATGTGCAGTTTAACTTGATTTACTTGCCCCAGTGATTCCAAAGAAAAGCATGAATTCCTGAAATTGGACACACCTTTACCAGGAGGAAGGCTTCAGGCACAATTCAGCAAAAACTACCAAGTTCAGAATTGTTCTCCCACTCCTGTTGTCCTGCCTGAACAGAGGCACACCCAGGGAGTACATATCTTAAGTGGGAATGAAGCAGATTTGACAGGAGTCTAGACAAAGGAAAAGCTAGTCAGAAGCTATTCTGTAGGTAACACTATTAATGGGCAGGCTAACTTGGAAGTAGTTACAGTAGAAGCTTTCCACTTAAGGTCAGACGTGGAAATTTCCTTAACAAAAGCAATAAAGAGCTAAGAGTTGCAGGGGATACCCGAGGTTTGAAGTTTAACAGCAAGAACAGTTTCTATGGTAAAATGCATACCTTTTTTACACATGGGGGGAAGAAAGAGCTATGCCTCTGTAGTTCATGATTCTTTGCTACAGAGAAAAACTTGCCTAGAGTTGAAGTTAAGCTTTTTATTTCGGACTGTCATTCACTTAGGAGCACACTGTCGCTTGATTTTTTTAATCAAATCTTAGTCTTCATATTGCATGAGGTTCTACTGCTGAACTCCTTCCCAATTCTGGGACTTAAGCAGGGGCCAGGGAAAAAGTTCCTCGATTAAGTGAAGCAACTGTGGAAACAAGTTTGGTTTTGTTTGCCAA
This sequence comes from Melospiza melodia melodia, assembly GCF_035770615.1. Classification (NCBI taxonomy): domain Eukaryota; kingdom Metazoa; phylum Chordata; class Aves; order Passeriformes; family Passerellidae; genus Melospiza; species Melospiza melodia. The sequence continues at coordinate 74,945,209 of NC_086199.1, forward strand.
CAGAACTAGAACCAAAACTTGAGGACTTTCAGGTAAATTCTTAGTGTTCCAACAGGAAACTTAGAAACTTAGGTTGCTTATGACATCAGCTATTCAAGCTGGATCTGATTCTCAAATCTTTGGGCCCAAAATGTACTTCTCATACAATTGGGCAGGGCAAAATCCAGAAACGTTGAGGGACAGTTTTTAGGAATGCTTAAATTTATTCAAGTGTGGTAAATTTTTTCCTCCCACTCAGTTCCAGTTTCAGCACCAAAAAGCTCTTAGTGTTCTAGAAGATATGCTGTGTTCTTCGTAAGTTAATTACACAGGCAAAACTCAATTTGGAAGTTGGAACTGACTTTTTTTTAATTACTTTCATGCAAGAACCACATACACACAAACCAGGATAGCTTCATCTTCCTAGGATAAAAGCTAACATCTACACATCATATTTGTTTACAAACCAAGAGATTTTACAAAACAGTGCAAATGAGTTAGGATGCTTCATCCTATGGGTGTGATCAAATCCAGATTAGAAATCTGCAAAACATACACTGCAGTATGCTAATGATCAACAGCTAGTTTCAGCTCCAATACTGCTGCCAAACTGCTTCAGGTGAAGAAGCACTTTTGTGGTAAAGAAAAGATCAACTTCTCTTCACAACCCAGGTACTTTGGAGCTCCTTTAGGTATCTATTGTTCACAACAAAAATCCTGAAATTTATACAGCCTTGCTGACAACTGAAGAGGAAGAGAAGAAAAGCTGAAGTTTCACACCGATTGCTTTCCACTCCCTGTCCTATTCACCCTTAAGAGACACCCTATTTTAGTAACAAAATGGCAAAAGTTTACCTTTTCCAGTTATTTATAGCTCTATCAGCCACCTTAAATTTAATCCTGATTTTTCAGGATATACATGACTAATAGGTGAGCTGGGAAGTTCAAGAGAGCTCCAACAGTTAGATTTTAACAACTTCACATTTTAAGAAGGGTAGTAACTTAGGTCAAATCCAGCAGAGCACAATTTTTTTGTACTAATACATTTGTTACTTCAGGGGAACTGAGGAGAGAACAAAACCTGACAGCCTTGGAAAACTTAAGTCTTCAACAGCTACAACTAGTAACATCCAGCTTACTTCAAAGACAACTATACTACCTCGATGTATGAGCCCTTAATTTAGAAAAAGAAAAGCACCGCTAAGTTGGAGAATAAAGCAGCTTCTTAGTTCACTGTGAAAAGAACACTCAGCTCCCTGGAAACTCCTGAAGATAAGCACACAAAACAAAAAATTTGGGCTGACATACTTCCCTGTACTTCTAGACAATGGATTGAACAATCATTAATACCCTACCACCACCAAATTATGTCCATTTTGTAAAAGTCTGTAGAAATTGAAACTACTACTCCTTCTACAGTTCAAGCTTAAACTGGGAAAATAAAGGGAGCCCAAGAGCAGCTACTGCCATTGAAAGAATGCCCTGACTCCATGAAGCAGAACATCCCTGGCTCTACAGAGTACCTAACAAGATAAAGCCCACAGCAGATAGCTTTGACTTCCAAATGTAGGGGTACAATCCCTGCTCGTAAAAATTCCCTCTGCACCTAAGCAATAATAAAGAAGGAAATACAGCCCATAGACAAAGTCAGGGGAATGGTAGTATAGCAACCCTGATAAAAAAATCATTGCAAAATTCTTCAATGTTCACCCGCTTTATGGAAAGCATGAGACATGTCAGGTACCACCACCAGCTGAAGCACTGAGAATCCAAGTGGCTAGAGTTTACTACAGCAGCAGGAAGATATGGCAGCACTTACACCCAATCCCTTACCTGACAGGACTCCAAAGACTTGGCTGCAGATACTGGTATTGTTTTTAATTTTAAAAGGTGGATCAAGTTCTTCTAGATTTACATACTTTGAGGTTAAGACGCAGAAAGGGAAAGAAGTCAAGCTAATCTCCAGAACTGTCAAGCAAAAAAACTATTGCATTAACACCACTGATCATTTTACACATACCAGTCTCACAGATTTCTATGTTAAAAGTAATTTGCTTCCACTAAGCCTGAGATGCATACACATTAAAGCTCACACTTCCCTACAAGTTTGGAGTTGATAATACTCTAGTGTTCTGGATGCATACACATTTTTAAAAACTAATTTTGCGCACAGCTTATCTACTTTTGCAACACTTGTCTGCTTACTTTTAAGGGCAAAGGAATAAGCCAAATGCAAAACTCCAGGCAGAAGCCAACAACAGTTACTGCCATTCTGTATGGTAACTAAACCCAAATCAGAAGCAGCTTCTTGGCTGAGACAGAAACCCCTTTATATGGCTAGTATCCACAAACTCCAACTCATTTAATATCCTCCACTTGGAAATTACACCCAAGAGCTTCTGGCTTTTTAGTTCTTAACTTGCACCTAGTTCCACCACGTATTTGTTTAAGCCCAAGTATAGAATGCATATAAATCTGCTTCAAAGAAATTGGAAGGGAAGTGGTTTGATGTACTAGCTGGAGTAGGTTCTTTAATCTTCACACTACTCAAGGTAGTCTGTGCTGCAACAAAAGATTACCATACTACATGTTTCTTACCAGCATGTATATGGTATACACAGAAGCAAGATCTAGAGATAATGTACATCTGGACATTAAAGGATACCACTACCTCTACCAGGTGCTTTCACCTAAGGATGTTTCCTTATCTATTTGATTCCTGGTTCATTCCCCCTCCATACCATATGTGGTCACACTGCTTCTTGTGCAACCCACAACAGCCAGAGAATCTGAGACAGTTACCTTTACATTAAGGCTGTATTGGCTTGTTTTAATTTGTTGGAGCATCAAACCCTAAAGTATTAGCTTTACAACTGAAGGATCATGTGATCTTATATTTTGGGTTCTCTATATAATCAAAGAAAAAGTTGTTAATCAACTATTCTGGACTCCATGGAATAATAGAACAAGCTCTATTCCATGCATCACAAGCCTACATATAGCAGCTAAGTTAGTGGAAGTTGATCATCAAAAGGCAGAATATGGCGTCCCTGTGCAATTCAAATGATAATTCTCAGTCATGAAACAGGGAAGAGAAAGGGATGGACAACATTTTCCACATTCCTTCTAGTCTGTGACCCAAGCAGTGGTAACAGAGGACTGATGGCCAAGAGAAACTCTGAAACAGAATCTGCCCACTAAGTGTTTGGAACCTCTCCTCCCTGTTTGAGGATCAGCAGTTCCCTCTCAATATGATTCCAACTTTCATTAACTGGACCAGTGGCCAAGAAAAACCTTAGAAAAATAAGTTATTTCATCTGCCCTACTTCTCCACCTTTCTTATCCCAACACACCTTCCCTTCCCCTTACTAGAACTCGATCAGAGGCTCTCCCATGAGAAAGCCCTCACTTTTTTCAGTCTCTCAACCCCATCTTTAATCAACATCTCAGTGGCACAGAAAGAGCACACTTCTTCCACTCTGAATAGGGTAAAATTACATTATTTTAGTTTGTCACAAGACTCAGAATAGAGAAAAATTCTGTTAGGCAAAATTAGATTATTTTAGTTTGTCACAAGACTCAGAATAGAGAAAAATTCTATTAGGCAAATGCTCTTATAGCAGTGCATCAAATTTAACTTCAGACTGACAAGGGCTGCCACATAGCCTACAGAGCCAATGTCAACAGATTCATTGAACAGAATCTCAATAGTCTATGCCTTGCACAGAAAGAATGTTGCACACAAACAGTTAGCTTCCTTCCCCTTAGCCACTTCCAGTGTATGGGGCAAAACAACCCAGTTTACAGAGCCCTGGCACATGCTCTGGGCCTGTACTAAAGCAGTGAGCAGTATGGTCCTCTGCAGCAGTTACTCAGGTACAGAGCCCTGCTCACAGTCATTCATTTACTTCATCCAGAGGTAACAGAACTCCAGTGCCAGCCCAGGAGGCGAGTCCAGGTGCCCATGGCAGAGCAAGTTATCTGCCTACACACACCAGTTTCTGTATGACTTCCTCCACCTGCATGAAGACTCTGCCAGCAGCACTGGTGGGTTGCTTGTCTAGGCTTTGCTGCCAGACTATACTTGCCAAAATCCTGAGCCAACCCTTAATGATGCAGCCTCTGTTACTATAGTAACTGGTGTTATTCTCCTATCTCTAGGCTCAGACCTTGGGGGGAAGTACTTAAGTTTGTTCTCATTTCACACCTACCACTCACTTGCCTGCTGCATAGGTACGTGCCACTCCAAATGAAAACCTCTGTCAGCAGGCCCTCAAAAGCAGCTGGCCCAGCCACAAGCCAGTGGGAGGCAAAAATGCACAAACCCAACATGCAGGCACATCCTTCTGAGCAGGCTACAGCTGGGAGACCACTAGTGAAGAGTCTGACAGCCCAGGCAGCTGGAGGCTTACGAGGCCTTCCAGGCCACTGCTCTAAGGACACACTCAGAACAGAAACATCTGAGAGTCACAGAGTGGGTCAGGTTGGGAAGGACCACAGTGGCTCATCTGGTCCCACCTCCCTGCTCAAGCAGGGTCATCTTAGAGCACGTGACACGGGATTGCATCCACACGGTTCTTGAATATCTCCAGTGAGACACACAGGACATCCTTCCACCAAGGGTGGTCCTTCCACCAAGGGTGTTGTTCCAGCCTGCTTCTGATGCCTTGGCATCATCCAGTCAGGCTCAGGCCAGTCTCCAGGGTACCCTGGAAGTGCCACACTAAAGACTAAAGAGTGAATCCCTCCATAAACCAAAGCAGCTTTGCTCCATCGTCACCCACGACACCGCAGGACTGCACTTTCAGCATGAAGGCCTTCTACTCAGCACAGATTTCCCTTGGAGCAGCTCTTGTAGAAAACCATAATACCCATATTTGTCACCTCAATTTTTTAAGAAATAGCATTGGTCAGAGGGCAGGCCCACTATATGAGGGAATGTTTTCCTCACCAAACAAGCAGATGACTCTTTTCTAAAACCCATGAATATTGCTAACATTATCAATATTGTTACTGCAGCATCCCACAGGAGCCCAAGTTGCATCAGGAACCTACTTTAATAAAGAGGAAAAGCATCCAGGATATGAGGCATGAGGCTGGTTTCAAGGTAAGGCCTTATCCTGGGAAAGCTAATCTCAGGCTGAACAGCTGCTGATAGCCTGTATGAGGCCATATACAAAGAACTCTTTTGTATGGTGGGTGGTTTTCACTGTCCTGAATAAAACTTTACACCCTGGTGTGACTAGCTATGCTTTCCTGTTGTTACTCTCCTAAAGCTACAATGCCTCCTCCCCTCAACACAAAAAAAAAAAAAAAAAAAAAAAGAGTGCAGAGTTGCATTCTTAGTCAGGGTTTTGGTGCCAGAATACTTCTTCCTCATACCTACAAGCAGTAAAGTCATCACACACAGAAAGCTTCACATGGTTCACAGATAAGCTGCTGAACACAAGTTGTGACTGCTCATGTGAGCCAGTCAGAAGAGACAGCCAGCTACATACTACTTCCATCACATCCTGGTAGTTTCTCTGCATAAGCAAACATATCAAATTGACCTCCCACCTTGTCCAGAAAGCTCCTGCATGGAATAGATTCACCCACATCAATGGCAGCCTTCCCTGTTAGAGCAAGAACTACACAAACAAGAGCTTGTCACAGATGAGCACAGGAATCTTAGAGTGCCACCAATGCAATGACAGCAGTGAAGTTTGTAAGCTTCACAGTTCAAGTCAGAACAGCTGCTACTCTGCCAGAGTATCACCTGAGTACCAAAGCAGTAAACTACTCTCACGGCATGCCAAGCTCAGCTTAAGGTCTGCTGTGCCACAAAGTCCCTGGACGGTGTATCAGCACCAGAGAGATCGTGGCAGCTGCCAGGGGACTCTGACAGGAAGCCACCACACTGTCACACAGGATGCTCAAGTATGACAGTCAGCACAGCAGCCTTCAGGGATCAGCTTTAGTTCCACCTGTATTGCTTCCATGTTTAGCTTTTAATGTTAGCATAAAGCTTATTGTGTAACACTTAACTGCACTATCAGATGTGCCAGCACCAGAAGAACTGGGATTCACCAGCCAAGTGAGAGACAAATGGGGTTTTGTTTGTTTGGGGTTTTTTTGACATAGTAATGTCACAATTAGTTTGAGATGGCAGGATAAGAACATCTAAGATATTTAAATAGCAGTATTAATATTTTAGAGCTACTACACTACTGAAATGAGTTTACAGTCATCTTACCAATTGCTTCAGGCCATCTGGAAATGAAAGAAGCCAAGAGAGCATCTGCTCTGCACTGTGAAGATTACCTTAGCACACTAGAGCTAGAAACTAGAAAACTAGTCTAAGAGGTTATCACTGTAGGTGTTCCACCAGCTACAGAGCTTGCTGCCACCACCAGCAAAAATACATGAGCAGCTTCTTTTTCTGTACCCAATCTTTTGCTGGCCAGAAATCTTTCATTAACAGCACAGCTCATTAACATGGGTGGGAATATTCTTGTAGCTAACTCTGAAGCTCAGGCAGTTAAAACACCAACTCTAAGACTACAGAAAGCAAGTAAAATCCTACAATATTTTTCTGTTTAAAACAGGGCCTTCTGTTCCAATAGGAACATAATGTTTTAATACTTCTCTACACAAGAATTAATCCTGTTCTTCAACAGAGTTGCATACTGTTTAAAAAACACAAGTTAGAGCAGTTTCTTTAGTACACATAAATGAATTCAGCTGACAATAAAGGTCTCGAAGGAGCAAGGAGAAGAAGAAATAAGCAACATAGCTCCATATATAATTAGAGTTTTCACCTGGGTAAAAAACATCCCTCATCCAACCAAAACAAGCTATCTGTTTGCCATAGAGCAACAAATCTGTTCCATCTCTTTTCTAAAGACTTGCCTTTGGGTACTTGTTTTGTCATTAAATTAATCTCTCCAATGGTAAAGAAATCTAAAAGCATTAAAATGTTTCAGTCACTAGTTACTAGTGTAGACCTTTGCAGTGTAGAATGGCAATTAATCTCAAACAAGAAACAAAATTCAGTCATTGAAAACCTAACATTCATTTTTCTGTTCTAGACCTCCTATGTATGAAGCTCTCTGCCTTATATTCTTATTACACATCCTTGCATAATTTCTTCCCACCATAAAGAACACAAACTCCCTAATTTTGGTATGCATAAAGACACCTGCTTTTGGAACCCTTCCTGTGAGGCTGCAGTGAACAGAGAGCAGAACATGCTCCTTATGCCACTCCCGCATAAGCTGCAATGCTGCTGCCTCCTCCCAGAGGGGACAACAAAGCTGCAGGAGCCTTTTCAGCACTTTTTACCAAGACTCTTATATGGTGTTCTAGCTAGTAGTCAACTGCAGCAGGAAATTCCCAGTGCTCTCTGGCACTCCAATTTATGCACTGGAATGTGTTGGTAGCATCACAATTTTGCTATTTACTACCTTCCTTTTTACGGGCACTGAACGGTAAGGTCCTCCCTGGTCTCCAATCAGCATGCCTTTCAGGGGAGGATATGACACATTTCCATGCATGAAATAGGAAGAACGTTAGAGTGACTACCCTATCCCCTCATCTTTTTGTCCTCTGAAGTCACTGGAGGGGTGCAGGTCCCCAGTCCAAGCCCATCCAAGATGTAGCACATCTTTTGATTGCTGCAGTCTCATTGTGTGCCTTCTGCAAGCATCCACCATTTCTCTGTGCTAGTATTTGTCATTACTGCCACCAACAGTTCTCTGCCATACATGAAGTTCAGAATGGTCAGGAGTTATAATCAGAAAGCAGAGAGCCAACACAGATCTTTCCCTGAACTAGAAAAAACAAAGGTCACACTTAATTGTCCAGATGGAGGAAAACAAAGCTTTGTGGCACAATCTATTTAATCTGCTATGAAAAAATACTGCTTAAAGGCACCACACTAGGAGATGCAAGAGCCAGCCTGGTCAAGCTCCCCATCCTATCACTTTGGGTTCAAGGAGAGGGGAGAGGGGAAGCAGCAAGACCTGCCTTGTCCCACACCCCAGATCTCAAGCCAGCAGACAGAAAGAGGCACACAGGAAGATAAAATGAATAGCAAATAAAGCCTGATTATCTTTTTCCAGAAGGTAGCATCCTTCAAACAGACATTTTTCAAGTATAGTCCCACGATGCTCTTTTGAGCCACAAAAGTAGAAGTGACCAGGTGATTGTGAAATTCAGCAGAAGCTTTACTAGAGTCTGTCAAGTAAGGAAACAAGTCACATAGCTGCCTTGTCCTATTTCTAGGACATGATATTAGACTTCCTATGGGGCTTCACTTGGGACAATTGTCAGTAACTCTAATTGGGCAACACCATACGTGCAAGAGCCAGATGTTTCCTACAAGTCACTGACACCAAGCCTAAGGAATTCACATCACTGCTCATAGTTTCACTATAACAAGAAACAGCAAGCTTCATACATCTTTTGAGAGCCAGAAGTTCCCCAACAGACCTGTAGGTACTAGCTGCATTTTTAATTTACCTTGGTATTCAAGTAATTATCCTGAACTCACTTAATCTGAAAGTTTCATCCCTTATTGGCACAAAAGATGTAGATATACCTATTTCTCTTTGATACCTCAAGTTTTTCAACATTTTCTGCAAATAGTAGCAACCATTCTCTTTTTTTTATGTATTTAGTAACAGTACTGGCTGCCTATCTTAAAACACTACAGTAGCAAGAGAAATGCAAGGAGGAAGATCTAGAACTTGATTCAAGCATTATTGCTGGTCATTTGAATTCACTGAGTAGGACTAAAAACTATTGTTCACCTTTAAAAGAGTTTCAGCTTGCAAATATAGTTCTAGTACTTACCATACAGAAAAGAGTGCAAAAGAGCAGGTATCACACTTAGCACTTCAACAAGAGCAGTTCCCCAGACCTGCAGCACTGACACCTGGCCAGGGAGACTTCCTGACAGGAATACACTCTTGATCGCAAGTCCACACAAGAAATACATATTGGTGTAACCTGGTGGTCGTTATTTAAGAAATTAATAATAAAGTATTTTTGTTTTTATTGGAACCTAAAGCATGCCACATTTATACTAATGACAGCTTTACTGGCAATGTTGAATCGCTGCAAGAGATGAAGGTCAGGAGCTTATATCAATCAATCTGGTTGCAAGCAAGCAAACCAAACTCCTCACCTTCACATGACACTTTGAGGGGCAAAAATAGAGATTTCATGAGTAAGACATCCTGGAAATATACAGCTTTCCATTTAAGAGCTTGTAAATTAAAACACTAGGCTAAAACTTTAAGGCTCATCTTCCAACAGAAGTACAGATGTTAGTGTTCACAGCTGATATTCTCCCCAGTCATGAAGGAAGAAATCTCAAAGTCAGTGTACTTACTTCAAGCAAAAAGTAAATCAGTAGTCCTTTGTATTTGGTTTCCCACTCCCCTGAAGTAGCTCCCACTCCAAGATAACATAGCACAGGGAGCAATTAAACTGCCTTGTAAAGTACAGTACAAAAAACGGTACATATGAAAACTGTTTGGTATACAGACTCACTGCACAACACGCACTACCATCAGGATTTTTTTATTTTGTTTCAGTTGCGCTTCAATAAAGATACTTATGCTGATGAAGACCCTAGTCACCCAGCCAGACTCTTACTTATCACCTTTAAATTTCTCTCTATTTGAAATCACTCTGATCTTGAGGTTTCTGCTTGATATCAGGTAATAAAGATATATGCATAACCCCCCTGTGTTTCCTGATCTTTTAAAGCAGGTCTCAGTAATTTATGGCACACACACCAATTCTGACTTAGAACTAGTGAGATCAGAACCAACAGTTGCTGTTACACATCTGGCCATAAAAGAGACTGCACAGCTGAACACACCAACATCAGTGCAGCCAGTAGTGTGCTTTCCATAGCTCTGAGAAGCATTTAATAGCCTTCATGGTCAAACACTCCCATTAGAAAAAAAAAAGAACATTTCACTCAAGTCCCTTGTTGTTATACTTTGGCCAAGTAGGGATTTCAAAGACTCCTAGTCTTGCCTAACTATGGTCTAAGTTAATTAGGTACTACACTTCAAGCACTTTAGATAGCATTTAGATGTGCAAAAATGTACATGGCCACTGCATCCAACAAGCCTGCAGAGTGGCAAGTTTATTCCACTTACCCAGAGCTATGCAGCAGCATTGGCTGAAAAACAGCTACTGTTTTACAGCTTTATAACTGAAAACTCTCACGCTACTCCGTAGTGATGCTGCAGTGGTAACACTCACTCACTGGGAGAACCATATTTAGAAAAATGTTGGGTTCTCCCCCAGAGCAATGTAATAGTTTGGTAAGTGAAATGAACAGCCCCAGCAAGAGTCAGGCATTGTCAGATTAAAAAAAACCAGAGCTAGACTCCTACAGGGAGAAACCTGGACTGAAGGGATCTAGCTTTATTGGAAGGATTCATTTAATCCCTGCTTGAGAACATAAAAAAAGAAAAGTCCTAAAGCTATGTGCTGGAAACAGGGGCTATATTAAATGCAAGTCAAGCAATATAAAAACACAGCCTGCCAACCTCCCCCCTCCCGTGTTTTTCTGCAATAAATACCAACAAGTTAATAACCGGTGTATGAACTTCTCGCATGCAGCCGATACCCGGCTTTTAACAAGCGAGCGGGGCAGGCCCTGGCGAGGGTCTGCGCCCGGGGGTGGCGGGCCGGGGGCGCTGCCCGGCGGCCGGGGCTCCACCTGCGGCGCTGACAGGGCGCGGGGGCGGCGGGCCGGGGCAGGGCGCTGCAACCTGCCGCGCCAGCTCACTTACCCGGGCCAGCTCACTTACCCGGGGCCCCGTGGCTCGGTGGCTGCGAGCCGGCGGCAGATGCACCAGCAGCAGCGCCAGCAGGAACGGGCGAGGCCCCGCGCTGCGCCAGGCCCGCGGCATCATCGTCCCTCGGGGCGGCGCGGCTCTGCGGCCACCAGAGGCGGCTGTCCGGGGCGGTGCGGCGGCGCCGGTCCCGCAGCAGCAGGTTCCCCGCCTCAGCCATGGGGATGCCCGTTATAAAGCCGCGGCGGGGCGGGGCCGGCCGGCACTGACCGCGCCGCGCGCCTATCGCCGTGCGGCCGCCGCCAATGGCGGGGCCGCGCCGCCTCTCGCCCGGCCCCTCGCCACCGGGCGGGCGGCGGAGGGCGCGGGGCGGGCGGCGTCCCCGTGCCCGCGGTGGCACCTGGAGATGCCGGCGGCACCTGGAGCCCGCGGCGGCCGGGCGTGTGTGCGGGTGCCGCGGGATACGGCCGGCCAGCGCGGCGAGCGCTCCCCGCGGGGCTGCCGGGCTGCGCCCCCCGCCCCAAAGCCGTGCAGGGCATCGCCGGCGCCAGCCCCGGGCGGGGGCAGTGACAGCTGAGCCTTGCAGGCGGGCCGGCCTAGCGAGCAAGAAAATTGGGCATAGGAAACCACCGCATGGTCACAAACCGTGTTCATTTGGTCCTGGGGCCAAGGCTGCTATAGGAGCAAGCTCGCGTCTCAGGGAGAGCAGATCCTCGTGTCACCTCCGAGCCGAGGCATGGCCGAGCCATAGCCACAGGGTCTACCTCTCCCTGAAGATCTTCCTCTGGGTTCCCAGCTGCACAAGTGGCCCCAGAGCCCATTTCTTTGTATTGCCCAGCAAATCCTTCAGATCTCATGCAGGTGATGTGTTTGGGGTCTTTGGTAATACATGCCTTGCACCTGGGAAAATATCCCAAGTCCAAGTTTGGTACCTCTTGAGGTGACAAGCTCTTAGAGACTGCATGTGGGTCCTAGTTCGTCCAAGCACCAGGCACTCCTAGTAATGGGAAGTTTGGGTAGAAAGTGAGCATCGTCATACAACAGGCAAGTTAGTGCAGCTGTGGAGCAGAAGGAAGAGAAGAGGGGAAAATGGAGATACATCTGCCGGCAAGGCTCAGTATCTACAGGCGTGTCTAAAGAGGGAGCAGTGCCATGGCACTGCAATGGCAGCAAGCTGTTGGCCTGAGCATTGGAGGCAGCAAGTAATGCCAAGCCCTCTACCTGAGAGAGGGACTGAGCAGTGGAGATATCTTGTGAACTAGACTGGCTCGCATTTACATCAAATTCTTAATTTTCAAATTACCAGCTTGAGTTTGATGTAGGGCAGGGCTGAGGCCCAACATATTGCAGAGTAATATGCATGGGAGGCCATTGCTGTGCATGTAATAGTGATAATAACCTTTAGGTAGGACTATTTTGTGCTGCTTTTATAGAAACACACAAAACATGACATTTTTTCACACAATGTATTACCTTTCTTTACTCAGTGACCTTAGAAGAGGCAATACTCACACTTGCAAAAATTCCCTGGAGTGTATCCGCTAGGTATGGGGAGGGGCTGCTACACCCACACCAAGAACCTTGTTACACAGTAGAAGTCATGTAATTCTGGCATCTTATCAGAGCAAAGCAGAGTGGGTAGGTATAGCGGTTGCTTTAATCTTTCTTTTCCTTAAAAAAAAAAAAAAATTTTTTTAAAAATGCCAATATGTAACATTTTGTCATTAGCCTAGACAGGATAAGCCGTTTGTTACTCACATGGAGCTCTGCCAGTATTCATTATTCTTGGCTTACAGATTTCTCTGGGACTCCAAACACAGCGCCCCATACAAGCCTACCTCCTAACCCTCACCCTCACTCTGCCAGCCAGTTCTAAGCTTTGCCAGTATGGCCTGTGGTATCCTCTGATTTTCCATTTCAAAGTCTCTCTGATCCGCACCTGAACACATGCCATTCCACATGACACAACCAGAGAGACCTTGAAAGGAAGAGGAGGGGAAGAGCTGGGAAATCTGAATATGAGTGTCCTTGTGGATGTCAGGATCAGCTTGGTTGAGGTTGGGCAAGTTATACCTGTGCATGCCTGAATCTCTGAAAAGACAGGCCGAATCTAGTATGGTTTTGTTGAGGCAGTGATCCTACCACTCAAGTACCACATCACCTCATACTTAAGTTTTGATTAAATTCCAGTCCAGATAACAATATTACACTTGCCTACATTCTCCTCTCCAACTTCGTAGGGTGATTTTTGCATCTGACCTATTTTGTGTTTTGCCTTCATGTGTTCATTATCACTTGTATTTTAAACATGAATGCCTTTCTTTGGTGTATTTTTCACATACAAACACAAGGATGTCAGGATCTCTATGCTAGAGGTTTGTTAAGACCATGAAAAAATAATTGTTTTCTTAATCCCTAAGAGAGAATACCAGCTACACTGGAAACATCTCCACCAGTGCCTATGAGGCTCTGACACCAGCAGCACCTTTACACCAAGTAAAAGTTCCAGAGAGGGTCAGAAATTCCCAATTACAGAAACCTTTGACCCCTTCATGGTCAAAGCTGTTCATAACCTTGCCACACATACTCCCAGCCATGGCCAGGCATTTCTCTGTAGTGAGAAATATTTCCCTTGTGGATAGTAACTGCCTTAGTGCAGAAGACAGTTCATAGCCTGGCTTATGTATCACCACTAAATTTTACTGAGCTGTTCCAAGCCCAAAAATCTCAGCAAGTCACCATTCAGGAGGCTGGAGGGATATCCAAGCCCTGTTTAAAGACACGATTAAGAGAGAAAATACATGAGTCTTTTCCAGTGGTCACTTTCACAGCTGAAAATGTGTGTCTAACTCTTTGGCACACTGTGCCTGGTACTCTAGTTTGTATAGGTGCACTTTACTGGTGTGTCATCAAATAAAAATCTAGGTAAATAGAATAAACTACAGAAAGTTTTGGGCCATTAAATTGTCTGTTGTTTGTCTCGGGTTGCTGGCAAGTAGGAAGTGCCTGCACTGGGCGTCAGTGGCATCGCAGAGATGTTGAGGAACCAAGAGAAGGCTACTCACCAAACATAAGAGGAATTGGGCACCTAATCTTGTCACTTGAACTCTTCTGAAAAACCCTGCCATCACTCAGAGTGCCAAATACGCTGACACAGTGCCACTTCCATCAGTGATATCTCCCTAGCAAACTTGCCCAGAGTCTGTAACTGAAAACCACAAAGAGAGAGGGACACAGAACTGGGAGGGAAGTTGTTCTTCACGTCCAGGCATTTGTATACCAGGCCCAACACATGGACGCTTCACAGGAAGATGTAAGTTGAGCCATAATGAGTTCAGCTATGCAGTGATGGTAAGGTAGCAGTGAAACTGGTACCGTTGGGGCTTGCTGTGTGCATGAGATCCAGCCTACACCTCTGAAGACTTACCCCAACCTGTGCCCGTCTGTGTTGATGATTCATATCTTGTTGCCATGGCGCTCGCATATCACGTGCATCACCACAAACTCATGGCACAGGACGTGTGTATTGGTGGTCTTGACAGCTGTTCAGGGAGAACTGTTTGATTGCTTTGATTATTTGCCTCTGCTTCTACTTGCCTTGTCCTCAAACAAGTTTCAGAAGATCACTGTCCTCTTTTAAACAGTATTGGCACTCAGAACCATCATGGGATTTATCTGCCACAGTTTTCATCAGGGCACGAATCCCCTCTTGACATGTTTAGTAGAAACGATTATTCAACTTTCAATAGAAAATAATCTGCAGCCTCCAAATATGAAGTAATTGCTTTTAGGGACTAATTTACTGTTAGAGGTTCTTTTTTAAGTCAGTAGCTGCTACAATCACTCCTGCAAGAGGTTTAGATGTCACTTCTTGTCACAATTTAAAAAGAGGCAGAGAAGAACATGAGAAATTTGCTGTAAGATTTGTTTTTGTGGGTTTTTTTTTGTAACAATGCAGAATTTAGAGCTTTTTGTTTGTTTGTTTGTTTGTTTGGGGTTGTTTGTTTGTTTTTTTAACTTTGGACCATTTAATCAGAGAATTATCCATTGCTGCCAGGTCTTAATTATGGAGAACCTGCAGCAGCAGAACCTTTTCTACAATGCTGACACCTGCAAATCTCCATCTAGAGGCAAGTTTGGGCAGTCCAGAGTAAAGACTGAAAAGCCACAGCTGAGCACATTCATGACCCTATGAAGAATAGCAATCACTGTTCAGTCACCCTAAAATGAGGTGGAATACCCTTTCCCCAGCTTCCCAGCCATAGGTAGAGTTAGGGGAGTGTGGGGAGGGGCTAAGTTTGACTCACTGATTATGAGGGTGGAAATCAGACATCATTGGGTTCAAAAAGTTTCAAATCACAGCATACAACAATTTTACAGTATCATTCCACCATCAACACAGCTTTTTACTACATCTGGCACTTTACTGCATTCCTTTCTTTTTTGTTTTCATAATAATACTAGTGTATGGCAAACTGCTTCTTCCCATGATGGAATAACAGTCAGTTGCTGCTAACTGCAAAGTATTCACACTTGTTAAGAAGCAGAGATACATTGCTTTGGGGTGTTCAGCGTGTTCTGGGGTGTATTTGCTGGATTATGTCAAAAAAAGAGAGGCTCAGCTTTTTATGGAAGCCAATTATATGTATGTATATATATGCTTGAATGAAACAGAAAACCTGTTAGTAAAAAATAAGCATCTTATTGGGCTTTTCATCCTGGAAGTTCTTTGCAGAACATTCACTTATACTTGAATGAAAATCTTTGTCAAAAATATTACAGGATTTCAAACCTTTTCCCATTAAATCCATTTAGAGTCTGCCACTTCATTCATTGTACTTCATACAGAAATTCTGCTCAGACTTTTTCTCTAGAAAGTATATTAAATTGTATTGGTCCTGCCTGCGTGACTTTGGTTTCCTAAAGAGTTGCTAGTAGTCCTGATTAGTTCCCACCACTGCCAGACCCTCAGCTCTCACTAGTGCCCATCCATCCGATCCTAATAACCCAGTCATACCTTCATGCACTTATATTTTTCCATCATGGGAAGAGACTGTTGGCCATAGCCCAGTATTACGATGAAAACAGAACAAAATGAAACCAAAAAGAAGGGGATGCTGTAAAGTCCAAAATGTAGTAAAGAGGCAGTAATGATCATTTATCTTCGGTATTTTTTTTCATGGTACTTCAGCACATACCTAATTTTAAGGGTGGAACCACTACAATGACATAACTGAAGTTAGTCTGTAATCTGCCAGCTCTTTGAAAACGAGGATATTCTCATTGTTTGGCCTTTTTACTCTTACTTATGTTTTTCAAATTATAAGCTATAATGCTAAAAATCAATATGGGGCCCACTGCAGTGGTGGTAAATGATGGCTATATATATATATATGGCACTGGAAAATTGAATGACTCTTCCCAATATCTATCTAATAGATTTCTAACGTAAATTGTGCACTCCTTTGAATTCTGTAAAGCAAATATAACATCACTCCAGGCTCTAAACAGAATGCCAATCGACCATATCTTTAACCTTTAGAATCTTTAGAAGTACTTAACAACCTGCCAATTTTTTTTTTTATTTTGTCAGCTATGAGTTTGAAGTTGGGTTGGACTCCATATGGACTCCAGAAAAGAGATCTGTTCCAACTTCATTTATCAATCTTATCAAGTCAAGGATTCCTTCTGCTCATCCTGTCTACCTGGGTGGGATAGATGGAAAGTGGGTGGGGAAAAAACAACCTCTGCACTGAAATTTTTGAGGACTTGGTACTCTGGGCTGCAAATGCGAAGGAGAGCAGCTGGTGAATCCCCCATACATGAGAACTCTCTGCCCATGCCAAGTGGGCTCACCATCAAAAGTGCAAAAGAAGTGTGTGTGGGAATCAGGCCAGGGCTCATGGAAGGCAAGGTCTCTTGCCTGACCTCCCTTCCATGTGATCCTCCACCAGCACAGACAACAACAAAAAGGAGAAGGAAGCAACTGAGGACCAGGCCCTGTGAGTTCAACAACTTATGATATTGGGACTATATTTTTTTGCTTGAGCACATTTACCTTTCCTCACAGAAATGCTCAGATGAATGCAGTGAAGTATTTTGTCTCACAGGTTAGCACCCCCCTCATCTGCCTCTCTCCATTAGCAGTCCGTATCTTCAGGAAACTCAGAATCAGATTTATGTTCTAAATGGCATGAGACAGCTCGGAAATATACTCCAGCAAAGAAGTCCTGACATCAAATTAGGCACTCTTTGTCTTCTCAGTTGTGGAGGCAAAATGGTGACAAAACAGCAGAATGATGTTCATTCTAAGATGTCTTGATCCCACAGTTTTTCATCAGGGCCAAGAGTAACACTTGTTATCGGACAAGCAAAGTTTGTTTTTTCTTCCCTACCAGTTTCTTAGCACTGATTTAAGTTTCACACTGACACCAGCAAAACGGCACTTAAATCACAGCCCTGAGAACCAGCTACACATATCCAAAGCTGAGCAGAGTTCAAACCTCAGCCCTGTGCTGATACAGAGTCTTTTCTGTTTTAAATTGCCCACCCACTCACTATTCCCAGCTGCCGAGCCACATAACGTTCAAAGACCACACACAAGGTGCAAGAGCAATAGGGGCCTGTTGAAAATTAAAGTGCAACAGCTTAGTCAAGAGGATAGACTCCAGCATTGCTGCCTAGAAAATGGGGGCAAGGAATGAGACAGAAGGGCAGACACAACCGTGGGAGATCCATACAGAAAGCGGTGGGAACCTACACTGGAGTCTATTTTGCAGAAATCCCCTATCCTCAGCTCAACAGATAACAGGGACACACAGATCTTCCTATATGAACACAGGCAAGAATCAGCTCAGAAAAAGAGCTGCTGCTTTCCAGAAGCTAGACAAGATACTAGGGTCTCAGGATTTGTTCTCAGCTTGTCTGAAAGCACATAGAGCTGGTCAAAAACCCTCTCTGTGCCTTATTTCCCCTTCTTGAGCAAGTGTAAAGAAGTGTAAGACATGTTTGCTATGCTCTGTTGCCCCCCAACATGCAGCAAAACTGTCAAAGAGCTCTGGTTTCCTCTCTCCAGGGCTGCTGATGAAGGGACCTTGCTCTGAAATGCGCTCTTTTGAATGCCATGTAGTAGTGCCACCCATTTCTCTTCACCCCGTTGTAAGAGCACATTGCTATTGAAAATTCCAGTGTTGCATTACCACTCAGCGGTGGCACAAAGGCAGAAGTGGGTCAGCACCATCACACATCACAATGCAACACAGCCCTTTTTAGAAGAGTGTGGTCCTCCTAGCGACTACAGGCTAGTACTCACAGGGTCTGAGGCAAACTGGTGAAAATAGACCATATTCTGAACATATCTGCTCATATGGCCAAGTTTGCAAAGAGTTTTGCACAAGAAGAGACTGTTCACCTCAAAATGTTTTATAAACATTCTTGGGTTTTGTCCTGTTGTTTCTATACATATAGAATATGTCTTCATACATCAAGATTTTGTGCCTCATCACTAACCAAGGCTAAATGCTTAAAGACTGAGTCAAGCTGTACTCTAAGTATGGGCTGTTTAATCCATAACTAAATGAAACAGCCTCATTGCTGAGATGAGGCAATGTTGTAACAGCACAGCTCAGCAGTCAGAGCAAGAAACAACCAAGGAGGTTTCTAACAAAGTGCTCAGCATGTTTGAAGAGGCAGACTGCCAGCGCTCTATGGTGTCATCCTACTCCCTACTTCTCAGCTGGGACAGCAGCTAAGAAGAGAAAAAGGAGGAAAGATGAAACACAACATGCCATGAACTTTCTCACTGCAGCTCTGATTACTACTAGCAAAAGAAAGCAAGCCAAGGAGGCACTGGAAGGAAAGACTCAGTGAAGTACCCCATACCAAGTACTCTGAGATGGTGGTTTGAACCCAGAACCACACAGCATAGCTAGCATGGGTTCCTGTAATGATCTAAAATAGAAGCACAGATACAAAAGTGCTTGCAGCACTGTCAGGCTCCTACCTGTGATCCCAGGTTTGGGCTTCAGAGCACACACAACAATAAACAGAAAGATACCAAGACTGGAATTTTGGTAGTTAACTCTATTGCTCCATTCATTTCACCACCTTCCTAAAAAATGAGAAATATAAAATAAAATATAGGCATACGTGCACACCATTTTGATCTTTTGATTCCTGTCAGAAACTCAGTGCAGAATAAAATCTGCCAGCACACAATTGCTTGCATCCAGCTTTTTGAAATATCCCACTGTGATACATATCAACCTTTTCCTTTTGATTGATAGACTTTGCTAGGAAACACAGCAGAACAGATGTGTGTGCATGGGTGCCATCAAATTAATTTTAACGCTCTTTTTTTCCTGCTCCCCCCTCCCACCCACATGCTTATAAAGTTATTCTGAAAGACATGAGAACTCTAAATAATGGGGGGAGGGAAAGTGGGGATTAAAGCACATCTGAAGAAAGTAGTATAAAATTGCACTGAAAGCAAAAAATCCTCCCACCATAACCTACCCTTGTCCACCCCTGTGTCAACAAATATGCAACCAATTAATGTAATTGCAGAGTTATTTATGGCGCACAGGAAAGTTTAGTCAGGGACCCTGAGAAACAAGGTTGTAGGGATAGGAACGCCTGGGTTTCCCCCTCACCCCCTCCTTTGCAGATGTTTAAGTTGACTTGTGGTGTCCATGTGTCTCATAACCAACAGCCTGTCTACTTTGCAGGTGTTGCTTGCTGTATGGGGGTGGGTAAAGTGGATGAAAGGAGACCTGGAAAAAAGTTGGCGTCTTCTGATTTCAAACTGTGACCAAAAGATATTGGTTGGGTTTAGATATTCCCCCGCCTACTCCCACCAACTTTGCAGGCTACAAAAGCCCCATACTTAATCCCTTCAGATGACCCTTCCAACAGCAGCAACAACATTTGAACAACAGGGGCAAAAAAAATTTCTTAGCTCCATGATTTGATTGTTCAGGGTGACAGTTTTGTTACTGTTCAGTGCCCTGCACAAGAGAGGTTTTAATTAGAGCTATTGAGTGGTTTGAATTGGCACAATTAGGGTCAGCATTAATGATTGCTGCATGTGTTCTTTTGAACAGTAAGGGCTTTTTTTTGCCCATGGACAGGAGGGGGTAGCAGCTAATGAACTAGGAGAGTGCAAATTATCTCTGCAAAGCTGGGGCAAGTGTAATACACACTGGGGATAAAGTGGAGAGCAGGAAGAGAGAACACAGCTTATGGGGCTGATCAAGAAGACTTCTCAGGAGTGTACTGTGCACCATCAGTCTCCAGTGCTTGCCATTTGCTTCCTCAGGTGTTAGGGCTGCATAAAGCACTGACAAAGATGTGTTTTTGTATCGCAGGGAACACCTCAGAAAGGCAAAGTACATTCAGTACTTTCATACTGAAAAATACAAAAGGAGAAGGGGAAAAGGCTGTAATCTGCTGAGAACAGTAGTCTGCTTCAAAACAAGGATGTGCTCATGCAAATTGGTACTCCCATGAGTAGGCTTGCAGGGTTTACCCACCTCCCATTCACTTCAGTGTGATACTGGATCAGTTCAAAGGAACACAGCCACATAAGAGACAGACATATACATTTGTGTACAAAGACCCTGCTCTGTGTGTGTAGAAATGCCTCCCAAATACACACACCTGCTTTTGCAGCACAGCAGGTGGATGCCAGAGCCCCGTGCATATGGCACCTCTGCCAAAGGCTGCTCCTTAGAAAAGAGAGTCCTCACAGAATGTGCCACTTGACTGAAAGAACAGACCTCCTGGAGGGCATACCTATGGTCTCCTCAGAACTTGTAGATCTCTATCTAATGTGTTCATCACAGAGTCTCTTCCTGATCCACACAGTCTGTGAAACTCTTCAGAAATGCTCCCAGGTTGCAGGAGGAATACACTCCTACGTCATTCCAGCATAGCCAAAGAGACTTCTCTTCCACAAACCTACTTAGTGACAATACCCATGTGGGTGCAGGGACTTGCTGGCAGCACAGGACCTGCCCCACTCTTGTGAAGAACCTCCATAGCTTCTGGTCTGTGCATGTCCTCCCCAAAGCATGTGCTATTTTTGCCTCAGGCCTACAACAAAGCTTTTAGAGTATTCTCCATTTATTAAAATAAGCCTTTGGTCAGGCATTATATTAGAACCACAGGCCTTGCTTTGCCTTCGAGGTACAGAAAGGGTTTGTTCATGTGCCAGCTCCCCAGTGGTGGAGCTTCCCTGCCCCAGAGAGACAGCCACTCCCCACTTATATGTGCAAAATATCTGTTTTTACTAATGGTGGGTTGACCCTCTGATACCTGATCAACCTCTAAGTCCCTTCTGGGATCCAAAAAGCCCAGATAGGACATCCCTGGTAGGGGCACCCATGGGGCTGTCTCAGGTCTGGCAGTACCAGCTGAGCCAGATACTGGCACTGATCCCTGGTCTGGCCCTAAATACCTATGCAAGCCATCAGGCCTGCTGTAAAATGTCCTGTCTCATTGCCTGCAGTAACAATGTCTCCTGAATGTGACCCAAAGATAGAAATAAATTGCCAGGCACCAGCATCAAGGAAAAGGTTGATTCTTCAGGAAGTTTAGTTGGTAGAGCAGAAATGTATATGCTGTCAGAGGACTGATCCTCATACATTTTTCAGAAAACATTTTCAGCCAAACTTTTTGCAGCCATCCCAGAGTGCGGCCACCAACACCTAACCACTAAAATTTTTGAGGCAGAGCACTGGCACCAGCCAAGGCTGCACAGCCCACCAGCTCCTGCATTGGCAAAACAGGTAAAACTGTGTGCATGACTGGAGTGGAGAAGCTGGGTGGAATCCTGGGTGTGCAGTCTTGGCTGGGAACTAGCCAAATACTTCACCTTTTATACATGCAAAGGAAAACAAAGGTGCTCAAAATATGGAGAGAATGAGACTCTTTGGTGTGGTTAAAAGAGCTTTCTGTGCATTTCTATTATGAGATATTTTCAAATCTTTTAGTGTATTACTCTCTCTCTAAACATTACCTTCTCTTAAAAAAATCCAATTTCTCTGGCTTTTCAAAGTAGGTAATATAAATTATGTTATTATTACCTAGGATACACAGTTGCCCAACATATTTGGAAAATAATTACAGGCCAAACTCTTGCCATGCAAACAGAGGTCAAACAGACTGTTTGTGCATAAAGAGCTCATATTCACTGATAGGCTTAATCCAGTAGGAATTTAGTCTGCAACATGAAGATTTAAGCAGTGATGCTGCTGCAATCCATTTGAAGCCTATGGATGGATACAAATCTAATGGGCACTCACAGCTAGGATAATCTCACTTAGTTTTCAAGACAGAAAACTAAGGTAGACCCATTCCCCTCTGGTGTGGGTTACCTACTCATTTGTGGCTCACAACAAGTTCTTTACCTTATTACAAATTTTGTAGTCCTCGTGTCCAAGACACACGAGAGTCTATCTCATAAAGGATCTTTCCCCAGGCATGCCAACCTCCAGGGCATAAAGAGCCCAGCAGTGCCCAGCAGAGGTCTATGGCTGCCAGCTGGAGGTGAGCAGGTAGATGGCAGGAGGGTGAGAGCAGAGCTGCAGCAGTTGTCTCTCTTGGGAGCAAACAGTGTGGCTGCAGGTGCTTCAGCTCACCCAGCAGCCCGGAATGGAGAACACTTCTCCCTGCCCTTGGCTGGGCAGAAGGAACTGGTTCCACTGGGGCTCAGCAGAGGTGCAAAATTGGAGTGCTGAGGGAAGGGCAGAGACACAGGCAAACACCTCATGGATGCTTTTGCCATTGGCTGCTTTTGCACGCTCTCCCCCAAGCCTCCTTCATAAGGACTCCAACTGTTCCCATGGCCAGCAATTTTGTTTGGGCAGGTATCCAGCATTGCTTAGCAGATCCAAAATGACACCTCACACATTCTTGAAGGTGTGAAAGAAACAACCAAGCTGAATCGCTTCACCACCCTCAGGGTACTAGAGGTGATACCATAGACTTGCCAAGGAAAACGCAAGGACATCCACAAACATTTCACGACCACCTTCTTTGAGTCTGCTTTGTTATTAAACACTCCTGGCTTTTGGCATTAGCTGGAAAGCACAACATACAACTGCTCAGACAGGACCCCTGCCTTGGCTTTCTTGTCATATATCCTCAAAAGGGCAAGACTTTTCAGTAACAAGTTGATTTATGTCATCCAATAAATATATTAATAGTCTTCGTATGGGTCATTTACAAGCAAATGATAACTCTGCAGGTGGGAGGATGGGGCTAACACCATAGGCACCAAACTGCCAGCTGGGCCATGGCCTGAGGTTCTGCCACCTGGAAAGAGTCTGGAAGCTAACAAGCAAGAAAGTGCATGTGACGTGGAAAGCTGAATGTGAGAGGGAATATTATGAGGAGCTGGCAAAGGGTGCAGGTGGTGCTGGCTGGATCCCTTGTGTGGTTACGGGGAACGTGTGTGAGCAACAGCCGAACCACAAGATAGTTGGAGTGGAGCACTAGGGACATTCTGGGAAATGGGGCCTTGCCAGGCCAGCATGCCTGGTAGCCATACCTGCAACAGCATATAAGTCTGAGATAGCCTGGTTAGCAGTATCAGAAGTAGCAAACTCAAAAATGGATATATGGCAAAAGCAGGACTACAAGGGAAAACCAGATAGGTGCAGGTTGTCTCTCTGAATTGAGGAACAGAAATGGAGATGCAGGGGTGGTAAAGAAAGAGTTCAAGGAACACAGAAATGGATAATAAGACACACGATTCATGTGTCTGAGAGCATTTGTCAAGCAGCCCTGTGCTTGACCACTGCAGCTGGAGCCAGCAATGAACCAAACCCTTTGTTTCTGTCTATGCCACCAGAGTCAGACCACCCCAGCCAGAGGACAGGGCTTAGCAGGGCAGGGGATTAGCTTTTGCTAGCTGGACAGACAGATTGAGCATCCCAGTTTGGTGCCTGTTCCAGAGCAGATGGCATTAGCTGCCATTCACCACTGTGTAACAGCTGAGATTTTGGTTTTCAATCCAATTAATACAGTTAAACTATTGAAACTAAATAAGGTGCCTTGTTTACCTTCAAACTCATGGTCTACACCCAAGAAAAATATTTTCCAGGAAAACCATTTGCACTGAGAAATCAGTATTGCATGTCCTCTGCCTTAGTGTAGGCACTGATTAGGAAATAGAAAATCTGCAACAAGCCTTTCTGTGAAGTGATGCTTAAAAGTTCTGCAAGCACTCCCAGCAGAAGTTATAAATGCAGACTTCAAAACTTGTCAGAAAAAAGCAAGTTACTCAAAATGTACTTCATCTGAACATTTACTGAATACTTCATACAGACTTATTTTACTGAAATCAGTCAACCCATCTACAGCTTGAGAGAAATACATCTTGTCTTTAACCTCTACAACATTTAATTATACCTCAGATCACCCACAAATCAGCAGAGGCTGTGTTTTTCAGAATTTCTCTGTATCAGTGTTGCCATCTCACTGTATTTCTGTGCTGCAGCCAGACCAGCACTACTTGCAAGTACCAGCTAAGAAAAGGTGATGAATGACCCCACAGAGATTAAGCAGTGAGATATCTCTCATGGCCCAAATATTAAGCAGTGGATTCACCCTTGCAGCCTTTTCTTGATGTTCCCAAGTCTCCATCCCCTGGCAGATCCAGAGTTTGTCCTTGCCTGGTCCCAGCCCTCTGCACCCAGAGCTTCAGGTCTTCTTTCCTAGGGCAGACTGGCCATCTCACTCTAGAGCTCCTGATTCCTTGCCCCCTGCTGTAACCTCTTCTGAAGGCACCTTTTGCTCCAGCCTCACTACAAGGAAAATAAGTTACTTAGATTCTGTATCTACCAGCACTTTGGAAAAGTCCAATGTTGCCAAGGCACTGGCAGAGGGCTGAAAGCAGACAATTTTTTTTGCTGACTGCTCTCTCACAGCACAGAAACATGTGCAAAGCTGGACTTAGTATATTGTCAAATTCATCACATATGATAATCAGTATCAATTGTAGAACTGTTTGTGAGAAAGCAAGAGAAAGCTGGGGACTTTTAGCAGAGCTGGGAAAATGAGCCACCATTAAGAATTCTATACAATTTGAACTATTTATCCAGTTGAGTCTTTATTTCATTTTAAGCAACATCCTTTTGCCTCCTCAGAGATTTTTTCCCCATTGTTATTAGGATTTTTCAATATTGTTGCCTTGATTTGGGAGAAGAGTATATCTCCTTTTGTCACATCAAGCTACATTCTCACATTGAAAAGAAAAGTCAGGCAACCAAGCTGATTTTCAGCTACATCTGCTTTTAGATCAGAGCTGTTATCTTGGTTAACCAGTGGGATGGATCAATAGTCATGGCCCAGGATGCTTGGGGGCCTTTATCAATAAGTTAATAGGTCTGAAAAAGGGCACCTGATGTGAGGAAAATGCACTAAGAAGAAGAGCAACATGAACTAAACAATAACTTGGGACTAGCATCAGGAGTTCTAATATAAACAGTTCCAATTCTTGTGGGTAATTCCATCACTCCACTCACAGTCACAACGAGCTTATATTCAAGAGTTTCTGCAGCCTAGAAGGGCAGCAGATCTTCCCACCTGCACCACAACCCAACTAGCACCTTTACAAAAATCACAGTGCCCTGGAGCCCAGCCCCTTCATCATCACCCTGGCCAGGCCCAGACTCCGTGTTTGGTACCACTGACAACAGCAGAACTACCTCAAGAAGGGGTACATCCATCCCTCTATGGCTTCTAAACTTCCCTTCTTGCTCTGATTTCTCAAGAAGCCTGAGAACCTCTGCACTAATTGGACAGCCTCACAAGAAAGGGCAATTTGTTACCACAGGAGCATATTTCACATGCAGCACCATGTTAAACCCCTGGTGTGAGATTCTGTAAAATTTCAAGCTAGAGCTATGATCTTAAGTTTAACACCACTGACTGGGGACACACATCATTACTTTCTTCAGCTGTCCCATTTTCACTGCTTGCAAGTTACTGACCTTCCCTTAGCTCCATCTCCTCCACACCTGAACTAAAACAACTCAACATGGCCTTTCCGTGGGCTTGTACTGCATAAAGCCTGTGCCATTATTTCTTATTAATCTAGATATCACTGGGCTATAATGGCAATCCAGTTTTGCCAGCTTCTCACAATTCCCTCTCACATTCAGCTTTCCATGTCACATCCCCTTTCCTGCCCGTTAACAATTTAACTGAGCATACAGGCATTGCTAGGTTACTTTAGTGCTTAAGGAGCATCTTTCCCACACAGCCATCGCTATTTTCCATAGATTTACCACAGAAATCATCTCCAATTGCCACAATCAGGACTAAAGGCACAACTTCCATGACCTAGGCACAAAAGTTCTCTGTTCCCTCAGCCCCACGATATGCCTTGGAGACAGCAATGGCCACCACCAGCCTTTTCTCAAAAGGATTATGAGCTAGTCTGTCATAGAGTTGTGAGCTACTAAGCAAAGTAAGCAGGTAATTTTCCAACAGTGGCTAAGTGCAATTCTGAATTTGCGGTGGGATTTCTACATTCACCTTCATGGTTTCTGTAATGATATTTCATGTCTCCCCTCACCCCCTACTCCATCTTTCCAAGCCAAAACAGCCTAGGAAGGGGCTGATATCCCTTTGCCACCCACACAGATGTCTGCACTGCCAAACCGGCACCAATGGCCATGCCCTTTTTCATCACCAGGCCAGCAAGAATCCAACCTCACCTTCACATCCACAGGTATGTTTGCAATTAGAGTAATTTTTATTTTCATTATGTGAGACCCAAGTCTTTGGGCTGCAGTGGTCTAGGGAGCTCAAAGCTGTGAATCTCAGGAGGCACCTACAGAGCACTCCTGCTGTGCTGCCCAAGTCACAAGACAGGCAAGGAAAGGATATCCAGCAAGAAAGAAAGAGCATAAAAGAATGCAGCAGAGGCTGGATATTGGTATTTATGGTAATCCTCATCAGGTTCCATCCCTCCCCTTGCAGCACTCTTATGAGTAGGAAAAGATACCAGTAACCTTGTCTACTTTCTGCATGTAACTCCCCTGCTTGGATGCAGAAAGCCAGGCTGGGCACAAGGAACATAATTTAAGAGCATCTGATCTCAGGCTTGGTAAATTTGGCCCATTGTACAACCCCCTGTCTGTATCACTGTACATACAGAGCACATAATTATGAAGCTGCAATTTTGCCCTCTGAACAACCTCCATATGATACCCAGGAGATATTTCCCATTCTCAGCACTGTCGTGTCATTAACTTTCCTGCTTGTTTTGACTGTTTGTCTCTCAAGCCGAAGTGTCTAGAACTGGGAAAGACACAGCCAAGAAAAGTCATTAATACAAACATAACTAATACTTATAATGGACAGTCAAAGAAAAGTATTCCACAATGCATTATCTTGTTTTCCACATAGCTCAGTAAGGGCTGGAGTGCCTTAGAGCTCTATTCTGCTTTGGGTCCCTTCCATTTTCCTCCAAGCAGCAAGGGCACCTCAGAGCAATGAGGATTTTCTGGCCCTTTAACAATCCCCTTGCCCGCC
Organism: Melospiza melodia melodia; assembly: GCF_035770615.1. Taxonomy (NCBI): domain Eukaryota; kingdom Metazoa; phylum Chordata; class Aves; order Passeriformes; family Passerellidae; genus Melospiza; species Melospiza melodia. The sequence continues at coordinate 74,972,535 of NC_086199.1, forward strand.
AGACTTCCTCCTTTCATAGCCCCCAAGTGCTCCCTCCCCTCTTCCCCAGGGCTAGTTAATATGTGCCAAATCCTGACACCCTGAATGGTTTCCCAACGCCGACACTAATCACGTTTTCGGGAGCAGGTCAGCAGTGAAGGAGCTGAAATTCGTGTGAAAAAGTCCCTGGGATGGCCCCGGTGCCTCACACCTGCATGCCCTATTCATCTGCACTGTTTACACATTGTCATCCACAATTAATTCTTTCCAGGGACGCTCCACTGCCTGCCCTCCCGTTGCACAGGGACCCCATTCTGAGCTGTTGTGTCTGTTAAATTGAGCATGGGGTGCTGCGATTAAATTAAGTTTTGTGGCACTCTCTCTCTTTCTCTCCCTCCCTTGCCTTCTCTTTTCTCTCCATTAATAACGATGCTTGATGGAAGATTGCTGGCACTGGAGTAAAGAAGTAATTACAGGCACTAAAAGTAGGGAAAGAAAAGTTTCTGTGTGGAAATGTGAATGGGGACATCTTTTCTGGCTAGCCGACATTTCGCTCAGCACAAGGTGGGAACCACAGCCGCATGCAATTCCAGGATACAAGCAGGAGAAAGGAGAGGAGGGCATGGGGGCACACATGATGATTTCCCATAGAGCAAACTGCCAAAATTTGGTTGTGTGAGTGTCTTTAGCCACTGGCCCGAATATAGGTCTTCTTCAGCAATTCACATTCTCACCTTCTACTACAGCTACATTTGTGCATATACACGGCATACACCAGCCCGCTTGCTCTTCTCACAAAGTGTCATACCCAAAGGCACAGGGAGAAATTCCCTGGCTAACAGGCTAGCAAGTCACCTCCTCACACTGGCACACTCCTGCACTGTTGCGTAAAACAAGGAATAAGAATTGCTCACTGGAGAGGAGAAGGAAAACAAGAGGACAGGAATTTGACCAGCTTCTGCAAAACCTCAAGGCAGCAGCTTTTTTTTGCCAAGTATTTTGCTCATGCATGAAGTGGACAACTGGTTTTTATTACTGGGACCTCTTCAAAGTTGAAGAGCCATTTTTGCTGAAAACAGAAATGTGCAGCTTTCCAAGCAAGTGGAGCTGGGTGGATTTGGCTTTACATCTTTGTTCAGCTACTTGCAGGACTCGCTACCACAACAGACCGCAGTCCCACAGCACAGCACACAAAGTGTCCCCTTGGTAAGAAGGGCAGGGCTCAGACTCTTCCAGCCAGCAGCCTGCATTAGAGCTATTGCCAAACTAAAGAGCAGCCTCTGTTTGCTCATGTCAGCCATACACCAAAAAAACCCCACCAAACAACAAAAAACAAACCCAAAAAAAGAAAAACACCTGAAAATCACCTGGATGAAAGTTCTGAGGCCCCAATGTCCAAGACACACATGAAACATAACAAAATTAATTGACTACAAGCACAGTCTTTTAAGGCTTGGCAAATAGCAGCCTCTCTGATTTTTATCCTATGCAAGAAAATTGCCCCTGCAAGACAAAAATCTTTATGTTGGTAATTAAAGGAACAACCTCCTCCTAAACACCACTATAAAATACTGTTGCAAGTACATAGGAAACCAGCTGGATATAAAGCACGTGCTACATCCCCCTCTAGTGCTGAACTACTACAGAATAACAACCTAATGCTGCTACTGCTTTCTTCAGGTGGAGCAGAGACCTTTCTGCAACAATCCATAATTAAACTCCATAAAAAACCTGAAGGACAGCTGCCACATGTGAAAGGCACTTTATGGGGTGATTGCTCTACAGAAGATGGATTCACAGGGGCTGAGAAGTCCAAGAGTCCTTAAAATTAACAAGATTTTAATACTTCCTAAATACCAATGTGAATTCAGGACAAATTTGTTTCATTTAGCAAGACTCCTTAGTCATTCTGTACTTCCTTTTAAAAACTAGGGAGCTGTACACATCACACACCTGATCAACACCTATCCCATGGCATCACAGGTCTTCAGAGCTTCACCAAGCACCTAGACAAAACAGCCCCTCTATGAGCACCAGCTAGAATTATGACCCTCCCAGTCATCTTCCACCACAGCAGCCATGGTCTTGCAGTCCTTATTCAGGTAAGGAGCCTGGCTGAGTCAGGCAGGGAGCACCAGCTTTCACCAGCTACCTGAATTCTATTGCTTTATCGTGTCTCACCTCCTGCCTCACCCACAAGGACCATCAGGCCTGACACCAGGGGTGTACCAGCCCTACAGGTCTCCAAGGTGCATGACAGCACACACCAAAATCCTGCTGACTGTGAGTCTTAGTTCTCAAGCATGCATGGCAGCGCGTGTTGCGTGTCCCAGACTGTCCCATGCTGAGTGACACAGAGCTCTTCAGTCTACATTTACCTTGTGTCCCTCTGTGCTGTTAACAGGGGAGGGAAGAAGCCAGAGAGAAATCAGGCATCAGGGAAAGTCAGAGCTGAAGCAGGCCCCGGGGGCTGGAGAGAGCAGAGGCAGGCTGGCTTCAGCAGGTTACCTGGGTCAGGCTGGGTAGAGCTCAGGATTTACAAGCAGCATGGGCACAGATACTGGTCCAGCTGGCTGTGGGAACACAGCAGTACAGCACAACACCAGCACCATGCTCCTTGCCCCATCCTTCCTCATCAGCTGACAGAGCCTGCTTACACAGTCCTTCCAACCTGATACTACAGGCACAGAGCACACGAATTTTATCAAAAGGCCTCTGTGGCCTTCTGGCAAAAACACCATCACTCAGCAGAGTGGTGCAGCTGAGGCTCCTGTACCAGCCAGCCATGTTTCACCACCAGCTGCAAGCACTCTCTGCCTCCTCTTTTTATTCAGCCTTTAGGAGAATAAACTCAATCCTTCTTTCCAGGTGGGTGAAACTTGCCAAAGAACAGCTGAACGTAGGTCTTTATAATGGAGGTGTTTGAGTAACCTTAGTGGCAGGTGTTGAGAGCAGCCCTGCCTATGAAAACTTGAGGTGAAGGCTCTTGATTTAATTATTTTCCTGAAGCAGAACTACCAGCACTCTTAGTAATATAACTGTTACAAAGCCTGCAAGCTGCCTACCACCCTTTCCTCCCATTGAAACAATGAGAGTGGAGGATGTTCAGCAAATTATACCACTTGCCCAGTTAATAAACAATTCACAAAATTATGCACTGTTTTGAAGTGCTCTATAAGCATATATTAATCAATCATTAAATAATTAAGATAACTCTCTGTTCTTTTTCTCTGGCACTCCCGAGTTGATGGATGTTCCTATAGCAACAGAGGAGCAGGAGTGAGGGCAGGGGAAGGCGGGGCTCAGAGGCGATGCCAGCACGGGACCTTTGCTCCCCAGCCCTCCAAAAGTCACGCAGGGCAAGCGGAAGGGGGCTGCCAGAGGTGACATGCAGGAAGGAGGCTTTCAATTTTAATGGAAATTCTAACGATGACAGTCTATGCAAATAGGTACATGAAAGAGGAGAGGAAACAGACCGGGGGAAGGGGGAGAGAAATTAACCCTGGTTCAGATTTCAAAGCAGAGCCAGGAATAATTTTTGGAGCTAAGAATAGTTGCAGTGCATCTTGTTCTCACTGGGCTCGAGCCTTGCATAATCCTTAGATTCGGGGTCTGAAATTTCAGCTGGGAGGGGGAGGGAAGCCAGCCTGAACAGTCCAGGAAATGTGGCTGTCCAGTCTGCAGTTCCATCACCTTTATGATTCCTTTGTGTCACCAAAAAGCACTCTTTAACAAAGGAGCTGTCCTTCTGCTTTTGCAGGGCCCTTGCAGTTGTTTTGCAAATGAGATTGCTTGATTGGTGAGCAAAATCAGAGATCTTTTGAAGCTGTTGCCCAGGAAAGGGGGAGGGCAAGGAGTTCAATTATCCCTCACAGTAAGTACTAGGATCTGCTTCATCCTATAAAGAGCTGTTGAGAATGAACCAAAGCAACTTCTAAACTGACTTTTACATAAATTTCATCAGAAATCCCAGGAAGACCTTAGAGCCACCTGCAGAAAAGAGCAGAGTCTGCTGAATTCCCAGGAGACACTCCTGTCCCTTTGCAGCCTCCTCACCTCCCTTGAGGACAGCTGAACCAGAGGCTGCCCCAGCCCCAGCTAGTCCCCAAGCAGGCAAACAGGGTCTTCAGCTTGTTGGGAAATCTGCTGAACCAACACCAAAGGGCAGCTCCTCCACTACATCCAGCCTGCAGACCTTCTGGAGCTTATTGTGTAGATCACATTTAACACCTAGTGGGAACCCACTGGGAGATCTTTTTAAATCAGAAAACAGTTTCTGCAACACAAAAAGTGCCTATGGGAAGAGAGGGATGCTGCTGACAAGAAATGATGTTTTGTCACAGTGAACTGGAACCAAGCACTTTGCTTCAACTACCACGAATTTTTTCATTTCAGCTGAGTTCAGCGTGGAAAGGAACTTTCCCGAAAAGGCCTCTTTTTTTTTTTTTTTTTTTTTTTCTTCCTGTGCTTGGGGCTTGTGGCTGAGCACTCACTGAGAACAAGGTGGACCTTGCCCAAGCTTTATGGGAGCTGGGCAGAGCTCCCAAGGAGCACAGACCAGAGGAGAGAATGGGACCCAAACCCAAGGAAAGGCACTGCCTATTTTAATGTTAAGCAGACTTGAAATTAAACATTTCATGTCAGTTCAATAAATTGAAACAAAACATTCCTACCTCAAAAATGTCAAAATGCTTCACTTTGATCCAAAAAAATGTCAAAACAGAACAGGGAAACATTTCTGAGCATGACTGTTATAATTCCAGGAAACAATTTTTCCTAATTTTTGCCCCAGTTTGTTCTGTTCTGAAAAACAGAAATTCAAAATTTCACAAAGCTGTAGTTAGAGCCATTTATCACAGGAGGGACCAATACTGCTTATATATGCATGTGTGTGTGAGCACTGTCACTCCCACACACAGCACATCCACCGTGCCTTTCAGTGGCACCCCCAGGACACTCTCAGGGCTGGTTTCACCCCCAGAGAGCTGCCAGCCTCCAGCCCCATCACCAGAGAATGCCCTTCAGTCTGTAGGAAGTCCCACATGCCTGGGAGTATCCAGTACAAGAGCACTGTCAAACACAGGTGATGGCTGTCCACAAGTTACCTTAAAAAGAGGGTGTTTAGGGCTGGCACAGCCATCTCTACCATCACCACAGGGTTCACACACAACCCAGTTCAGAGTCCTCCTGCTCTCCTCCAGGGCAGACCCAGGGTTTGGTGCTGATGTGAATAAAAGAAACTGGTTTGAATAATCTCCTGTTTTGGGAACAAGTGTTAAAAACAGCATGTACTTTAAAAAAAAGAGGGAAGAGTGTAGGAATCTCACAGCTGCAGTATAATTTGACCTGTGATGTTAATTTATGTTGCTGAAAATCCTCTCCCCTGAGCATAATTAAGAACATGCTGATATGGAGAAAGATGACATGCTCCTAATCATGCACTGCATGCCCAAGGTGGATCCACGTACCTACTTTCACCTCAGTAAGTGTAATCCTAACGCTGCATCCAGTAACAGTTTGATGACTGTATGGACTCTCCTACAGTGTTCTTGCTGTCCAACTGAGGCCTACAAATATGGCTGGCTGTGTCACTGGTCCCTTACAGAAAGTGCTCCTGGGAGTTCTCTGTGCCAGGCAACAGCTAAACCAGGGAATAAAATCTTCCCCTGTGCTCCCTCTCTGCCCACCAAAGCTTTTTAGCTGTTCTGTTTCCCATTTGCTTAGAATAGCCTTCTTCTTCCAAAAAGCTAAAAGACATTCTAAAACATCTCTGTATATTTATTTTTCACAGTCTTTCAGTGTTGACTTCCTCTCCATGACATACCTTCAGAGTCCCCTGGTGTTAGGTCCTGTCTTGTTCCTGTAAGCTGAGGACACTGTAAGGGATCCACTGTGGCTCTTTTTGCACTGGTGGGATAGCTGACATGACCAGATTAGCCACATATACCTTAGCCCTCTAGACCAAACTGGCCAGGACTCTATGCTCCTCTCCTGCCAGACTCTCAGCACCCATTGCCTTGGTTTCCCTGCTATAGACCAGTCTTTCCCTGGTACCTTCACCTGGGGGAATTTTCTGTATCTTGGTCTCTTCCTTACTGAGGGAAAAACCCCTCTCTTAGATATTTCCCAGCTGGCATTTCTGCAAAAGCAGCACCTATCATCATCCCTGGACATACAGCGTTGCACCAGGAGATATATTTCTCTCTTTTATTATAAATAATGCATAATAATATTTCATTCTGCTAATTCTCTGATTGTCTCCAACAGTTCCAAACTCATTCACCTTCTAACCATGTAAGAATAAACTGCAGGGACAATTCATATTGCATCTACAGCTGAACACTCTCTTGCACTCCGTGGCTGCCCAAACAGTACCCTCTGGACTTATTCCCTGTGGGTTGGCAGGAGCTCAGGGCTTACAGGCTCTCTGAAGCTTGTATCTGATGCAAAATCAGTTTCTTGCTGAGACATTGCAGTTTCTTCATAAGGCTCCTGCTAAAGCCTAAAAGAACATGCAGAAGACTTAATCCATGACAGGGCTGTCCTGAGCTGCAAGAGGAGTGTGGATCTGAGACGGGCTGCCTTCCCAGTGATGACTGTTGCCACCTCCTCGAAACAGCTTGCAGCAGCCTTGCCAATTGCTGGGTTTCATCCCTAAATATAGAAAGGTTTGAGGCTTTATGTGATGAAGATGAGTAAGAGATCTTCCTTGTAGGGACAGAAGCATACTGACACTTCGAGGAAGCAGTACAGCCCCTTTGAGAACCAAGGTATGCATTGTTTTAAAAAAAGAAGATAATAAGATAAAGTATAACCACGGGAAGAGAGAAAATTGGTGTGTAGGTTATGCCTCCTCTCTGAAGCTTCAGAGGTTGCCATCATCCCCCTTGAAGACTATTTCAAGACTAATATATGGATCTTGAGTGTGGCTGTTACCATGGGCACATATCTAATCAAATGGAGCCTAATTATGCATATTACCCAGTTTGGCATTTGGAAGCACTTCAGTGATGATACTTCTGCTTGTCTGACAAATAACATGATTATTCAGTAAGCTGCATATGTTTTAATGTTGGATTTTTGTTCTTTGGTAAGAAACTGTCTAGCTAACCAAAAGTGCTTCTCACTTGCAAAGTCACAACCATTAGCAACCAAATTCAATTAATTACATTTGATAAGCTAATAAATATTTTTAGGACTTTTTGTGCTATGCTCAGTCACCTTTAGAACACACTTCATCATTAGTCACCAAAAAACGAAGTGTTCTCTTTTTTCCAAGGATGAGAGCATTTAAAAATTTAAGTTTAACATTATAAATTATAATGTTATTTGCTTTAAAAATAGATTTTAAAATTGATGCTTGCCTTCAGCTTCAAAACTGGTCTGAAAACAGATTCTTTATAAATGTCTTGGATTTATGGGAAAAGCAAGGAATTTTTCAGAATCGTGTCAGAAAAAAGGTTTGTGATGCTCATTCTCATGGCCTCACTATATTAAAAATGCGTTCTCCCACCCTGCTACAATGCCCCCCAACACAAATAGAAGGCAAGATTTTTTCCTGTGACACCCACAGAAGAGGAGATTGCCAGCAGAAAGACAGTGGGATGGGTAGTGACAGAGGCTGCAGAGCTGGGCCATGCTTTAAATAATCTGTGACAATGAGCTGGGAGACAAGACAGGAGCCTGACTGGCTGGGGTGAAGGTCCTGGGGAGAGGAGCAATCCCACCTGTGCATACAGCAACGTGCTTTCCTTCTCTATCTCTCTGCTGGTTTTACTTGACTAGTTTTCTTATAACTATATTTAGGAAAAAGACAGAGAAAGACCCCTCTGGAATTGTGTTGTTTTACCTTCAATCCCCATCATACCCACACAGGTGCCCGAAGGACACACAGCTGGGAGAACCTGCCAGTTACAGCAGCCTCTTTCTTCCCCTCTTCCATGCCCTGCAGTGATAATGAGAGAAGAAAGAGACCCTGTAAATCACCAGGTGACCAGAGGCACACCACCTTCTGTGCTTTTCTTCCTGTGACAAGGATTCCCCAAGTCTGCAAGAGAGAAATAGGCAAAGTGTGGAGTTGAGTACAGGAATGAAACAAACTCCTGAGCTGCAGGAGGAACTGGTAGAACAGAACAGAAAACCATCCAAATTGGAGGTGTCCTGTCAAGACTAGCAGTAAAAAAGTGTTTCTACCAGAGTGAGCGATGAGTAGGTCAGACCATGACAAGACAGAAGAAGTACTTGGCAGGATGAGCCATGTGATGTCCAGATGAGAGGTCACTGACACCAGCACAAGTTGTGGCAGGTTGGCTTAGGCACAATTCTTGTAGAATCCCATTGGCGAGCACAGCTGCTGATCAGAAAGAAGACAGGGACTCTCTTTTGCAGCCTCAGTGTGGATGTATGAAAGACCCCCAGTTGACCTCTATCTTCAGCATGAGGATACCTGCCCCAGCCACTGGGCAGGTGGTCTGTAAGGGCATGGCTTACCTGGTGCTGCCAGGTAAATCATGCCCTTACAGAGTGCTGAGTGCTCCTGCTCCAGCTGCTCAATTAGCTTGTACTGAGCTGGTAGGATTGGAGTTCATATGGCTGCCACTGTAACACTCAGGTTAGATGCCATTTATGTAAAATTGAAGTGTCAATAATAAACCACAAAACAATAGTTGCAATATGGGTGTCCTTGCTACAGATGGGAGTGTATCATTCAGTTCTGGTTGTCATCTGACTCAGTCAGCAGATTCTGTGGGAAATCAATTTTGAAGTTCCCGGCTCCAGTCACTCTATGACACCAGGCACCATACAGCCTCCTCTCCCTCCCCCAGCACCCCACATCATTAAAAGTAATTAAACTCTTGTCCCGTGGTGTCCAGGTGTCACAAGACACCTGGTAAGTCTCACCTCTAACCTCTAACTACCCTCTTGGCTGTGCTAGAATAGCAGCACTGCAGATGTTGCCTGTGGGGCTCAGTCTGCTCCCACCAAAGTGCTGGGTGAGCTGCTGGCGGGGCACCCGCAGCTCTGCCTGGTTTTCCAGGGCACGGTAGGGAGCTGCAAGTTAATCAGCAGTGCCCCACAGCAGGTCAGCACACACAGCTATCTGTGTTTTCCCATGTTTGTCATTTTCCATCAGCCTCCATTTTCCTCCAAACCTCTATGGTGTACCAATTAATCCAGAGGGTTTTCATTTACTCAGGCTGTCCAAATCAGCAACACACGAATACCCCCCACAATCTCTGCCAACAGCTCGTAATACATTTTAACTGCTCCTAGGCCTTTGATGTGTTAGCCTTCTGGGCAACATTATCATTACCCCTTATATACCTCTGTGGGTGAATGCAGCGCTGCACATGCTATGTACAGCCTGAAATAAAGCACATTGTCCTAAGAACCTGCAAGAATTGTGCCCTCTTTGCTAGCAAAGCCCTGAACCAGCCCAAAACAAACACAAATAACATGAGCTTATGGTGAGCTTATTTTCAAACTGGAAGAGCAAATATAGGGAGGAACAGGAAAAACCAAAAAAGGTGTTTGCCCAGGGAGAAGCTTTAGTGGGAGAAAAGAGTTCTGGTATACTCTGGAAGTGTGGGCATCCTGTCAAGGGAAGCAGATAGGGTGCCATGCAGATGTGCACATGCTAGAAGTACACATGGAATGGAATACATCATTCCAGCTGAAGTATCAGATATAGGCAAATTCAGGAAAATATAATGGGAAAAATTTAGGGAGGCAGGATTATTGTGGCCCCAGACTGGGGCATTCTTCACAACTTTAGAGACATTTATGGTTCCGAGGTCTCTTGTAGTTGAAATAGTTACAACTGTATTTCTCAGGGAATATAAATCAATGTGGGTGGCACCGGCTGACAATTTGGAAGGGTGCTCAGCCCAGCTGGGAAAATGTGAAAACAGAGCCCTGAAAGATTAGTTAGAGGTGGCATAGGTTAGCCAAGGTTGGTTCCACAGGACCCACACGGCTCACAGGTGCTTACAATAGAGGGGTGGAGAAACAAGCTCTGTGTAATAAGATATTTTAGTGGGAAATGATGGATATACAATGTTAATATGGGTACACTGTATTAACATACAGAGTACCCAAGCCCAGCCAGTGAGGGAGGGCGTCCAGACCTTGCCAGTCAGCCTGTAGCCCCTGAAGTTTTCTACTTGTCTTGCCAATTCTTTTACCAAAGGTAATAAATTTCTCCCCCGGTCTCCACAGTCACCCTCTAGCTGTAAAACAAAGTGATGCTCATTGTTGCCCTCCTTTATCCAGAGGGCTGATTTTTTTTTTTATAAATTCAAATAATAACTTCCCTATTTGCAGGCATCATACTGTAAATGATGGGCTGGTCTGTGCACATGCAGCACAAACCTTGTTAAAGTGAGCATGGCCAGCCTCCAGATCCTCCAGCTCTGCAAGGGGCTCATACTAGATTAAATTAGGAGTAGCTCAGAAAGATGAGAGGCAGAGAAAGGGGCTGCTTGCATTGGTCCCTAAAACAGGAGTGAGCCCTTCCCCACTCCCCCTGAAAGCACGTGGGGATAAATGGATCACAGAGTAGAGCTATTGAAACGTGTCTGGGGGAGGCCTGCTTTCAAGCAGGGCATGGGATGAACAATAGCTGCCATTTTGAAGCAATGGAGCCCAGAGTGCTCTTGAGGAGGTGACGGAAAGCACTGTCACAGGGTTCCACCCTGCCTTGTGAAATAAATGGCCCCTGAGAGCTCATTGTGCAATGGCTGCTGACGTGCAAAGCCAGCGCTGAAAAACATCAACTGTGCTTTCTAAAAATATGAAAGAGCAGTGCCCAAGGGAGGTGGCTTGGGAAGGGAGAAGCAGAGGGAAGAGCCCAGCAGTGTTGCTGTATCCCTGCAGGATTTCTGGGAAGGCACTGTGCCTTTCTGTGCCCTGCTGAGGGCAGGGTCATGCTGGGGCCCTGCTCATAGGAGTCACCAGCTGCGCAAACAAGCCCCTGGAGGAAAGAGCCCCTGTCCTTCACCAGTCCTCAGGGAAGATCACAGCCCTGCAGCAAACTTTGCAGGTGGGAGATAATCCTCCAAGCCAAGCTGTTCACACCCTGGCTGCAGCTGAGCAGGGGCAAGGGATGCTCCTGCCCCTGGTGAGCTCCTTGGACCTTCCCCATGAGGACAGCGGGCTGCAAGACCTTGGAGAGGTTTTGCTGCCCAGCAGGGCTGAAGGATGTGGCCAAACACATTAATTAAAATTCCCAGCAGAAAAATATGATCTGGGGAGAGAAAAGCATCCTTTCCAGCACTGCCAACCCCACATACTCAAAAATTATGCATCAGGCTCCAGAGAATCCCAGCTTTAAAATTGCAAGGCATTTTGTTCTGTTTTTCACAGAAAATTATAAACATTTGAGCTTTTCCTGCTTGCACTCTTGTTTCCTGAAATTTATGATCACATTTTCAAACTTTTCTGCAAATCCCTGAGGGCTACAAACTTCTTTTGTTTATAAAATGGAATTGAGCAGGTCATCTAATGCCCACACCTTTGCACCAAACAACAAAGATAAAAGGCTTACACTAAAATGAGGAGTATAGGAAACACTGGAGATCTCAAGAATGAACACCCTGAAGTCATTTTTCTCTAGGGTTGCACACAAAAAAATGTTAAGACGTTTTAACCAACATCACATTGCTTAAGTATTTTATTTGTCAGCATGAAGAACAGGTTTGCAGTGTCATTTTGCTTCCAATAATAATGTTGCTTGCAGCCAAGCACTGCAGGAAAGTTAAAACTGAGGCTGCTCTCTCTGCCTTAGGGGCCAGAGGAGCACACAGTTTGTAGGACCCTATGGTGTGCTCAGCATTGCTGCTGCTCTCGGAGCAGGGAAGGCTGAAAAACATTATTCAGTGTGAAGCCCAGACCTGGCATTCCATCTTTAGCCTGATCCATACAGAAATGCCTTGGCCAAAAGGGACAGGTGGGTGCCATCAACTTATTGTCTTTGTGTCCAAAGGCACTGAAAGAACTGCCGCATATCTTACAGGGGGACCTGTGTCACCGAGCAGGTAGACTGTGGGAAATATATCAGCCAGTGGAGAGGTCAGTGATCCTCCAAGATTAAAGGCTGATCTGAGTGTGAACTCGCTATCATGCCTCTTGAAAGGATTTGGCATGTAACAGCCTGATTATTGATTGCTGTCCTTAAGAGAATGTGATCCTCTCCTTTGCACTGATCCTGTTAGCTTTATTTACCACAGCACTTGCTGAAACATCCTCTCGCAGAGATAATGGCTTCCTTTGGTTGCTGTCAGAACAAATGGAAACAAAAACATGCTGCTAATAGTTGTGTCCTACTCTAATTAATTAAAGCAAGACAAAAGCACTGCACTGCTGGGTTTGGCTTGCCATTGCCTGGGTGCCTGGAGAGGCCCCAAGCACAGGGGCTGACCACAGGAATACCAATAACACAGCAGTGCCTAACACACAAGCTTTCCACCAGCCCAGAAAGTCAGCAAAACTTCATGAGGAATAGGAATATGTTTGGCACCCAAACTGGGATCCAGCCGCCCAGAGGCTGCTGTTCTAGACAGACCTGAGCCCACATGGGCCTAAGGAGCTGCCAAAGATGGCAGATGGGTAAAGTACAAATTAGCAAAGGGTTTTCAACAGTCCTCTTGAAATTTTTGTGGCACATCTGCACCATACAAAAAAGCCAATAGCTCTGTCCAGGCAGGCAGTAACAGAGTTTTAGCAGGATGGTGGAAGAGAGGCAGAAATTGGCTCGCCTGCATCTTACAGCACGATGCTAAGCAAGGAAATAAGTCTAGCTCTCTTCCCTTGCAAGTGAAGACCATAAACTCTGCACATCCTGCCTCTTCAGACTGAATCAGGGTCCAATCACAACAAGTACAAGTTGAAGAAAAAGGGAACAAAGTAAATGGAGTGCACCAATCCAAACTAAAAAGCAGTGGCATAGCCACAGCACTGAGCACTCACAGAGCTCACACTGTAAACAAACAAATCCCCATATCCAAGGGCTGCTGAACACACAGATACTTATTTATGATTTCTCTGCTGATGCATTGTGGTCACAAGAGCTTGGCCAGCAGTCCAGGACTATCCAGGCTTCAAACATCCCTTGGGAGATGGTTTCAGGTGCCCCTTAGCTGTGGTGCTGCCTGGTGAATCCCTGCTGTCCTCCATGCCCACTTGGGGTGCTCCTCTGGGCTGGAACACTCAGGACACCCCAGTGAGTGTCCTGTGGGTGCATGAGGGTCTTGGACTCTTTCATTAATCCTTGGCTATTCCTGAGCACCTTATTTCTTACTTTCCACTTTCCTAACTATCTCCTGAATTAAATCTTCATATTCATTATGTAGGAAGAAGGACTAGTGCATGTCACTAATTGAGCAGTTTAAAGCTATGATGTTAGAACTTGAGCGCAACCTAATGAAAGAAATTATTTAAAATATAAGCTTTGATACAAAATAAGCATACTCACCTCAGCTGAAGGTGCAATTGCCTTTTGTAGGTGTACAGCATCCACAGCTGGAAGTTAGGCAAACAACTGGGCAACCTTCTGCTGCCCACAGCAGCTCTCAGAAGCTCATGCCAAAGAGGGTTCTCACATGACCCAGAGAGAACACAGCATTTTCTGTAGAGTTATCACCCTGCAAAGGTCAAACAACAGTAGTTAATGCTCATTTCTCCTCTGAAACTAAGAGCAATAGTCAAGGCTATACAGATTGGAGACAGGTTTAGGGAAATGTCCTGCTGACACCATTTTATCAAAGTTGCAAGAAAACTTAAGCTGTCCAATTTTTCGGAAGCTGTCTTTGACATCTGGTCCCTAAAGAAATGAAACATTCAAGATTAACTAGATTCACTAATTACATAGTAAATAACTACAATGGACAATAAAAATATCTCTTCCTACAGAGAAAAATAAGCATCACAGACATGAACAGACTTCCTTCTATATTGTTTTTCATTAAAAATCTGCCCTTGAGGTGAACCTGCTTCAACACCACACTGACACCCTTCCTGCAGGCAGAGGTAGGAAAAACAGAGACATCCTTTGTATCTGGGAAGATGGGTTGCCCCCAGTGCTCCCCTCAACCCATCAGCAGGGGAGTTTCTGCCCCAGACGTGCAGCTTGCTTCCCACCAAGGGAAAGCAGTCTTTGCCATGTATCGTCACAGTGGCCACTGCTACAGGTTCCTTGGGGAAACAGAAAATCTATCACAGCAGCCAGAAATCCATGGCAACCTGGGCTTGCCTACCATGCACATAACCCTTCTCCAGAGCTCTCTGTCTGGAATAACTTAAAATCCTCAGGGTAGTATCACCACTGGAAGGATGGGGTAAGAACCCTTCCCACTCACCAAGGCCCTTAGATATTTCCCAGTGCTGGTGGAAAGCCTTGCTCAAGAAATTCAGAGGGAGATTCAGTGCACTGATATGATAGAAATGTTGGTCTAAATGACTGAAGCATCTCATGCTCTTGGGAGCAGCATTTCTTTCTACAGAGTTTCCTAAACTGCTCAGGGTATAGACAATGCCTACCTGCCCAGCAAACTCAAATTTAAAATAATCTGACAGAGAAGAGCCATCAGAGCAAGCTTCTTTTTCACTGCTGGCCAACAGGGGCATGCTCTGGCTGACATGGACGAGACCACCCTGGGTCTCCAGCTGGGACAAAGCCCTCAGTCACAGCTGGAACAAGTCATGCCAGGTCATGATTGTCTCTGCAGAAGCTCTCCTTGCTCCATTCCCACTCCAGCATAGTGCCCACATGTGGGCAGGGCTGTGGTGGGCAAAGTGCTACAAAATCACCCAGAAATTAGCAAATTGATTAGCCAAGCACATAACAGTACAGTTCCCACTGTTTTCACAAATCTTACCTGAGCAAAATGTGGGCATCAGAGGTCAAAGACATGTCTTGTATTGTGGGCCAAACCTGACATAATCAAGCACCACTGCTCCTGTTGGGCACATCTGCTGAAACAGGGCCTTTAGGCAGCCACTAGACTGAGCTCAAGTTATGTTAAATTCTGTAAAAACACAGGAGAGATGATGATCCCAGCTGCAAACTAAGAAATCGGACTTCAACCCCCCACCACTGAAAGGGGCACATAAACCATTTTTTAAATATCAGAGGAATTTATGAAGCTACATTATAAAAGCATGAAGCGCTAACTCCTTCAAAAAAAAAAATCCTCAACACAGTTCATTTTGAGCTCCAACAGGAAGTCTGCAAAGTCGTATACATTTTCTTATTCTTTTTTTAAACACTTCCTTTAATGCCTCCGGCTTGCTAAGCGTCGCTTGATGCCTGCTGCATTAGACCGTACCTGCGAATTGGGAATATCTTACTCGGTCAAGGCGATCTAAGCAGTCTTTGGGCGGTGTGTTTTGGGCGGTGAGCTCCGCTCTCCGGGCATGCGATCACTGCCCTCCAGCGGCACCGGCCGGGCAGGACCCGCCGCGGCAGCCGAGCCAGGTCAGGGCCAGCGCTGCGCCCGCCCGGCTGCTGCAGCGCCCCTGAGCCCTCAGTGCCCTCCCTCGGGCCGACCCTGCTCCCGCCCGGCTGCTGCAGCGCCCCTGAGCCCTCAGTGCCCTCCCGCGGGCCGGCCCTGCTCCCGCCCGGCTGCTGCAGCGCCCCTGAGCCCTCAGTGCCCTCCCGCGGGCCGGCCCTGCTCCCGCCCGCCCGGCTACAGCGCCCGTGAGCCCTCAGTGCCCTCCCGCGGGCCGGCCCTGCTCCCGCCCGGCTGCTGCAGCGCCCCTGAGCCCTCAGTGCCCTCCCGCGGGCCGGCCCTGCTCCCGCCCGGCTGCTGCAGCGCCCGTGAGCCCTCAGTGCCCTCCCGCGGGCCCGGCTGCTGCAGCGCCCCTGAGCCCTCAGTGCCCTCCCGCGGGCCCGGCTGCTGCAGCGCCCCTCAGCTCGCACTGAAAGGCGGACAGCACTGTAAGGGCAGCTGGGAGTTTGCCTTTCAGGAGCTGAGCCCTTCCAGGGAGCGGCCGAAGCACGGAAAGGGCACGCTTTGCCCAGGGGTTAGACAGCCACCTCCTGCAAGGCGAGCGCGTCCTCTGAGGCAAGGCGGGTCCTTGGGCCCCCGGTGCGACTCCCGGGCCCGCTGCCCCGCAGTGGGAGCGCGCTCCTTCCTCCAGCCTTCCCTCAGCCATCCTGCCACCCAGGCCCTGCCGCCGGGAGCAGCGTCTTTACAGCCGAGATGCAGCTCTTTGGCCACACTTCAATGCAAACTCCCAGCTCTGGTGCCCACGTCAAATAACTAGATGCACAAGCATGAACCAAGGTGAAATAACGATCTTAATTTCTTCAACCAGTCTCTTCCTTGGCTCCTGTGGTGTTTCCTCCATTAACTACCAGGAACCAGTAGGAATGCTTGAACAATGTACAACTAACAGGCATTTTTTAAATTATTAGAGTCATTTAAACATTATTCTACAGTCCTAGAAAGGGTGAGAATATTAGAACATTGTCATTTTAAAAACCTGAGCTACACTGAGTTTAGGGGAAGAGCAGGTGCTGCTGAGGCAATAGCACTTTATAAGCACTTTATTGCTTATATATATATTGCTTGACTCATTCTTTCTTACAAAATTCAGCACACAGCTGAAAGACAAACATGGTGAAAACCAAGCATTTCTTTAGGAAGATTGCTGGGGATTCACAGGGGAAAAACTCTTTAAGTGAGGGATAAAGAATTGCTGTGGACTTTGCTCCTGCACTTTATCTTAATTTGTATGGATCTTGCCCATGTACTACTTGGGCAGCCCTTGCTTGTGCCTGGTAGTCTTGCAGATGCCTACAGAAAATCAAACTGCACACGGTGCTGCAGGGCTCCTCGCCCCACCTGCTCATCCAGAGCCCAGCAGTGAGCCAAGGCACAACTGTGCCACCACAGTGACACAGGGGCCTCAAGGCACCATCTGTGACTTACTGAAGGGCCCCTTGTCCCCAAGAAGGGCAGTGTGGTGCTCACAAGGGTGTAGGAGAAGCCATGGGCATGGACGTGCAGAGCCACTGAGAGCCACAGGTACTGCTCCTTCCCACCCGATGGGGATGACTGTGCTGACCTCCTGAGCTGTTGTTGGTGCTTTTCCGGCCTGGCTGCCAGCCTGGAAAACAAAGTTCCCAACCAAAGCAAGAGCAAGTGGGGAGGAACACGGAGCCCTGACATTCCTGCCTGCCTCCAGCAATGTTTCCAGAGCAATAGGGCTGCAGAGGCTGAGCCTGCTGAACTCCCAGATGAATAGAAGCAATGGGCATGCTACTGCAGCATCATAATGCCCTTCAGCAAAGGAATTAGAGCTCAGCCATAGTGCAGCAAATCTCCCCAGTTGAAATCCCTTCCTCAGTCCTGGTAGTACAACTACCAAAGAACAGCAACTTCCCTCTCTGTGAGGCTCTTTTAGACCCAGGCTTTATACCCTGCAAGCAGAAGATGGGATTTTACCAAGGGGGATTTTCTTGAAGCTGGAGGACTGAAGAGTACTACAGCTCACCAAGCCCAGCCAGGAAAGGATGGAGCAGCGGGTGATCTGCCAAAGCTTCCTACAGCTGCATCCACTGGCACTAAGGTAACAGCGTCCATTTTGCTCTGGTTTAACATGCTCAGCTCTGTTTCTAGAGTCACTCCCTTGACCTAGGGGATGACTAAGGTCAATCTGAGGGCAATAACTGCCTTAGATGAAGGCAAAACCTGCTGAGGGATCAGGAAGTATGACACCTGAGGGCATGGCAGGTGTAGGGAAGCCCATCCGCTATTACAGCCAGGGACAGGGAGCAGTGGCAGGATGAGCAGCAGTCACCCTTGCAGAAGCTGGAGGATCAGCCACCTTTCCAGTCCCTCTTTGTGCCCCAGCACCAGCTGCCAGGCCCTGCTTCCCTGCACACCACGGCACTGAGTGTGTGTCATGCCGTGCAGCCTTGAAAACACAGGGCAGGTGCCAATCTGGACTGGGGAACAGCTGCCTCTTTGGCTTTGCTTGGACAGTCTGTGTGATGTCTGCAGCCCCAGCTGGATCACAGTGCAGAACACCCCAGGCCCTGAATGCAGCACTGCTGTGCCCATGGGCCTCAGCCTTGCACTGCAGAGGTCAGTTGAGGTACCTACCAGCAGGACTTTCCCTCAACACCAAGGAGGGAATAATATTTTCAAAGTTGGTAAGGCTTGGAGAATTAATTCCTATATGCAACTAAAATATTTCTAGACAGTGGCAGATTTAACACATCAGGAAAAGAGATCTGAAGGCCCCTAAGAGTTTACTAGAGAAATTACTCATCTGCATAGTAATATCTTCCTAGACTTCACTATCAAAAGCTTTATTTATGGCCAGAAGAATAAGTATTTTATAATCTCATTAAAAACAAAGTACCCTGGATGCATCATGTTTTCAAGTATTGGCCTCAGCAGTATCTTGTGAATGAGAGGAGCTCTGGTTTATTTTCATTTGTATGAAGTGCCCATCTTTACCTGTCTTCTCTACCCACCTTGAGCTGTCTTCCTCTTACTCTCACCAGCTGTCTCATTGTGAGGGTGGATGCTGGAAGAAGTGGAGGACCAGAGCAGAAGATAAACAAACTGCACAGGATATTTCCAAAATGAATGAGGTTCACAGCTGATTGCTCTAAATGCAGATTTCTGTTTCAACAGGTGCTGAAGGCTAAGAGTGGTGTCCTGAAAGAGAGCTCATGTTTTGCTTCCATTAATTTAATGTTATTTGGACTTTTGAATCAATTCTTCCCTCACCTTCCCAGCCACTTACAGAAGAAGGGACCTCCTAACCCCTCAGCAGGATGAACGAGACCAAGGGAGCTTTTGATAGCCCAGAACTTTGGAGCCCAGGTTGCACGCAGAGCAGCACCTCCCTGACCAGTCTGGCACCACCCTTTGCATTTGGACAGCAGGCTATGGACACAGCCCTGAATGTAATCCTTATCGTGGTCCTCCTGGTCATCATGGTGTCTCTGGGATGTACAATGGAGATAGCCAAGATCACAACTCACCTCAGGAGACCTAAAGGTGTGGCAATAGCCATATTGGCTCAGTACAGCATCATGCCCTTGACAGCATTCATATTGGGCAAGCTCTTCCAGCTGGGCACCCCAGAATCCCTGGCCATCCTCATCTGTGGCTGCTGCCCAGGGGGAAACCTCTCCAACATCTTTAGCCTGGCACTGAGAGGGGACATGAACCTCAGGTAAGGAAAGCTATGTACGTGTCCATTGTCCAGGCTAATCTAGTTATATGGCTGGTTCAGAAACTAATTTAATCAACATTAGGAGGCCCTGAGAAGCTGGACAAAGACTGAAATACTAAATCCAAAACATTTTTAAAGCACCCATATTGCTCAAAAAGTTCATTTGTCCCTGTTTTACAATGGCACTTTGTACCTTGCTCTGAATCATTGGCATGCTGTTGTTGATAACATAGGTGCAGGAACACGTTTTCATCTCCACGTAGCAGTACATAGAGCATATATATATATATATGCTGTGTCTATACATGCAGTTCTGTGTGCACTGATCATGCTGCCTGAAGAGGCTGCATCAGTGAGAAATGTTGAACTAGCAGAACACCACTCTCCAACAAACCCTAGCGATAAGCAAGATACAGCACAAAAATACAAAGTATTACTTTTTCTCTCAGTAGTGAATTTCTGAAATGTGAACTGTACCCTTGTCATGGGTATGTATGTACCCTTTCTCAGCATGAAACTTGAGTCATCTTCTCCCTTCTCATCACATCCTTCTACAATCTGACAGTGATGTTGTAGAGATCTCAGAGACAAGTTGGGAAAAAGCAAGGTTAAGTCTTCTATTAAAATCATCTGTCCAGGCAAGTAATCAGATTAGCATATTCCATTTTTAAAAAGAGTTGTTCTTCCACTGAGGGGTCGTTTCTTCATCTCAGTGTTGTAATGACCGCATGTTCCATGGTCCTGGCAATTGGATTGATGCCACTGCTTCTGTACCTGTACTCGGGAGGACTGTCTGAGGGTGATTTGGAGGGCAAGGTACCTTACAAAGGAATAATCACCTTCCTGGTGCTGATGCTAATCCCCTGTGCCACTGGCATCATCTTGAATGAGAAGAAACCACAGTACACTGGCTTTATCACCAAGGTAAGTATCCTGTGCTAGTTGCCTTTCAATCAAGGGCCTTGAGGAAGTTCTCAAAAATAGAATCACGGACATATTAACTTCTCTAAGACATGGCACAAATCAATGAAAGGGTTGAGGACAGAGCTCAAGACAAGCACTTCCCCGCTTTAATTGTTAAAAAAGTTGCCCGAGAAGAAGTAATTCATCTTTTCCAGGCAAACACTTTGTAGCCAACTTCCTACATTCCCCTTTTGCTTCAGTTTTAACTTAGGAAGTTTTTTGCTACATCAGCACTAATGAACATCACAGGCACTGCCCCCAACTACTACTGCTACAAAAGCAGAACCCAGATAAAAACCAACCAACCAAACAATAGCCACCCCAAAACAGATTAAAACCAATCCACTGTTCTCTAGCACGAGGCAAAAATCAAATCACAAAATTGCTGCTTAATTCGTTGAGATACCTATCCAACAGAAGCCACTGTATCACCAAGTGCCCACTTAGGGCCTGGAATCACATCCCTGCCTCCTTTACACATCAGGCATTTAAACAGCAAAACAGAAATCCAGACAACCAGATACACCATTGTCTAACTCAAGAACTCTGCTAGGCTCTAACTGTGAGTAAAGTGGTTTCCTCAGCACCTGCTTGGGGTAGACTAAAGCCACAAAGGGATCTGGACAGAGACAAGTAGCAATGCCTGAGAAACAAGCAGCTTGTGCAGAGAGAGCAGACATTTTGCACATAGACTAGAAAGGTATTTGGTTATTTAAGGTCTCTCTTGGTACTAGCCCAGGATGGTCTCTTGTTGATTACTGATAACAAGTATGTAAATGAAAGGCACTTATGCCCTCTGTGTACTTCACGTGATGGACAGAGAACTGGGTACAGCGGCTTCTAACAGCTGAGGCAAATTTTGCTGGGGATTTCTCTCTTGTCAATCACTTTTACTTCAGGCAGGGATGGTTATGCTTCTACTGTCATCTGCTGCTGTAATTGCTCTATCTGTGGCCCATATGGGAAGCTGTATCATGGTTGTCTTGTCACCACCTCTCCTGGGAACTTCTGCCTTAATGCCCCTTACTGGACTCCTGCTGGGCTACGCTGTCTCTGCAGCCTTCAAGCTTGATGACCGGTATGTTCTTCCACACCTCCCTCCCCTCTCTCTCTCATCAGGAACAGAGAGATTTGGCAGCTCTGCTTTGTGGAGCAATGGTGAAAATGTGAATTTCAGGAATATACTTCAGTAGAACATTGATCTCATTCACCCAAAATAGGATCTAGGAATACAACCAGACAGTACAAGCTGGTCCCAAGCCAGTGACTCCACAGCTTGAGTGGAAAGAGAAATTACTTTAACCTCTGCTTGGCTTAGCTGAGAGGGGAGGAATAGCTAAGCAGGTGTCTTTGGCACAGGCACCTGATCACCATGGAAGGTTCACTGAACAAGTAGATGGATGGTTTTGCTTAAGGCCACAAGTGACCTGCTAAACATATTACCACCCTGTGCTCTTGGTAACGAAGCTGGGGGAAAAAAATAGTTCCAAGAAAAAACCCAAATGCAAAACAACTGAGAAATACCAACAGAGCTCAAACCCCAAGTGACATGATTATTCCCCAGCTGGTTACTACCTCAAATCAGTCAGTGCATTCTCCGCTACAGCCCCAGGAATTTAGAATGAAAACCTGACATATAAAACCTGCTCCTCCTTGTCCTACATAAACCAGATAGGAATCCTCCTAGACTTTAAACCTTCATATGTCGGACTCTTGCCACTTCAGATTACTTCTCTGCAGGAAGCTGCAGAGTCCAGAGCAGGACACAAGGCCTCCCACGCCATTATGAACAAAGTTCACATTTGTAACATGATCTGTCTCTGCCCATTGCCAATGGAGCAGGAGGCAAAACCTTCTGGGACTGCAGTGCCGTTCCTGACAGAGCAGCTTTTAGCCACAAGAAGTGCACCAGCAAGGTAGGCAGGGCTCTGTTTCAGTTGCTTGGAAGCAATTTAAATCTGTAATCTATTTTACTCCTTCAGGTGCAGACGGACAGTGTGCATGGAAACTGGCTGCCAGAACGTACAGCTTGGCTTAGCTATCCTCA
The DNA here is from genome assembly GCF_035770615.1 of Melospiza melodia melodia. Taxonomy (NCBI): domain Eukaryota; kingdom Metazoa; phylum Chordata; class Aves; order Passeriformes; family Passerellidae; genus Melospiza; species Melospiza melodia. The sequence goes on from NC_086199.1 coordinate 74,994,718, forward strand.
AGGTTGCCTTTGCCCCAGAGATCATTGGCCCCCTGTACTTCTTCCCATTGCTCTACTTGCTGTTCCAGCTTGGAGAAGGATTTCTGCTCATCCTGGCCTTTCGGATCCATGACAGAATAAAGCAAGCCAATGGCAAGTACAGCTTTGCTCCTTTAGTTCTTATACTTTCCATTGCTAAGCCATGCATGCTTACAATGCAACAACCAATGCATCACTGCTTTATAAAGGCAGAATCCAGTTGCTCTTTAACTAGAGATTACATACCCAGCACATTAAATTCAAATCAGAGTCAAAAATTCTGAGGTAACTGAACACCTTAGAAATTCCATTGACTTCTTGCATGAGCAGGATGTTTCACACAGCTACATACTATCAAAACTACCACTGCTCAGGTTTTCACAGTCTGGTGCTTTAGGCTACAGTGAATACCCTGTGAAAAGTCATGACTGGCACTAAGCACTTGCAAAGAACAGAGGTGTTTGCGTGTGGCTAAAACTACACAAAAACATTACATATTCTTTGATGCAACGAATCCCAGGCTTTGCTTCAAGCTGTTAAGTGATTCCCTGAGAGGACAGAACTGCCAAATACTGCAGCCAAAGGAACAAAACATTTGGATCTTTTGCTAGAAAAGTACATTAAAAATACATAAAGAGATTGAAAATTCATTTTAAAAGATATACAATATTGGTACAGATGTGAAATAGACTCGTCTCCAACTCCAGGAGGTCCTTAATTCCAAGCTCAGGTGACTGCACAGATGGGTGAATGAGATCCTCCACCCACCATCCCTCTGATGCTGCCAGTACTTTTCTCCACTGCCTGGAGAGAGATGCAGTGGAGTAGCTGCTACAGAGCTGCTTCAGCATCACTTCACCACATCTTACAGCTATGCAGGAGGGCAACTTAATGGGGGGGAAAACACACTCACTTGGATCCTTGGGTGTGTTCAGAGCAAAGCAGTTGATACTGGAAACAGACGTGCAAGTGCTGGCAAGACTGTAACAAAAAAGTGGTATTCCAGCCTCCGGGTCATAATTGACTGGAAGCAAAATGGCTTCAGTCTTTCAGCAGGAATCCTAAGTTCCTTCCTCTTGTTTTAAATTACCCAGTATTTCCAGCTGTAGTTATCACAATCTTTCCCTAACCTGGTTTCAGAATTGCCTATTGTCACATTTTTCTCTTTCTTCAGATGCAGCAAAAATTATCTGTGCAGGAGTGGACACATTTAGAGCTCAAGAAATGAAATCAGTGTTAAGACATTGCAGAAACAGTGGAAAACCAGGAAAACAATATATGGATTCTGCAGCAGTTGCTCTCACAACCCTCCAAGCTCCACCTTCTGCAGCCAGCTCATAGGTCTCCAGCTGTTCTGTCAAACCTATGGAAATGCTCCCCTCACAGCAGCCACCGAGCCATCTGCACCCACGGTTATTCCCAGAGACTTTGCTCCAGACTAAGCCTCACTCTGTCAGACCAGAGAGGAGACTTTCAGTGACTTCAAAGTCATTGTGACAACCCTTTAGGACAGCTGAAAAACATTCCAGTGACTGTCCCAGTTTTACCTGTAAGTAAATCACTGCCTTTCTTAATTTCACTTACCTGTAACTGTCCTGCTGGCACGTAATGGAAGCAGATCCTGACAATATCACTGCAGATTAATTTAATTCCTTTAACAGACCCAGAATGAGTTGTGAAGTTTCTCCATGCAGAAGCCAGTGAGATCAAATGCACAGCCAAGCAAGCCCATGGGCTGTTGGTTTCTCCCATCCTCCAACAGGTACTATGTGGTACCACTGATTCCCCAGAGCAGAGGCCACACAAATCATGATCATGGCTACAAACTGCCTTTGTATGCGGAGTTTGGGCCCAGCAAGCTGTACCTCCAACACCAGATGAACCTTAAACATGCCTTCTTTTGTAGCAGTCACTGAACTCAACACCACACCTGTTCTAGACACCACCTAGGTATGGTCACACTACACACACAGTACCAGAAAAGACTGGCATCAACATCTCCCACGTCCAGACTATGCCTTGTAACCCAAAGGAGTTCATCTTAATTAAGAATAAACTGGTTTGTACCAAGAACCTACAATAAATAAACAGCATCATTTCTTATGCCAGGAATCAACATAAGCCTCCACACTGCAAAGCCTGGGAATTGAACAGGAAGCTCATCATTTCAAGAGCCAGCTCCCCAGGGATAATGCAGGCACCTGCTCATGCTGCTTGCACAGCAAGTGGTGTGGTCTAAAAACACAATTTGGAACAACTATTTACGGAGCAGATAATACTTCACATTTAACCTGAAAGAAGTCCGCGATCCCTTTCATCCCATCCAAGTGCTTTCAGCTACTTGGGCTCCAGTGGAAGCCAAGTCCCACTTGGACACAGATGCCCATCATCATCCAAGTTAGGATGACCGACTCAAGATCTCTACACAGCTGTCCTTCCAACCCTGATGAGTGTGAATGCTATCTTCACCCCTGCACGTTAGAGCCCTCTTACTAGACACCTCTTGGGATGAACATCTGCACCACTAAGGCTCTGAGAATGAAGCCTCCCATTCCCCAAAGCTGAGTGGTAACAACCCAGTTAACTGTGGATCCTACCCCCTTCCCAGGCCTGCTCTCGAGTGCCACCTCAACAGACAGACCCACACAGTACAAGAGCTCCTCCTCCTTCCTGAGCCTGGTACCCCAGAACTCAGCAGCAGCAGGGAGAAAGAGCAGCAGGGCTGCAGAGGCCAAACACCCAACCTCCTGGCTCCTAGAGGAACCACCTTGCACTTCCCACGATCTATCCAAATCTGAGCCTAGGCTACAATGATCTTTTTAAAGGTTTCTACAGATTACTAGAATAGCTTTGTAAAGCACTTTATAAGAAAACACTTTATTTAAAAAATTAATTCTTAAGTTCTTGTGGGGGAGGGCTCAAGAAATACAAGGACTGCAGAGAACTGCTGCAACTGGAAGGCACAAGCACTAAAACATAGACCCTCATGGTACTACTACTGCATTACTCCCACCCACTGACTTAAAAATCCCTCTTCCCCCAGAATGAGAACTAATGCTCACAAAAATGGTTTATGGACACTTCAGTGTTCTCATAAAAACATGCAAATACACTAAGGAAGAATGCTGACTACATGTCTTTAACACTCCACACTTATTATCCCAAGTCATTAAAAGCTAAATGACTCATCCACTCCACTTTTTGCTATGAACTATGACAGCCTGATTATCCATGTTCTTATTTCAGAACACAGAGACATCCAAGGACATCACACAACGTATTTAGAAGGATGCTAATTCTCATCCCTGTCCAAAACAGTTATCACTTTGGCACAGCTCCACCTTTAGGAAACATTTTAACACAGTCACAATCACTTTATTAACAACAAGAAACAAACTAGAAGCAGAAATGTTTCTTTATACTTTATTTGAACTATTTCATTCTTAGGTATCAAGAAATAAGAGTGCTTTTTAGAATATTATTACCACAGGGCAGTGAAATGGGCATTTTCTTAGTGTAGTGCAAGTCTTATTAAATGAAAATATTTTAAAATAAAGTTTTATTACCAGTACCGATCAGCACTTAATCTGCTGACCTATAGCTGAAACAATGTCTCAAAAGCACAAAAAAATACCCTCTGAAATAAAGCTTTATGTACAGCACATATAGAGCTCTCTTAGAAGTCTAAAACTATTAGTCTGAGACATCAATGCTTTTAGTTGCTATTCACAGTTGAATATACTGAGAATTAAGTGTTCCGATGACTTTAGAGTACAAAAAAATTTGTCTGGTTTAGTTATAAAGAGCTCTGCCAATATACACAAACTATACACTTCAGACATTCACAAAAAATGTGAGCAAGAAAAGGGTTATCAAAAACATTTAATACAATTAGTCAATAACCCTTCCCACCATGGTCCACATCTACAAAGTTCCCCTTTCCCTCCCCTCTCCCCATCCAAACCCTTTCCCACAGAAAGTCACATACTTACCACAAGTTTTAGCAAGTATGGTTTAAAAAAGGGCCCTCAGGGCAAGTTATTTATAGTTCAGTTGCCACTATCAACAGATCTGGACCTCGATCTAGACCTCTGCCGGTCTACGGATGAGGGAGATTTGGATCTGCTGGAAGAAGCCCGTTTCTGGCTCTTGCTGGGCAGCGGAGATCTGCTGACCGACCGCGACTTGCTGCGGCTCCTGCTGCGCGACCGGCTGTAGGACTTGCGGCTGCGGGAGCGAGAGCGGCTGCGCGAGCCCGAGGAGCTCCTGCTGCGTGACCGCGACCTGCTCCGGGACCTGCTGAGGAGCCAACGGGGAGCGCCGCTCAGCGCCAGCCACGCAACCCCCCGGCCCCAGCCACGCACTCCGCAGCCCTCCGGCCTGGCTGCCTGCCCGCTGACTCCAAAGGTGCTCACTGAATGTTTAAGCATTATTAAGAGTAGAAATCCGTACCTGTGCCTTTTGCTGCCTTCAATTAGTTTAATTTTCCTTCCATTAATTTCTTTACCAGAAAGCTTTTCGATAGCATTCTTTAAATCACTGTAAGAGGCAAATTCAACCACCCTATGAAAAAAAAAAAAAAAAACACAAACAAAGCTCACTATTACAGGTTGTAGTTACCAATAAAAGCAAAATTTACAGTAGGAAAAAACCAACCAAACAAAACCCCAAAACCTACAGTGCCCAGTGTAATTATCCTTTGTCATCGCTGAAGCATGAAAAATTCCCCTCCCCAAACATTTCCTATGTACATTTTCAAAGGGTAGCTAAATTAAGCCATGAACAGCTGCTGACACTGAAAGTAGCCAGCTTCCCTCCCCAAACATTACGCATACAGGTTAATCTACAGCTTTCAAGAGATCACTTGACAGGCTTACCCTTCATTTAACTTAGGTCTGTGTGCATCTGCAAAGGTTACTTCCCCGGCTTGCCTCATGAAGTCTTTGAGATCCTAACACAAGACCACTTTTGTTACGCAAAGAAGTGAAATGAACATTTATTCATACAAAAGTAGCTTAAAGCAAACAAAAGAAACTTATGACTACTGAAAGAGAAGTTGTTAGATAAATCACAAACATGGCAACTGCCACACTTGTAATCAAAATTGCATTATCTGTATCATGATCTGTATCAGGGCACGAAATAAATGAGAAAAGCATATTGCTTTAAGCAAAATGCTAATAAAAGGGTCTTAATATTAAGGTAAGTATTAGTCTAAAATGATTTTATAGTTTAAGTAGCAAAGAGAAAGAAAGAGAGAGAAAAAAGAAATAAAAAGCACATTTTTATATCAACTGAATTGACTTTGAAATGCTACCCATATATTTTTTGGACTATTTCAGTCTCCATTTACATTACAAGTCTTATACGAATACAAAATTACATTTACATAACACCAATTATTTTGTGCCCCATATGTCATTAAAAATATAGTTTACTTTACCTTTATAAACATTTCCCTAGGCTAGCCAAGCAGCAAACTGCATTAAGCGACCGGAGATACCGTCATGACATATGCCCGACTGGCTCTTCGCCACCCACTTGCCGAACACTACCCAGTCGATGGAAGCCATTAATCGCACTGCCCTCCCTATCAGGAGACTATGGATGGATCCATTCTCTATGCTTGATGGCACCAAGGACCACTTTACTGCGATCAGGATTCCAACGACCACCTAATTTCCAATCTTTCAACTCTTTTCGACCAGGACCTCGTTATTCGGAAGCGTTACAGGAAGAACAGCTCTCAACTTAGGAATCAGATCTCGTTAACGCTCTGGGACCGCTGCAATGTGGCACTTTAAGGAGTGCATCGATTACGTCTAGACCGGCAAACACAGATCTAGAGGTGGCCAAGTGACATTGTAGGAGCTGACTGGAAAGTCAACCAGGCCCGACCAAGAGTGACCAAGACAGAACGATTAGGATAACCCACAGGCACTCCTCGTCATAAGGCCAACGACACAGATAGGCTGGCAAATAAAGGGTTTAATATGTGGTTAAAATGGATTTTAAAAACAAGAAAAAAAATAAATATATATCCTCAAACATATAAATGTATTATTATTATGAATTAACATTAACTAGCTTTCATTTAAAATATTTAAGTTACGTTACTAAAAATCATATTAATCACATAAACATTTTAATAAATTAGGTTTTAATTTAATTAATTGTTCTCCAAAATAATTACATTACATTACATACCCATTAAATGAAGTCAAAATAGATAATCATGTTTCAACAAACCTGCCAGCTGACACGGGAAGACAAATTTTCCACTATGAGGCGATTTTCTGTTCTTAGAGGTGGGGCGTTTCTGTTTTGAAACAAACAATTCTGAGTTCTATCAGTAAATACAATATAACCATGTTAATATTAACGAGTGCTGTAAGAGCTAGTATCAGCATATCATCATTAGTACTATAACCTAAGCTATGTAATGGCCTGTGCAATCTAGGGCAGGCATTAAGTACTTAAGGGAGGAAGCGTAAGGATGACAGGCATATCTGAGAAGTTCTGTAATCTTCACTATCCTGCTGCCACAACAAATGACTTCAAAGGCAAATAACACCTTTTAATAGCTCATTGCAGCTCACATTCTCTGGGCTGAGCCCAAACCATTCTTTTTTTAAGCTGCACTGGCTCAAAGCTGCACTTACCTCCTGTCACTGCGCGGGCGGCGGCTACTGAACCGGTCAGAGTACCTCCCTCTGCCTCTGCCTCTCGAGCGTGCTCTGGCATGCTCAATGGTCACCCTGTGAAGAGAAACACATAACAAAACACGTGTTTTTATATATTTCTTTTTTGATACACAGTTGTAATTCTCAGGACAAAGACAAAGCAAACAAAACCAAAATAGTTTGACCAATACTGATAACACAATTCAAACTGAAATTTACTTTTACAAATTGACTTATACAACCCTTATCCCCCCCCAAGGTTGTATAGCCATGAAATAAGGCACCTCACCTTTCACTGCAAAGTTCTTTTCCATCCAATTCATAAACAGCATCATCTGCATCCCTCGGATCCTCAAACTCCTGCACAACCAAGCAATAAAACCAAGCAATTACATTCCAATGAACGAGCAGATGCTGATTAGCTACGTGGCGTGTCTTGGTGAGCACGTTCATGATTTTCTTTCGAAAGAGCTTCATAAACCTCAAACGCGAGCGAGCACCAAGGGAGTGGGGAAGGGAGAGAGGGCGCACTCACCACGAAGCCGAAGCCCCTCTTCAGGTCGATGTCGCGGATGCGGCCGTACCCCTTGAAAAACCTCTCCACATCCTTCTCCCTGGCGGCCGGGTTCAGCCTCCCGATGAAGACGCGGCAGCCGCTCATGGCTGTGTTTGCGCGGCCCTGCTGCGGGGACAGGCGCGTCAGGCCCGCCGGTGACTCAGCACCGCCCGCCGCCGCTGCCGCACTGCGCCAGCTGGCCCCGCCCCCGCCCAGGGCCAATGGGAATGCGGCGGGCGGACACCGCCTCACCCCCGCCCAATAGGAGCCGGCGCTCGGCCTCCTGCCCCGCCCAGCTGCCTCTCCGCCCAGCTAGCCCCGCCCGCCCAGCTGAAGAAGAAAAGCAAACGCCATCGTTCTACCACAAAATGGCGGCTGTGCCGCACCCGCCTTCGGCACAGACCCTGCCGCTCCGAGCGGAACGGAGCGCCGACAACGCCGGCCGGGGGTCCGCGGGCCGGCCGGGCACACAGCACAAGCGTCCCGAACCGCACACGCCCCGCTTCCCCCGCGCTCCGCTCTGCGGGGAAGCACCCGGAGCTTTTACGAACCTGGGCTGTGGGTCTCGGAGCAGGCCGAGCCGGACGGTTGCGCGGTGCGGCGCGGCAGACGATCGGCGGATCGGTCGGGCGGATACGTCCTCCCCGGGCGACAGACGGCTCCGAGTGCTGCGCAACACCGGCGCTGCGCCGCGAAATGGAGGCGGCCCCGCGCCTCAGCGCCGCCCCGCGCGGCCATTGGCGGGGGCGGTGGCCACGCCCCTTCCCGGGGAATCCAGGTCAGGGCGGGGGGGCCGCGCCGGCGCCCTCAGGCGGAGCCATGTTGGGGCGGCAGCGGGGCGCCGGGGGCCTCGGCCGGGAGAGCTGTGCTGAGGGGTGAACGCAACCACCGGGGCTCTTTTACTCACCCGGTACACAACAGGCTAAAACCTGTGCCGCCCCCGTGGGCGGGCAAGCCTTGCTTCAGGCGTTTGTGGCTACTGATAAACCAAGAGCGAGGGGAGGAAAATATATAAGGAGCTTCTGATATGCTGAAATCCTCATTTGGAATCAAATGTCTAACGACAAGGGAGAGAGCTGAGCTTTGTCTCCATTTTACATAATTCTGCAGAATTTATCTGTTTGCCTTCTAGGTGGCTGCAGTAAAGGCAAGAGATTGTCCCAAGGGGTATTTGAAATGAAGAAGACACCTGGAAGTTGAAGATACACCCACTAGTTTTCCAGTACAGACAGAGGCTGCAGCTCTGTGACCCTCTTTGCCAGATTTGTGCACTGCTGGATCAGTTGACTTTGACAAAAAGCCAGCAGGCTTACAGCTGCACCAGGCTGCCTCTTTTGATGCATTTTGATAATTACAGTATGATCCTTTTAATAGCATTTTCCTGACTTGTCACCTGAAGTCCCACGCTGCCCTGAGTCCCAGCCCCTACCCCTTCCCTTTGGGGCCCATCTTTGTGACACCCAGGGGCTGTTATTAATGACCTCTATGGGATGAATTTCTCTTTTTCGTGCTTAGTCACCGACATCTGTTTCCCTGGAACAATACAGCACGTGATGGTGCTGACATCATAGCTTTATATGACTGCCCCCACAGTCACTCCTCAAACTGCAACAGCATGCAGAGTTCCAAAAATGGGAAAGTTATTTCTGCTGCATGCAGTGATGAGAAAGGCTACCATGTAGCTAAAGGTTTGGTAAGGGCACTGTCAGCATCACTCACTTCTTTCTTGCGTTCCAAAGATGCAGATTTCTGTCCTGGGCAGAGGCAGTGTCTGTGAGAAAAGCCAGGATGATGCACAGATGGGAAAATCTGCAATACAGGGAGGACTTTGAGCAAGGAAAGACAATGCTGGTGATTATCCCTGTGGATCATAATCTTTGCCTGCTGAGGAAGATAAATGTCAGGTGGCACATCTGAATGTAAGAGTGCTAATTTCATAGAGAGTTACAGTGCTTTAACAGGTGCCATGGGAACAGGCTGTTCTGTTCCTGTCAACACCAGGCCTCTTCTGTCTGCAGAGTGAACTGGTACACAAAGCTAAACCAGCAAAAGGTAGTGCTGGAAAAGGCAGCAAGCAGACTTCTGAAATTTTACCTCCATGAAAACCAGCTTGTAGTGAGAGAAAAACAAAGCTGAAAATAACTTCAGTTTCAACAAAACTGAATAGAGAAGGGAGGAAGGGGCAGGAGTGCCCATTTAAGGAAGAGCTGCCCAATTTAGCAGTGCAAAGCTGCAGTTTAAAAAGCCTTGTCCTTGTAACTGCCAAGCAGAATTCTCCCTGCATCAGAACACTGGATGAAAAGCATCAAAACTCAGGAGAAGATTCAGAAGACAACAATCCCTCTTTAGGACATTCCTGTGTTACCCAAGTCTGGTACCAGCAGAAAGGTGACATACTCTTCTACTCTCATGGATTTCTCGCGTGAGGGTCACGAGCAAGCACCTGTTTCCTACCCAGTTTCTCCAAGTTTTCTGTAAACAGGCAGTGCTATTCCTCCCTCTGGCTTGAGGTTGTCTGAAGACCACCTAGGCCTTGTTAAAATTACTGCTGCTGGCTAGCCCAGTAGTGTCCATATTCCTACATTCCTGCAGTTCTGGTTGTTGAGAGCCACACAAACAGGCTAAAAGTCTTGTAGTTTATTAATCAAGGGAATTAAGTAAATACAGTTACTATTTGGAAGTGAGAAAGTCATGAGGCAGCAGAAGATTAAATGAAAGTTGAAACAAATTCTCAGCCAGATACGATTAATGTCTGCTTGTGGAAAACTGTTGATAAGGAAAAACTCTTTGCTGTCTCTTTTTTTTTTTTGTCTGTTTAACCCATGTTTATGTTTCAGAATTTCTCCTGTCACATTGAGTTACAAGCCCCTGAAGTAGGATAAAGACTCCTTTTTCTTCCCTGGGACTGTTCCTTCTGGATAGTAATAACAACCCTCCTTAGCTGTCCTGCACAGCTGAAATACACATATTTATCCCTTTTCATCTTTTCTTGTCAGTCCTTCCAGCCTTTGATAATTTCACTGGTCTTGTGTGACCCTTGCTTTGCTTTTCACATGTCTTAGACTCAGCTGCAAGACAGCTGATAAAATTGATAAATATCACGATGCTTAAATATGTTGCTGCTCCCACAGTGCCTCCCACCCCTCCCCGTCTGTTGCTGGGAGGGGATCTCCTGGAAGCTCAGAAGCCTTTTCTTCAGGCTATGCTGAATTCATGTTACAAGGCTGGCCTGATCATCCTCTGCTGCTCTGGGCTGTGCTGCTGAGAGGAAGGAAAATGAACTCCTTGTCTGGTGAAAAATGCTCTCCATGACCCTAGCTCTGCTGTCTGACTGAAATATGGACATAAAGTACTGGCTCTGGCAGGCAGCTTCATGGAAGGGGAGAAGAGTGACTCGGGCAAAATGCTGATGGGCTCTGCACTCAAAGTGTAACACTGTGACCAAAATTTTGTATACAAAATTGTATAGATATAAATAAATTTTGTATACAAATTTGTATACAACACAGTGTTGTATACAAAATTTCTTTGTATACAACAAAGAAACTTGAAGTGTTCCTGACAGCTGCACTGGGGCTTCAATTCTGTTTTGGGTTGGGTTGTTGTTTGTTTTTTTTTTTTTTTTTCCAAAGCTAGAACAAAAAAGGAAGAAAAACAAAATAAAGAAGAGCATTAAAAAATCATTCCCTATTTAAAGAAAAAAACATTTTGAAGGATTTTTTTTTGTTTTACCAAATCCTTTTCACATTCAAGGAAGAAAAGGGTGGCTTAAACTGACATCCTTAATTTCAACAGTAAAACTAGCCATGGCTGTGTCACAACTGGGTGCTTCATGATCTAGGCTCCACACTGTAGTAGATAGGTAGGTACACAGATGGAAATTCAGGCAAGATCTGCCTTGGGTGGCTTTGAAGCACCAGCCACAAGACAGTATCACATAAACTCCTGAAAGAGGGAATAAAGACCCTCACCAAATGATTACACTCCATTTTTGTTAAGCACATTTTTAACTTCAACAGCTAAATACCATACTGGCTCACAGCTGCTTTATTTACAGTTTCATTGATCTTGCTCTGCTGGGAGCTTATAATGAATACCAGAGCCCATATCTCTTATATTTTCTATGGAGACAGGCAGAAGGAAAACACTTAAAACAAGGCAAGCCTTCTTTGAGAAGCAGGGGAGGGTGGGAAGCCCCCTCAAGCAGTAATATTCCCCTGCTCCCTCACCAGACTAAAAAGTAAACACATAAAAGTTATAAATAACTTATTTTTTTCTTGGTTACGGAACCCAATAAAATAAGAAAGATATTTTGGACTTTAAAAAGCAAAAAAAAAGTCCAAAAAGTTTGTGTTTTTGAAAATTTCAAAGGAAACTGCATCAATTGCCCAAAAAGGCATAATGTTTGGAGAATTTATTTACTCAGCCATTAACCTGGGAGGCAAAGCATCCCCCCTGTGCCCTGAGAGATCACGTTTGGGTTGCAGTGTCACCCCTGACACTGCTGGAGAGAGGCTGGAAAGAGTCCTTTCTCTTCCCCCATTTACATCCCTTCCTTGCCCCCTTGACTTCAGGTTAGCAATAAGAGAAATACTGAAGAATTTCAGTAACAAATCAACTATTTTAAAGCTTCCTGGAGGAAGGAATTATTTGGAGCCAGGTTACATTTATATGGGGAAACAGACTGTAGGATGGTAACAACTCTATCTTGCAGAGCTGAACCCAGGATAATAAATCTCCAGCAAACAGCTGTTACAGGGACATTTCTGCCATTCTGTGTAGGTGGCTGATGGAGATGGAGGAAAGTTGTGCAAGTTTGGAGTCCTGTCACTCACGGGAAGCACTAAACTGTCCTGAAGCACACAGGGAGAAGAGCACAACATGGGAAACCCAGCATATCTACACTCTTGGGTACCAGGCTTCCACTTCTGGCTCCCATCCAGGAGCTGGTTCCATAGGAAAGCCCTGCTACTCCCAAATCTGACCCCTGATCTTCTCAGCATGAGGAGATTTTAAATGTGGGTTTAAAGATGAACATATATACCTTCTAATCATGGGTAACATGTTATCCCTTCTTAGTGGAGGATCTGCCTGATGGGCAGAGCCGGGGCAGAAGCAAATCCAGCAAAGCAGCCAGCAACTCTGCCCAGTCCAGTCAGCTGCCACTGACCTGTCAGGAAGGTGGTGCACTGCCACTGCCACCTGCCCGTCACCCCAGCTGCCACTGAACCTGCTGAATCAGACAGGTCTCCCTGGTGCTCTCTGGTATTCTGAGGCTGCTCCAGCCCACAACAGCTCCCCCCTCCTTCCCTGAGAGCATCAGCTCTGTGCCCAGTGACACTTGGCTGCTTGAGCTGCTGGGTGCTGTGGTTTGGCACATGTGGGGACACGGGAGAGCATGTCTGTCCCATGAAGTGTGTCCCCCAGCCTCACTGGGATACATGAGCCTGGAAGATAAACCCTGCATGCCACACAGAGCTGCTAAAGTCAGCGTGATCTCAAACACCAACCACTAGAAGAGCTGCCAGATCAGAGGGACATGTCTGGACAAGGAGTCAAGGGTGTTTGTGCCTTGAATACTGGAACCAGTCTGTGCTCTCTTGCCCCAAAATCTGGTTTATTCTTCACTGGTGTAACATGAAAAGCCTGAGCTATGTCCCACAGATGCACCATGGACCACGTGATAAAGAGCTGTCAAAGAACAATCACCTTATGCCAAGGTACCCTCCGGGCTGCTCGGCTCTGCGTCTCACGGAAGGTTAAGGTGAGGAGTTTGCTGGTAAACATCATTGTCCTGCAAAAAGGAACAGAGAGAATTGGGAAGTCCATTGAGTGTGCTTTCCCATCCTTTCCCCTGCACCACAGCTTGGTGCCAAGAGAGACCATTCAGTGTTGCCAAGAAGCACCACGGATGAGGGATGGGGGCTGGCGATGTGTCCTGGCCAGACTCGGCTCTCCTCTCCCGTGCCAGCCCCGTAAGGGGCTCTCTGCACGGCCCTGGCAGGCGAGCAGTGTGCTAACCCTTGTGAAGCACGGCGCTCGTTGGCACGTAGCCTGCTGGCCTTCTGCCTTCCGGAGGGGGAATCTGCATTTTCACAACGCCCTCAAAAACAAGTCAGCGGCTGGGGGAGCTCTCAGAGCAGGGGAGGGTCGGGCAGGGGCAGAGCCGCGGTACCCGAGGGGCAGAGCCGCAGCAGCCGAGGGGCAGAGCCCCAGCAGACGAGGGGCAGAGCTGCAGCAGACGAGGGGCAGAGCCGCAGCAGCCGAGGGGCAGAGCCCCAGCAGACGAGGGGCAGAGCTGCAGCAGTACCCGAGGGGCAGAGCCGCGGTACCAGAGGGGCAGAGCCCCGGCAGCCCAAGGGCAGAGCCGCAGTACCCGAGGGGCAGAGCAGCAGCAGCCCAAGGGCAGAGCCGCAGTACCCGAGGGGCAGAGCAGCAGCAGACGAGGGGCAGAGCCGCAGCAGTACCCGAGGGGCAGAGCCGCGGTACCCGAGGGGCAGAGCCCCGGCAGCCCAAGGGCAGAGCCGCAGTACCCGAGGGGCAGAGCCGCGGTACCCGAGGGGCAGAGCAGCAGCAGCCCAAGGGCAGAGCCGCGGTACCCGAGGGGCAGAGCCGCGGTACCCGAGGGGCAGAGCAGCAGCAGCCCAAGGGCAGAGCCGCGGTACCCGAGGGGCAGAGCAGCAGTACCCGAGGGGCAGAGCCGCAGTACCCGAGGGGCAGAGCCGCAGTACCCGAGGGGCAGAGCCGCAGTACCCGAGGGGCAGAGCAGCAGCAGCCCAAGGGCAGAGCCGCAGTACCCGAGGGGCAGAGCCGCAGTACCCGAGGGGCAGAGCCGCAGTACCCGAGGGGCAGAGCCGCGGTACCCGAGGGGCAGAGCAGCAGCAGCCCAAGGGCAGAGCTGTCCGCTGGTGTCGCTGCAGCTCGGAGCAGGGATCGCGCCGCTCAGGCCGGGGCTGGGTCACAGCGCTGGGTTCCAGCTCGGCGCCGCCGCGCACTCGGAGAGCCCACGGGTACGGAACACGCCACAAGCAGCGCAGGGCGAGGCTGGCAGGACGCCTGGTGAGGGCAGCAGCCATCTATCCTTTCCTGAGCGGGTTGCTCCGAGAGGCTTTGTGGCGGGCTCGGGCTTTGTGACGGGGCTGCTGCTCTGGAGCAGAGGCGTTCCCGTGTGCCCCGGCCGTTCTGCCCTGCCGCCAAAGGACCGGCTGCCAAGGAAGGCTGCCCAGACACCCACTGCAGGCTGCCTTCCTTCAGGCTTCTCTCCCACGGTCATTTCTCATTGCCAGTGCAAACCAGAGGTGACAAATAATTTCCAAAGTGTCCAGAAGGGCATATTCCTGACTGCCAGAACTGCTGTGGCAGGAGACCATCACCTAGTGAAAAACAATAATTAAAAACAATTCCTGGAGGCCAGCGACTCCCATGTGCCAACTGTCTGGTACAGGAAGGTATGCACAGACCAGGGAGCTCCAGTTTCACAGTAGTAAAATTACAGTAAGATCTGCTTGCTGTGTGGGAATAATTTTTGGAATAAATGGAACTATGAGGAAGGTAGATGTCACCCTTCCCTTCTCTTTAACCTGGCTGTTCCTTCCCAAAGAATAAAAGTCATGTCTACAATTACACAAAAATCTTAACATCTTTGAGGACTGCTCTGAACAAGCAGGACAAAAGGATCACCTCCCTCCATCCCTTCCCTATTACATTACTGATAGATTAAAAGAAAGGAACACTCATTACTACACTTACCTGAAAAGGCAGTTACCTTAGTTTTTGAAGGAAAACAATCATTAATAAAAATAGTAATGAACTGTATATTGCACTGAAAGAACAATGGGTGTCTACTCTGCAATTTCTGCTTCTCCCACCCTCCCAAGGCAGCACAGCTACAGAGGAGGGAAGAGCAGAGCCTGCCCCAGCCTCCCTCTGCACTCACAGATGCACAAACCCCTGTATCTGCAGATCTCTCTAATGTCTCCTATACTGTCTTGCTACCCACTTGGGATTATTATTTCACCAATGAAAGCTATCTCCCCTCTAAAAATAGCACTCTCTTCCTATACATACTGTTCTTACACAGACTCAAAGATTAATTAGCCATTTATTATATTTACCCTGTCTTCCTCTCTGGAATCCACTGATGCATGTTCTCTTTAAACCTTTCCCCCCTGCCCAGCCTGGCCTCATTCCTCAAGGAATTCTATGCAAGCACACCAAGGGCAGCCTTTGCTTCTTGGAAACTCGATCCTTCTAAGGCTGCACCAACTCTGAACCTCTCTTCCCCAAGCCATTTGAGCCTCCTTAGCTTTAGCTTCATCCTGGTTTTCACAACTGCAACAAATTCATCGATGATCTGCTACATTTCCAGGCCACAACGCCTAAGCAGTTAAAACAAAACAGAAAAAACCCCACCAAACAAACAAACACAAGAAATTATAGCTTCACTTCAAAAGAATTTTTTTAATTTAGAAATGCAGTTATATACATAGAACAATTAAATTAAACTTTGTACAAATATTAAAATACTATTTTCACACACACTGCAATGTACAGGATACCAGAAAATACATATAAAATAAAGCAAAATAAAACTGATTGAGTGACATCCTGCACAGCATCAGTTATGGTTTTAAATCCCACATATATATGGAGTACCATTCTGCAAATAATTCCATAGTGGTGCAATTCAGATAAAAAGAAAACACATATAGGAAAGAAAAGATTAATGCAGAAAGGCAATCAAAGCTCCCCTTGCACTTGGATCAGCAACTTCCAGCAGTCTACCCACCACATCATTGGACTTCTGCCTCACAGACAACTTCACTCTGTTTTCTTTTGGAAGGAAGCAACTTGGAGAATCTGAACTAAAACATTTTCCAGCAGAACTGAGTTGCCTCTGTCTGATCTCACTCAAGGACAGAAGCAAAAGCATAGTTTACAGAAAGCATATGCAGAGCATCAGTACAACACGTTCTGGTGGGTACAGAGATCTGAATGTCACCTGCAGAGGGCTGAGTTTGAAAGCAGTGCTGAACACAGGGCCCTGAAGTGTGGGCAGGGGCGTGTTCTGTCCTGGTGTGCTAGGACTGGAAAAAGGCTTACTTCTTGTATAAAAAACACCTTAAAATGAAGCCTGCTCTAGGAAACCTCTTTGCACTTTCAAAGCTTATAGCAGAGAAAAACTGTTTACTAATGAAGCTCTTCTGCAAGTGAAGGTTTTCACATAGAGCAAATTCAATCTGCTGTTCCCTGGTAAGGACTGAAGGGTGAGGACGGGGTGAGGCAGGATGTGCAAAATGAATGGGATTTATTGCATTTATATACAAAAAAACAAAATGAAATTTATTTAAATAGATATCTGGATAGAGTAACAAGGCAGATTTTTTGTTTAAACTGCTATCAGAACAGTAAAACCACATTTTTTGCAAGTATGCTCTAAAAAGGTCAGCAAGGACAGCTCAGTGTGTCCAACCAGTTGTACATTATTTTTTTTTTAATACAGCAAGCCTGCTGGTGTATGCTAAATCATCTAACAAAGCAGAAGCTTCCTTACAACCTGGTCATGATTGCAATAGCTCATTAGCCTGTAGTAAACCTCTGTTTTCTGCTCTTCCTTAGACAGCTCTCCTTGTGTTCCCTTTTCTGTGCTGCAAACGACTGAACATCCCAGATTATTTCCAATGGCTGAACCAGCTGCTCTCTTAGCCCCACTCCTGAGTACTGACCCAAGTCATCCACCCCTTGGAGCTCCTTAGGATGTTTCTTCCCAAAGCATGTGGTACAGATTTCTTTCTACACATCTGAGCTCTCCACACACTGAAAGGCCAAATTAAGACTCCAGATGCAGTAAACAATTCACCACACCAGAGCTGAAAGGCCAAGGAGAAACCTCAGCAGACATGTCTAAGGGGTGAAAAGCACTCTGCTTGCTGAGTACATGTCCTGTGTCCCAGCAACTTCCCTGGTGGTTAAGGATAAAAATGCATTAAGCTGTTCTCCCTCCAAAACTCACGATTTTTAACTCAGCAACAACCCCAAAGGCTCACATGCTTCAGTGCATCCCTCCTGACTTAATTTTTACATCTTCTGCAATTAATGATGGGGAGGCACAAGCTATTTGAAACCAGAACAGACAATCCCCTCTCTCACCAGTGCTGCTGACACCCTCCAAGGTGGCAGGAGGCTGTGACACAGTCCAAGCTGGCTCATCATTTGAGGTGAGCTTCATGGGGCAGCCCCTGATGAGAGACTGGCCCACTTCCCCATGGGTCACTGCCAGCTTCACATCGTGGCTCTCTCAGGCTGGTCCAGTTCTACAATGCTTGGGCTGTAAACACTGCAATGAGTTGCATTTTAGTTTTTAAAAGAACTGTGGAACTGGAAAGGAGCAAGGAAGTTTCTCTATTGCACATAATATCCTGAATTTCTGAAATGCCCTTCCCCCCCTTTCAACTGTCAGACTCCAAAAATAATGGAAAGCTTTAAAATAAGTGCTATTTTTACTTTTCTCAATATAATTAAATAATTTTAATGTTCTTGAATATCACAGAATCCAGCACATATGACAAAGCATGAGATGATTAGGTTGGGAGTGTTAAATAAGAAAAAATGCCTCCTGTTGAAATCTTTTCCCAGACATCAGTGGTGGAAGAAAAGTTATGGAGAGTGTGGCCCCATCATGGGGAAAAGAAAGGGGGAAAACCCATTTACTGTACTACATCTTGCAAGGCTGATCCTCTGTGCTTCCTATCCACAACACTGAGATCCAGGCTGCATCTACTTTTGGCAAAATCCAGAGAGAACACACTCAGCTCAGCGATAACAAACACTTCTGAGGCAGAGCACAGCTCACATCTGAGCAATCTTGAGGCTTCAGGCCTTGCTCCCACACATAAAGATAGGACTGTGTAAAGTAGATTTTCCTGTATCTCTACCCAAAGACTTTGCACTCCTTCAGCCTCTGCAGAACTAAAACAAACATGAATGGGTAATAATAATTTGATAACCAGTAAAGTGAGGCCTTGCTCTCCCTCCCCTTTGAAAAAGTTGTCAGGCATCTTTTGGATTCCTTCCCTGCAGTTTCACCTGATTTTATAAGAAAATTAACTCTAAAGCTGAGGATATAGATGAGCAGTGTGATGCTTTCAAACTGTGTTCCATATTCTGGCTCACACAGATCCTTGGGGCCTGTTCCCACAAGATTTGCTACAGGGAATGGAGCTCTTCTGCAGGTTCTGGAATACTCAGATGGATTACCAGCCAGCATGGAGACTGGCCTGGAAGCTGCTGGCACACCCTCAACAAGCCAAGAGAAACTGCCTGTTTATGCTTGATCACAATAGCTACACTTGCATATTTCCCTCCTCCACCTCCACATTTCCCCAACTCATTAAAAGCCATTTCCAACAATTTTTATAGAATCCAATGATACGAGCTTTAACAAGACCAAGTGCCAGGTGCTGCACTTTGGCCACAACAACCCCCTGCAGTGCTACAGGCTGGGGGAAGAGCTGCTGGACAGCTGCCAAGCAGAAACACCCTGGGCTCACTGTCTGCTGTCAGACTGAACACGAGCCACAGTGTGCCCAGGTGGCCAAAAGGGACAATGGCACGCTGGCCTGTACCAGGAGCAGTGTGGCCAGCAGGACCAGGGCAGGGATTGTCCCCCTGTACTCAGCAAGTGAGGCCTCACCTTGAGTGCTGTGTCCTGCTCTGGGCCCCCCAAATTAGGAAGGACATTGAGATGCTGAAATGCATCCAGACAAGAGCAACAAGGCTGGTGAAGGGTCTGGAGCACAAATCCTGTGAGGAGGCTGAGGGAGCTGGGGTTGTGCAGCCTGGAAAAGAGGAGGCTTGGGGAGACCTCATCACTCTCCACAACGTCCTGAAAGGAGGGTGTAGCCAGGTGGGGATCAGTCTGCTCCCAGGTAAAGTCTTAAGTTGTGCCAGGGAAGTTTAGGCTGGGCATTAGAAAGAAATTCTTCACAGAAAGAGTGACTGGGCATTGCAATGGGCTGCCCAGGGAGGTGGTGGAGTCAGTGCCACAGTCTACTTGACAAAGTGGTGTTCAGTCATAGGTTGGACTTGATGGTCTTAAAGGTCTTTTACAACCTACTTAATTCTGTGTGATTCTGTGAAATTAAAGTACTCCTTCTTTGTAGAGCTTGCTTCCTTTTTTTCCCCACTCTAACTGAATTTTCTCTTCCAAGCTGGCAGTTGCTTGTTTTACAACAGCAGAGAGGAGGCCAGGCCACAAAGGATGTGTTTTCTGCTGGTGGTGTAGGTGGTCATCCAGCACAAGGCCTTGGAATCAGCTTCCAGCTTCTCCCACCAACCTGGAAGTAGCACTACCCCTTTGAGGAAGGCAACACATTCCCAGCTTCTATACTGTGAATTGTAGAGGTCAGTTTGAGCAGACAGGACCTTAAATGCATAAAAAGCAGCTCCTGCTCTGAGCTGTTTAGGCAGCAGGAAAGTCACACAGACTTTCCTCCCCACTCCCTTACCACTACACCTGCACAACTCCTCCAATAAGCCAATGAAGGAGAATTTACTCAAGCTCAGACCATTTCCAACACTCAAAAAGCTAAACACAATCGTCCCCATGCTTATTTTTAAAAATTCCAATGGCAGATGTGTAAACAACATTTGTCCTCTACAGCTCTTGAAGCTGAGATACCACAGCCCACTGTAAAATGACACAAAATTTTCACTATCCAAACTTTAAAAAAAAATACCCAAATCACCTAAATGGGATTTATCAAATTCCTGTGTTAATGCAAGGTAACATGAGCAACAGGGAAGGATGTTTAAAACACTTTCATTTTAAATTAACATCCCTCAATAACAAGGATAGGGAAAAGAGGATTCTTCCATCTACAGGCACACACTGTTCCACGTGTCCCAGGATTTACCAGCTATTCAGGAAAAGGAATAGCAAACACACAGCTGGGCACTATGGCCAATCCCCATTTCAAAGAACTGGAGCTAAGCCACAGTGATTTTCTACGTAAAGATGTTTTATCATTATTGTCAAGGGCTGTAATGGTTTTTTACTGTAGCAACGAGGATGAGGATGGTGAGGATTGCAAACCAAAAGCAAAGCAGCAAAGACAGCATCCCTGTTTACCTGTACATTACCACATGATGTGTAAGGCCATGACATTTTGTTCCTTCAACTCAAAAATGTAGCAGCTTCTCATAAGGGCAAACACTTCCCTGGTTACTTCAAGACAGTTATGGCAAGGTACATGCATCTAAGAAGCCAACTCTTCTTGTGAAACCAATCCCATGGAACTTGGACCATCTACCCCAGACAAAGGTGGCTTCCTGCAGTTACAGAGTCCCAGCACAGACAATCTGACCTGCTGTAGATAACTGTGGTGGGCAGAGGTACACGTATCTCTGAATTTTCTCTTCCCTACTACCAGAACTTGAAACAATCCTCAAAACTTCAGCACTAAGCTATGGTGTCCTCTAGCACTTGCTGTCAGTGCACTCAACTTTCCCTCAGAGCAACAGGCTGGCACCCTGTTTAGGAAAAGAGTTACAAAAGCTGCTTACTCCCAGCCACAAGGGAGGAGCCCTTCTCTATGGGCCCACTGGAGCCCAGCAGGTTAAAACAGAAGACCCTTTGCTCTATGAAGCAAGGAAGACACACCAGCCTACGAGATGGCAGCTACCCAGGATTCAAGTACCTACTGTGGCTGGAAAAGGAATTTGGGATTGCACCAATGGCACTAGGAATTCACTACCTACAGGCATTTTTTTGTCACGGTATTTTCAAACACCTGAACCTCTTCCACTGGGCTGCACTGGTAGAGGAAGAAGGAGGAGACAAAAGTCATTTTCAGGAATGGACTCTTGCAGAGATGGGACAGAGGACATTCCTACATGTTGGACTTCTCAGCCTTCAGTTTTTAAGCAATTCTCAGTGAACTGTTCCTGCAGAGCTAAGCTGTCATGCAGCCCATCTCATCTCAGGTGCTTCTAGACATCACAAGCTGCCCCTTAACTGCAGCCCCCCCAAGGCCAATGTCAGTCCCAGTTAGGCATTCTGTCCTGCCCTATCACACAGAGGATGCTGGAAGAAGAGCCTATATAACATATATATGTATATTTAAAGTGTGTCTGCACCCAGCGAGCAAGCAGGTTTAGCCCCTGCTCTCTGGGCAGCAAAGGGCTAGAAAGGCTGATAAGCTGCAACAAGCCGGTGTGAGGAGGAGAAAGGCACAAGAAAAGAGCAGCTCTTCAGAGACTGCTGTCAAACATCTGGCTGGGGAAGAGGAGAGGAGAGCTCAAATCCACTCTGTTCCTTGAGCCCCTGATGCTGATGGAATGGGGAAGCCAGTGCTGCACCAACTCCACTGGTGCATCCAGGAGGCAACCTGGCGACATCCTTTGGATCTTCAGCTGAGGGCATCTCTTCTTGGAGGTATCCAGGGTACAGCTTGCGAGGATGGGGAAGACTGCACAGAGTGCTTCTGTCCCAAAGGCAGGGAGAGAAGAGGAGGAAGAAATCCAAAATGGAGAAAACTAGACAAACACAGCAGACCTCATGCTTCCTTCAATAAGGGAATATCTGAATGGCAGGGAGAGAAAAAAAAAAAAAGAAAAAGTAGTCAAAGTTCTGTAGTTTAACACACACCAGAAAAAGTACTATTGAAAGCAAGACAGGCTCCCACTTTCAAAACGTGACAACACAGTGTCTTCCTCTCATCACATCACATCACAGCACATCACAGCACAAAGGAACTCTGGAGGGCTCTGCTCCAACCTGCCCCTGAGAGTGGGACCATCACCAGTTCCAGCCCCGAAAAACTCCAAGGACAGATTCCATCACCACTCTGGGTTTATATCTGGTCCTGCATTACCCTCCTAGCACAAAGTATTTCTTAATATCACAGAAAGGGGAATTTCTGCCCTGAGCTATCTACAAGCCAGTTACATTTCTTGCCTAAGACACAGCAGTCCCTGCAGAAGCAACTTCAAGCTACACCTTCACATCAGCTCTGGCATTGCAAAGCCACTCCTTCAGGACAGCACAGAAGTGAGGAATAAAAGATGTTTTGACTGTTCAACAGACTTCCCCCTCTGCCCTCTACAGTAAGTTCAAGCACATCCCTCTTCGGTCTTGCAGGCTAGGGCTGCAGCACGGAATGCTTTGTGGCAGAAAGCTGCTTACTAAAATACTCTAAAAATTAAGCAGCCCGACCATCACAAAGGGTTTGTATTCCAAGCATGTCCTCCCACTCCCACCAACTTAGTTTCCACAAACACAGTTATTTTACTGCTTTTGCATTATGATACTAGAGGCTGGATTTCTCTGAAAATCCTTTGTTACAACAAGAGTAAGCAGTAGACAAACTTCAACTGGAGCCCTAGGCTCCCAGTTCTGAGAACACAGAATTCTTCAGAAGGTATTAAATACTGCTTACATGTTTAAGAGGTGAAATATGCTAGAGACTGGATTGGTTCAAAAGCTGCTCCAGTGGCAGACACACATAGGGGCATCCCTTGCCATTTTTCACCCTAGATAATCAACTCAGAACCTACTCTTAAAAGGGTCTAATTTAGTGCTTCTTGCACAAGCCACTTACCATCTGTGTATTCCTCAGAGGAAGTGAGTGATAAAAGGCTCTGTATGTCACTGCTTTCTGAATCTTGGACCTCTTTGTGTACAGGTCTACTGCTAGCCATGCCAGCTACCCAGGAAGAGGTAGCAGCCTGATGCACAAGAACAGTTTCAGAGCGCTGAGAGCCACTGGCTTCACACAGTCCAGAATGTCCAGGGGCTTCATCTTCTCTTTCAAAGGTATTGGGAGCCCCTTGGTCCTGCTGCTGCATCTCTCTGGGTCCAGTCTGTCCAGCTCCCTCCGAGAGCACGATCTGCACTCGGGAGTCTGAGGGTGGAATGCAATTCCCTGTGCTGCCATATACTGCTTCTTCATAGGATGGCAAGGCCACTTGGACACCATCCACCATAATAGAGACCTGATCTCCAGACACACCTTGGTCCCGCCTCAAAAAACAAAGGAAGAAAGGAGGGGGGAGAAAAAAGAAATCAAGTTGAGTATTTACTTTCCTATATATATCCTACTAAGAACCCAAGTAATCTCCCTTGGCAGAACTCTAACTCTCACAATTTAGGGGAGGACAGAAACTTGAATGGTGATTAAAAAAGGTCAAGCAAGCAGTCTTGGAGCCCCATGTGAATTGCCACTAAACACGAGCAGGGGCTGTAATTCGCAGCACCCGATGGATTTAGCAGCCAGAGCTGAAAAGGTTGCAATGCTTCCCCCCCTCCCCACTTACCTCCATAGCTAAATTTGACAAAGGTCATGACTCAGCTCTGTGCTTTTGGCAAAGAGCACTGTTGAGGCCAGCCTGGTGCACTGCTACATTCCACAACACCCAGCACTCTGTTCCACGACCAGCCAGATAACCTCTGGCAGGATGGGGAAGACAGCTCTGGCACACCATGAATCATCTGGCCTCCTAAGACCTGAGAGAAAATTTTTCTTTCCTAGTAGTTTGGGTCTTTTCAGAAGAGGGCAGACTGCAGGGCCCCACCTCTCAACCTCCCCACTGCTGGAGTGTCTGCCTTAGATGGCAGCAGTGTTATGGCTGGGTCTCTCCTCTCATCCCCAAACCCAGGCCAGGAGGATTCTCCTCCCGCAGCAGAAAGCAATGGCAGACTTGCACATGTATCTGAAGAGCAGTATACTGCTTAATCCCTGAAGCAGTCAGGGAAAGATGCACATATATACACCCAGACACAGACTTCAGTAGCTATCTGAGGCTAGAAGAGGTAGGAAACTGATCTACAGCCAGGCTAGTAAGTATAGTAACTTTTTCCATTCAAAGCCAAGGCAACAGCATAAGGAAGTCACTCACTGAGTGGCACCTAAGACTGGGACTGCAGGTGGGCATCACAGACCACCATTTCAGAAAAGTGCTGGATCAGCAGGACGGGGCAGAGATGTCCCTGAGGTGATGAAAAGAGGAACAGAGAAGCAAGGAGCCAAGTTGCTCCAAAACAAAGGTCTGACCCAACTACCTGAATGAATGCAAAGAAACAGGGGGCCTCTGAGCCCCTCCAAACCCAGCTACACTCACCTGCTGTGGTGGAACGACTTCAGCTTTGGCTGCAGCAACACAAACAGCACGACCAACAGCAGAATCAGGGCCACAGAGCTCGCTGTGGAGGCCACTATGGACAGCGTGGGCACTCCAATTGTGGGAGGAGAGTCCTTCTCTACAAAACCAAGGGGAACACAAGGTAAAATGTGTAACATAGAGAAGGAAAAACATTCACACTGCTCCTCAGGACTTACTCCTGGGCGCGTGTGCAAGGAACCCAAGTTTCCCATACAAGACACACCACCTATCTCAGTGCAGCTCAAGCTGACACCTCTCCATCAGCTGTAAAGGGAACCCAAAATAAAACAGGCATGTACAAGGATCCTTGGAAAAACAAAGGGCAAACAGAAAAGCAAGGGAAGCAGGCCATGGGAACTGACAGATGGTGTAAGGGTCATGTTATGTATAGATCTGCCTGAGCAAAAGCTAGAGAATGTCATGATGTCCCCAGCAAGGCCAATAATTGTCTAGCACAATAAGCAACCTATTTTAGGCCAAACAACAGAAAAAGTTCCAAAAACCATTTTGTCTCAACTAATGTAACAGCCTTGCAAAGAGGGGTGGAAGTCAACTGGCTGGTTATTATTATGCACTTATCACAATTAAGACACAAAAAATATTAAGTTTCACTCACACAGAAACAAATGCCAGAGGATAGAGAAGGAAGGCAGATGTTTTTTCAGGGTGCTGAGTTTTCAGTGTTAGGTACGTGTGCCCTGTTCACGTTACTCTTTCCTGCCCTTCTGCAGCTGTGCTGTGTGACTGCACAGAAACCAATTTGGCTTTTAAAGGATCTGTGCAGGAATAAACTGGGAGTGAAGAGAGAATGGCTTGGAGGTGGTATTGCTGAGCACTGCATACCATGCCTAGAAGGCTACACTAGTCCTTTCACCTCTCTAGAGGAACTAATTGTCTCTATGTGTTGTTTCTGTCCCTAATTTGTGCCTTTGGTAGAGATCCAAAAAGCCTCACCTACCTATCAGCAAATACTACTGTGAATTGCACATTTGGTTTATGCAATTCCTCAGTTCCTCCTTCTATATCCAAGATATTCTTCAGGAGCACAGGGCTCAAACTGCAGAGGGAATTCAGGACACATGCAATGAGGGATGAGAGGCAGAACAACAGGTAAACAGAAAAAAAAAAAAAAAAGAGTTGGAGGATCATTATTTTTAAGCCTACAGCCTGAAATCTATTCCAAGATAGGCATTTAAGATGGAAACCTAGTTCGCAATTTTCTGCATCATCTCTTGGGGTCAAACCTACTTGGTTTAGTTGTTTTGGACTTGTTTGTTTGAAATCTTTTAGAAGTAGCTTGACCCCTTCTTCAGGGAAAAAAACCCAAAAACCAGTGACTAGCACAATTTTCTCTATGACAAATAGGGTTGAGTAAGGATTTTAGCTACCAGCATTCCTGAGGGCACTAACAGGAACAAGGGAAGATGACCCATTTTCAGCATCAGTACATGATGCTGTCAAACTGCTCACTATCCAGGGTGCACTCCAGAACACTTACCATCTCATATGCCAAAAAAATGTCACTACCTCATACTGCCAAAAGGCTCAGAGCTGCACAAAACATGTGATAACTGCTAGGGACTTATTTATCTATATGGAGCAGGTAGGATCTTATCCTTACCAATAATTTTAAGACTACTGCCTTTCTAGAGTCTCCCACCTCCTTCCCCTTCTGAAGGAGACCCACTAGTTAAGAGTCAGCTATCTCTGACCCTGAACAGTTGATTTAAAGCTTGTGTTGTGAAAGCAATGGCTTTTTCATTGGGTCAGACTTTTGAGGCACCGTATTTTTGGTAATGCCACTGACCCTTCAAGATGCTAAAGAAATCTGAGGGATTTCTGTTCATCACAACACTATCCTTTAGCTAGACCAAGTGCCACCATGCAGGAAAGCCACTCAGGGAACACTATGTGCAATAGCACAGCTTTGCCCTCTGCACCAAGGGGAAGGGGGATCACTGCAGAAAGGAAGCTTAAGCTGAATTTGAAAAACCCCTTCAGGATTTATTTGCTGCCAGGTAAACTCTCACATCCTTCCTTATAAATCACAGGAAGGGGCTATTGGAGTGTCATAAAAATACAGTGTCTTTGGGACAGGATGTTCCAGAGATCACAGGTATGCAGTGAGCTCCATAAAGAATTTGATGAAGGTACTTTTTTTTCCCTGTTTCTTTCCAATTAAGCTGACAGATTTTGCTTTATGTATTATGAGACTTAATTCTGAAGTGTACATCCTGCTGGCTCAGCAGAACTGAGTAGTAAGGTTCTATCAACAAGCCCACCTAGAAGAGGAGAGAGAGTTCTCCTTTTATCCAATATACCCACTGTTAAAAGCAGAAGAGTAGTAGGTAAATTAAGAGTTGTACTATGAATATTTTCCTGCAAATCTTTTTATTTTGCTGCTTTGATGGAGGAATTCCTGTCCAGCTGGGGAGACACAAAACAAAAGCTGCCCACTTCTATTTGGAGAGAAGCAGAAACAATTTGTCAGCAATGTCCTTTCCCACCAGTACAGTGAAAAGCAGCACCATCAATCTTTTCAGCACAGGAAACCAATGGTTACTTAACCTGTTTGCAAGGAAGATTGACTCCACACACACACACTCACACACACACCCCTGCACAGACTCACTGAGGGAGATGCACAATCAAACCCTTCAAGGAAAAACACCATGGGAAAATGCTACTGTTAGGGCTTCCAGCATTCCTGGGATGAGAGCCTCAAGATAAGAGGCTCCACATAAGTAACAAGTTCCCTACTTTATACTCCTGTCCACGGCTTTTCTCCTTGTGTTAGGGACTCTAAGTCTGCATCTGACAGGCTGCTACTGAAGAGACATTTTAAAGAAAGAGTCATGATTGTGAGCTGCATTTATGAAATTGCTGGAGCAATGAGAGACAGCCATATGGACTTCCTCAGCATCACACTAAGTGCTTAAGGATAATCTGAAAAGTCAATGCAAGGGCAATTCCAGAGTTAGGTAGCACTCACCTGGGCTAAGTCTGCAGCTGACTTCCATGGCTGGGTTCCACTCTCCATTCTTGCATGTCAAGTACTTATAATCTCCTTTCAGCATGTAGCCTTCAACACACAGATACTCTATGACACTGCCTGAAGTCAGAGGGTTGTTGCAGGGGCTAGGGTGGCATTTATAGCCTCCATTCTCAGGTTGTGGTGGCTGGGGACAATCTGGTAAAAAAGAAAATATCATGAAGGACGTCTCAGAAGAAGAGACTTTTTACACAGTATATATGAAACACAGGCAGATTCTACCTAGAAACACCCACTAAATTAGGAAACTACTAAAACCAAGAAGAAAGGCTGTTACACAATGCCAGAGAACACCTCTGATAACGTTTCTGTGATTGATAAATACTGCTTGTTATCCTAGTAGTACAGTCCAACTGGCAGGCACCAAACTGATGATATTTTTGAACAGTGACATAACACAGATTCTGCATGAGAGAGGACCAGGAAATCCTTACTGCTATCTTCTCCCCACAGCTGTTTCACTAGAGCCTGGGGTGAACCTAACAACCAGGCTTTCCTATTAGCCTGGCAGGGAGAGAGTGTGAGACCTGTTGAGAGGAATGAGGAATGCAAAAACCCCTCTGTACTATGGGCACACAGTGCCAAGGTGCAGATCTGCCTCATCATAAGGCACCCTACAAGCCTGTAAAAGCACACAGATTTTGACTATTTTACACAGATTTGCCATCAACAAGATTGGCAACAGAGCTTTGTTGCAGTAGGACGAACTTCTTCACTGGAAGGGTGGTCAGGCATTGAAACAGGCTGCACATGGGATGGTGAAGTCACCATCCCTGGAAGAGCTCAAGAAACCACTGGACAGGGCACTTAGTGCTATGGTTTAGTTACATGGTGGTGTTCCATCAAAGGTTGGACTTGATCATCTCAAGGGGACTTCTAGGACCAAATGTTCTAGCTTACTTTTTAAAAGGAATTCAGTGTATTAGGAGAACATTTCTTAAAAAACCCCCTCTGTTTGAGTGTTAAAGTGCTTCACATTCCTTTTTGCACTTCCATTACCCTGACTAGTGGGTACAGGCCCATGTGGTATCTGGCACATACCAGAACTTTTCTTGCAGAATTTTCAACAGCCATTCAAATAAAAACAACAAACCAAAATTGAGGAAACTGCACTGAAAACAGGATATTTGTCTTGCTCAGAACTTCCTCTCTTCTGGCAGGTCACAATGACCCTACAGAACAGCCCCAATAACTTCCTCTGACATCTATCTGCCTGGCTGAAAGATGGAGAAATCCAGATTTTTCGCTTAAAATTCACATCAACTTCCCAGACTTCATAAAGGAAATACATCATAGATCCCTCTGGAGACATTCTGGGGCATGGAAAATCAGTCAACCCACTCGGGGTGTTCCATCAGAGCATGGTGACCCAGGCCTGTCCTTAAACCCCAGAGCACACATTCTCCCATGTTCTACCTCTAATGTGACTCACTCACTGTGGGACAAACAGCAACAAACAGCTGGGCAAAGTTCAAGAAATTGGCTTTTTAGCAAGATTTAAGAAGCAAAAGAAAACTTGAGATTCATTCTCTGTGGAAAAATTTGCCACATTGCCTTAGTGCAAACAACTCTTGAACCTAAACACGTGTGAGAATGCAGCACAGGTAGTGCTTGCAAATGCCAATAAACCCTGAGATGAAGTGCTGACTGAAGGCAAAAATGCTCTGGTATGGGTTCTGCCAGCTTTATAACTGCAATTCAATTTACTCCTTCAGAAAAGGTTAACAGAGGTCTAAGCAGCAGCTTTTCAAGAGGACTTTGTTCTTGAGATTTATTCTTAAATAAGCTTCAGAGAAGCCACCGTCCTGTGCCCCATGAGTTTTAACTGTTACCTCTTCTGTGCTTTTCATCTTTTCTTTCTGCAATAATTTTGTAACCAATGTTTTAATCCTGCACATTATGAGGCTGAACTTCCTTTCACTGTGAACCTGTGAAACATCTCACAGGCTGATCTTTGGGATCAGCCAAAGCAACACATTAGTGGCACATTTCACATTCAAGCACATAGACAAATGCCCTGGTTCATCTGCAGTCCAGGAGAGGTTTTTGTGCTAAAAATTGCAAAACCATCTGAGCACCAGAGACATTTTTAGCAGTTTAGCAGGTACCTCTCCTGGCACAGGTGGAGAGCTGTGGGTAAAAGACAACACCACCACAGCAGTTGCCAAGACTCGAGAGCAGACAGGACAACTTCCCTACAGCTTCTTATCCCACAGCAGGTACCTGGAATTGCTTGGGAGTCATGCACAGCATCTTTCTGCTGACTGCAGCAAAGAGCTCAAGAGCTCAGTCCCACAGCTCCCTTTTCTCCTGAGCTATGCCCAGGAGCTGAGCCTGGCCACTGCACTGGGAGCCCTTCTGCACACAGAAGCAGCTCTCTGTTGGTTCCCCTTCTATCCCACCTACACTGATGAGATTTCTCAGTTACGTACAAAAATCAGCCAGCCAACAAGGAACAGGCACTCGATACTTTGCACTCTCAAAGGCTTGGGAACACCACCACATCAGGCACCTGCAGAACCCTGACCTGGGCTTCAGGCGATGCACAGCTATTGAACTGCAAACTGCGATTCCTCCTCACCTCCACAGACCACTTGGACAGGAAAGGAGAGAAGCAGCTGGTAAATGTGTTCAGGCAGTTATGCCTGACTTGTCCTATTCTCAGGGAAGGGATTACAGAATCAACCACCCCCCCTTCCCTCTACCCCCAACCTTCAGTTGTCATCACAGCATCCAGGAGTGCACAAGTATTTTAAAATGTCATGTTCACTGTGATGGAAGAACACTGCCCGTGTGCTGGGAAATCCATGAAAAAGGTATGGATTAGGCAGCCAGAACATCAACACCCTCCACAGGATCGAGCTGATCCTGGACTGTCCTTTGCAAGGCAGCCTCAGGGGAACAAAGCTGCTCAGAGCCTGCAGCTCTGGGGAGGTCTACTAGACAGTGTTAATGGCACTGAAAACTGCTGAAGGCAAGGCTGGGGTGGGTAAAATGATGGACTGGTGGTACCTGAAAAACTGAGAAAGTCAAAGTCTCTGTGCTTGGCATCTCTGACAGAATGCAGCACCTCTGCAAACCAGGGACCAGTGCAGCATAACAGGCATCCAGAATGCCTGGGACAGACAATGCAGCAACCTGTTTCCTAAGCTTTCCCTGCCCTCAGCTTTCCCATTCTCCATAACAGGTTTCTTCACCTGCCTCCATATGTGCACTCTAAACTGGTGCTAACAGAAGACAGAGCACAAGTTTGATTCTGCATCATCCTTTATGTCTCCTGCAGCAAAGCTTATGCCCAAGCTTGCAGCACTGGTATGTTCACAGCAATACAGAACCAGGCAGAGCATCCCATTTACTGCTGTCCACAGAATACAGCACTGACACATCAGGGGTGAAAAAAGCTGGGTACCAGCTGCTGCCAGAAGGCAAACCCAGAGCAGCCTGTGCCTGGCTGTGGTCAGCAGCCAGAAGGGGCTGGGGCTGAACTGTGTATTGCTGCTCTGGGGCACAGCTCTGCTGGGATGGGTCACTGCTGGGAACAGAAAGATACAGGCAGGAATTTCATCAACTCCTTCCCTGAAACACATCTTTTTGGAAGTACCCCAGGGCTTGTGAGACATCTTAAGACAAATGTTCATGCTGGGGAGGGAAGAGTAAGAGAGCCAAGCTACAGAAGTCACCAATTTCCTAGGGGGTTGCTGACATTCTAGGCTCGCATAGCTATTGCCAGGATCTTGATTCATCAAGCTTTCAGGATGCACAGAAATAGGTTTTAAGCATTTCTCCACTTTGTACAAAGGAGCAAATACTCCCAAAGGCCCTGTTTCCAGGAGGTACTGAAGCTTATGACATCTCCTGAGAGAGCTGGTTCTCTGCCAGCATATGCTGCTGGAAAACAGAAAGGAAACAGAAGTCCAAAGACTTAGAACATCATTGAACTCCATTCAGAGGTAAAGAAATTGTCATTTCCAGATTGACAGGCAGAAATTAAGTTATGCATTGGAGCTTCTGTAAATGCCATTCCAAACCACTAGGTATTTAATATACAGTTTTTTAAAATGCACATGAAAAAATACTAAGCCAGTATGTACCTCCACCCAGCATCCCACCAAATCCCCTACAAGCACCGTATTTTTCTGTTTTGGTCACATGAAAAAATACTGTCCACCTTCAAGGAGGGCTAACTGCTCTGATGTTCTTTGAATAGCTGTTACCAGCTTGACAATAACCACCACAACACTAAGGAACCTCCTTTTTTGTTGCAGCAACAGCAACATCACATTGTACTTTCACCAGCTTCCTTTTCCATGGTTCTCCTTCAGGCAGCAATCCTCACTTGCTTCCTCTTCGACCGGATTCACAGACAGCTGTGTGGAGCTGGAATCCAGCTTCTTTTACAGGCAGTAAGAGATGTCAGTTGGCCAAATTGATTCATCTAATCACCAAAGGATGAAATGGTTCTTTCATGTCCTGCCTGAGCTGGAGCTGAGCAGTGGCTCTGAATGTGAACCAGATGCAGAAGTAAAAGCATTTCCAGCATAATGTAACAAAGACTCAAACCCGAGCCATGGTCAGATGTAACGCCACAGATGGAAGCATATGGTCTGTTGTGTGCTGACACAGAAGTGAGAGGTTTAAGTGCTCAGAACATAAACCACAGAAGCACAGTTGAGCCTTGATCACTGAGAGTGAAACTCACAGATAAGCAGAAGATTTACAAAGCTCAAGCAGGATGAGCCTGTTGTGGCAAGCACGAAGAACAATACACTCCACTCACATATACAAAGAAAGATTAAATCATACTTCAATCTGACTGGATAATTGTCACAGAATTATAAAAGCTCCTCAGCATTAACCTTCTTTGCACAGGCATAACACCACATAGAAGTGTAAGACCTCTCTACAGTCTAATTTGCTTGGCACTGTCTCTATTTTCTTCAATCAGTAAGATTCATGGACTCTACGAGGGGTCTTACACCCCTCTTTTCTGCACCAAGCTGAACTGTTTTAGTCACTAACCTGTTTTACTGGGCCATCTGACTATACAGAGATCAAAACCCAATTCTCCTTAAAAAAATGAATTTTTATGAGCAAAAACCCAAAATCCAAACAAACAACTAAACAAAAAACACCACTCCAACCAACCAACCAACCAATAAACCAAGGAAGCAAACAAAAAATCCCTTCTAACCATGATCTGCCAGAGTGCACAACTGTAAGTTTGTAACTGAGGGAGAACAAGCCACAGCATTGTTCACCTTACATGGGCAGACAATTGTTTTACACTGAACATTCAGTAATAGTTCTTCTTCTCCACAGCAGGGCACAAAGGTCACTAAAACTAGGACAGGAATTTTGACAAAATAAAGTTGCTCCTTACATGAGTCAGGCCCAAATCCTGGCAACTTCAAGAGGAAGCTGGGCCCAGCCTCAGGTAAATCCCTCAGTGACCACACAAGTGCCCTAGCAGGTTTGCCTACCCTCAGAGCAGTGGCAGAGGAGCCTTACAGGTCTGTGCTGAAGCACTTTGGAAGCCATTTGTGCATACAACCGCTCTGCTGGATGCCCTCAGCGTGTGCCTGCTTGGATACTGTTAACACCTCCTGGCCTTTCAGACATAGCACAATTTTTGTGTGATGTGGAAGCTAAAAATGGAAGATGCTAAGCTCAGTACTTCTCTTTCTTCATCTACAACATTTACTCCATTTAACAGATACTATCAAGATTGAAGAAAAACATCCTACAAACAAAAACCACCCTCCTAATCAAGATAAATATTCCCCTGGCTAGTCTGGTTAAACCTGTCCTGATGTCTCATGTCAGCAGGTCTTACCTGGTGAGCAAACATCTCTGTGAAGCAGAACACAGAAGCACCCAATTAAATTGTCCCAGTGCTAGAAGCCATGCCATTGCTTTCATGCTGTTTCCCCTGAAGCCTGATCCCAACTTGCTTGTACTACTTTGATTGCCCTACAGTAGGATTACTGTGGAACAGCTCAGAAAACATTGGCTTGCCTCAAGGCCTGCCATCTTTTTGTCTCTTCTTCTATCTCCTGTCACATGGGAAGGTTTCCTCCTGGTCACAGTAATTTCCTGTTCATCCTCTTACAAGTTGTGCTTCAGCAAACTCCACAGTGGCAAGGAGAACTTCTCTGGCCAAGTCTCCAGTTCTCCAAAACACTGTCATCTTTATTCTTTTGGACAGGACTTGCCACCAGCCTTAAAAGCAGCATATCTAGAAAAGCATCAAAAATAAACACAAGATATCCCCATCTTCCAGTTACTTGTCCCTGCTACAGAGACTTCAGTTTTCAACTTGGATAATTTGTGCATTCATCACCTCAATATAGCTGAGGGAACTGCAAAAGCTATTGCTAATTTCTGGCAAGGAACTTCCAAACAACCCCAAACTCTAAGGGAGAAACCCTCCCTCTCCACTCCCACCTTCAATCTGGGTCTTGCCACAGCTAAATGGGTGCTCTGAAATACTAATTCCATCTGAAGCCTTCTGCAGAGGCTGTGCATTTTCAGCATCTCAGACCTGAGGCTCAGGTTTAACACAATGCTGAAAACAACAGAGCCAGATTCACAGCTCTTTTCCAGTTAGTGCTCTGGACGGGCTTGCAGCAATAGTGGGGTTTTTATCAATTGCTATTTGCATGCAATTCATACACAGGGCTTCATCTTTTTATTACACAATGCTTTTTCACAATAACAACATGACAGCCTGATGCAGTCAGCAGGCCAGAAGTGCAAGCCGAGGAGCAGCAAGAATGCTCACTTCAGCTTCTATAGGGTCTGGCAATTCCAGCAGAGTGCTGCCCATGGATCCCACTCAGGGGTGACACTGAGCGTTGGTTTGGCCTCAGCAAATGCATTCAGCTGCTTCCTAACAAGAGCTCTGGCCATAGTTGCTAATAGAAGAGACATCTTCTTCATCTTTTTTTCTCTCCTTGCAGAGTTTCAGTTCTTGCCAGCAGGGTGCTGCTGCAGTCAGTCCCCAGTGCTTCAGGTTACACCTGACAGAACACACTGCAAGTAACTTTAATTAAATTTGTTAGGTTGGGGTCTTCTTTGGTTTTGTTTTGGTGAGTTTGTTGAGGTCTGGGGGTTTTTCTTGTTTTTTAGTGTAACTTTTCCTCTCAGGGAAGACATTGTCTCAAACACTTCCACATTTGCTAAGGTAGGACAGATCCTTACATAGGACATAATGAACTCAAACCCCAGTATGCACCTACTGAGAGAAAAAAACATGAAATTTTTTTCATGTTTTTCAAACCAAAACTAAAGGCACACATGCAACTGGCATATGTGCCATTTTCAACAACAAGCACTTATTTTATAAGCCCTTTGGAACTACTGGATGGGAAATTCACTGTCCAAGTTGGCTGCTTTATCCCCTAAGCTCTGCAGAATCTAGGCAAAAGGTGGTTTCCTGCCTTGAGAAGAACAAAGATTAAAAAAAAATTATATATATATTATAAATATACCTATTTTATTCAAAAAACACACAACTACTTGTCATGTACCTCTAACCCAAATCTCCTGCTGTGTCATTCTCTGGGGGAACAGGGGAAAACAGGCTGACTGAAGAAGAAAAACATTCCACAAGCTTCTTTTTCAGTAAGGAATTTTTCTTCTTAAACCAGGGCCTTCAGTCACACAAGATTTCCTTCTGCCCGAGACAGGCCTGGTTTGGCTCCAGGAGCCTTCTGCAGGAAGGGAGATGATGTAGGAAGATGACCAGCCAGCTTCGCTTTCAGTGTGAAATCCAGAGAAGCAATGTCCTTGTTTTTCCCTTTCCTCCCTTGCACACACAAACCAGCCTATAAACAGCAGAAGCCACTTTTGGCAGCCCTTCCCTCTGCAGCTCTTCAGTTTTAGTAAGAAGCAAGTCTGTTACAATTTCATACCCCTTTTAGACTAGCTATGTCAATTAAACACCATCTTTTACCAAAGAAAGAAACACTTCCTAGGCAGTTGGTCTGGAGAGAAAAAGCACCTTGATAAGCTTTGATCAACAGCACGGCCGCTCCCCACCCACACCTTCCTTCCTGTTGAGAACGCAGCAACAAGGGGATGTGCTTTAGTGGGAGACTGAAAAGCAGTCACCCCCACCCACATTTTCCAACAAGAGTGCCAGTTCCATTTCTGAATGCTAAATACCTTCAGGTTTCCAACCAACCATGCTTGCCTGGATGCACTCAAAAGCTTTCAGCACAGCAGCTTCCCACTATGCACCCTCTGCTCCCGCATTGTCCTTCCCAGGCAGAGAGCCTGGATTAATATTAGGCTAGGAAATTGCTCATCAAGTATTTCAGGGACAAACGTCACTGCTTCTGACAGCAGGTTTGTGCTGAACACAAAGAGCTTTACACCAGGGTTTCTCTTGGCAGGCTGGCTCCAAGAAGCACAATGACCTGATCTGGGAATAATATTTGAGATTTTATCTTCCTCCAGCATCTTCAGAGCATTTTTTTAGCCCACACAATGAAATTCCAACACAAATGTGTGCTGCAGTCACTAGAAAGCCTTCTCCCCAGAGGACAGGAGGGTCTCTCCTGGTGGAGGTGAAGCATGCTTTGTTCCCCTTCCATGTAGCTCAAGGTATTAGTGGGGGTTTTTTGTTTCCTGCCCACCAGTGTACTAGCCTGTGTGTTTTAACTACACAAACACAGTAGCTGCAGATAGAACACGTGAAAAGGGACCCAGACTGAAGCCATCCTCTGCCAGCTGGCAAGAGTTGACAACTTGGTGTGCTTCTAGCCAGAGACAGGATTTACTCTGTAAAACACAGATTATCACATGCCCAGGTTTTCCACTGGTCTGTAATTTCTGGGGAGGAGATAGGGATTGGAATCAGGAGAACAGATTTTGAATCTTCTCCTTTTCAGCACTCTGGCTTTCTATAGCAGATGGGTCATTTCCCAAAGGGGCAAACCTGATACAGCAGCTGCTGTTGGGGCCTAGTCACAACAGCTGAGGCTAAAGGACCTCTTTATATTTAACTTACAGGAGGCAGAAGTCAATAAAAGGCCTCTATTGTAAGTGCACACACTTCTCACTGACCCTGCCCCTAAAATATTTTAAGCCTTCCTAAAAACACACTGCAAAACATAACCCTCTTTGGGGTTCTGTGTATTAAGCAGGGGCCAAGTCCACTGAAAAATAAGCTCTCTGTCTTTACTGGCTCCAGATGCTGCTTATTCTGAAGTCACAGACAGAAGGCCAAACTGAGCAGGGCTGGAGTCTTCACAGGGAAATTACAGTTTCCCCAGCAAGGGCATACTCTGAAAAGGAGGCTCATTTTTTTTTAATGTCATAATGTGGGTAAATGAGAAGAACCAAAGCAAAGAGATTTGTATATATAATCATATAGCTGTGCATTTATATAATTAGACACAAGCACTTAAAATGTGTACAGTAACAGGCACCCCTCACAGCCATCCCAGACACAGTAAAGCTGCATTTTTTCCCCCTTTTCCTTCTTTCTTTTTTCCCCTTAGGGCAGGGGAAGAAAAAGCAAGAAAGAAAAGACTCTAATTGCAGCCTTCCACCAATGCAGTCGCCATCTGGTAACTCAAGAGACACATGGAGACGAATTATCTTAATTAACATGTTACAACAGTATTTAAAAAAACTCTATGCTTATTAACACTCAGCTGTGATTAGCCAACCACGGAGGAAGCCTGCTAGTGCAACATTAATTAGGGGTCTTGTCTGTCTTTCTATTAGAAATATGATTTTTTTTTTTTTTACCCCCAGTACTTTATCTATCCCCTAAAAAGAAAACCATTAGCATCAAAGCTTACACTAAAATGCAAATTATATTTACATTCTACAAGAGTCAAAATGTTTAGGCTATATGAAGCTGCCACTGGTACTTCTACAGTGCTACAGATTGTCTGCATATAAAACATACTTCTCTCTGTCCCTTAGAAAGCCTTGCTTCAGGTTAAAGAACTCCCAGTGTCACTGATATTTTGGCAGAAAAATAAATGTTATGCCTTTCAAGTTTCTTTCCCCCTTCAAAACAGGACAGGCTTTGCTGTATGCTCGGCAGTTGAAAATCAAGATGCAAATTCCAGGTCTAACAAAAACCACATCTGCAAAAGGAAGATTTCTGCAATGGAAAGCAGCAACCAAACACAACTGCACTCCAGCAGCACATCTGCCTCCCTAGAAGAGTGCTATCACTGTGACAACTGCATTATTTTCCCTGTAATAAGCCCACCTGCAATGTGGTCCCCTCATTCCCGAGTGATTCAGCCTGACAGGCTCTGAGACTGACACTGCCCAGTTTTTCAGAGTTAGCTCTGTGTTATGTTTGCACAGGGCTGGCTGCAGCAGGGCTCCATCTGTGCCAGGCATTCTGGGCATCAGGATAACACCAAATCATGAGACAAAAACCTGGTGCTTCTAAGCAAAGCCTGGATGATAAATTAATTCCGGAAACATTAAAAAGGAGGAGGAAGCAAACTGGAGAACAACTGGAGAAGTACTTTTAAGATCTTCTGATACAGTACTGCTGTACACACACACAAATAAATTAAAGTTATTGGTGATGTGTGTGGAAGCTCGTGAAGCTTACTTATGTCCCATAAAGATGAAGAGCAGGTGACCAGCACTTTACAACATCCCACACTGCCAGGACAGTACAAACAATTTGCATCTGGGCTGCAGTTGGAGTCAGCAGTACAGTGGCTGCAAAAAAGCCAGTTTAATACAGAAACTTGCTCTCACCCATGGGCATAGTGCAGCTTTCCAAGTGGCCATATTTCATTTGCTTTTGTTTTCTAAGGCTGCTTCCAGCCTCCCTGTGCCTTCTTCCAATCACTCTATAATTATTTTCACATGTTCCAAGAAGGAAATTAAGCAAGTGCTGTAAAAACACTTTGTATAATCAAAAGGTTTCAGATTCTGCTTTTGAACCCAAAACCCAGTAGCCCAGTGGGCTCCTAAGAGTGGGCTCTTCCAGTTCTAGATTTTCTTTTATATTGCAACAAAGAGGAGATTATTTAAAAATAATAAGAATTGTCAAAATAAGTTGATGGCCTTACAAAAAAGAAACAGACAGCTGTGCAGGAACTTACTTCATACAGCTTTGATTTGTCATCTTGTCCCTGCTTACCTGTTTCTCAAAACTTCCAAAACTAAAAACTGATCCCAGTTCAGGGGTAACCTGCACATATACCCCACTGTTTCCTTGTCTGTTCCTAGGTGGGCTTTCAGTTTGGATATAGCAATACCCTAAGGTGGGGTTTTTTTAGGATAAAAGCCTGACACACACTATGGGACTCTGGTGTGATGAAAAACATCTTGGGCATCAGTAAGAACAATGAGACAGTATAGGAAAAAGCATAACTGTGCTCTTCAGCATAACATGGTAGTCATGCTGATTTAGGACTGGTCTGTAAAGACCTGACTGAAATGAATACAGTCCCTCTATTGACACTAGGTGAGGACACCAGGGAAACACACCTTAAAGACACAGCAGAGCAAAACTTGTCTCTACTGCAAGTGACACAAGGCCCTCAATTTAGCAATGCCTCAGGAAACTTAACTTGCTTGTGGATTTCTGCATGGCTACAAAATTTCCACTCCTGAAACTTCAGCCTAGTACAGCAGTCAGGCTTCTTTTCCCAGAAAGGCCTTAGAAGTTTTTGCTATGAGAGTTTCCCAAAATATGTCCCTGTTGTGGACTCCAGCATGGCCACTCAAGCTCAGGATGACACATATGACTTGGTAACACCAACAGCAGCACAGGAGTCCACTGCTCCCTGTCCACCATGAGGTGGAACTTAGGCAGACACCATCAACCACCATCACAACTGGCTTCCCCTTACCCTAGAGGCCAGTTCATGCCCACCTTCTCATCCCAGTTCTGTTATGGGTTACTCTTGACAAAGATCAATGCACAGTCGTAAGTCTGCTCATGAGGCAGTCCTGAAGTCCAAGGGGACATGGGAATCTGAAGTAATAATTTCTGAGTTTGGATACACTTAGCCAAGTCACTGCCCTGGTAGGCCTCCTCCTTTCACTAATGAAACTTTTGCAACTGATTCATTTTTCGTCCTTTCAGCAGCAGCAGCTGTTCCCTCTGACTCAGCCTATCCAAAATGGACTGATTTGGAAGTTTGGGCAAGGCTGACCTGGTAATGGCTTGTGCACAGGAGAGCGTTGTGCACTAAATGTTGTTCCACCTTCATCTGTGTGGAAATCAAACTGAGAAGCTCAGAGCCCTGGGTTACTGAAGCTTTCCTATGCAATTCATCTACTGACAGATTTGCTAGGGAACGGTGGGTAAGGACAGTGATCCTGAAACTCCAATCTGATACACCAACACACAGAGGAGAGTACTTTTTCATTCTGCCATGCTATTTCTCTTCTGGCTTTTGGCTCTGCTCAGGACCACTGAACACAACAGAATCTAATATCTGGGCAGATGTGTTTATCCTTTAAGAATGACTCATCTGTATCACGGGACTTGTCAAAACAAGCACTCAGATAATTTACCACTGACTGGGCAGAACTGCAAAGACTTATTACCCTTGTCTCACTGGAAAGCCTCTCTTGAGCACAGTCATATTTTCAGTCTAGATGTGGTTAGTTTAGCTGTAAGTATTAAGTCATCTTTCCTACCAGCTTTAGAGAAGCTCAGCATAACAAAAAACTTTACTAGAGTCCACCAGACCCACCTGAACACTCCTCAAGTCATCCTGTTCAAAGTGGGAGGCATGTCAGACTGCACAGTACCAGAAGTACTGCACATGGCAAACATATTTTCCCAGAGTCCCCAGTGCTACAGACTCCCACTTATGCAAGTTCAGTCAATCTGAGCTTCACTTTCTTGAACGGACAGCTGATACAGACCCAATCCAAACTCTAATAAATTCAAAAGCTCTAAGATAGAGTGAAGCTGAAGAGCTCATCTTAAAAGAAAAGTAAGAAGTTTCTTCTACTGAGACAAGCTAGCTGTGACACACCTCTCTAAATTGCCTAACACTCGAACAGTGTTGGAGCAATTTAAGAGCTAGAGAGTGATAGTAGGAAAGGTGGTGTCAGACCCTGTATAACCTGCACTGAAACTTAACACCCACTCAGTAAGTAATCTCTATTTACTGGCAATACAAATAATTAAAGAGTATTTTTTGGCAAGAAGGGAGGAAATCCAGTGAAGCTACTAGTAAGCTTGCTTTGTGACTGGAGCATGACTAGCAAGAGGCATCAAGGTCTGGTGGGATGCTGCTGCTACTTTGATTTACCAGTCACAGAAGACATGATCAGCTCTGGCAGAACAGGCAAAGTCCCACACATTCCACCAACTCAGTCTGCTGGGGATCAAATGGTACACAGTAAGAAAATAGCAACTTAGTATTATGCATACAAATGCAGTATATAGAAAATTCAGATTATCAGCCATCTTCTTTTAGAAGACTGTCTTGCTACAAAGATGTACTTATTTCAAAGTGTTTTTTTTCATCTCCATTTTTCCAGTCCCTACCAACATTTCTAAGCAAATCAATGGATATGAAACAGCAATTGTCAAAAGCATTCCTAGCAGCAAACCTGAGTTCTTCCTTTCTGTCTTTGTAGCTTCTTATCCCAAACACCCACAAGGTAAACACAACTGAACTGAAACAAGCCAGGATTGGGAAACTGTTCAAAAAACAAGCTCCTTCCACAGCTGGCAAGAAAAGTGTTCAGAGAAGATGTGTAAAAGAAGCTCTCACCCTTTGAAATACTATTTGTCCTTTGACAGTTTCACTATAGCCACTGGAATCAATGCACAGGCATGGCAAAATATCCAGCTGAAAACACATGTAATAAGAATTAAAAAAAAGTCAGATGTAGCAAGACAGAACTCATTTGTAGCCCTTGATGCCTGATAAAAAGGTAGGAAAATATTAAATATCATTCTGTCCATTTGACGTAAGAAGAAATTATAAAACATACAACCCCAAACCCTAAAGTGTAACCATTTTCAAAAACAAAATCTTCAGGAAAGAAATCAGGTCTCCTCAAGGACTACTAAACTTCAATCTTGTTTCTCTGCAATTCACTGCTTTAGCAATAAGAAATGCAAGACTGTACATATTCTTTGCTTCTTGTTTATATTCCCTTGCAAATTAGAGAGGTTCTTTGTTTTGTAACAACTAAAAAGCCAAGTTAAAGCCACAAAACAAAACAAAGATCCTCCCAATGCTTTATCATGGCGTTCCTTTTCATAGGAAGGTTTGTGTTGAAAGGGACCCTGAAGATCACCTGGTTCCAAACCCTCTGCGATGGGCAGGGACACCTTCCACTAAATCTTGCCGTGCTACCCTCTCTTCTTCTGCTTCTTGCATGCCAGCTGTTTTTTTTTTAATATTATTTGTGACATTTCATTAAGTTTCATTTATTGTTCTGAGGCACTTATTTGC
The DNA here is from genome assembly GCF_035770615.1 of Melospiza melodia melodia. NCBI lineage: Eukaryota > Metazoa > Chordata > Aves > Passeriformes > Passerellidae > Melospiza > Melospiza melodia. The sequence goes on from NC_086199.1 coordinate 75,036,610, forward strand.
TCAGCGTTCTCAAGTGGCTTTCTTCAGCTACATCTTATCTCTACAGCATCATTAGTCCTGTCAGAGCAGTTCCTGCTAAGCAGCAGTATTTCTCAGGGCAGTGTACATTTCACAGGATAACAACAGTGTTCTTGCTAAAGCAGCAGTATTTCTCAGGGCAGTGTACATTTCACAGGATAACAACAGTGTTCTTGCTAAAGCAGCAGTATTTCTCAGGGCAGTGTACATTTCACAGGATAACAACAGTGTGAAAATGCTTAATTGAATTTTGGTTCCGTAAAGCTCCAAGAATCACCCCTCAGTGACCACATTTTACTTGGATCATTCCTGACTTCAACAGGCCAAGTCTGACAGATACTACTATAATTTCCTGCCAGCCAGACCTTGAAGTCTGGGACAGTACCTTACAGAAAAGAAGAGGGTGTTTCAGGCCAGGTTCTTCCAGACGATTCAGCTGATTTTCAGATGCTGTTCCAAACCCTGTTTCCTTGACTACCACAAGAACCAAAACAACACGAGATCATTTTGTTTGTTGTCCTATCTAATTCCACACAGCATTTACAGCATCAAGTTGGAGATAATTCAAGTCCCTCCTGAGCTTCTTACAGATTTTTCTCCTCCTTTCTAAAATCTTACTGCTCCTCCTCACAGCCATCTTCCACCAAACACACACAAGTAAATTCCTGCTCAGCTCCCAGCATTCCCTCACATCAGAATATAGTTTTAACTCCTGTTTCAACCACCTAGCTCCATAAAAGAGATGGTGTTAGCTGGGATTTGCAAGGTGTGTTTTGTTTTTCTTTGGATGGGTACTTTAAGTCATAGGATTTGGGTTTTTTTTTAAGCATTTAACTGTGAGGAGAGTTTCTGCACATTTCAGCAATGTTTAATGGTATTATTACATCTACTATATTAGTAGATAATAATAGTATCCACTGCATTGCTACTTGCTCCCTTGCTCCTTTTTATCTAAATTGTCAAATCCAGCAGGACAACATTTCAAACTTTATTTCAAGAGCTGCAAAACCATCTTATCACAGAGATACCTATCAGAATGAAACACTGATTTTACACATGTCATTAGAATAGCTTAATTCTGTGATCCTCTGAAAAAGATGATGAGGTGGGAATGCCAGATTATTCAAAAAAAACCCAGAAAATAATTACTTAAAGGATTTATTTATTTATAGGTTCATGATTCCCTAGAGCATAAAATCTGTTCCACTACCTAGGTCAACACAGACACTGATTTAGCAGACAGATTTCACAACCACCACCTGACTCAGGTTTTGGAAGGGAAACAGTAAGCAAGACGGTGGGAGAAGTTATAGCCTGTCAGCTAAAAACAACATAATCTTTCCCAAATCAGGCAAGAACAAAGCAGTTTCAAGTTCCTACACAGAAAAGCCTATTTCAGATGCTCCCTAGGGAAGAATGCAGTAGAGGAAGCTGTTGCAGCATGCCCGAGTGCCACAGGAAGTGCTCTGCTGAGCACAAAGGAGAAAAATTCATGAGCGCTCTCGGCTTCCTCAGAGCTGGGGCCAGAGCTCAGAGGAATGCTGAGAACACCCTGGGGAGCCCTCACCCTCACACAGCTGGACCCAGACCTGCCCCCCACATCACCACAAGAACATACGAGGTAGGAAGCATCCAAATCCCAGCTCTTCCCCAGTATCAGTGCTCCCATCTAATACTCCCTGAAATTAGCCAAAAACCCCAAACCCACCAGAGGGGAGGGCAGAGTTGTGCCCGCTCTCTCCACAGATCCAGTCGCTGAATGTGCCTCGCACCTTCCCAGTCCTCACCAGGCCTCTGCCTATCACTCCTGGCATCTGACACGCACAGGCCCCGGGCACTGACACAGCAAGCCCCACTTGTGTGAGGATGCAGCTCACAAGCAGATCATCTCACACTTCCAAGAAAAACACAAGACCTCTCCACACACAAGGCAACCCATATCCTCATGCATTTTCCCAGGTCACTTTCCCAGGGAGTTGAAGGAAGCGTTTCCTGCACAGCACTCCCCACAGAGAGGGCCCAGTTCAGGCCCAGTTCTGAGGCCCCAGCCACCCCCACGAGGCTGGCACACAAGGCACAGCGCCTTCAGCAGCCCCGCACCCTTCCAGAAAGGAAGCTGAGGTGAAGCCAGGTGTGCAGGCCACCGACTTCAGACCACTCTCAGTCACCAGGTCTACACCTGAACAGTTGCTATGCTAATTCAATTCCTGAACTAAGAAGTCTTTCTTCCTCATTTAAATATTCACTAGTTAATGATAATGCAGTTTTTCTTTCTCCCTGTGGCAGATGTCGTAATTTCTCTCGTCACAACTTCTGGAATGTAATTCAGTAGAGAGGCAATAAACCACCAAGAGTGGCCAGGTGAAGTTCACCAACAGACAAAAATGAAGACCTCAGACACAGTGAAAATAAACGGTGCACAGATAGCATCCCTACAACAACTCTTTCTGAGCAATAGAATGTCTGTGTCAGGCTACTCTCTAATATCTCTGCAGCTGCTCAGAGTAGCTCAGTCTATCAGAGGGTTTGGCAAAAATGCCCAGACAGTGCTGACAGGTTTCTTGGTAGTGGAGTGGAAGCTTCCCATGCAAATTTGAGATCCATTTACTATGAGGTTCAACCTCTTTACAATTAGTAAAAGTTTCCCACACAAAGGAAATGGAAGATTTGAAGAAATCATACTAAAAATAGCAAAACTGCTGCTCCCCAGAGAGAGACACACTTGGGAACTCTCCCAACTGTGTATGCAGACTCCTTGGGAATGCTTAAATAACATGCCTGGGAACTAGTGGGAAAAACAGCATGGAGGAAAGTTATTTGATGCTGATAAATAAACATCCAGAGTGTAAAATACACTTCCAGAGAAAAAACAGGAGTCCATTTACTAAATCAATCAGTTACTATTCTGTAACTGATTTCTTTTTCATAGCAATATAGAAAATTTCACAGAACAGCACATGCATTTAATCAGGAAGAATCGGTATTACATGGAAACAACGTATACAGCAATCTGAGAGCTCTGAACCCAAACCTGAGCATTTGAGACAAGTTTGCTAGGAACACATGGGGTCTTGAACCCATGTACCATCTAGGAAGCCTAAGAGACCAGCAGTAGGTATTACAAAGTCATTCTGATACTAAAGACAGAACTCCTTTACCCAGACCTTTCCTAGGTTTGTTCAGTTGTTTCCCTATCTCCTCCGTATCAGCAGGCAGCAGGGAGCTACCAGGACAAATGACAGTATAAAAATTCCAGCCCCTTCTTTCAAACTTCTGGTAATTTTCTGTCCTTCCAATCTCCTCCACCTCCATACAGTTTGCTCAGCACACAGGAATTACTCTCTCTTACTATACAGATCCCACAGACACTGTCAGAACTTTCTTCCTCTTGCCAATTATAGCCAAAGACGGCCCCAAGACTGTTGTGCTCAATTACACAGCACTCATATCATGTTAGACAGCCTGCAGCACTATCCTTTATTCTGCCCCATGTCCACTCCTGCCTTTCCTGTTAACTTCTTAGAAAAGGCTACTTTAGCCACACTTAGTATTGGGGATGCTACTCACAAAAACAGCTACATTCTGGCAGCTGACATGGAGAGCAGATGACAATGATCCTAAGAGACAGTTTAGCCTCTGTTGAAAGTACTTCAAGTTTGGGAAAGAAGGGAGAAGTGTTAAAAGTACCTACTTCCCAAATGGACTTCCTCATAAATAATCTCTATCTTTCATCAGGGTATTAATGAAATACTTAATAGCCCCATTTAAACTTAAGAATTCTTGTGTCCTCCCAAATCACTACTTACTGATTGGAACACCCAGCTGGAGTTTGACAAGACATCCTCCAGCTAATACCACATTTTTCTGTGCATGCACACAAGAGCCTTCTAAAATCTCAAAAGGGATATATTAGTACCAATGTAGGAATGCCCTTTTCCAAAACCTCTGGATTACATGGATCTTTTTACCTAGGATCCAGGCATTTCCAAATCACTATTTCTAAAATACATGTTCAAGAATTAGCACTGTCAAGATATGTATTTTCATTCTCTCATAGCCACCGAGCAACAAACCTCAAAATAGGTCCTCAGTTCTTAACCTAACGCTGCAATTGTGTAAAAACTATTTTGTGGCTAAACACCATTATACTGTGTGAACTCCCACCAGAAGTCAAAATGATTTCCCAAGAAACAGAAAGACTATTTAATGTCTGGAAAACTAGAGTGTTCCTCAAAAGGTAGACTGACTTCTCTTCTTGATGCCTTTTTTTTTTTTTGGTATCTTGCCTGAGAACAAAGAAAGCAGAAGTCGCCCAGGCACTGAGAGAAGTCCTGGATTATGACACTGGACCTTTTTCCCTCCCATTTTTCCTCCCAGTCTATATGCCTTTATCAGAAAGTAGGGTAGAGGTGTCCGCTTATATCAAATGCCATGTTCTACTTTCATAGCCCTGCCCCCACAAGCATCCAAACTGAAAACCTTAAACACAAATCACAGCAACCTAGTTACTGCACATCAAAGCTGTCACTGTCACTCATTCTCAGGGGACAAGAGACAACCAGACAGTTGACATTCACTCTTTAGCTCACAGCATAAACAGAAACCAAATCACAATATCTCTTCTGCTGCTCTGGTAAGGCACTGATCCCATACTACCCTGCAACAACCACACTACCAGGACTAGACTCCAACTGCACCTGTTTTCCTCTTAGTAGCTTTTTGAAGTTATCTCTTACAGGTGTTTTTAAACTCCTCATCACAATGAAAGTCACAGCAGCGTGTAGAACAAACTCCAACAAGAGCATTTCTCTGTTACAGAGGCAGTTTGTGACCACATACCTTCATATTCAAGGGCACATAGCTCTGCCAATTACAGAAATTGCTTGCACTGAAAAGCAAAGAAACATTCAAAGCTTTATTTCAACACAATTAGAGCAGCTTGAAAGTAAGAAGCTGTCATCATGTGGCAGGAAAAACTACATGGGCTAATGTTATGTGTTCCAAAGACCACCATTTGGAAACTTCTAATCCCAGTCTAGCACATGTACTGGCAACAGATTTCCAGTCTGCAAAAAGCTCCAGAAAAGCAGTTTTTTCCACAACAGTCCATTCTGACAGAAGGTCATGTGGCTGCAGATAGAAAATTTAGGCCTAGCAAGTGACTTGCTCTGCTCAGTAAAAATGGTCAAAAGGAAGGTTCATGGCAATGGGAACATAACATAGCAAGCCCCTTGAGCAACTAGATCATAGGGAGTTTCTGCCTAAAGGGGCAAAATGCCTGCACTGGCAGGGCCATACTGCAGTAAAGGAGATCTCCAGGGCTGCAGTGGCTGAGAGAACAGCAAGGATGGTTTTGCAATAGGTGCAGATGGTATTGTCTGGGGATACATACACATCAAGAGGAAAAGGCACACAGTACTACACTGCCTTCCTGAAACAACTCAGAACAGACTGCCATCACTGCAAATTGTTTAAGGAAATCGATTTAAGCCTTCTTTCAAATGCTTCCTCAGTCTGCCTATGGTCAAAGCAACCTTTGGAGAAAGCCAGCTTCAGCGTCTGTTCACGGATTTCCAAATGTTACTTAGTTTCTCTGTAAGAGTAATCTCATGTTACCCAGTTGTCATGGGAATTCTGCAGCTCTCCTTCAGTAATATATTGCCTACAAACTTAGGCAGCAGAATACTAAACCACTCTTTCAGACTGTTAAACACACTGAGCAAAATTTTCATCAGTGTTTGCATGATTTGAGACATCCTCTCCCTAGTGATTAACAGTGGGACACAGGCACTTTGGAAAATTTCATTTGATGGTAATGTACCTGACATCAGAGCCATCCCACCAGGTATCTTCCTAATTTAAAGAAGATGCACAACTGTTTTTCTTTGCTATTTACTTGCTTAGCTGCTATATCACTTTATAAAGACCTGTTCAAGCTGACAAAAGAACAAACAATTTAGTGGAATCTAAACTATACCATCAAGAAGTGAGAAATTTCTGACACATGCTTTATTTATTGTACTAAGACCCTTTCCTGGCAATCTGCCCCATCTCCTTTCTCCCACCTCATCTACTCTTGCTGCTTGTTACACAGAACCCCATTACTTGGTATAGCCATTTCCTTTCCATATTTCTTTCTTTCTTTTTTTTTTTTTTTTTTTTTTTTCCTGACAGGAACAAAAGAAAGAACAATTTTATTATTATAAGGATCTATTTAAAAATCAGTATCTCACTTGCTTCCCTGCATCTAGAATTGCATCGTATATTGTCCTGGTTTCTCCCCCTCAATACATCAGAGGCAAATTAATTCAGTTCTCAACATCTGACACAAAGCACTTGCAATGAGGGATATAGTGGTTAAGGTCTCATGTCTTCAATTATTTTTACTGAATTGCCTCCTCTATTAAAATTTGCAGTCTTGTAAGAAGTACATTTGAAAACAGCCACAAGTTAGCTACTAGCTATTTCCAAGTAATTAAATTCATTAATCCAAACAGAGGGCAAGGGAAATAAAACTACTTTCTCCTTCATGCTTTCCCCTCCTCTTACTCCATAATAATTATAAATGCTCTTAACTCACAAAATATTATGACCAGTGCTTATTCATTTGGGTTTTTGCTGTCCTTATCTTTCTTTTGCAAGCCTTAAAACAGTAATTGCCCTGAAATTGAAAAGAATAAGAGGGTTTTCCCCACAGTAAACCTGAAACTTCATCAGCCTCTCAGAAACAAGGCTGTTTGTTGCTTCTTGCATTCTTTAGTTCTTCCATTTTTAGCTCACAGGATTCAGACTTACAGTTTTCCTTTTTCTGCAGCCTGCTTCCACAATGATACAGAATATTTCATTTCTAGCATCACTACCAGAAAAGGAGTTTGGAAAAGAGGATGCAGAGGCTCACACATCCCAAGAGCAGACACACGTAGGTGCACAGGAGCTAAGTTGAACTGCAAATCCAAAAGCCTAGAGCAGGTAGCACAGCAGCTCAGTGACCAACTTCCCCATGAGACAGCTGGGCGCTTTGCACAGCCGTGTGCGCTGCTGCATCTGCAGAAACAGGAAAAAGGAGAGGACAAGACAGAGCAACCACAGCTTTCTGTCCAGCACAGGGCGCCCAGAAGCTCCACCTTTCCTCTGTGCAGGTTCAATTGAACACCTCATATTTAAGAAACTCCATCTTTGGTGAAGTTTATAGACAGAAGTGCCCTCCGCAGAAATACGCAGATTAGAACATGCCTGGAGATAGGCAGAGCTCGAAATACACGGAATAAGCACGCACACATTGTCAGCAGCCACCACACTACTGGGAGGCCTTCCACAGTTGCTGTTTTCACACAGGTGAGTTAAATGCCTCCTATTCTCAGCACACCAAATACCCTGTACTGTGTTTACAGAGGAAACCACTCCTGCTCCTCCCTGGTTCCCAGAAGGACAGCTTATCTCTGGCCCAGGCCTGCCACCTCCCTCAGGAAGAGCCACAGCTGTGCAGGAGCCATGAGTCATGGGAGAAGGCCCCCAGAGCACCGCTTTGCACAGCCACTTGCTGAACTACATCCTATGTGAACATGCAAGACAAGTCCTCGTGGGCACACACAAAGATTAAGGCCTGTGAACACTTCAGCCTACCTATAAAACAAATACACACCTTTCCCTGCCTATTCAACAGTACAACACACACAGCACTGGCAGTACTGCTCCAGACAAAGCTCCAGGCAAGCACCAGCATTTCCTGCTGCGCGCCCTCCAAGGGTGCTCAGTCAGGGTAAGTGTTTCTGTTTTGGACACTGAGGGCCAGTTAATAATTTTAGGGCTCATGCGTTTGGAGAGATTGTACAAAGCAGTCCTGCCTCACTCTGGCAGGCAAAGAAGGAAATTCCCTTTGTTCTGTTCCCCAGGGATTGTCAACTAATCTGTCTGTCCCGACCTGCCACTTCTATAGCTAATGGAACTGGAGAGGAAGTAGCAACCACATAGATTTTCCACCAGAGTCCAGTACTTTTAGAGCCTTAATGCAAGTTTCCAGCACAACTAAGATCACAAAGGGTAAGTGAACTTAGTGAAAAACAATCAACTGAATATTTATCAGAGGCGAGGGTAATGCAACAGAACTGCAAGAGTCAGGAGCTAAGTTTCACAAAATAATTTTTGTTGCTAAACAAGACCTTATGAAAATACAATCACTTCCCAAGGAATCACCCTGAAATCCCGTGCCTGGGCACTGAAAGGATTTTTTCATGACACAAGATGAGTGGAAGGCAGACAATGAATAGGATGCATGTGCTGCCCATTTCCTTCGGTTGAAATACACAAGACAAACTAGTATAATGTAACTTCCTGTAAGCATGACCGCAGGATAGCTCTCTCTAGCACACAGCTATGATCACAACACAGAGCCTTTAACTTTTCCATCAGGAAATCAGGCAGTCACTCCAAATCAGTAAGAAAGAATGCTATCAGAAACAACCTTATATCTGCCAGCCCACATTTAGGCCAATAAACAATCAGCTTCCTTGTAACAACAACAACCCACTTTTAACATGGCATCAACCCTTCAGGATCTTTGGGGGAGGGAGGGGGGAAAACGACGGAGGTAACCAGAAAGCAGCTTTTCAAGTAACAGCCAAAATAGCCTCCCCTCAGAACCCGGGGGTTGTGGTAATCCCCTTTTTGAAATGCTAATGTCATTACAACCATAGCACCAGAAGACAAGCACGGGGCCTGAGTGACAGAGCTTCTGCTGCGCCCTTACACAGATGATTTAAACTGAGCCTTTTGTAACTCTCCTCCCCCGAGCTCCCTGCCCGGCATCATGCTTGACAGGAGCTGCAGCTGCCATCCGACCCTGCCGAGGAGCAGGGGTGCAGAGACCAAGCTGATGAATGGATGTGCGCTGGCCGGGGCGCAGCAGCCGTGCGCTGCAGCCTTGTGCTCGCTGATGCCACCACAAAGATGGGCTCGGGCAAGACTGGAAACAAGACAAAGCAAAAGGTCCCCAACTGCTCTCTTGCTACTGCTAAACAGCTGCACAACAGAAAAAATCATTACAGCTGGTCATTAAACTGGGCACAGCATATAGGAGTGTAGGAGAGCGCGGCTCAAAGACACTAATCAGCATAAATACATCTATCCTTCCACCGGGGAACCAGTTCAGCCTTGGGAAGAAATCCCTCCCATGGAGTAAGCTGCTCCAAAGGGACAGGAAACAGTCAACTTGCCCAGCAAAGCAACTGGAACGATTTGCCGTGATGAGATTGGAGATCACACCGGGCACCACAAGTTTCATCTTGCCATCACATGATATTTAACAACTGACAGATGGTTACCAGAGGGCGTTCTAGTTTTGTTTTCAATTCAGTTTTCATTACCTCTGATACAAGTCACGGAAAACCAACTTCAAGTGATGATTCTGTTGTAAATACTACAGGATTTACTGCAAAAATGTTTCCTGTACCTTACCATTTCCTACCATCTCCCACTGTATGAAAAAAGAGATCACCACCACAACGCCTGAGAAGTAAATCAAGCTAAGTTTCACACCAAGTGGAATACAGGTAAATTGGAAAAGCAAAGTACAGACTGAAACATTTGCCATTCACAAACACTGCTGCATTTACAGCAATTCCCACCTCACCATGACAGTGGGTGAAGCTACCCTAACCCCACAGTCAAAGGAGGAGTTGTCCTGCTCTGCACTGCTGTGGACTCACCTCCAGTTCTGTATGCAGTTTTGGGCACCACAATATGAAAAAGCTATTAAGCTACTAGAGACTGTCCAAAGAAGGGCCATGAGGATGGTGAAGGGTCTGGAGGGGAAGCCGTGTGAGGAGCAGCTGAGGTCACTTGGTCTGTTCAGCCTGCAGGAGGCTGAGGGGAGACCTCATTGTGGTCTTCAGCATCTTCACGAGGGGAAATGAAGGTGCAGGCACCAATCTCTTCACTCTCGTGACCAGTGACAGGACTTGAGAAAATGACATGAAGTTGTGTCAGGGGAGGTTTAGGTTGGACATCAGGAAAAAAAGTTTTTCAAAAGGGTGTTTGGGCACTGGAACAGGCTCCTCAGTGAAGTGGACACAGTACTAAGCCTGAGAGAGTTCAAGAAGCATTTGGACAAGGCTCTCAGGCACTCGTGTGACTCTTGGGGTGCTCTGCGCAGGGCCGGGAGTTGGACTTAATGTTCCTGATGAATCTCTTCCAACTCAGTGTATCCTATGAGTATCTATGAAATATGTAAGAGCCCCTCATCCCACTCCTGCTTAGGTGTTTTAACTCTTACCTATAGAGAACTATCTGCATTTAATGAGGAGGCCAACCTCTACTGCTGCAGAAAGGAGAAAGGTGATAGACCTTTCTGGAAGGAGAGATGTGTTTGGTTTCATTTGTGCACAGTGCATGCTGGCAAGCAGGTTTGAAACTCTGCGTTCAGTGGCAACTTTTTAGAAATAAAACCACAAAAGCTCAGATTCTGCAGGCATCCTCCCTTGGTGCTACTAACGAAAGTCAGGAGAAAAATTTCCTCCATCTGAAGCAACTAATTAAGTCAAGAGTTGAGCGGATGGAAACAGACTTAATGATAAGATGCTTTCCTGCTGTCAGAGGATGTAGAACAGACATTAATTTTCATCCTCTCAAATCCCTTCATGGCAGCCAATGCAGCCAAGCATGAAATACTCCTGACCTGCCTCAGACAACTGGCCAGAGGTATGCAGTAAAATAGCTGAGATTTTGCTCACCTTGACTGTAGTCAGAGAATGAATCTTTTCACAACACCCCTAGTTATAGCAGCTTATACCAATCCCTCTTTGTTTTACTAACAGCAAGAATCAAGGATGCTAAAAGCAGTCCTACCTGTGTCCTAGATGACAGGCTGCAATGTTCCTTTTCCCCCATGCAGTCATACCACTGCCTACCCAAGGACTCAACTCATAAAAAGGATCAGCTCATGACCTTTAACCAGAAAAGACCTGGTTAAAGTGGGAGCAGACATGACCAAGGCAATACTGACAGGAAAAACATACAACAACAAAAAAACCAAAAAAACAAAGCCAACAAACCCCAACAAAACAAACAAAAAAGTCCAGTTTTCTGAAAAGGTGCTCTAGCCCTGAGGAGTTTCCACAGCTGGAGGCATGTGCCAAGAGGCAGTCAGTTCTGGGAGCCAAGAGGAGGCAGGGAGACACAACTTCCCCCAGGAGCTAACCTCTTCCCCAGAGCTAACCTCTTCCACTGCTGCACTTGCAGTGTGCTTGCCCAGCAGAGGCATGGCCTGGTGCCAGCAGACACCACTGCACACACCTCCTGTCCCACACAGCACAAGTGCACCAACAGGGCCTGCCCTGCCAGGCTGCTCATCTGCCTCTGTGTGTGCCACTACCACTCCAGTGACCAACATTTATAAGGGTCCTGTACCCACAGAGAGCTCAGCTCCCCCAGCACTGGACATCTGCCCTCAACTGTTCCACAAGTGGAGTCCAGCTTACTAAATGCCATGGAGGAAACAGTCTCCATCAAAGCACGAACTGTCAACTGCAAGATAACATTTAAATATTTGAGAAGTAAATGCAAATAAAGAGATTCAAAATGAGAAGGCTCAAAGGTCAACCCTGCTTTGTGCTAATGGCATTCATATTTGCAGCAAGACTAGTTTGCTGGGAAAGGCAAAGAACTGGAGGACTAAAAGAATAAAGTGTAAAAAACCAAACTTGCTACATTGATGGATTTCACTAAGACTTGCTCTTAAAGGCATACTCATTGCAGATTGTGATGATATTCAAATTTCTCAGCTTATATATGAAAAATTAGTAATTTCCTCATTTGAGAGAAAAGTGACAGCTGAACCCAAACAGGCAAATGATAAACTTTTTACCTTGTCTTAGTATCTTACAACCTAAATATTTACACCAAAGAAAGTACTTACAATGAAACTGAAGGTTGTCTTCCAGGTGCATTCTACTGTTACTTTTGTTCAGGAAAGCAAAACCAGGGACAGAAGGGAAGGACTGGCTTTAGGATAATACAGAGCATTACAGATACTTTACACACTTTGCCTGTGCAGAAGAGAAGATGTGCTGCAGCACAAAGCATGGCTCAGCACAACTCATACAGTACAGCTCCTTTTTTCCAAAAGCACACCAGCAGGCCCAAAACTTGAACTGCTGGAGACTGGTTACACAGCAGGGGCATCCCCAGGGCTCTGAGTTTCAAAGATAGCTGTTCAGAAGTTACAAGAGGAATGGGCACAAGGAATCTCTGTTAGAAATCCACATTTCCCTCCTCCCATGACAGAGATATATCAACAGCTGTGAGTTTTGTATGACACACCAGAAGCACATTGCTAAAGGTCTCTGCAGCATCAGCTAAGTTTCCTGGAGGTTAAATCACCAACATGCTGGTGGTCCCGAATAAAGGCAGCACTAGAAGTCACCTATCCACCCTAACATAATTTCATTCCACATTTACAGTGACATACAGACACCACCTGGAAGGCATCATCATCAGCAAGGAGTGTTGACAAGGATCTAGAGTTAGGCAGCTTTAATAGTTTATCTTCTTCACAAAAAGGGTTCCTCTACACCTAACCCTTAAAAAATAAACACATATATTTTTCTACTACAGTTCTCCCTCCCAAGGCCATGCTATTCTCAACTGTTCTAATCTACTTGCATAAATAAAACACTACCTTCTTTTAGGATTTGCACTACTTAACCCCCAAACCACTAATTTGCTTCATAAACCACTAGGATCTTTGTCACAATGGTCACTCTCCTATTTTGCTGCACTCCTGTCCCCCTCCTCTCCTTCCTAGAATCTTATTCTCTATTGATCCTCATTAACCTTCAATCTCTTCTACCACCTTCCTACAAACCCCACTTGCCTTACAACATTGGTAAGAGCACAAAAAAGTTTTATTCTCTTTCTGAACAGTTATATCAGTGTCTAAGGATATGTCTGACGCAAAATTCTTTAAACACCATGTTGGTCTTCTTATCAGGACATTGAAATGGTCTTTCTAGCCAGAAATGCAGCAGCAGCATTCAACTTTCTAATTATGACTCTGCATGTGTCAAAGCTTACCATGTTCCATCCCTGTCTGTGGGCTGAAAACTCAAGACAACATCCACCAGAGGTGCTTATCTCACTCTACAGAAAGGCAACATTTTTCAAGTAAGACATATTTTTCCCTTTACTGATGAAGTAAAAGATGTATCTCAAAAGCAGCAGTAATGGTATTTTTTTTTGCTTTGGAACAAGAAATATTTTTCCCAATTGAATTAAGATGACTGGCTGGACCTAAAATGCTGAGCCCACAGGATTTCAAGATGCTCTTTTGTTGCCCTACTGTTCAATTCTTCGGCTTGTGCTCCCACTGAAATGCTTCTTACTATGCTAGGTGGATAAACACACTTATTTTTGCATTCACAGCATTGAACCTATAGAGAAGAAACACAGGAGACATCTCCATCCAGCATCAACCATGCCAAAGTACACAAGAAATAAGGGAGCATCCCAACAACCTCTTGAGATCAGGTACTCAGTACAAAAAATCCAGAAGTTCCCCTCCCCATTCCATAATAAAAGGATCACTGTACTAGGCTGGGCCAAAAGCTCATTTTATTCTCCAACAGTTTAGCAACAAGCCCACTCCAGCCCAATCCACCTAGCACATCCTGTAACTCATCTCTGCAAGCCCACACCAGAGGGGTTACTTCAAATCCCTTTAACAACATCTGGAAGTAGTCCTCCAACTCCAGTGCAACACTTTGCAGAAGCAGAGCCTCAGGAATTCCTCTTTGCAGGGGAAGATGAATGTTCCCCAGAGGTTTCAGTTCATTAAAAGGAAAACATGGTTTAATATGCAGACCAACACACACAGATAAGCACATACACAACCTCTTGTGACAACGCCATAATCCTGTTCCAATTACTTTCACAAAGGTACAAACATTTCTGAGCTTGCTGTTCAAGTGCCTTTAGTATCATCTGCACTCTGGACTATTGGCAGCTTGTTAAAAAGCCTCAACTAGACACAGATTCCCAGGTTTCACAGAGCCTTGACAGATTTGGCCACAAAAGTTGAAGACTCAACAGTCTACAGTTTCCTACTTTGCCCTACCCCTTGTTTCTTCCTTGCCACCCATGTCAGCATGCTGAGGTTACACCCACAGCTTTACACACCACACACCAGCTATTCCAGCAGTATTTGCAGTAACAGCCCAGGCTGAAGTTTGCCACAGTTCCACAGCAAATGCACTTCTTGCTCTGCCATCCCCACTGCAGAATCACTATCAGCTGGCAGCATGAACAGGAAGTGGGAACTACTTGTGTTACTTCAGTTAAATGTAAGGGCTGGAGAAGCAGTGGCAGACATGGGTTGCAGAGATGAAAAACATTCCACATATTCTAAAACGTAGTGCCTCAGCTGCCCTGGGAACCAGTGCAGGATTCAAAAGGGAGAGAAAGCAGGAAAGGAATTGGGACAAGGTGATAAACAAGCAAACTTTCTTCTATCCGACTGGCAGGAGTTTTCCTGTAATAATAGGGAAAAACCCAAACTCTTCCCAAATGATTGCCTCTAGCAAATAAAAAGGAAAAGACTGAGTGGAAATAGGAAGAGACAGAGAAATGTGTATCTTCAGATTAGCCAGCAGCAGTCCTGAAGGAGGAGCAGGATGGTGATGAGTCAGAACCTGGACTTTAGGTCACAATTAATTTCACCTGAAGAACAAATGGCACTTAGCACCCCTCCTGCTTCCCTCCACAATGAAACTCACACCAGTTTCCATCTTTTGCATTCTAACCCAAGAATCCATGATGAATTGGACCAGACAACTCCTGAGGTTTTTCCTAAAACAGCTGATTTCCCTGCTAGCAACCATAGCCAAGAATTGAAAGCCCCTTAATATTTTATGTATGTGATACTGCTTTTCTTGCCAGGAGCAATACTGAAGCAGTGAATAAAAAAAACAGGATTCAGATCCCATCAGCACTTCTCTTAACCCCCACTTTCTGAAGATCAAAATTTGGTAGGTGGCAAAATTCCCCTCCAACACCTTTAAATTCTTCTTCATTAATCCATTCCCCTCAGATTTTGTTCCTGTGGTGGGTTTTTTTTAGTGAGGTTTTTGGGGGGTTTTTTTTTGGGTTTTGTTTTCATTCTTTTTTAGTTTTTTGTTTGTTTTCAGAGGAGGGGAAAAGTTCAGACTAAACAAATCCTATTTCAGAGTTTAACAAAAACATACAGAAAATTTTATTTTATATATTTAGAAGAGATAAAGGAAATCAAATAGGCTTCCCAACTGCTTCCAAAGTTGCATGCATCCATAACACGGCCACTGGGATGACTTTAGACTTTTTCTGAGCACATGAAATGAAAAGCAGAAGTATCCAATGGAATATATCAAGAATCATGCTGAGATGTTCACTTTTCTTGATTAAAGGAAATGAAATATTTTTTTTACCTCAGCCTGTCCTCCCTGTCCTCTCAAAGCTCTGTCAGCCTCTCAAAACTCTCACAAGCAGCATGTCTCTGCATTTAATGAAATATTTATTCTGATTTGTTTTCTTGAGTCATTTGAAGTGAAATGCTGTAGAAAGCACAAGGATCCCTTCCAAGCACAGTGAAAGATGGGAAGCTGATCTCCATCTCTTAAACCGAGGGCAGCTGTCATTCCCAAATCCAAGGGTCAAAAATGTAAATGGAACATAGAGATGAATCTCAAGCCTATGCAACATGACAAAAAGTACAATGGGAATCCTAGCTCACAGACACTTATATTAACGAGTAAAATATCACACTCATTTCTCATAGTACAGCAGTAAATGTAAGTTTACTCACATGCAGGTCCTTTGGATTTGCTTAGCCAACCTAAGACAGACAAAAGGAGAGTTCAGCATTATTATTATGCTATCATGGTTTAAGCCAGCAGTTGGCTAAACATCACAAAGCTTAATTAATTCTTCAGCCACTAGAACTCGTTAAAATTTAAAAAGTTATGTGGCTTCTTGAGATCCTTATTACTCCCTTCAAGGCATTTACTTAAGTAACACTGCCTGGATCAGTGTGTGTAGCAGTGTGAATATTATTATCATCATATGAATAGTCTAACTCTGAACCTACCTGCATCTGCTTCCTAGCCATCTCTGCAGCCTGGCCATTATTCTGCAGCTCCTCACCATGCTCCTCCATACCACTCTGCTCTTATTAAGCTCTACAAAGGGACTCCTGAAAATGCTCCCCCTTCTCTCCGAAGAAGAGAGAAAGAAGAAAGCCACCCTGCTTTGGGCTGACACTGCAATTCCTCCAAACCCACACTGCCATGAAGCATACAGGTTAGAATCAAGATCATCTGCTCATGCATGACACTTCCCACATTTCTGTCTGGCCATCCAGCACTACAGTGTCCTTGTTTTCAGGGCCATTGAACTCATCCCTAGCTGTATAAACGCCTCCCTTTCAGCTGCACAATCAGAGACAAAGGAAAGCTCTGCTTCATAGAGATTCCCAGAGAATAGGAACAAGTCTGGATCTGCTCAATGAGCAGAGAGTGCTCTAACAAGCTGCTCTGTGCAATGCAAACAAATAGCAGTGGTGTCCAAGAGCTTCTGTGCAGAATAACCTTGGCACTGAAACAACCTGAGAACAGCAAGCAGCAGATTGGCTAAATTTGTGTCACAGACAACACACAGGAATGAAGTTGTTTCAGTTTATTCAAGCTCAATTTATCACTTTAATGGCAATCCTAAAAATTAAAGTGCTAACTTTATAGCATTTTGCACGTGCAGTCAACAAAAATCAGACTGTGTCTAAATCTAAACGGACTTCGATTCACTGAGTCTGCATTACTATTAATTTTTAAAGGTTAATATTTACACTCTCTCCTTTATGGGTATTGATATTTGCTTAATTCAGGATGTTTAATACTTTTACCAACACATTTACTTGCATTTCCCAGGATCAGGTGATGCTATTATCAATAATGAAAGGCCCAACCTGTTTTGATAGGTTTCTGACAGAGCCAGTCACGAATCCAAGAGATATTACACATTTGGAACATAAATCATAGGAAGCTTTCAGAGTATTTTACAGACTACATGTTAAAATTTAATGAACAACTTAATCTGATCCACTGTCGTTCTTCCAAAAATAGCCTGGCCAGGCAGGAGGACCACTGTGAATGAGATATAAATACAAGGCCTTGAGGGACAGAGATGGGAGGGAGAGGGGGTAAAATTACAAAAGTCACAGCAACAAAGAAAAAATAGGGAAGCATTATCTGTGGAAATGCAGATTAAAAGGTTGTCACTCACTGCTCTTCTCCAATGCTTAAAAAACTGCCCATCTCTATCTACTAAGCATCCTGGCTATTAGCTACATTCCAGTTGAACCCTTAAAGAAACAAAAAAGATGAAGAACTAAGCCTCAATATTACTGAGGAGCTTTCCAAGTCTCCTTGCTTGCTCATTCCTTCACTATTTCCCACAGCTAATTTTGGAGAACTTGCCAGACAAGGAAAAACACTGCAACAGTGATAAAGCTCAAAAAATATTCCTGAGCAGCACTCAAGTTTCCATAAATCCTCCTCTTCTGACACAGCTTCACTGCTTGCCTATTACCAAACGCTGCATTTGTTTTGTGTTAAAATACGTGCAGTGGTTATTTTCATATACATGCATATCTTCCTGTGAAAAGGGAACAGTTTCCCCAAATTCTGCAGTGTGTTTAGTGACTAAGCAACTTATATTAATCTCATGGCACTTGAGGATATTTGGATAGACTGCCTGAGACAAAGTGCTGAGGATTTTTCTTAAAAATCTATGCATAAATAAAACCCATTTATTACCAGAGGACAAAGAAGATGCTTGCTGACTGAAAATGAGTCTGCTCTCTGCATTAACCACATGGCAAAGAGAACATCTTCCTGCCCAGATCATGAATATGTCTCTAAGCTTCCTGGAACTTAAGCAATAGAATTTCTAAGCAGCAAAATGACTGCAATACAATATACCTCAGATGGTTTTATACATACG
Source organism: Melospiza melodia melodia (assembly GCF_035770615.1). Classification (NCBI taxonomy): domain Eukaryota; kingdom Metazoa; phylum Chordata; class Aves; order Passeriformes; family Passerellidae; genus Melospiza; species Melospiza melodia. The sequence goes on from NC_086199.1 coordinate 75,054,649, forward strand.
AATCACAAGCTCTGCTTTCTTACTCAGGGCTGAGCCAGGCATTGTCTCCATGCTTGTCTTTTTATGAGAACATTCTTCAGCTTTTATAGCAATTTTGAGCTTGTCACACTGGCTCCACATTCAAGATAAGCATTACCACCACGAGATTTAATACAGTCTCCTGCTCCACGTTAACATCGTTTTGCTCTGCTTGCTCTGAATGACTCTGCTCTGCAAAGTAATAAAGTGGGGATGGCAAGGGGGTTGGGGCACCAAGGGGAGGGAAAGCTGATTTTCCAAGCACCTCGCCAGTACTCTTTGTTTCTCCATCTGGCTCTCTGCTCCTCAGCTGACTTGCTCATTAATGTTACTCATGGCTGGCATGCTGCTGCAGGTGCAGCTCCCTCGGCCCATGACACATCACTGAGCACCCCCATCCCTCCCAGCAATTGCCTTTAGGGCTGCTGCATCCCCGTCTCAGAAAAACTCTACATGGAAGCTCTCCTCAGCAAGCCCTTCCCCAGGATTTCTTCCCCTGCATGTCTTGCCCTCTGCTATGATCCTGGCTCCCCTGTTTTCTCACTTCCCCTGCAGGAAATGGTTCCTGCCTAACCACTGTAATCCTGTTTAGCTGATGATCTGCCTTGATCAGTTCACCACAGCTGGTTTCAGATCCTGAAGCAAAAATAACACAGAAAGGGAAACACAACGCAGAATCACTCTTGGGTCTTCTGGCATGCCTAGCTAGTGCTTTTGTAATGTGATTGGATGTCTCAAAAATTATATTAAAAAGGATTGCCAGCATTGTGGCAGCTTTTCCCCATCCAGCAGTCTGTGCAGCACAAGGCATTTGCATATTTATTGCAGTCTCAGCTGAAGGTGCTGCAGTGCCAAATGGGGGTTTCAGATGGCATATCTGACAGGCCTACATCTGAAATGAGGCAGTGACACTATCACCAACAACAGCAAGCCTAGACAAAAAAACACAGATACCCCAGATCCAAAAATATCTTGTCCCTTTCCCACTGTCAGTAACTATTAATGACAATTTATCATGCTCTTAAGGGTGTCTTCCCCACCCCCTCGTTACCTACAAGGCCAAAATCAGGTCAGGAAGACATATAATCCCGAGATATCTGATTTCAGTAGTCTCTCCCTTCCAACTCAAAGAGCCAGGAATAGTAAAAGGAAATCAGCTCCTCCTCCAGAAGTTTTCAGCACCAGCCAACTTTTCCATACATGATCACCTCAACTTTGACAGCATCTGGCAGCTAATGTTTATTCTGCTGTACCACACTGATGCTGAGGAATGTTGGTCACATGACATTCTCAGGTGCCATGATATGTCAAATAAATTGAACTTTTTAGAGTTATGTCAAGAACTGAGGTTTTCTTTACATAGGCAAGCTAATGCTTTATATTACAACAGCTGCTCAGTCAAATCTGTATTTTTGGGATTAACTCCTTCAAATCTCTTGCAAAAGCAAACAAGGTTCCTCCTTCCATCTTATGCCTCCTATGACCAGACATCTCTCTACAGACAAAAACTAGATCGTGGCTGGTCTGAAAAGAAGACATATTTCAGGGTATCCTGGGTAACCCAGCACATACTTCACATCATATACTACCTTCTGAGTATCCAGTACATTTCCTTCCTCCACTTATTTCTAAGAGGCAGATCTCCCATCTCTGATGACATTTTTCAGATCATCCCATTCCACTGCTTTATTACATACACTATTCACAACACTCATCCATCTGAGAAACATCAAAAGATGAGGGGAGACGGAAAACTTAAGCTGAAAAGAGGATCCAATAGAGGGGCAGAGGTAGCAGTGTTAAGGGGTCAGAACACTGAACTGATTCAACAGCTGTGCAAAAGAGCTGGACACAATCTCTGCTTCCATCCCTCCACATGAGCAGTTGCTTCAAGGAACACAGATAACACTGCTTACATGAGAATCTCACTCAACAAAACCACATTTTATGCTCTTGAGATGCCCCAAGTGTCCCCAGCTGCAGTGAAGAGATGAGAATGGAGGGGAATAAACCCATGGGAATCAAAAGTACAGGATGAAGAACAAGCATTTATTTACTAATATGTAAGACTCATTCAGTTCAGACACTTCCTGCTCTGCTCAGCAAGCAGTGATGGAATTTTTCCTGTGAGTACTGAAAGATGTGTACAAATACATCAACCATCACCAGTTTTCACCTAAAAATATACAGCCACTTCCAAACTGATATACCTCCCCCTCCCTGCAGCATACATAAAGGTTTCACTTACCTGTGGACTGTGCTTCCAAGATAAAGGAACCAAAGATAACTAGCAGACGAAATAACCCATGGCCAGTCAAAGCAAGCGATGATCCTGTGTTGCTCTTTGATGCTACCATTCCATGGCACATCTTTCACCCACCAAGGTTTCTTTTCAAAAAATTTCTGAAGGATCTGGTTGATCAGGAGCACCTTGGTCTAAAAAAAAAAACCAGACAAAGCAAGAAAAAATGTTGAGCCAAACACCTACAACATCTGGAGAGGGAGAAGGGAAAGTTAGAAATAAAGAGAAACCTTTTTCATGCTCTAGCACTTAGGAATCTTACTAAGTATTCACAGTTCTCAAGGTCACAGGAGCAGAAAAAGCAATCTTCTACACAGGAAAGACTAAAAGGAGCTGTATTAGAGAAAGACCATAATTTTTCACTCACTGATGTTTCAAATGTGAATACTGCCCAGCTAACAATTAATTTTAGCTTTTCTGTTCAAGCCAGCCCCAGAGGACAGCATCTGGAGGATTTGTTTCAAAAATTCTTCAAGAGAGCCAGTCTTTCTCCACTCCCACCACTTTTCAGAGGGTCTCTGAGACACAGCAGACTGTAGGATAAATCAATCAAATGCTCCTGCAGCCACCTGGAGAGGCACAGCAATGCTGACAGGCAGCCAGCAGGCAAACACATACTTGTGAGGAGGAATGTAAAACAACTTGCAAGCCTCAGGTATAATGATGTGACAGGACAGAGCACAGCAATTAAAACTGCAGGATGTGACACTGCTCATACCTGAGGACTGAGGGATTCACCCACGGCCTCTGAGGCACTGTCACAGCAAAAACAGCCTTGTACACAAACACACAAAGCACAGCTGGGAAACAGAGAAAGCACAAACTGAGCCCTTACTTTTAATGAAGACCCAGCAGAACACATTTCACCAGCCTACTGTAGTTTTAACCTGCAAGGCCTCTAATGGTAAACACACCAACAAATGATCAACCGACCAAAAAACACCCTGGAAAAACAAATCAACCAACGAAATAAAACAACAAAAAAACACCCACATGGAAACACACTTCAATACTTGTATCCTGCTATTCAATACATATCTGAAGCTCTCAGGTGAAAACAAATTTGCCAAAACTAATGTTTTTTACACCCGATAACAAGAATACTTTTAATTCTGAGGAAAACCCCATTCAGCCACAGCTTCTTCAGTTAAATGAATATGCAGACTGAAGGAAGATTAGATTTTTTATTTGGCCAGGTTTCCCAAGGAAATTCAAAACTGCTGGATAATCTCAAAGAGATCTGAGAAGTGCAGAGGCAGGTATTGTACTCTTTTGTACCTTGTGAGGACAAACAGGACATCTGGGTTATCACTCCTACTACTGGGGACGGTAGAACCTTCAGACCTTGAGTACTTCCAAGATTAAAGCAATACACCAGCACAGACTAGAGAAACACACGACTCAGCCTCAACTCACATTTCCAATTACTCAGGCAAAACAGTAAATGCATTATGGAAGGGAATATGCAGATTTGTTAACAAACCTGATAGGCAAGTGAAAAGAGGGGTTTTCCCTTAGTTCTACATCACTACTATGCTTATACTTCACAAAAGGGCTATCTTTAAATTTGGATCTTTCTTTTTGGATCTCTCTCAAAGAAAAATTCTTTGTCTGCATACACCCTGCCTTGAAATGTCATTTCAAGATGACAAAGTGTAATGCGTATTGGAGCTGCTGCTACAATAAACTCTATGCCTACCCCTTTTGTTTCCTGCTTCATTTGGAGGGGGGGGAGAGGAGTGAATCTATATCACTATGTCTGTAGCACAGCCTATAGATTTCTCATGTATTCCATTAATAAGGAGCCAATGCTTGTTCAGCAAATCTCCACCATGCAGAACGGAATAAGGATACTTCCACTTACCTGCTAGAATACCTTCAGCATCAATTAGACCATGAAATGAAAAAAAAAATACTCCATGTGAAGAAAGCCAAGCCAGGTAATTTGTTTATCTGCCCTGTCCTCTCAAGTCAGACCTCCTGCATGGCATCTAATTTCATATTTAGTCAGAAGAGGCCACTCTATCCTCCAGGCCAACAGATGGCTGCTCTCCTCCAAGAGTCACTGCTCTACACAGAATTACAGCTCTGAAAAAACAGTGCACCATCTTCAACAAATGCCCTTCTGATTAGACCAAGAAAGCTCTGTTCTCTCTATTCCAATTCAATGAAGCCTCATTAGTATAAGAACTTTTGAAAGTACTGCCCCAGTATTTTTAAAAGGTGGCCCTCCCTGCCCTTGGAACAATGCATGTCAGGTGACATGGTAGCAGCCAGGAGAGGTAGGAAGAGGGCATGCAATTATCACAAAATTTGCTGAGCCACCTGAGGTGTGCTACCTTTCCCCAGAGGCATTTTCCTCCCCCAAAGAATGCACCGAGAAATCAGCAGTGCAGCTCTGGTCTCTGAGCAGCAAACAAGTTAGAAATATCTAAAACAAGAATATCTTCCAAGGGAATCATTTATTGCTTATTCTTGATTCACTAACAGATTGCTACAAAGCACAGCACTGTTCCTCTCCTTTCTTTTAAAATCAGACATGGTTTCCACACCTCTCTTTAGCTACCAAGTCACTTGAATCCCAGGTTAGCACATATCCTGTCTATTGCAGGCCCGGGGCTGCCACTCCAGGAATGCTGTAAATTGATGCTGCTACAGAAACATCCCACTAAGCTGATCCAGTTTGGTGTTGAATTGAAGGAGACACAAGGGTAGCCAGCCCATCCAGTGGGTGCCAGCACAGACAAACCCCTCAGGATTGTTAAGAGACATGGGGTACAGGTACTGCTTGTGAGGATCCTGCCTTTGGGCTTCAGTCAAGTTACAAAACTCGTTCCCAGCCTTGACTGTTCCCTGACAAAATTACAAGAGAGAGGTTCTGACTAGATAAGAAACTATCCCTTTTTCCCAGAGGAAAGCTGATTTTAAGGCTATTTAGACAGACATTCAATTCTCCGAAAATTGACTGTTGCTTTAGCACACCCCTCATACCTACAGCTCAGGGAAAAGCAGCTTTTATAAGAACTCCTCAGGCCTCCACTGCCTGAAGTTAGCTGGAGTGCAGTATAGATCACACACATTTGTCAGATATACTCCCAGTGGCATAGCTTAACAATTCAGGGGCTTGGGAGAATCAAAGTGTACACAAAGCACTAAGGAACAGGCTGGTTTCTTTAATGGATACTAAGAACAGTAAGGCAGAAGCTGACAGTGGCACAAGTAGGAAGAGCAAGGACATTTCAGACCCATTTCACATGCCACAGCCTAGGCTGAAGGGTTATGTAAGGATTAAGTTTAACAAAGATGTTTACAAAGATAATATTCAGTACAGCCAGCAGTGCCCATAAACACAGTAAGGAGTGGAGGAGATTTTTCTCTGTTGAAAGTATATCAGTCAATAAAGATGGAGGATTTTTTGCTTTCTTTATAATGTGAACCTTGAAAAACACCTGCTAAATATGGATAAGACAATAAGCCATCCTCTATATCTACAAAGTCAATAGTCACACACCCTCCTAGGGAATACTATGAACAAGTGAAGAAGTACCCATTGGTCCCAGCTTTTTAAGATAAGCTCTCTGGGGACTTTTGCCATTTATCTTCCAGACCTTCAGAAGCTGCCAACTCGCATCCCTTGATCCAAGATCCCTTTCTAAGCCTGTGTAAATTTTCACAGGATTACGACTTGTCTTATTTTTCTTATTTTGTCACAGAAGGACTCCTAGGTCCACACAGAAAAAGCATTCTTTGGAAGGTCATATGCTCAGGACATGCTCTGGACAACCAGAGACTGGACAGTCTGAAGCTCTCTAGTTGCTCAAAATGCCTAGCACAGTTATGTCCTGTGTCACTGCTGTTGGAAAACAGGTCTTCAACCCGAATTCTTCAAAGTTTATTTAGGGAAGTGTTCAGAATGTTTGGAATGCTACTGGCTTGCTTTTAAATACCATGCTTGAAATTTAGCAAAAGAAAATTAGCTACCCTCATGCACGTAAGAAATCTCTATTTTATCCACATGATTTCCCCCTCACAGAATAATACTCAGACATTGTTTGCTAACTCTTGAATGCACACAGCAAAGATCTTAGCAGTGGCATGAGTGATGGGTGTGCAGAGCACAGCTTTTGAAAAGCTAAGTACAAGTGTTGTGCTTGCCTCATGGTCATGCTGCAAGTGGAGTCTAATGTAAGCAGTGTGGTTTAGAGGATTTAACCTTCACCCTTCGTTGCTGGTTTTGTTGTATCCTTATTTTGCCTGCTTTCAAAGAGCAGTCAGGCTTTAAAGCAAAAAAAGTCATCCTCTTGGCTGCTAAATTTAAAAAAAATACAGAAAAATCAAGTCCAAGTGACAGCAGAGGAAAGAAATCCTTCATTCCACTTACTTTTGGTGGTTAAAACAGTTTAGTTGAAAGCTTTCAAAAACAGAATTGTGTTTTTAAAACTTAGGAACAGCATCACAATTCAATTACACTATTCAGTTTAAGTTAAGGACACAGGCAAAAACAAAGCCTTTGAAGTTACCTGCAGGCAGTTCAGAAAATTCTTAATAATCTGACTTCCAGCACAGCCAACTTTCAATTATTCAGGATAATTGGAAAAGGTAGAAGAGGAAAGGAGGAAATATAAAAAGCCAAACAACATGTAACACTCCTCCTGTCCAGTAACCAGATGATGTGTTTGGTAGCTTCATTTTACACCTTCATATTTGAATTATAAAAAGGCAGGTTTCTACATAGCACAGTCACAGCATAAAGCAGACACGCAAACTGCACATATTCCCTGCTATAAAGAAGAACCAAGCTGCTTATTCTGGACATTGGAATCAGTACACACCCTACTGCAAACAACCCCACTGCTGAAGTGAAATCTGAATAGTTGGATTTCCTTCCTCATTCCCCAACTGTGCCGAGGGTTTGGCCTATGACTTTCAAATTTGACTGTTTCTTTCATAGAATTGTTTTGATTTAGCTTTTACCTGCTCTCTCCCACAAAGGTTTCTAGAACATTTCTTTTAAATTTTAAAATGTTAAATTAAAAAAAAATCCCAACAAACTAAACCAACAATTGGTGATGCACAACTTCAATTTTCAAGAGAGAGCATTGGAGTTTGCATAGAAAGAAGCCTGCTGGACAGGGTAAACTCTGAAATTCCATTTTCATCTCTGATAAATGGCACGTACCTAATTCTCCACAGACTCACTAAGGCACACCCAAGCTTTAAGCCAGGGAACTGGATTTTTCACTACTGGATAATTAGTACCTTACAACCGATAAAGTCACACCAATATTCCTACCTCAAGTGAATAAACCTGCAAGATTCACCAATTTGCACAGCCTACCGCCCCGCTTCCTCCTCTCTACCCTTCCTGTCACAGGCTAAAGTGCTTTTGGCACCTAGGTCATGCTTTTGTACCCCTCCCTTTTTGTACCCCTCCCTAAATATCATTAGCTCCCCAGATTTTAAGACGTTTTCTTTACAGTCACAGAATTTCTGGAAATTTTTCTGGAAAATTTTTCTGCTTTACTCGGGAAGAAGAAGATAAGAGATCAAAATCCATTGTCCTTCCAAATAAGGAAAAAGTTAGTTATGGGCAGGCTGTGAACTTCCAGGAACCAGTAAGAAAAACAGAGCTGTAGAGGAGCAGTGGAAGAGTTAGGTTAATGCACACAACTCCAATGCACTGCAGATTCCTGCACTATTACAAAAATGCTTATAGCAGTGGGATCATGTCAACAGTGAATGAAAAGAAAACAGTTATTTCTTAAAAAGTGCTGGATCTGCTTTAAAGAATTATTTTTTAAACATACTGACATCTATGCTATCTATGAAAGGAACTAGAGATTGGGGGGTTGTGGAAAATATCTCACAATCTGTCTCGATTTTGGGTGATTTTTTTGTTGTTGTTTTTGGGTTTTTTGAAAATGTCTTTATTTGGAAAAGTATTCCCTTTAGAAACCATTGTTTCAGCATTTTTTCCCCTGCCGCACTGCATCAGAAAAGCTAGGTTTCATACTTTCAGCTTTAATCAGTACAACAACACATTTACAGAGGACCATATGCACAAAATGTTCCAGAATGCCTTCCAAAAATAATAAGTCCTAAAAAAGAAAACTCACAGTAAACTGGAATGGCTTCAGGGAAGGAGAATAAAGAAAATCCATGCAAAGGCATAACTTCTTGTAACCACATCCAAGCTTGAAATGTTACTTTCAGTAACAGAGTTGACAAAGAAGCACTGGATTGCTAAGGTCACTTGTATATCCAGGATGTTATTCTCATTTATGCAGCTATCTTAATCTGTTTCAGAGAATGAAAGCCTGTGTACAGTAAAGGCTTATTTTATAATCCCTCACTACTAGAACATGCCTCTCCCTATCCTGACCATTTCTTGCACTTTCATTTCAACTAATGAGGCTAAAAGCATCAGTCTGCTATACATGCAGCTACAATACCACCAGGTTGTACAGCCACTCGAGAGGACATCCATTTGGAAGTCTTCTTCCTATCAAAGTCCTCTAAATATAAACTTCAGTGAAGCAGTCTGACATTTAAGGAAGGAACTATACTAGGAGATGAAGGAACTCTTACATTTATTCCTAAAAGCACAGCTGTGAGACACAACTCAAGTTTAAAATGATTGTATTTCCCAGATATAAAAAATATCCACTATACAGAAGTATCATCCACTTTCAAGGAATGGCAACAAATATTGTACAGTGCCTGTTATTGGTATTCCACCTTATAAAGAGGTTCTCAGGAAGAGATGTGTTGTTGTATCAGAAGATTCCAGGCTAACAAATCCCTAACGTTTCAGTGTCCACCAGCACATAGATCTTTCCAGAGACAAACACACACACACAAAAACGCCAAAAAATAATACTGTCCCCCTTAAGTCCTCTGAAAATTAAATCTTCCAACAAGATAGATTATTGACCAAACCAAAAAAATTTTGAATTCTGGTTTTGGCCTTGAGACTGCATTTGGGATTCTAACACAGAAGAGAATGACTTCAATAAGTCTTGATAAGGCAGGCCTTCAAAAGGCCTCAGCACTATGGCTCGGTTTTGCATCCATTAGCCCGCTATTTTTCTTTACTTTTGTTTTCTAGCAGCTGCAAAGTTGCTAGATGTTTGTTACTGCTTTTCCTTCTCAGGATGTACTGTGCTAACAGCACAGTTGCACTTGCACTGCCACAAACCCCTCACTGCGGCAGGCATCCATCCCAGTGGCACTGGGCAGGTTTTATTCCACAGTGCCAGTGTACAATGAAAAAAGAAAAACCTTTGCATGCCCATTCCATCCCCTCGCAATTCAGAGCACAGGACAATGAGCACAGTGCCTGCACACAGACCTGCTCCCAGCAGGTGCCCAGCACAACACCCTCAGCTGAGGGCACATCCCACACACACTCCACCCCAACAACCTACATGAAGACTTCAGACTTCAGACAAGTTAACATAAACTAATTTCAAAAGTCTATAGGACCAAGAGAAGAGGTGGTGGGGGGGAAAAGGAGCCCAGACAGTTTGCTTTCTTTTAAGTCATCCTCACAATTACCAGAATTACTCACAGAGAAGACACATCACTATGCAGAAGACCCTCACAGCCTTTTTTCCTCTAATTAGTTTCCTTCAACAGGCTACACTTAACTTGATTTTCTTACAAGGGATCAGTTGCAATTACATTCTGATTTGAGCAGCACAAGCTAAATAATCAAGTCAGACAGACACTCCAAGAAGGATAATGGCTTATTACATGTCACAAGGGGATATATACACACACCATGATAAGGCCAAGTGTTCCAAGCAGAATCCTCAGGATAGATCCCTTACCAGCAGAGTACCAAACCACCATCTGAGACCTACAACCATCATACAAAGATGGCGTGTTAAAGATTTAGATTTTGTGTCAAAGATTTCCACCATCAAATTGGGGTGGGAGAGAAGCATGCCAGAAAGAAGTGTAGAGAAGTAAGAGTTTGCAGAATAAAACTTTTCATAAATAAAACCTGTTTGTTGTACCTCAATAGAAGGTCAGTTTAAAGCTTCAACTTCTTCCTCACCTGTCTCGGTGACATTTAGACTTTACAAAGCATGGCTAGTAGAGCAAAAATATTTTTAAAAATAAGTCCCTGTTAGCTGGAACTAGGGTAGTCCAGAAGTGGGACACAGGATGCTCTGACTTGCAGCAGGAGAGGGAGCACAACCAGTCTTGTGCACCACCCTGTGCCAGAGGGATCCCCATTCCTCCACTCCCCAGGGAGGGGCCTCTGTCAAGCTGTTATCAAACTCAAACAAAATGTTAAGCAAAGGATCTTGAGGCAGCCAAGCAACACTGCCTGGAGCAGCTACACATTTAGCAGCTCTCGGCACCTCATTCATACAGTAGGAATGGTTCTTCACCTTTTACTGACCTGCAGTCTAGTCCACCTCTTGTACATCAGCACCTCCCCTCTGCAGAGCCAGCTGGGGCTGTCCCTCCACCATTTACAGGCTACCTGGGCTGAAGGATAACCCGTGCTCCTGAGTGAACAGACACCCCCATGCTGCTGCTCCCACACCCACCTCGCAGCTAAACACCCCCTTTGCAACAGTAATTAAATTTTTGGGAACTTCTCAGAAATTGGGCCCTTGCACAAGGTCAGCTCTGGGGCCAGTGGAAGCAGCAGCTGGGGAAACACTCCCACCTCAGATTTGCTGCCAAGGCCTGAAGTGTCTGAAAGCACTCTCTGGCTGAAGCAAGCAGCCCACTATGCTGGGCCAAGAAATTGTACAGGCTTCTTGCTCCTAAAACCATCTCCATTTTCAATCCACATTGAAGTGTGGAAAAAATAATTTACTATACATAAAGATACTCTATATCAAAATCATTCCCCGAAATCATGGATCCAGTATCATGGTTTCCATGCAGATTAAAAGCCAGAAAAAGCTGGGTGAGAGTGCTCCACAACAGCCAAAGGTAACACAGGCTTGTTAGAGTTAGAGGCAGGCAAATGAAATCAAAGCCAAAAGAGAGGGGAAAGTTACACAAGGCAGAACAACAAGAGTCAGCAAAATGCTCAGCAGTAAATGTTACAGTTTGGTGCAGGGCTGCAAAGTGGTGCTGCACACAAGCAAGAATCACACACATGCCCGTGCTAGGTCAGGAGATACACCCAGAAGTCACAGCATACAGGTTATTTCATCTTCTACGTCTCACTTTGGCTGTTTTGCTAGACCACCTACGACTCCAAAAGCACAGCTAGGCTTTGTCCAGTCTACCTCAAAACTCTAGGGAAAACCCTTCCAAAGATCATATTCCTTCCCAGTACTCAAAATGGGCAAAGACAAACTGGATAAAGCCACAGGCAACACCTTTTCACCAGGGACAGAACGTAGAGGCACAGCATCCTGCTACTGACCTGAGCCCTTCCTTCCCTGCCCTTCTCCCTCAGCCAAGCACACCACTCCCAGGCGCGGCCTGCATCCTGCCTCAGTCCTCCACACCTGAAGGGGCAGCCACCAGGCAACCATCCATGAAACACAAGCAAGAAGACAGATTATGGAGTCTTCTGGATTTCTACTTCTTTTTTTACTTGTCCAGCATACTTGTATTCAAATGTCAACAGGCTGCGCACATGAACGTGGAAGACACCACACATGCTGTCCCAGACACCTCCAGGCCTTGCTCCTCTTGCACACACAGACCTGAAAAGTTGAAGATGCTTCCCCATTCCCTCTAAAAAGTGCATTTTAGAGCAGGAATATTTAACTCTCTGCTACCTGAAGGTAAGGAATAAGTATGTCAAGCAACCAGCAGCTAAGGGAACAGTACATCCATCCACTTGGGAAGCGTGTCACTCCCTGCTTTGCTTGGGGTTTTGAGGTTTCTCCAAGTACCCCCCATGAGTACACTTAAGCTATGAAACTACTTCTCAAGAAAAAACATTCCAGTGAATGTGACCAGTGACCTCTACCCAGCCTCATGGGAAAAGCTCAGCAACTCCAGTTTCAACTGCCTTTAAAGGAAGACTGATTCTATTATTATTTTTTTCCAGACATTTTGCAAATAAATATGAAGGTCCTGCCACAGCCAGTAATCCTCAAGCAATTTCCTGTCTCTGGAAACAAGGTTCCCTCAGACTGAATTGATTAAATAAAGGTTATTAGAATTAGTATAAAACAAGCTTGTTTAAAAGTCCTGCTCTTCATGTTTTTACCTGTAACACAGTGTTCCAAGCAGCAGCACAAAGAGATCAGCTACAATAGCTTACAACATAACAAAATTAATATGCAAGACCCACCAAAGAGTGAGAAGGTGATTTACAATTACTTTCAACAGCATAAGATTTTCATGTTCATTTAATCTATTTTGAAATTAGTTTCTCAAAGGGTATGCACCTTTTTATACTGTACTCTTAAGACTGGATTTCTTTTCCCCATTTTGTAAATCTGATATGTGATTGAGTCTTTGAGAGTCAGCAGTTGCCATAACCAAAGCTGTTTTCCTTTTGCCTCTGCAGTTTAAGAATTTGCTGCAAAACAACTGGTTAAATCCATTAACACCATCTTTCAGTGTTACTAATTTCCTTTTCCTCTAAAGCCAAACATTCTAAATAAAACCCATGCAGAGACAAGTGTTAGTTTCTACAAATGCTACACGTATTTAGAGGAAACAGCTTGACATCAGGACCAGACACTTGCTCAACAATTCTCTGGCATCTCTTGAACAGACAAGAGGAAGTAACAGCAAGTAATGACACTGGTGCAACAGTTTAAAAGAAACAGAGCAACCATTTAAATTGAGGCACACTTTACAAATAAAAAATCTTGAGTCTTACAGAAAGGTCTAAACATCAACATCAGACTGGCAATAGTCTCCAATGCACAGGTTAACTGAGCTTCTTGTTCTTATCCATAAGAAAAAAATACATTATGCAGAGTTCCTGCACAGGAATTGACCAAGAACGGGGGGAAAGGTTGGCGGTTTTATTTTAATAATCTCACTTCTCTTCAGGATATGCAGAGTAACAACTGTTAAAAAAAGACAACAAAACATCAAATGTCATCTGTAGCTCCACCTATAAGATTCAGAGAGAGACTGTATTGCACTAATGTCACAGCAGCTATATCCAGAGGAGCTGGTGGTGTGTCACTTGCAACTATCTGGATGTCCATTGGCATCTTTTAAAAAGCCACCTGCAAGCTTCATTTTGTGAAAAGACTAGTCTCTGCATGTTTTATACACATTCTAACTCACCTAGTGCTGCTTTTTTAAGTAAGCCAAACATTGCATTTTACAGGTGTAAGGAACAGTTGGCTCTGGATAACAAAGGATCTCCATTTGTCTCTGGCACATCAGGGTCTGCTCCCCTCATGAAGCAGAATCATCCTTTCACATGCAGAGGGAAGTGGGGGGAGAAAAAAGACAAGCCTGCATTGTGGAAAATAAATAGCTCCACTAAGGCTCCACAGGACACTCCAAGGCTCATTTTGGGGAAACCACCCTTCTTATAGCATACTACAGAGCACAATAGCCTTTTCTCCAACACGCACATACCCTTCCCTGGTCTCTAGCAACACTGCCACAGCCTCCACCTCCAAGTCCTGCTCCTCAGAGGCACTTGAGTATAGCTGCTGGAAATCACTGCAGAGGCTGCTTCACAGCATCCTTGAAAATGAAAAGAGATCCCAGACAAATGCTACTGTGAGCCCTTTTGAAAGGTAGGAACACATGGTGGTAAGGACAGAACTCAACAACGTACTTCTAAGGGACCAAGGTTAAGCTTCATCATCTCTGCCAAGAACAGCCATGCTTTATTTACATCAACAGCCTTTGCAAGCTCCTTGCAGACAAATCAAATCTGAAAAAGCTAATTATATTTAGGTAACATTTGCTACAAAATAAGTGAAACTGGGCAGGAGTTTAAGTTCTTTGAGGAAGCAGTCCTACTAATAAATTTTTATTTCTGACCCAGGAAAACTGTTGGGTTTTGTCACTAGACCAGCAGCAAGTTTCACTCTCAGAAGTCATGACATAAAAGATTACTCTGCCCCAAAGGCAAAGGCCCTCAGGAGTGAGGCCTTGTAGAATTACAGGTACAACCTCAACACAATCATCATCAAGGGAACACTGGTCCTTGCAAACACTGAAAGCACTTCCACCAGCAAGGAGAAATGGAGAGCAGGTGACAGTCTGCAACATCAATAGTTCCAAGATGCCTGACCCAACATTTTTGCTCGCTTTTTTTTCCTGGGGAAATAATCTTGACTTCCTAACTGCAGGAAGGACTCCTGATCTGATGGGAATGAAGAAATGGAGAAAAGAAAGAACTGGCCTTGTGAGAGCCATGTCATCACAGAGCACAGCAATGCTCAACACACACTACACATTCCTGAGAACGGGCTACAGAGCTCACCTGCAAATCAGTCAAGAGATGAGAGCATGCAGAGGGATCCCAGCTCCCTTCTACAAGTGTTCACCCAAATTGCAAAGGGTCTGAGTTAAGACCAATGATAGTAATGTGAAAAGAAGGATGTCAGTCTATAGTGAGACTCTGACTTTGCAGAAGACTAAAAAATAAAGCTGAGGAGGAGATTGAAAAAGAGGACATGCACATTACTGCCTTAATGTCATCAATCCTGGGAAGGTCTGGTTCCTGACATTAGCTGAAGTTCAGAGTTGAAACGATTTTTTATATATTAATCCAAGGCCTGCAAACACCTTCATTTCAAGATGTAAAAAGGAATCCTTGGCTTCTTTAGCCAAGAAAATTATTAAATCCCCATATCTGAGACAGATTTTTTTCCCCTCCACTATTGTAAGTCAAGAAAAAGTATGAGGGGGGGAAGGGTATAAGGAATGAAAGTCTTAAAGAACTTCAGAGAGGTGATTAACATAATCAACACTTCTTTTTGAAACCACACCTGAAGTGTAGGTGGCCTTGTATAGGTGTTTACCAAGAGTCAAACCAGAGCTCTAGAAACCTGCTGGAAAGGTGTTGGCTTGCCATCAGCTGAATAATTCAACTGACTTGAGAAATGTCAGGCCTATCCCCAGCAATGCCTGGCTAAATCCCCTCCCCTACAAGTAGTCAGTAGACTTTAGGCAAGCCTGCTATTTCACCAGAATCAAGCTGGAGAAGACTAGTCTTTAAATAGCATAAACGTGGGCAACAAAGGCTGCAGCTACCACAGGTTTCTTTGGTCTGTTTTTCTACAGCTGAATGCTGAGACACATTTTCTGAAATACATGACAGCCACATGCTTCCTTACAGCGGGCTCTTCTTGCCTTACATGGAAAACATTTCTTGTAAGACACAGAGGAAGCAAAGGTTAGATCAGATTTTAGTTGTGGGATCTTTTCATGCTGTGCAATAAAAAGCCCACTGATCTCACGCTGCTTCCCCCTCTGCTGCATATGCTCCTCCTCCTCACACAATGAAAGTCTCTCGGCTGAAACGTCATTTCCCATCCCTTCCCTTCAGCACGCTTTTTAACATCCTCTTTAACATCCTTTTCCCTACAAAACAGCTAGCTGTTGTGACTCGCTGCAGAAGACCCTGCAAAGGAGGAGCTGCAGACAGGAAGCCTGGGGCACATGCCAAAGGATGAACTTTTGCTTTCAGACAGGTATGTGACTAGGCAAAACAAGCCCTACACAAGCACTTCTGCCCTCATTAACACTTGCAGGTCAAAGACAAGCAGAAATCGGAGCCTACAAATCACACCATGCTGTGCTAAGTGCTGTATAAATACTGAACAAAAAAACAAAACAAAACCAGTGCTAAATGGATATCTAAGCTACCATCACGGGGAGAAAAACCACCTCTGTATCTGTGCGATCACTGGTCCCAGAGATCTCAACTCTCACAGCAGGTTCTTGCTATATCACACCCAAAGAAATACAGAGCTCTACTGCAAACATGCATTAAAATCTACACCACGCCCGTTCTTAATGCTTTCTTTGTCCACTACAGTTCATTACTCACTACAGTTCAGAAGATTGAAAAGGAAATTGAAAGGTCACTCAGATACGTGAGCTATTTCTGTCCCAAATATGCCAATAATTTGACTCAGTAGCAAGAACCAAAGAGCAAAACTTCCTGGAAACATGTTCTCCCTCAAATTCTTGTCTGTAAATATTCAACCCCCTTTATATTTTTGTAGCTACAGTTACTGACATGAGCTTGATATTTATTGATTTATAAAATTACATGTATGAAAGGACTAAAAAGTAAGACTTTCTTTGCCAATGGCTACCCTCTCCAGTTTCCAGCTCTTTTCCTTCATTTTCAAGTCTTAACACTGCCTCACCTCTGTTTCATTTCTTTCATTCCTTCCTAAGATATTTACCACACCTCCTTACCCTCTGCACACATTCTAGCTCACGCTTGGCACGCAAGAAGGAGCCTTCCCTCTCCCACAGTTCCTCGTGCGATTTCCTCAGTTGAACTCATTAGCAATGTCTCCAGGACTTCCCATGATTGGAAAAAAAATCGCCCTTGGGCCGACAGGAATGAGTTTGCAAGGTTTTGAGGGCAGTTACTTTGTGCATGTCGCGGAGGCGCTGCGCTCTGCAGCAGCAGCAGGGATGCAGGGAGGCTTGTGAGGGCACAGCAGCCCTGAGCAGGGCTGGGCAGGGCCCCACTGCAGAGCTCAGCACACAGGGGAACGGCACATGGACAGTGCAAGGGACTAGCACCACCCCGGACACACCTGCAAAGGGCCTCCCTAAACAACCACAAAAGGGAACAGAGCAATCTCCCGCTCCGGGAAAAACAGCAAACTCTCCCATGCCAGATGAGCTTTCAGACAGTGTGCGGGTTTTGTGGTAGGGAGAGCTGTTGGGGGGCACAGATGGAGGAGAGATGGGAATGGGGTGTTGGGGTTTTATTCTGTAATCTTTTTTTACCTGTTCCCGGTTTAGCCATGCCTCCTTAAGAGACAGAACCTACACAAGCCTAAAGCACACACCCCCTCCTTGGCTGAGATCATGAGCTGATACTAAAAGTATCTTTCAGAGCTTGATGTTAGGCCAAAGCATTCCTGCAGCATGGAACGTGGGGTGCTACAATGGCGGTGCTGGTAAATTACTGAGAGCGGTGGGACAAAGAAACGCACACGTTTGCTACAAAACACCTCCAGCCACTTTGAACACTGATCTTGTCCATCAGAGTTTAAACAACCTTTTTGTTGTTGTTGTTTTTGCTTAAACTGTGTACATTGTGGCAGCACCTCAAGGACTGTAGTAACTCTGTAAACACAAATGAGATTATTACAAAGAAAATCTGTCTCTTCTCAATGTCTTAAAATTTATCTAGCCTTTCCTTGCATTTTATCCCCCAGAGCAGCTGTTCCTCTTTTGATTATGGACAAAGATGAAAACACTGCTTTGTTGCGTCCTTGTAACTGGGCCCAGTGGGATTCTTAGGGAACATGAGTCTGCTCCCAAACACACTTATCAGGAGGTTTCAGTCTTGTGGTTTTGTCTTCTAGTAAGAGCAGTATTAAAATTTTAGAGCCATATCATAACTGAGCAACTCCACCATTAATCCCACCATCATCAAACAGAATCTTCCCCCTTAGACAAAGCCCTCTCAGTGTCAGTCTCCTTCACAAGCAAATACTTAAAAGAGTTCAGTCTGTTGACTGGCTCTGCTTAAGGGGCCACACTAAGTTTGGAAGCACCTGCAAGTGGCAGTATTTTGCAGTTAAAGCTTCCTACAAGACCACCTTGTCTCACTGAATGTGAGAACTACAAGCCCTCACATGCTAAGCAGAGTGCACAAACCATCACAGGTAACTTAGAGCACCAAACAGAAAACAACAGGCCCAAGAGCACCCAGACACAAGTCTTCCAGGAAGGACTAGTGGTTTCTGAACACAGACAGGAAGGGCAGTTTCTTACTACACGTTTCTTCAGTGCGTGATGTGAGGCAAACCCCTTGGGCCCTGAGGTAAGCACCTCCCCACTTCTGTTTCTTTCATCAGAAAGACAGAATCTATCCTCTAGAGACCCAAAGGGGAATCGCCCCACGTCACTGCCACAGGCCTTCCCAACTAAAGCAAGAGATAAAGTATCAACACACTGGTCACAAGTGAGTGCTGTGTCAAGTACTTCATACCCCACGCAAACAGAAGACACCACAGAGAACAACACTTTATGGGTGCATTTATCACACTTCTGCATCCAGTCTGCCAAACGCCATGCTGGGCTGGGATACATTCTTATGGTAAAGACCAAAGTGCAAAGGTCATAAGTAACAGTAAAACAGAAGGAGAAGTAATTGAGCTGAGCATAGAGAACCATGGTTTTTACCACCTATACACACAGAGACATCAGATCCACTACCCAAGCAACATTCCATGCACCTCCTGTCTTATCTCTAAATGAACATTAAGAAAATCAGGGCAATAGCCTGATACACTCAAGATGAGCAATATCACAGCCCACTGCAGACAGGACAGAAAGAAAACAAAGAGAAATTGTGTACCAAAGCAAAACACAGCAGAAGAACATCTGCTGCTTTTACCAGGAATACCATATGGCCAGTATTTGAGGTAAGGAGAATGAGTTCATTCATATTTAAAAGCAAAAGTAATAGGTCATTCCTTCCAAGTTAAGAGGAAAAATGCCTGTTCCCCTTTCCCTGTTACAGACACAGCATTCCCAGTCCAGATATAGCCTTCCAAGGAACTGGTACTGTCAGTATTCTGGCCCAGACTGTCAAACTCAGGGCACTTTCTATGTCAAGATGCCAGAAAGAGGAGGATGAGAATGCTTATGTAGGAGTTTTGCTTAGTCCTAACATAAATCTGGTTTATCCACAGCAAAGTCAGAGCTGCAACACTGAAAGACCAGTTTTGTCACCAGCAGATTACAGTCAGCACTCTGGAGCTCTGCAGCATTTGGCAGCAGTAAGCATGGTTAGCACAGTACATCTCAACCACTATGGCGAAGCAATCTTCAGTTCCTGAAAGAACTGCTCAGAACTGCAACCAACACAGTTGGTTCCAGTTAGAGCATCCAGAAACATGTCTTTCCTCAACAAATGTGAGGGCAGGAGCATGGCAGCAATGTTTCTAACATCTTGCAGAACACTTGCCCACCAGCTGAGAAAGCTTCTACTTCTGCAGTGCTACACACACACGGATCTGCCATGCAGCAAACTTACAAGGCAAGAGGGACAATCTTAATGCAGTCTCATTGTCTCATGAAAAATCCCAAACCAGGTCAATAAGGTCTTTTCCTATTTGAACACCTGTTGGTGGGTACCATTTAGCTGTGAAAGCAGCTGAGATCCCTGACACTGGCAAAGGCCCTCAACAGCTGCCAAGATAGAGCACACAAGTTAATTCACCTCAGTAAGAGTCCCTCCTTCCTAACAAGATCTTGCCATATTTGCTGGTTCTTCATTCTTCCCAAGCCTGAATCCACACTTGCTCTCTGGAATTCAAGTATTCAGTCTGTCAATTGAGTTTCTGTTGCCAGAGACAGATAGCAAAAAGGATTAGAAGGACTTCATTGCAGCGCTGAGCAGTCTAAGCCACAAAGAGAACACAGTATAAAAGTCTAGTCTGACAACCAAGTGCCAGGAGTAAATAAAATGAAAAATGACAGGCCAGATAAACTAGTGGCAGCATTACTTCCAAGATCCATTCACATCACATGTCCCAGCCTCCCCTCTCCACCTCTTTAAAACACTCAGGTGTGAATCCAAGTATATTATTGCCCTGACCCATACATCTCACCTTGTATTTGCTCTCTGCCTACAAAAGGGAATTCAGGGAGGAAGCCAGAGATGAACATTCTTATATGCAGAGTAATCCATAAGTGTCTCCAGCAGAGCCAGCATTTGTTTTCAGGAAGACACAAAGGCAGTGTCCCAGATACCTGGTGAACAGCCCTTGTGTGGGGCTCAAGTCCACTGCTGACACAGCAAAGGCTTCCTCAGCCTCCTCCCAAGCAGTAGGTGGAAAAAGCAATGCAGCACAGAAGAGACCCAGACAGCTAGTGTCTGGCTTTACAGCCCCACAGCCAGAAAGTGCCAGAGGCAAAAGGAGATGACATATCAGAATTATACCTACTGCTAAGTACTTCCTGAGAAAGTTGTCTAGAAGTCTCATCTTAGGACCAGTTTTATCTTTTAAACTTATGAAAGCCAGCTTTTGATGATGAATTTGTAGAACAAAGTGTCATTTTCTTACATGTTTTGCCTTCATCATTTACAGATGATCCTACAATAAAAGGACACATTTCACACCAAAGTGCAGCAGAAACGGTGCACTCGTGTGGTGCAGAAACCTAGGGAAGCTGAAAGGTGAATGCAGGCTTCTGAACCTAAAGCCTTCTGCAACTCAGGCTTCTGCGCACAGTTCATGTTATTGTTACGTAAGTTTTTCTCTGTCACCAGAAGCAACTCACAACCAATTTGTCCCAAGATCTCTAGTCTCCATTTCTTCCATGTGAGAAGGAAGACTACTGCCCATAAAAGCATCTCATAATTAAATGCATTTTCAGACACAGGGCAATCAATAGTCTGGGAAATCAGAAAGGTTGCACCACAGTTTTAGCAAATCAGAAAGGCTTTAGCAAGCCAAAGGCTACAGGGAGAGATCTAAAATGGACTTCCATTACAAATACTCCTAGGCTTTTTTTTGTCTAGTATCATTCACTCTGCTTGTGGCTAACAGCAGTCAAACCATAACAGACTTGCTACAGTTTCCAGAAAAGGTGGATTTTGTGGCGACAACTAAAATCCATTGTTTTCCTGTGTGAAACTTGGGACAGTTTGTCTATTTAGGATCACCTGAAACCAGAGCTGGACAGTGATCCCTTTGCATGTGGAAGCCTGAGAAGAAAAGGTCAGAGCAGACCACAGTTGTGTGTGTCACCTCAGCAGAAGCATACAGGACTGCAGAAAATGGCAGTGGCTGAAGTTACTCTGCACGTGGCACCGGCCCTCGGCCAAGGATAAGGAGGTCAAGGGAACAGGCCAATACACCACAGGTCAGACAAAAGACTTTTACATTGTCTTTTCCCAAGTTCACCCTCAGCTCTGCAGTGCCAACATTAAACTTCATTACAAGAGCCATAATTACTTCTACCTTATAAGCCAAGCTTTGCCTCAAAACTCTCACTTTGATCCGTGTATTTGTCACCTACCCAATAATTAAAGGACTTTTTTCCCCTGCAAATTAAAAGAAGCTTCAGGTATAAGCAATGCCACCCAGCTGCTCTGCCAAGGTCTGAACTTTAGATACTGGACAGCTAGGTTGCTCATCACCTCATGTAGCACAGAGTAGAAAAGTGGTAGTATAGCCAAGCCTTCAAATTTGGAAGGACCAGATGTATTCTGTGGGATACCAAAATAACCACACCTTTGTCAATGAGCACACTATGATCTGAAAAGTAAAGTAACATTTCACCCTCCAAACTTTTTCATGATCTTACACAAACAAATACAGAGAAACTTCTGCAAAGATAGCAATTTCCAGCTGATCAAGTCCCTTTACGTAGTCTGCTCATGAGGCTTTAAGAAAGCCCAGAACAACGGGACTTTTGGTTTTGGAGCACCAAGTATTTCAGCTTTCCTGCCCAGTGAAGTCTGGTGAGGAGACACTCCTGTTTGGTGCAAAAGGAGGCAAGGTCTAGCTCAGAGCTATGCTCCGAGCAGAAGGAAATCAGCAGCAGCACCTCAATGTTTTTCCTCCCTGTGGCTGCCCGTGCCCTGCACACCTACAAGGTCACCTCCCCGTGTGCCTGGTGTGGCTGGCACAACCCTACACCAGCTTGGCAACCTCACAGCCTTACACATTGGGAAAACCACAACATAATGAAGTCACACACAGGCATGCTGCAGCCACATGCTACACCCTACTGCACTGGAAAGAGCCATTAATTGTGGAAGCATTTAATTTTTACTCAATGAGCTTTTGCTTATGTACTTCAGCTATTTTAGCTCTTCTTCCAGAAGACATCAAATAAGACCATCCTTTGCTACAGAGTTACCTACAGAACACAGACAAGTTATTCAAGTACAAGGCTCACTCCAGCAATCTTCATCATAGGCCCAGGAGAATGAATGGGACTTAAGTTTTAATACCAATAAAAAGCAAACTGGATTGAATTTACCTAAATCTTATTTTGCCAAACATTACCTAAAGGCAAAAACCTACAGCTAAATGATAATTCTTCCTCACAGGAAGCTAATGAACTCACTGCATTCCAAGAACTAGCCCCTGGACACTAGGAGACTGGTGGATTGCTGTAAGGTTTGTCTTCCCAAATGTAGTCATATCACCAACATCTTAAGAGCAAGGTCACATAAAAGAAACAGACTGTTTCAGCTTTAGTTAGTTACATTTTTATGTGCCTTTTTTCTCCCTTACCTTCCTCCATCGCACATCACTGGCCTTTGACTGGGATTTGTGCTCTCATTTGGAAGCACTGCCTAGCACACTGCAGATTACACCTTGATTACAGACAGATACATACTGAGGAAACTGATCTACCCTCAAAAATTGCACACATAGAGGTGTGCAAAAACCCACAAGTGATCAAAACAAGCTCATCTAATTTACTGTGCCATTTCCTGCAGGTTCTTTGCAAGGCAGGAAGCTTGCAGAGAAGCCAGGCAGCAGCTACACAACACTCATGGCAGTACACAAAACTTGCATTAATACTGCATACACTAATCAACATCCCTAACCTCACAGGTATTTTTCTTGAGACACCAACAGGGCCTCACCTCCAGAGCTATCAGTCCCTGTTCTCATAGGCAGTGCAAGTCAAACAGCTTTTTCAGTATCCAATTCCTGGCTAGCAGGCACAGTCTCACTCCTCAAGGCATTCCACACACTCTGGGTGCAACATTCTTGTTGTACTTCCCTTGGCCAAAAGGGGAGAGGATCTCTGCAATAGTGTTTCCAACACCAGGTGAGGAGGGTATAACAGCACTCACCTTTCATGGGGCTACTCTGAAGTAACTCTACTGAACTCACGAGATAATCTCAGTATACTAAAGTATTAAACCAGCTTCAAAAAGCTTCCTTCAAATATCTCACTGTCCTCCTGAACCTCACCTACATTCAAAATCTTTTTTTTTTTTAATTTAAAAAACAGGCTGCCTTCTATACTTAGATGGAATTCTACCATCATCACATATGACATTTTTGGCTCCATAGCCAAGAAGAAGTCAACGACAAAAAAGACTAAAGTAATTGTGAGTCCTAGAGGAAAAAAATGTGTAGATAAAATTAACTGATTTTACATTTAATATTGATCTTTGTGGCATGGAAGACCAAAAAAAAAACCCTCTGTTAGTGTATCTATCCTATAAAATTCACCACTTATGGGGATTAAACAAATTGAAGAGTCTGTGTGTGCTGTTGAAAGGGAAGAAAGTGTTGCCTTTAACTTCTCCGAGCACCCTGACAGTGCCTGGCTGTATCCTCAGAGTTTAGGATACACACAAGCCCTTGCTAAGATACAGCATTGTGTTTTCTAAGCTGAATATCTCTCAACAGCTCCAAGTACTACCTTAAGTAGAAAGAGGGTGCAAAATTTCCCTATGTACTGAGAGACTGTTAAACAAATGGTATAAAAACCCCCAAAATCAATGTCGGCATAAAACCCACAAAATCAATGTATGCTTGACACAGAAGGAGTCAGTTATGCAGTAATTAAATGCACAATGCAAGAGGACTATAAAATACCAGCTTGCTTTAGCAAGTACAGTTGCTTGACACCAAGTACATCAGACAATAAAAATAAATCTTATCACCTATCTCAAATTCAGCAAGGCTTGTCTGGAACAATGCCTGGAAAGCCTGCAGCAAGCACATCACTCTGTAAGATGCCCAGCTGGAGAGGGTGGAAGACACTGGGCACAGGTAGCTATGTCTACCAAGCTAACAGAGATCAACTTATTTGTTTCAAATCACAAAAGATGAGCAGGATGTAGAAAAGTGATAGAATATGAATAACTAAGTCCAGTCCAGGGCACTCATTTGTAGGAAATCCCTGCAAATGCAAATCAAGGGTAAAGAAAAGGTTAAATCAACACCACATACATCTTCCAGGTTTTATTTTCAGGTTGTAAAAGCAATCACTCTGAAAATGAGCATTTCCTGGGATTTAACAGTTGTTGGGTTAATAGCACTAGCAAAGGCAGTTACACCCAGCCCATAATTTTACCCACATAAAATCTACCATGTCTGGTCATGATGTCTCTTCTGGATATTGTCAGCAGAATCAACTTCAAAAAACAACATTGTTTAGAAGTGCTGATAAGCCCCTTCCCACAGCTAATGTTTCCATGCAGGAAAGGAGCCAGGCTGGATTACCTTGAAATGTACACCCTGCATCTGTGCACAGTCACTGGCAGAAAGCACTCCAAGTCAGTCACCTCAGCTGAGCATCTTCTGAGGGAGCCTTTCTCCCTCTGCCCCACTACCTTTTCACACATGTTTTTAGCTCAACTTACCTAATATTCTATGTCTACATAGGCAAAAATTGGGCAGTTTGCAAAGAAATCAGATTTTTACATCATCACTGCAGGACTTCTCCAATTCTGCATTAAGGAAAAACACTCCACCAAAATGAAACATGAGAGCATAGCACCAATATGCTCACACTAGCTGTGCACACATAGGCAATCTCTGTCTTCTAGGGAAGATCTTGAACTCGTCTAAATCCTTCCATCCCTCTGTCCTGTACTGATACCAAAAATGGTCTCAAACCACCCTGTGGAGGAAACAGCCCCTAGTGAAAGACTGCAAACTCCCTCACAAATTCACCAGAAGGCCAGACCAGCCAGAGCCAGGACAGATTATCCATGGAGGATTGCCACCATTGATCCCCAGAGAGCCCACTATCACTAACAGCACTGCTATATTAGCAGACCTGCTTTTAGCAGCACAAGGATGAGCTTCTCATCAGCTTCTTACTGCCAAGGAAAAGCTAAAGAGGCTAACTCCAAACACTTCTTCCTCCTCCTTGATCTGCATGACATTTTTAACAGCTCTGTCTGATGCAAGCATTTCACATCAGACATAAACATGTTTTCACCACTGTCCTTTCCCCATTGTCACAAATAAGATGTGGTGAAGAGGCACTTATATTCTGTGTTACATCACAGGCAGAGTCATATTGCACTATATACTGAGGTTTCAAGCTTCTCTCTGATGCTGTGCAGATTATGTTTAGGCTGAAAGCAGATTACTGGCACAAACCAAAACATTATCTAGGCTCCACACACATTCACTCTAGAACACTTACAGAGCTCTTTGGACTAGGGATCAGAAGTTAGTCTCTTAAGGAATCCTTAAAAGCATCTGAGAAACAAGACTTGTTTGCTTTAGCCAAGAAGAGACAGAAGGAAAAATACCTTCTAAATTTGAGTTACATGTCCCCAACATGAAACAAAAGATGCCACTGCATTCAATCCAATGTGTCTTGCATCAACAAAGAGTTGGGATTTTTTACTTAACAAGTAAAAAAATAAACACACACAGCCATCAAGATATATATTAAAATAAAATGTACAAATACCACCCAAGGGCATCCAAAAAAAATCTCAGAATATTTAAGTAAACATTCCTAATGAGGCCTTCTTAAAACTTGAAACTTTGCACTCAAGGTAGCAGTTACAGAAAACAAGGACATCAGGCAGGCACAGAAAAAAGAGAAGTAGCAAAGGAGCTTAATACCTTATCAATGCTAGAGGGTTCTGAGGGGAAGAGGGCGTAGTCAGAAGAATTATCCCTATCTTGATTAGCATCAGAACAAAGGCCCACATTAGTCTGTCTGCACTAGGACTCCCTTAGAGTGCTGGATAATAACCTGCTTGAAAGCATTAAAGGGATTTCCTCCCCACTTCACCCCCCTGAAATCTACACCCCTTCTCTAAAGGGGGATAAAAGGATGAGGTCCAAATAACAGCTTTATAATTTAATTCTCTGAAAGACATATCTGGGTAGCTTTTTCCAACTAAAACATCAAATATACAATACACAAGTACAATCCTTCTGTGATAAGTTTTCAAAGGTAACATCTGGGAGCAGGTAGGGGAAAAAAAATCAAAACAAAACCCATTTTTTGTTCAAGAGAAAAGGTCACATAGCGCAGGTGACTTATCACACATGCTTAACTCTGGAAGGCAGGAAGGACTTCAGTAGTTTCTTCAGCAAAACCAGGAAGTGGTACCAGGGTGGAGAATACAAGGAAAAAAAACCCACAGCTTGTGGTATCTGAACTACACAAAAACCAGGTTAACAGTGGAGTAAAGAAAAATGCTAAGGCATGACTACAAAGGAGTCAGAACCTAAGAACATTTTAGAATACTTCCTGTTTCAAAAGCCAGAGATGCTAACACAAGCGGCTGGCTCACTGCAGGATGAGAACATAGAAGGCAACACATTCTGCCTTCAATTTACAGAAGAGTCACGGCATTTGGACAAAATGCAGGTTTTAAAAGCAAAAACTCAGGAAAAACAAAGTAACAGCACCAGCTTTCATCTTACCTGGTATTGACACAGGCTGGCAACAACGGTTGTCAAATTAGCCAGATTAAACTGATGATTCAGTGACGACAGGTTGATTCACACACCTAGAACTGCACAAAAAAAGCAGGTATTAGCCCTGTAAGTACAAAGAATGGCACTCTGTCACATAAAAGAGCAGGAGGCTTGAGGGGTAGAAGTAGTTCTATTATGTTTTTAGGACACAGGCACACAGCTATGCTTCTGATACAGACATTACTCAAAAAAAATCAGATCTGAGTCTGAGATGTACTGCACAAGTTACTCAAAATTAAAGAAAATGCAAACTATCCTCACACATTCCATTTAAAAATCTCAAGGTAAGAAGAGAACAGTTTCAAGTGTAGCAGAACATTACCAAAAAAAAATTTTCAGCAGCACTCAAGTTTATTTGATGGGTTTTTTTTCAGCAGGACAGAAACCTCCCAAGTTACCCAAAATACACATACTAAAACTACATCAAGTCCAGCCATCAGATACACACATGCACTTTCAGTGATTGCAAATACTGCATACTTCCCAGATAAGCATAACAGACATTTATTTCTATAGTGCCAAAATTCACAGGTATGTTTCGTTGTCTCATCACTGTATACACTCTTTTTATTCAGCACTACTACTAAAAATTCCAATACTTAAAAAGATGGCTATTAATAAGGCAAACCTTCTCCACTTCAGGAAGCACAACAACAAACTGAGAACTGGGAAAACTGGTCATCCAAATGAGAGCAAAAGCTATGCAGCTGAAAGGAATTTTTGTCTAGCCTGCCTAAATATCTCCTTTGTTGCTAAACATTTCATTGTCACATTTAAATGTCAACTTTTAAGTCACAGAACTGTGCAAGGCCTGCAAGACAGGAAACCACAAAGAGACTTGAGATGAAAGTTCTCACAGCTAATGAAATGAAAAGTAAACCTAGCAAAGTGCTCTTCACATCTCTGATATGCTTACGAAAAGACACAAACCCTGATCTCACAACCTTGCTCCTCATACCCATGAAATTCTTTTTAATTAATCTCTGTTAGCAAGTTTGTATGGTTTTGTAGTCTACTCATATACCAGGGCAAAGCCTGCAGTGAGTCTCCAGCACGCTTCTGTTGCACATCACAGAATGAGTCCGCAGCGTTCCAGGATCACGCAGCTCTTTGCAATAGTGCTTTAGCTTATAAAGACATACTACTCCATTTCCCTTAGGGAAAACAGGACCCTCCCTTTCCTGAAGCAAGCAGCATGCCCTTTTTGGACTTTGAAAAGAGTGAGGGGCCCTCGGAGAGAAGCTGGCTTGAAAGCTTTCAGGATGATCGCACACATGGCCACTGGCTGGCCCGTGGCATATGCGGCGGCAGATGGAGAAGCGAAGCTTTCATACCCTCTGAGCAATGCTCTGCAATTCTGACACTTCTCTTGAAAAGCAGACATGTCAATCACCCTCCCAGGCTGGTGTTTTGGCACAGAAGAGATTCTCCTCAGTCTGTGTACCAGCACCAAAGGATAACCCATACAGGGTATTTTAGAGGCAGTTTCTGTCTTCGCTTTCAAATATAATGAATCCATACACAGCAGAGAATGAAAACTGATTGTTGTCTTCACTGAACATCAGCTGGCTGTTGGCTCATTAGAGAGCCACACATACCCAGTATGCACTTTCCTTCAAAGGAAGGGTGGGGGGAGGTGTTTTAATTAACATTAGAGCACCTTACTGGGTCTCACAAATAAAATGCCTTTTGAGAGTGGTCAGCACAAATGGGCTCCAATACCCAAAGGGGATTCTAACACATGCCCTCATAAAACTGTATTAGTGGGGGCTGCTCTAATATATTGTCCTTGAAGATTTTTAAGAAGTTATTTACAGAGAAAAGAAAACCCAAAGAGCATAAATATGTTGAAGATATTCAAGCATTTCACTAACCTGTAGGCTTAACACTACACATACAGCTCCTTTCAAAGCAAGCAGCCTTTAACATCATTCTCAAGCTCGCTCACAGCAATTGGGGAGTTGGGAAGGGTGTTGTTTGGTTTTGGTTTGCTTGCTAATTTTTTAAAGACCAATTAATCAGCAGGGTTTCCCTCCTAAAACTTATGTACCCCTAAAGGTCCTGCAGAAAGAGATCTAATATACCAACATAACTTCTTTTCTATCTTCATTCCCAAACAGGCTGCAAACTTGGTTTTGATCAGAAATTCTTGCAATTCCCACTCATTTTATTACAAAATCCCATTAAATCAATGCAAGGGGAAAAATGGAACTGCACTGAAGCATAGCAATATTATAAACTGCGAGGAAAATTAGTTGAGGAAAAATGTAAATGGCTTTGAAGTTTTCCAAATGGTCCTGGCACTTTTGAAGTGTAAGCTAAGGGAGCTATGAACAGAGACACGGTATTGAAGCTGGTTCATTTCTGAGCATGAGGTTAAAATGGTGCACATTTCAGCCCTGCAAAGTTCAACTGCCTACCAGGAAGTTACTCCTATGGCAAGTAAGAATTAAACACTGTAAGAATTAAAGCCATTCTATTCTGTAGCACAAATATGACACGGTGTTTTATTTACCACATCAAAGTGATTCCAGTGGCCAATTTCCCATGACTCTGCTCAACCAGCTCCAAAAGCTGTACTTTGCCTTGTTACAAGGTTAGCACAGCAGTGATGACCAACCCATTCCACTCAACACTCACTCATACCAGGAAGGCAATTTACAGCTGGTGGGCTGGTGGCCTTAGTGACATGAGACACAGAGATCCCTTGTGCTGCAGACAAAGCTCCACTTTTGGAGCCTGCCCACCGTTCAACACACATGGAAAGAGAAACTGGGGGGACAGCTGAGACAGTGGGAAAGCAGTAGGGGTTTTACACCTCCAACTCCTGGTCCTGCAGCTCTTCAATGTGAGCTTCCGTAAAAAACTGCCTTGGATTACTACACACAAATATTTAAAACAACTAAATAAGCAAGCAAACAACAGGCCAGGCTTTCACTGGTCTCTTATTAGCATCACTATGCTTAGTCTGAAAACAGACTGTGCAGACTGCATCATGTAGTAAGCCATGTGAGAGCATTAAGCCTCCTGTGAGACAGCAGTAGCTGCCACTGCTCAATAACAAAACAGCCAACATACGAATGGCAGATGAAAACTTTTCTTGTACATACAAAAGCTCACTTCCTGACATTTATAGGAAGTATTTCTAGTGATTAAAGTTAAAATCAATTTTTGCAGCTGCATGAACAAGACTTCTACCAGAGTCAGGGAAAATACCGTCTACATTAACTACAGACTAGCAAAGCCACATGAATTACACAGATGGGCTTAAAAAGACAGAGAGTGCTTCACTGAAGTAATCTACCTGCTCCCAACTACAACACTCTGTGCTGGAGGTTAAACTGTTACATCTGAAATAATTCTACTTGTAACCAGAGTAACTTAATGACAAGAGAGTAAACATGTATGATGGCATTTCTAGGGCAAGACACTTGTCATGACAACTAGACATAATTATAGACTAGTGTATTTTGGCAAAAGAAATCTACTGTAAGTAATACCACAACACCTTTGCTATATATGGGTTAAATTTTCCCTTTCCCTGTTCTAGGAAAAGTCTTCATGTTTATATTTACATATTTCTAAAGCAGAATTCGATCCCTGCTGCCCCTCCTCCCTCCTTCCCAGTCTTTCAGGCAAACAGGTTGTGGGACCAACCCTGCCAGTGAAAGATGCCTCTCCCAGCTAAGCCTCATCAGCTGGGATCAGCTGGTTACAGCAGCCAACAAGTGGCTCAGAGGGCAGAGGAGCTGCAAGAAGTCCTTGTGCCAAGTAGAGTGCACAAAAGGACATAGTTCAGGAAACTTTGCAGCAAGGCTTCCAAGCTACTGTCCTTTCATGCAGTTACTCACAGATAATAGGCTTCTCTGGAAGTATCTCACGCAAGCAAAAAGAGATGCAACCTTCAAAAGGGAAAAAACATACAGCAGCAGCGGCCTGACACAGACCCTGAGTGCAGCATCCAGCCTCCCTGGACTGACAGAGGCCAGCAGCTTACATCTGTTTGCTCACAAAAGCAGAACAAGCAGGAGCTGTATCTGGGCAGTACAGCAGTGGGCGGCTGTGGTGTGAGACAGCACACCGATAAAAAGCAGAAGTGACGCAAGAGGAACAGTCACAGAAACCCAAATCTATGGTTAGGACGTTG
Source organism: Melospiza melodia melodia (assembly GCF_035770615.1). NCBI lineage: Eukaryota > Metazoa > Chordata > Aves > Passeriformes > Passerellidae > Melospiza > Melospiza melodia. The sequence continues at coordinate 75,085,676 of NC_086199.1, forward strand.
CACAGCTGAGGTTAAGGCCATGGCAGGCTGCTCTCACTGAGAGTTGAAACAATTCTCGAGGCAGGAGCAAAGCAGCAGAAAGCAACCCTGGCCCCAAGACAGTATAAATTCCACCAAAACTGCTGTGCTGCAGGCAGGACGCACACCTAGTGACTCCAGCTGCCATTACCTGCTGACTGCCCGGGCAGCTCTGCTCAAGCAGCCATTTCAATCCACCTTCACACGCTGCACTAAATATAAACTGCTGATAACTGTGTGGAAACTGTTCCAGCAGAGACACGGAGCACTGCACAACTCAAGGGCATTGGGTCCTCCTCAAAATCTGCAGGTGGTCAATTTGCATGACAAGCAGAGAGAAGGGGACAGAGAAAGTCTCTGCTACATTTGTGGTTGGGAAATTTCTGTCTTGAGATTAGTACTTTCCCAGACCCATACTTTAGAGAGTAATCTGCCTTTAAAGAGGATATGGGGGCACCTGGGTTTTGCCAGTAACTTGTCTAAGAGGAGGTTATGGCTCCCTTATCATGTGTTACTTCACTCTACAGTGACCTTCAATTTTAAAATCTACTTAGATTAAGTTGCAGATCTTTCAAGCACATCCTTCACCCAGCGGCCCTTAAAGAAACATACTTTCCTACTGTCAGATGGTACTGTCTTTTCTAGTGATCCATGAAACACTCATTTAAATAACAGGACAAGCCAACGTAAGAGGGAAGATGAAATTGCAAACAAGAAAAAGAAAACTAGTTCTTTCTCAAAGTTTTGCTTAGAGAATTACTACCAGAAACAACATGAAAGTTACAAAGACAAAAGTATGATCTGTAAAGCTGCCAGTGCCTCAAATGGCCATCAGATTACACTACTAGAAAGAATTATTCTCTCTTCATGAAAATATACCCCCCAAAAAGCATGTCATGAAAAGGAGGCAGACTTACAGAGATTTATGGCAGACACCTGAAGAGGGGGATGAAATCAACGATAAACTACAGACACCGTAGAGAGCACCGATCCTTAGAGCACTGGCATTTAATATGTAAATTCCTTCTCTGCTTCGGCATTTTGCCTCCCTTTGATGTACACAGACAAGTTCAAACTAGAGACGAGAACTGGGAGAGTTCCCTTTCTCCATTATCTCAAGATTTTTTCTTGTCTAAGCAACAGTTAAGTGCTTTAACTATATCACTTATGCATCTGTTCAGAGGGGAAAAGAAAAAAAAATCACTAGAAAGAGAAGTATAACAAATATTATTAAAGGAGAGAGTCAGTGTTTTCCCAGCTCTGATGCAGATGTAAGCAGCTAGCTGGTGCCCAACAGCTATAGCGCAGCCTAGGAGAAGAGAAAGACAGGCTGAATAACAGAGATACTCTGGAAAAGATCCAGATGTCTTGAGCCTAGTCCTACTGCATGAAAAATTAAAGAGGTTAAACACCTCCTCTTAAGAACTTTTCTTGCTATTGTTCTGACCACGACTCTTCTGAACAAGCTGCATTGCTCCAGAAACCTCAGGAATTATGGTGACAATAGATTCCTGCCAAGAGAAGCACCATTACATAATAGCTTTTATGGGAACACGCACAAAAAGCCACTAGGAAGTGCAGACAAGTGCAAGATCCTCTCTGCCCATCGGCTCAGTTTAGCTCTTAACTGCTTCAGAATTTTTTTAATTTATATATTTACTTCCTCTCATTCCCTCTCACTCAACAAAATCTGTGTTACTGTAACTACACTGAGATCACGTCTATTCCCCACAATAACATAACCCCTTTGAGAATACGCCCACTTGAAACTACTGTATTTGCATTAATCTGTTTAAAAGAACACTTCAAAGCTAAAAAACTGTATGACTATTTCCATCAGTACATTAGCAATAAGAACAATTGATTATGGTATTTTTTCATCCTTCACCCAATTTTAGGGATACTTAGAACAATTATTGCTTGTCCGTTCTGAGAAAGCCTAGCACGGCTATTTTTGAGCTCCAGGTCTTCCACGGGGGATTTACCATAGATTTGTTACACGCACAAGTAGAAGCTCAGCCTAAGCGCTGCACACGTGTAAAGGCAGCTGCTACGGAAGCTCTGACCTCTGGGCAGTGTTAAAGCACCACAAAGAAGAAAGCAAAGATGAAAACCTAACAAACACAAAGTTTCTCACGTTGAATTGTCCGCAGCAGTGCCTCCACTACCACCTTCATCTCAGACACCACTTTCCCTGTGGTTTCCCCATGCACCCAAAAGCTCTGCGAAAGGAAAACGCGAAGACCGCGGCGAACGCTTATCCGCTGTTACTGAGGGGTTTTAAAGCCTAGAGGTTCACCCCGCACCAAGCGAATCCTCACGCCCGAAGACACACACGCTTCAAGATCGCTGACCTCAGAGAGAGCCCAGCTCTGCCGCCGCCACCGACCACCCGCCGCCGTGACACGCGGGAGCCGCAGGTACCACAGGTGACATTATGTAAGGGAGGCGGCCGGGCGGCCGGCCGGGGAAGGGCTCCGCCGCAGCCCCGAGCACCGCCAGCTCCGCGCGGGGCCGCACCCGGGCAGGGCTCCCCCCGCGGGCCACCGGGGGAGCGCCGCCGACACCTTCCGGCTCCCGGCCCCCGCCCAGCACACGCTCCCCGCTCCCCGGCGGCGGGCCCGGCTCGGCGCCCCGCCGCAACCAGCCCGCTGCCCCCGCCCCGCACCCCGGCGGCCCCCGGACTGCGCGCCCTCCCCCCGCGGCACCGGCGGCAGCGGCGGGCGCTCACCGGGCGGCGCTCACCGGGCGGCGCTCACCGGGCGGCGCTCACCGGGCGGCGCTCACCGGGCGGTGCTCACCCGGCGGGCGGGCTGGGGCGGCGGTGCCGCTGGCGCTGCAGGTCGGCGGCCGCGCGCCCCGGCCGCCCCGGCGTCTCGCCCGCCCAACGCCCCGGCCGCCGCCGCGCGCCAGGCCCCGCCCCGCGCCGCGAGCTGGGCCCGGCGGCGCGCGGGGCGGGGCGGGGCGGGGCGGGGCAGCCCTTAAAGGAGCCGCGCGAGGAGGCGCGGCCGGAGGGGGGCGCTGCGGCGCGGCCCGCGGGGGGCGGAGCGCGGCCGGAGCCCCGCCCCCCCGCAACCAGCGACGGCCGCTGTCGGGAGCGGCGGGGTTCGTGAGGGCTCGTCGCCTCTCCGCGGGGCGGCGTGCGGCTGCGCGGACACCTGGCGCTCGCTCTCGGCACGGCACCGGGAACAACGGCTGTGAGCGGAGCTGGAGCCCCCTCCTGCCTTCTGCGGGTCCGTGCCGGAGGAGAAGCGGCTCCGCAGCAGCAGCAGCAGGGGAGAGCGGTGTTGCACAGCCCCGGCCGTGTCCTTGCGCTGCCGGGCGCCGGGGCAGCGCACGGTGAGCGCGTCCCTTGCCCTTGTCGCGGCTGCGGAGCCACCCCAGAGCTCGGGCAGTGCGGAGACTCAGCCGTGGGCACGCTCCTGCCAGCTCGCCGCAGCGGCAGGAAGCCATGGCAATGCTCCCGCACAGGCCCCCTGCCGCCGGCCCGTTCCTCGGCCCGTCCCACAGCCCCCGGGCTGCTGGCACACCCTCGGCCCTCGGCTGGGGACAGCCCGCGGGAGCGCAGGGCTCGGCTGGGCCCGGCCTGCGGCGCGGCACCGGCGCTGCCACACTGCTGGCTGCGAGCCCCAGGGCTGCGCTGCTGCAGGAGGCCGCACTGGCGCTCGCAGGGCTGCCCTGCACACACGCGTAGGGGATGCTTACACCTGGCCGGCCACCTCCACCCTCTCCATCTGCTTTTTACGGCTGCTCCCAAGACTACACTCCTGTATCCAAACGTGCCTTCAGGAAGGATTCCTTGCTTTGCTTTCCTTTCTCTTGCTTGAACTAACACCTACTTTCTATGGATCTGCTACATTATTCATATTTTGCTGTGCAGAGTGAGCTGTTCTCCCTCTTATATGGGGAAGGAACCATGTGTAGTTCTACTGGAAAGATAGAGGAAGGGAAGTTTACCTATTTTTCTGCAATAGTACGGTGATCATTCATAGTAAAAGCCCATAACAGGTTATAGCTCACCAATCATTTACCATTATTTCATCAGACGTAGGAAATAAATATGATACATCACAAAACATTCCCTATAAATACTCCCCTTGTAAGCAATTCAACACCAAAAAGCAGGAAAAAGCTACATTATCATCTGGAAAACATGCCTAAAGGCAGGAAGGAAGAGTGGGAGCTAGAGCTGCACGCAAACCTGCTGATTCACACAGCTGTTCTTTTTGTCACATCTCAGATGCAAAGGTGGAAGGCACGGAATGAAAATACTGGCCTGTGTTTTGCTGTGCTTTGAACAATTAGTGCAGCTGTCCTGAGCCTGAAGGAAAAGTTCAGTACCTCTGAAATAAAAGAGCTGTGAGGAGGCTGCCACAGTACTCCCTCTGCTCATGGCATTAGTGCACAGAGAAAGGTGCAATTCCTGGCAGATTCTCACTAAAATTACTTCTCACTAGGGGCTGATTCATCACATTTTTAGCTTCAACCGGTTCAACTTTTTGAACGTTTAGAGATCCTTTTATTTCTCTGCTATACTTTGTTTCTGTAATTTTCATTCATACATATTTCTCTTTATAACTGTATCAAGCCATAATAAAACCACTAAATTCTTCCTTTGAGGCCTCAGATACAATAATTTGGCTGTGCTTATTTTTTTGTTTATCACAGAATCACAGAAATCAGCATTCACAGACCATCTTAAATGTCCAAAGTATCACACAGACATTAACTAATGCCTTTTACATTGAATTTGCCACACTGCATTAGATCACCAGTTGGTCTAATCCAACATCCTGTTACCAGCAATAGCCAACTGCCAGTGCCTCAGAGGAGCTAAATGCCACCAACTGCCCCCAGAACAGTTACAGCCTTCTTCCAGGCAAATGCCTGTCACCAACTGGTTCCAATCTTTTCAGGCTCCAGGTTCTGAAGAAGGAGGTGAGACATTTTCTCCTTATTACATGTGACAAAAAAGAAAAGGAAGGTTGGGAGCTGCTACCATCAGAGCACCTCTCCCCAGGGCACAAAGCTTATGGTCTCAACCCAGGTATTTTGGCACAACTTTCCTAATGTTCATTTTCCAGTTGCTTGAATGGAGATGAAAATAAATAATTCATTGAAACACTTCATTTTCAGTAATAGAAATTTTAAAGCATAAAAGCTGCCAAACTCCGCCAGAAGGTCAAAGCATGCTTAGTTTGTGTGGCCCCATCTGATTAAATAATTAATTTCTTATCCAGTGGTTATGGATGTTGCTTTTACTCCACAGAAGAGTTTTACTGTCACATAAGTCTTAGTCCATCAATACACTCCTTTCTGGCAGGGACACAGATGGGATTTGGTCAGACTTACTAGCACAGGGCTGGGGAAAAGGGCAGCCCATACACTGGGGCACTGAGACAGCCCACATCACATTTTGCCCTGGTTCTTTTGGCAAACCTGCAGCAGTGGAAGCTGGCCCAGAGAGGACATGTTTTACAACAATATAAAACATTTCTCATAGTGATGCAAATGCATACTGTTCTGCATGCCTTCATAGACCCCACAGGGACAGTGGCTGCCCTCCAGATCCAGATCTGCCACTGGATTAATCAAATAAAACAAACATATTTTTAATCCCAGATTTGAAATTTGTATCCTGCCATTCAAACTGTGAAAAGCCTTTCACAACCTTGTGAAAACAAATGTTACTTCTTACCCTCCTGCACACATCTGCCCATTCCTTCCCTCCCATGATGGACTTCTGTAGTAGGTTGACTCTGGCTGGATTCCAGGCACCCACCAAACCCCTCTGTCACTCCCTCTGCAGCTGGACAGGAAAGAGAAAATATAACAAAGGGTTCATGAGTTGCAATAAGGACCAGGAGAGATCACTCATCAAATACCAGCACGGACAAAAACAGGATAGAATTAGAGATATTAACTGAATTTATTAGTAAAAAAAAAAAAAATAGAGCAGGATGCTAAGAAGTAAAACCTTTGAAACACCTTCCCTCCACCCATTCCTCCTTCTTGACCTCTACTTCCTCCCCCAGCAGCACAGGAGGGCAGGGAATGAGGGCTATGGTCAGTTCATCACCCAGGGCTTCTCACACTGCACAGGGAGAGGAACCCTTCCCCTGTTCCACTGTGGGTCCCTCCCACAAGAGACAGTTCTCCATGAATTTCTCCAGCCTGAGTCCATCTCACAAACAACAGCTCTCTCTGAACTGCCACAAGCTGAGTCCATCCCACAGACCTCAGTCCTGCTCTAACTGCTGCAGTGTGGGTCACTCTTCCACGGGGTGCAGGCCTTCAAGGACGGGCATTACCACCACTCCTAGCGGGTGTTTAGCCTTGATTAGAGGCACATCCATCTGTGGAGCCACCAGGGATTGGCTCTGCTGAACATGAAGGAAGCTTCTAGCAGCTTCTCACAGCAGCCACCCCTGTGGCCCTCCCCACTGCTGCCAAAGCTTGGCCAAGGAAACCCAAAATTTAAAAAATTATTCAACTCTGTTCAGGTGCCACATACCTAACATGGCTCCAATTTCAAGGTAAATTCACTTCTGAGAGAAGCCACTGATAAAATATGATTTCTGATGGTAGTGCTCTGCTAGAAAGGGTCTCACAACAGTCTAAGCACTATCAGAGGAGAAAAAATATAATCTAAGAGATAATGTTACTTCAGGCTGTCACACAATCTATCCTTGGCCAGGAGCCTTGGTAATGTTAGCATGCTGTGTGACCTCCTTCTCCGCAGCACTGTGTGCCCAGCAGACAAAGAGGGAGTGCTGCACCTGCTCCATGCCATTTGTTCTCTCCTCCACATCGATGCCCAGCCAGCAAACCAAAAGACTAAGACACCTTCACTCTAAGGATAGGCTGCTGCAGACACCTTGAGCTCCCAGCTCAGTCATCCAAGACTTTTTGGGTCCAGAGAACTCTCTCACAAACCCTTTTTTCTCAGAGAGAGCTCTTATTGCTAAGATGCAGGAGAGCTACTCACATTTTTCTGTTTCCATCAACCCCCCACATCCAGATTCCAGTGGGAAAGCAGGTAGCTGGCATCACACCAGAGATGCCTTTTGTTTCTTGGAGCTACCAGCATGCCAGGCCTCATTCTAACAAACAGCATCTCCCACCTGGGCACACATGACAGCCACATACACTCTTGTTCCTCCTTTGCTTCTTGCTGGGAACACCTCTGTGACCTATTGGCAACTTGTTTGAAATGGGATTTTTGCAGGAGTAAATCAGTTTTTAAGTGCTGTCAAAATCCTCACAGCCCATTAGCCTCCTGTAGATTACACTTCTGTTGTTTTGCTTTCATTTTTTCCCCCACTTCCTTTTGCACACATCTCCTGGCCTGCTAGCCCTCAGTTACACTTCCAGTATCACACACTGGAACCCATGCACATTTTTTGTGTTTAGCAGGGCATTATTAATACTTAGAGTAGATGTAAATAGAGCAGCTCATCTCCAAAAGACTATTAAAGCAACATGGGAAAAACAAGAATAAAAGAGTAATCTTGGCACACCATCCACCCTTTTGCCTTGTTAGGGCACTTGAGTTCACAGTCTGCTGATGAAGAACAGGTAAGGCTAAACCTGGCTATGAGTACCATCCTTGCCATGACATTTCCTTTCTTGGAGTACCACAAACATGCACCACATTAAGAGATTTTTTTTTTTATTGCTGTGACTTGAAATGCAGCATATAGTTGTGGAGCAGTCATCAGGGCTGTCATGCTGTCATGGGAGCAAGAAGCTCCAGCTCACACCCTGGAGTTTATAGGGATTTGGGTCTTGAAGCTGCACTACTTTCTTCTGTACATATAGGCCTGTACCAGAGAAGCTCAAAAAAAAAAAAAAAATCTCCTGGAAACTACCCAGAGCTTTTCTCTCTGAGGGAAACAAATGAGGCCTTAATTAATTTTCTTTCAAATACAGCAAATTGACTTCTGCTCCAGTTGTGCTAGTTTCAAGCCACACAGCACAATGGTATTAATTCCAATTCACTTAAGGGCTAAATGTTCAGAGCAAGGAAAAGGGAGTTTCCTGTAGGTCTTGCTACAGTTGAAGTCAACAACCAAACCACCCTGATTTTCACAGGAGTTGTTTCTTCAGAGTCTGCATTTCTGAGGGTGACTGTGACATGTCCCTGAGCTAGCACAGCAAAATGCAGGATACATGAAAGGCACTGGCTGAGCAAATTGCCTGGTCCTTTGCATATTTTTAAAGGTCGGCCACATCCTGCCTCAAATTTCATTTTACAGGCTCAAAGATAGAAGCACTTTTAGTGCCCTGTCCTAAGGCTAGCTTACTGGTTCACTGATCATCCTAACTAGCCCTGCTGTCTCAAACTCACTTTAATCTTTTTTAACACCAGAATCTTGCCTCCAGGATTTCCCAACATTGGAATAATACACAGTGTTCTGCACAGGGTCTCCTCAGTACCTTGCAAACCAGTGGCGTCCTCCCTTGCTATCAGAGACACTTTGCCCAATAAACCAGAAGATCACATTTGCCTTCTTAGTATTTGCTTCCTTTGGGTACAATCAGCACCCATGCCACGTCCAGAGAATGACACTCCAAACCCAGCAGAACAATTTGCCTGGACACAGTGCCACTGTACAGCAGCCATCCTGCACAGCTATCTCACTGTGGCGTTCTTCAGGGCCACGGACCTCTACTGGCACCATCTCGTGAATTTCATCCCTGAGAGTTAGAAGAAAAAAAATTGTACAACAAAACCCAAATCACTGAGTACAGTGAGCCTGTTAGTTCAAGGAGAGAAACTGCAGGATCTGACCTATATACACATGTATAGGAAGCACCAATTCTACAAAACTGCTATGGTAAACTATCCATCATCCCACCCTCTTTAGCATGTTCAACGATACAGTAGCTGCATCACTGCTTATGTGCTACAGTAAAGAGGTAAAGGGGATCTAAGATGATAAAGGACAAAACCTCCTTCACCATAAAATCCTGTAAGCAATTTAAGTTACCTTCCAACCATCTTAAATTCCTCCCACTGCCAAGTTTATCTAATGTACTTGTTATTCAGCTTCATTATCACATTGAGTATGCACTGCTTAGGGAAGGTGCTATTATTCCTCTTCACAGATGGAAGAGGGTGGTACAGATCCCATAGATACCAACTTCCACCATTTGCTTAGTAAAAAAGTGACAAGCAAAGAACTGAACCTGCTCCTGTCTAACATCCATTGTTCTCAACCCTTTCTGCTTTCCAACAACTTCATGCTCCACGATTTCCCAAAAAGCAACCCAATTTACTCTCGGCTTCTCCTCTGTCAACCCTGAAAATTAAATTATAAAGTCAGGTTTCTCTTGACTAATTCTTCACAATTAAGGGTAGCTGTAGAAGTCTTTCTATTACACAGTAGGTTTTTGTTACGGGACATTTGTTAACTTCTTGGGTTTCCACCCATTCTTTCCCCATGATTTTGCATTGTTTGGCTACATACAGACTCTGTACACCTCAAGAAAGCAGCAAATCTTCATTTTCTTTTCTTTATATAAAAATCAGCCCTTTTCAAGCTGCATACTAGAACTACTGTCTGCTGAGTTTCATATTTTCTGAGGCAACATCTGGCATAAAAAATTGATTGCAAATATGATCAGTTAGGAAGATTTTCTTCTAGCAGTCTTCCAGTTGGCTTTATTCCCAGAAATCGGCCCAATGGAAAAGAAAAATCTATTTGGCACTGTCTCCAGCTGCAATTACTCATTCTTCAGGTAGAACAGTTTTCCCCTTGGGGAGGTTTTGCTGACATGCGATTCACATGATGGGTTCTGAACTGCACTGGAACTGGTATGGCCTCTGGGGTTCTGGACAGGTGCTCTCTGATGCCTAAGGAATTCAGAATCCCTACTCATGCTGTAAAAGATTAATAGAGGTTATCCCCTCCAAAATCTAAGCATATAACTATAGGTATAATTTGAGGAATTTAAATGTAATCCTATCATTATGGGTAGTAGGTTTCAGCTGCAGCATTCACCCATAATTAAGCAGAATTATTCATAAGGGGCTTGGCCAAAGTCACGGCAGCATTGTAGCTCAGGTCATTGTTAAACAGTGTTAAAACAGCAGGGGCAACTCAGGCTTGGGCTACCTCCTGTGGACCTAATATGGGAGAGTGATGCAACCCTGCCCATGTGTGCTCACTTTGCCTTCATGAGCGGGATATTTGTCCTCCAGCTCTCCTGAATTCAAGAGCAGACATCATGGGTTTAACACCTCTCTGCCTTTCTCCTCAGGCCATAACAGACACCAATGCAGGCTGAGTGCATTGGCCCCACATGCATCCTCTACACTCCACAAGCATGGGTGTACGGATAACAAAACAAGGAAAGGTCCAGCTTCCAACTCCTGACCCCTCTCATGCTCCCTGCTGTGCATCACTCCCAGATGAGAGCAGAAGGAAACAGCAAATCTCTTCCTGCTGACTGCCAGCTCCTTGGCACAGCACCATCAGGCAAGACCAAGTACAATCTAGGAATGGAAAAGCAGCTCATATTTAAATTGGAACATTAAATACTATATCCTAGAATGCTGTGTTCTGATGTGGCTTCCAATAGGCCAAGGAGGAGTGATGTGAGATTTTTTCAGTTCTAAAAATACCTAACTGATAAAATCCAAGCAGCAGTGAAGGTAAAAATCATACCAAAAGAGAAATAATCTTAACTATTCAGCTAACAAACACCTCAGATTAGTTTAAACAAAAATAATTTAAAATCTCCAGTCTTAATCTGACAGTTTGTTCTGTTTGATTACACTTTGCATTTTACTTCCCTGAAAGAGCATCACCAGCAATGTCACATTTCCCACTGTTCTTCAATAGCTTCATATTGTGATTCCCAGGCTGAGCTAGAATAAATAGCGCAGCTCGGAAACTGAAGCAGCATGCAAGACTGATCATTTGCTCAAAACCAACAGTTTTCAAGTAAATGAATGGGACGTAATTGCATTCAGCTTCAGCTTGAAAATGTAACCATGTAGCATTAGGATGTAGCCTTCCTGTTGAGTTTACATTCAATGGCCCTTGCTTATTAGAGCCTGTTCTGGGTCACTGCGCTGTTTGTATCCGGAGAGTAGCTCATGCACATGCAGTTTGTAGTCCTGCATGGATCACTCCAGTGGTGTATTCTGACCTCTCATAACAAAGACATCCTCATACTCATTTCAGCTATTTGTTTACCTCATCTGAAGTTTGCTCTATGACCCTGGGGCCAAATCCTCCGTGATTCACTGTGGGCAAGGGCTCCATAACTCCCTCATGACCCAAGAGCTCCCCAGAGAAGCCAAGCCTGACCAGAAGAACTGCGTGCATTAGGTTCAACATACACATCTGAGGTTTGGTTTCTGCCAATATATGCCAACATTCTAATCGCTCCAGAAATAACCACTGACAACAGAATATCTTGAAAACCAAATAAAATCTACCCTAATACCTACACTTGTTTCCATGGAAATATGCAGTGACAAGGTTTTTTTCCCCTCATCTTCTCTGCCAGCCTACCATAGTTTTGTTCAAACAGTCCTGGTAGCTGACTAGGTTTACCCAAAACCAAAACTACTGCAGATGTGCCAAACTTGCACAAAGCCAAATAGAGAGCTGTTCAGCATGACCCCAAGAAAGCATCCATGCAGCAAGACTGCTGCCAGTCCTCAACACAGAGACACACAATTTTTGCAGATCCCTTCAGCCAGGGACCAACAAAATCTTTTAATTACTGAGGACTGACTGGTTTCAGTGAGACAGCAAACAGCACACACCATGGTGTTTCCCAGCAAGATGAACACAAATAACAACTCACCATCATCACACTGGCCTCAGACTCCTGCTTTACATTAGAGTGAAAGCTGTAGTATTTGCAATGCAAGCCTGTCCCCAGTGGCTGCCAAACATTCTGCTTCTGGCAGTAGCCCTCTGCTTTGTCCCCCACCACATGTCACCGTTCCCAGCTACCTCCTCACGCCCCAGCTCTTCTCTGCTTCCCTGCTCTGGGCAGCTGCCCCAGCCAGAAGCTCCATTTCCCTGGGGACCCCAGTGAGGGTGAGCCACAGATGTCAACATTCGGCAAAGCCTCTGGGCTGTGACCCGTGGGGACGGTGCCCCAGCTTTGGGCAGTTACTTTGATGCTGTGCACTCACCACACCAGAACAGGGGGAAACAGAGGAGGGATGCCTTGCCACGTCTCTCAGCAGGCAGTCTGTGATGGCAGGAGGAAAGCAAATGCCATCCTGCCATCCATGCAGGAAGGTAAAGGGCAAGCTGTGCCAGGACTGCAGGCAGAGCAGAAGCACAGAGTGACAAAAACGAAGGCAAAGTGTGGGAAATATAAAAAAGGCACCAACACTGAAATCTCACATAGGACTTTGGCTTTTGTCAGGTTGTTACACTGATGTGGTGGCATGCTGGGCTTTGGACCTTGGCTATCAGGCTAGCCCAGTGTATGAAATCAAATGGGACTTTATGTTCAGCATTATCACAGAGCAGGCTGTAAAATCACTCAGGTGGATGGGCTACAGGACTGTAAACAAAGGATTATGGCATGTGACAAGTGGCTGTTCAGAGGGAAGGAACCAAGGATACCATGGTGCTGGGGATCAGTAAAACATTAGACTGACTGCCTCATTAAAGTTTTAAATTAGTACTTAAACCATCCAGCTGACAAAAGAAGGTTGGGCTGGAGAGGCACTGGCGTGTCCTGGGAGAGGGGCAGGAGCTGCAGCTGGGCAGGGAAGGGACATATTTGGGCAGATACTTGGTGCCTGTGTCCCAGCAGCAGCTAGGAAGAGAAGGGCAATATGCCTGGGAGATGCTAGCAAAAATTGTGTCAGAGGCCTCCCTATTACCCTCTCCCCAAGGCTGTCACTTTCCCCTTATCCACAGGGCTTGGAAAGGTGCAGGAATATTCTGGTGCAAAACCAGGAAGAGTCTCAGGAAGAGGGAATAGGCTGAGAGTTCAGGTAGCTACACAGTAGGTCAGGGTTGTCTCAACAACAGTATAAAAAGCCTGAGACAGAGAGTAGAAATTGCAAACTAGATGAAGATAGGATTCAACCTGGAAAACAAAGGCTATTTAGCAAGGAGGAAATAATTCACCAACTAACATTCCTCTTGGCAGAGGAGGGAAGAGTTCTGGAAAGTCAAACTATATTGATCTAGCCTTAGGAGAGCCAGAAAATTAGCGAAGGGGACACAAAGAAATTAGCTAGACAGGAGGAAGGCAACACACCAGCACCAGGAATGTGCACAGAGCTACCCTGCCAGGCAACACAAAGCTGAGTGCTGGGCAGGAACCCACTGCTCAGTTCAGGGCTGTGGCTACCACGAGAGCCTGACACACTGGGGGGAGACAGAAGGTGACAGCTCCCTGTGCAACCGTGGGGGGTTGGATTTGTGATGACAGTATGTGCTCTTGTCTCTGAGGGGACATAGAAACAGCTGACAAACATTTGTAAGGCATACACCCAAGCAGGAGGGAGTGCAAATTACTTATAGAAGACAAAACAAAGAGAGGGAAAAACTGAAGCTGAAGGTAACTCAAAAGCTTTTACCAATGAGCTGCAGTAGGTTGTGAAATAGCTCCCATGAAGAGAGCAAGGAAGAACCCAGGTTTGGACAGTTTTAAAGTTAGATGGGAAGAAAGTAAATAATACATGAGCAATGGAAGGCATACAGAGGAATTTGTTGAAGTGATACAAAAATTTCCACCCACTCAATCTGTAGTTCCAGTTTTCCACTGCCCCACATCTCTTGCTATCATTAGTAGTGATGCAAAATTAGAAATGTTTATTAAAGCATAACATTATAGTATGCTCCACCTGAGCACATAGATTTCTAGACATATCTAGTCAACAGAGAATTAGGCTTTATAATTGTGTCTGGGAAAATGATTCACAAGCAGCGATCCACTTAAACCCCTCCAATGATCTCCTTCCCCATCCCAAAACTCCTTCAGTCTTGATGAGATAGGGATATGACTCCGTGTTTGGATAGTGTGTGTTAATGTCTCCTAAAGTCACATCTAGCTGCTTCTAAAAATCTCCTGATAAATCCCTTTTTAATTGCATTTGGGAGACCACTTACAGGTCTCCCAAAGATACACATGGAAACCTGAAAAGATCAAGGCCCAAATACAGTCCTGATGAAGGCTGAAATAGCAACATGCCAAAAGCTTGGAGGAGCCTACACCTTACCTGGCATATGCACTTAGCAGCTTAATCCTCCCCATGAGGAGGGAACACAGCTATGGTGCTACAGCAAGTGTTAATGGTTAGCTCCATCAGCCAGCAGGCTGGGCTCTTCACATGGCAGAGCTGGTCCCTGGCCTCAGGATTTTTCACGTGACTAATAACCAAGCTTTATAGCTGTCCCCTGCAGACTATCATGGTGATGAATGAATGAGATCAGATCAGTCAATATGGCTTATTGGTGGAGTTTGCTCACTTGCTGTGGATGCATCATTACCCTGTGCATTCATCAGCACAGTCTTTGCCTGTACAATATGAAATGACAACCAACCTTCTGCTCATCAGCTTTCTGCTAAGAACTCCCAAGCCTTTTTGGGTCCTTCTTTTGCTCTGTATCCTTGTCCTGGGCCATCCTGGAAAGTTGTTTGGGAAGTACCATATCCTTCCTTATTAAAGCAAACCATATTAAGGCGCACCTGTAGAAGTTAAATGAGAAATTGCTGAAAAACATTGACTTCAGAACACAGTGATTAATGGTGCATTTATTACTCCTGTCCTCTGCCTGAAAAAATCAAGAGTTGCTCCACTAAGTGGCACAGATGCTCTGCAGCTCCACAAGCAGCAGTGATCCTCTTTTGGCCGAATGGTATTTCCAGAGCAAAGCATTTCTCAACTCCACTGAGGCTGTTGAGCCCAGGATTCCTGTAGAAACCAGGGATATTTCAAAGTAACTGCAAGCACCACATTCAAACTGGGTACTCAAAAAAGTGTACTGTACAGCCTGCCACATCCTTGCATCAAGCAATAGCTTACACCAGCACAAAAGGGAATAAGGTTTCATGGCTGGAAACTGCTTTGAACTGAAATCTGAGAGCTTTGCCGTTCCTTTCCAGCTCTGGCGTGAATTCCCTAGGCAGCCCAAGGCAGGCATCTTCATCTCCCTGGGGCTCAGTTTGCCATCTGTAAAACTGGGTTAGCATCTCTTGCTCCTTCTTACACTCTTTTTATCCTTGTCTATATTAACGGTAAATACAGATGGGCTTGTTTGTGCAGATATAATGCAAAACTAGGGGCACGACCCTGAAATTGCCGCTTATTTAGGGACGGTCTGCAGGGAAAGACGCGGGCTCGGAGCGGCAGGTGCAGGGCAGGAGGCACGGGTTAAGGGATGCGCAGGCAGGGAGCGGGGATGCCCGCAGGGAAGGAGCTCTCCGGGCGGGCCGGGCGCTCGCCCGCCCCCCGAGCTCGCCGCAGCATCGCCGGGCCCGGCCCCTCGCGGCGGGGAGGGGGGGCGGGTCCCCGCCCGGCGGCAGCGCTGCCCCCGGCCCGGCGGCGCACGGGGCTGCGGGCGGGCTCCCCCCGCGCCCGCGCCCGCGCCCGCTCCCGCCTCCGCCCGCCCCCCGCCGGGGCTGCAGCGGGCAGCGCGGGGCGCCGCAGCCTGCGGGCCAACGCCGTGCCCGCCCCGCAGGTGGGGGCGCCGCGCGGGGCCCGGGGTGCCATGGACGAGCCGCCGCCGCCGCCCGCCTGATCGCCGAGGCCGCCGGCACCGAGACAAAGAGCGGGGCTGCGGCCGCGCCCGCCCGGTGAGTGCCGCGGGGGACCGGGGCGGGCGGGCGGGGGGCTCCGTCCTGCGCCGCGGCCCGGGAGTAGGTCTCGGTCCCGCTGCCAGCCCTGCCTGACACCCCCGGGCACCCCTCTCTCCGTTCACTCATTCAAGCGCGGACACTTTCGTCCGCCAGTCCGCCAAGCCCGGCGCACCTACAGCATCCTCACAGCCCGACTACCCTCAGCCCAGACTGCCCTCCCGGCCCAGACACACCCCGCGCACCCCCAGCGTCCCCGTTCCTTGCCGAACGATTCTGCGCCCACTGCCCGAACCTGCCGGAGGACCCTGAACGACCCCCGTCACCCCAAACGCCCCCGCGCTCACAACCCGCGCGTCCCGAAGACTCCCGCACCACGCCCCTGTGCCCGACCGCCCAAACACGGCTCCCCGCCCCGGGCACCCCCGGCCCCGGACACTGCCCCTCCGTGCCCAGCACCTGCCGCGACCTGCCCCTGTCCTGCACGAACGCAGCCCAGCCCAGGCACCCCCGGTGCGCCCCTCGCCCCTGCCCCGGGGACACAAAGGGCTCCGTGCGCCCGCTGCCCGCCCGCTCACCCGCCGCCGCTCTCTGCCCCGCAGGCCGAGCCATGGTGGAGCCGCCGGCCGAGCCTCCCCCGCAGCCCTGCCCGGCGCCCGGGGGGGCGGCGGGGGGAGAGCCGGCCCGTCCTGGAGAGCAGTCGCCGCTGCTGCACCTGGACCTGTACAACTTCGACTGCGCGGCGGCGGAGGGCAGCCGGTACGTGCTGACCAGCCCGCGGTCGCTGGAGGCCTGCGCCCGCTGCGCCGTGCGGCCCGTGGAGCTGCTGCCGCGGGCGCTGGGGGACCTGCTGAGAGAGGCGCCCGGGCGCTCCATGCGGGTGGCCGCCGGCCTCTACGAGGCCTACGAGCGGGAGCGCCGCCGCAAGCTGCAGCAGTGCCGGGAGGAGCGGGAGAGGATTATCCGGGAGGAGAAGAGGCGGATCCTCGGGCCCCTCGGCAGCCTGCCGCCTTCGCCCGCCGCCCGCGTCTCCTCCCGGGCCGCGGCCGCAGCTGCCGGCGGGCCCCGGACCCACGGCGGGGGGAAGGCCGGGTCATCGAGGGGTGCCAAGGGCAAGAGCCACTCCCTGGACTCCTTGCAGAAGCGCCGCGAGGGTAGCTGGGGCAAGACCTCCTCTGAGTCGGGCGCTTCGTCGTCCTACAGCGGGGAGAGCCTGCGGGAGCGCGGGGGCAAGGTGTGCGGCCGGGGTCGGGGGGTGGCCGCCGCCAATGGGACTCTGCTGGGGCGCAGCTTCAGCCTGGGCGACCTCAGCCACTCACCACAGACTGCCCAAAGAGTCGAGAGGATCGTCAGGGAGGTGAAGAGGAAGAAGGGTCTCTCAGAGGTGCCAGAGAGGGACAAGAAGATCGCGGCGCTGATGATCGCCAAGCACCAGGAGGCCAACCTCCTGCGGGAGCAGCGGCAGGCGGCTCACCTGCAGTGGGACAGTCAGCGGCGCCTGGCTGAGCAGCGGAAGGAGCAGGAGGAGAAGGAGAAGCAAAGGGCCCTCCTGCAGGGTCAGCGGATGTGGGAGAGCCAGGTGGAGAAGCGGCGAGGGAGACTGAACCAGGAGCAGGAGGAAGCTGCCCTGATGAAGCAGAAGCAGCTCCTGGTATGCGAGGAGAGGTGGCGGGAGCAAGCGGAGAAGCAGGAGCGGCTGCGGAGGGAGAGGCTGGAGAGGGCCATCAAGGAGGACAAGCAGAAAAAACTCCATCAAGAGCTCAACCTGAAGGCAAAGGAAGAGGTCAAGAAGGAGCACCAGGAGCGAGAGGAGCAGCTCCTGCAAGAGAAGCTGTCCACAGCTGCACAGAAGAGGCTGAAAAAGGAGGTGCAGCTGCAGAAGGAAAAGAGACTGTTCAACCAAGCAGAGAAGCTGAAGCATGAGGCCTTGCTCAAGGAACTGGCCAAGCAGGAGGCAGAAGAGAAAGAAATGCTGAAGGCATCCCTGAAGATGAGTTTGACAAAGGCTCAGGAGAACTATGAGCAGCTTGTGGAGAAGAGGAACCAGGAGCTGAGGGAGAAGGCCAGGCGTGAGGACATGCAGATCCAGAGAGCTAAACTGGCAGCAGAGAAGAAGGAAAGAGAGCAGAAGGAGCACTTGGAAGCACTGGCTAGAGAGACAGAGAGAAAGCTCCAGCATGCTGCCCAGGTGGCTGAAGAGGCTGTCCAAGAAAAAGCCCGCAAAGTGGTCTTGAGCCGTCTGGAAAAGGAAAAAGTGCAGAAGATGAACAAGCAAAAGGTGGAACAGTATGAGGACTTACGGCGCAGGGAAATTCTCCTCTCAATAGAGAGGAAGCTGGAGAGAAGTGAGCAGATCTTCAAGGAGAAGAAGACTGTCTTAGAAAATGCCAGGTCTGTTGCTCGAGCATCCTTCCATGTCCGGGAGAAGGTGCGGGAGGAGACGAACATGCGCACCTTTGACAAGATGGCCTTCGAAGCAGAACTGCATGCTCAGCTTAGTAAGAAGTGAAAGATCTTGTCATGGGTGAGTGAGGATGCACCACTGGTTGTCCATCATAATGTGACAGAAAGCTCCTTGGCATGAGCATTTAAAAAACAACGAAAACCAACATCCACCCTAATTTCGTGTTTTGGGGTAGCAGGGTACCGCACAAAAATGTGGCAGCTATTTCACATACTGTTTTAAAACCATTTTTCATTCTGGGTGTGTTTCAGAGACTGACCTCAGTCATCTTTACAGAGAGGAAGCAAGTTTTTCTGTCCTCCACCCCACAAGCACATGCATTTTTTTTCAGAGAGGGCTGCAAAATCTGCTTGAAGCCTCTGAGTTATTGATTGATTGTTTACAACAGAGATGACTACAGCTGCACTCTCCAGCGGGAAATGCAAACAGAGGTTGCTGACTACTAGAGCCTGCTGAATGAGAACCAAAACCACCCCAGCTCATTCTGCCTGCAGTGATGGGCAGTTTGGTTTAAGTCACGGGACTGCATTTTCAAAGCTGCTGCAATCCCATGCTGAAGGGAGGAAGGCTGGAGTACAGAATGCCATGTACTCTGGGTGCCCCTTGTCTGGGGCCAGTACCAGGCTAGGGAAAGCACAGATCAAGGCCATGTAAGTAGACATCATGATCAGAGCTGGGCAGAAGCTGTCTGAAAGTGCACGCAAACACAATTTATTTTTTGCTGTTACCCCTCCCAAGGTATCCTCACCTCTTCTCCTCCTTTCCAAGGTTCTCTTACAAACATCTGTAGAATTCCTTCTTTTTTTTTGGAGGAGGGAGTAAAGGAGAGAAATTTGTGGACAGTCCACAAACTGATAAGCACCCACACAAGTCACCTGTTCATTAAGATATGAAAATGAATGAACCTGTGGAATCTGGACTTTTGGAGAAACACAGAGGTCACTTGTAAATGGAAATCACCACCCTCTGGAATTCTCAAAACCTTATCCAATTTGCCTGTCTTGAGCAGGAGGTTGGACCAGATGTTCTCCAGAGTTCCAAGCTTATAGTTCTCATGAGCTGTGCACAATGACATGTTCACCCAGCTCTTATCAGTGTCTACTGAGCAGGGCAGCATTTCTCTGCCACTGGTGCTAAGAGTTGTATTCTTGTATAGAGCACAAGAAAGAGAGATGCACAAAATAAGGTACATTACAGATTCTCTTAGATGAGGATCATGTCTTTTTTATAAGAGCTAACTCAATACTATTTAGGGGGGACTGAGTTCTTCTGCAATTAAATGCACCAGAAATGTGAAAAACCTACCTGTGCCCTGTGTACAGTATTCAAGTACTACAGCATTCTGCTCCAGGTTTCCACATGGACTCTTTGTAACAGAGTTGGATTTGTAAGCACACATCTGAAGCAGGCACTTTGGTTTGGTTTTTTTCTGGCTCCGGGCAGCATCAGCTCTCTGTTCCACCATCTGTGACGCCGGATTGGGTTGCTCTGATGGTAGCAGTCAGACCTGGAGCATGGAGGAGAAGCACCAAGAAGAGACAGGATCTCGTTTCTTTGCGGATGTCTCTGACACAGAACATAGTAGAAGAGACAACCAGGAGAGGGTTGACATATGGCACAGACATGCAGTCTAGCATGCATACATTGCTTACCAGAATGTCCCAGGAGGTAACAGCGGGTCAGAGCCCTCCTAGAAGGCTTTAAAGAAGTTGTTAAATGAACACTAACAATAGACCAAATATACTGGTGCCCTGCAAGGTTAGAGACATTACACAGTGTTGGAAATTAAGACATAGGCATTTTTTTTTTTATTTTTATAAGATTTGATCTTTGAATCAAAGTATGATTGGTGGTGTTAAGGGCAGGCAGCATGAAAGTAGGAATTAGGGCACCTGAGCAGTGTTTGCTCTGTCAGTCATTGGCTCACTGTGTAATGCCAGGCAAGTCCTCAGAGGCTGGACCTGCTCCTATTGATATAAACGGGAGCAGAGTTGGGCTCCTGGGACTCACGGGAAATAGTAAGACTCTGATTGGCAAAGCACTTCAAAGACTTTGGACAAATGTTGCTTATAAAATACAAAGTAATATTTATTTATGTATTTATGTATGTATGTATTTATTTATTTATTTGAGTGGTTATTAAAGTAAAACACCCCTCAGTGAAAAGCATTAACACCCAAATCTGGTAATTGTGGAAAGGACAGCTGCATTAGTGTTTCCAGCAGGGAGGCTATCCCCTTATCCTCAGCCTCAAAGCAGCAATCAGAACAGTGAAACAAATCCTGTTCTAACACTGGACAAGGTCCTTGAGAAAACACAGACTTCACATGATGTCCGTGCCTCAGTGATTTGTGTGTGCCCTCGTACCTGCAAAGACCTAGAAAAGAGATGGTCAGTGGCTCAAATCCAGCCACTGCAAAACTGCCCTTGCTCCCTGACAGCACTAGAGTTGGGATAAAACCTGCAGTGACTCCAGCATAGCCAGTGTTTCGTCTGATTTGTAGCCTTTGGGGCTGGAGAGAAAGCCTGCCAGCACATATATGAAGGGTTTTGCTTCCTGTGTCGTTACACTGGGGCTGAAATTCGCTGCTTGGTTAACTTAGCAGAGGGACAAGGGGGAGAGATGGGAAACAGTGGAAAGAAGGCACATGGTGATGGGTGAATGAGCAGGCAGCCTCTAACTGGAGGAGCATGTTTTCCCTAAAGCTCTACTGCAATCTACCTGAAGACTGTCCAAACCTCCCTCTGACAAGGGCATTTCCAGACAGAGAACATTCTGCAGCCCAGGAGACATGGCCACTGACTGTAATTACACGTGGGGTCCATCTCTTGCTGCTGACTGAGTTTGACACCTTGGGGCTACAGCTGAACTAATCAACACAAACCTACATGAAGGTAATTGGATTGGCAAACTAGTGTTCCTCTACTGTGCAGTGTACAGCTCAAGTTTTGAATGTGCAATCTGAGAAAAATATTTTTTTTTTCAAAAGACACTGATCTGTGTATGGATATTTTTTATTTCTGTAGTGGTTTAAGTCCCAAGTCCGTGAAATTCAGTGAATTTTGAGAGTTTAAAATTGAAGCATGGAAAATTTAAGTCAGCCGTCTGGATGGAGGCATGAGGTATTTCTTGGGTCTGCTTATGCTTTTGCTTATTTGAGAAGGAGTTCTACTGCTGGATTTCTGTAGGAACAGAAGTTAAACCAATGGTCACATGTAAAAAGTATGGCCCTTTTAGATGGGGCTTATTTGGTGTTTTTGCAATTGAGCTGCAGGTTAGGGAGAAAAAGCAATCAACATGGAGGAGAAGCACTGACTAAAGAGCAGTTTCTTTTGGCTGACCTCTGGAGGACTTTTGGAACACAATGGAACACATTTTGCACATTCAGAAATTCTTGTTTATGTGGATTGTCTACGCTTTAATGGCATCTGGGCTGAAACTGGAGCCCTTCAGTGCCAGAGAGAGTGCCAACAATCTTACCTGTGTGCTTCCTCTTCACACAAAATTCATCACTAAAAGGCATTCTCTCTGTCAAGGTTGAATTTGGCAGATATGTCTAAAAGCTATTAGGAGGAGCAGCTGCACCACCACTGGTTAATATTTTGTAAGGTAAATTTTAAGCCAGTTTATACTAAGTTCTTTCTCCACATGCCATAAGAGGGATGTAAGGATTAGATTTCTCACCTTGGTTATCTATTTTCCTCTTAGGATGCTGTGGAGCTGCAGACTCATTCTTTGCTAAAATTTCTCCTGGTGCCAGGGGAATTCTGTTTGCTAAGAAAATGCTGAATATGCAGTGCTCACAGGTTTGATAGGGGACTTAGTTAAAGACATCTACGTCTTTATTAAGCCAAGGCTGGTCAGGGAGGTGTGGGAAACAGAATTTGCAATACATTGCCTGGCTTGTTGTATTTTACCTGAGGATGGCTTCTCCTTGCCGCAGTTGTTGCATCAGAGAAAGATGTGTTTTCAGCTGTGGGCATTCTTCTGCAGGTAAAGACAAAAATGTAGTAGTTGAAATGCCATTTCAAACATGAGGTTTTTTTGGTTTGGGCTTTTTTTCGTCTTGTTGGGGTTTTGTTTTAAAGCAGATGCAGGGAGATGTAAGGATGAGGTACAAAGCTAGTTAGATGCAGCACATTGCAGATGGTAACTGGTGTCTTCACAGGTAGTTCTGCTCTGTGGACCTGAGACTGTGCTGCTTAGCAGAGCAGGCACTACATCCAGGAGAGCAGAGGTGCTCTGGGAGGTGCTCTGTGATGTGTTCTCAGATCACACAGGCTCCCTTCAAAGCAATCCAGTGTAAGCTCTAATGCTTTGCTGCTCCAAGGGAGTGTAGTTTGTTAGGATTGGACTTAGCCTGCATAGTTGTAAAAGCAGGCTGTCATAGGCAAAACACTGGCTTAGCCCAGTCCTTCTGGAAGTCAGCCCCGAGACACCTGCTTTGCAGTGCAGTACAGGGAGCTGATGGAGCTCTAACACAGCTGCTTGGGGGAGTGCAGCCCCACAAGTCCTTGGCAAGCAAATAGCACCCACTCTGAAGAGCCAGTACAGAGGCAGGGTAAGAAAATCATAATGCTTCTGGCTTCTAGGCAGGCAGCAGCTCTGCCCTCCTTTTGGTGAGATATTACTAGGTGATTGTTTGAAGAGAAAACACTGGGAACAAGAAAAAAAATGCAAAACTCTTCTAACCCAAGATACCTGGAAAGAGATTCTCCATTCATGGAGACCATCCAGCACTATAGGGAGGCCAGTCTTCAGAGCCTTCATAATGGAATATGCCCCATATCCCACATGCTTCTTAACACTAGGACCTGAAAAAAATTCGTTTCTAGAGGCCTGACTTCTTTGTCCTTAGCCCATTCTTTGAGCATGCATCTTTACTGTGAAACATTACCTTGTTACTGTAAGATTCCAGTCTGAAAGGACTCAAGTCTTTCTCTGGTAACTTTGCACTCATCTCCTGCATCCCTGCCATTCAGAAATCCTCTGCATTGCAAAACCACTCTGGCAGTAAGAATCATCCTGTATTACAAAACCAAACTGCCAGTGCTGTTTTGTTCTTATGTGCTTTACACAGCTCCCTGCATCTAATCTCAGGACCTGGCTGTGAGGTAAACCAGTTATCGCCCCCAGCCTAAGTACAAGCAAACTGAAGCAGAAAGAGCTGATGTGATTTGCCCTGGGCCATGTTGGCCTCCCTGATCCAGCTGGAGCTCTCACTCACGTCCTCCCTAATCCCTGTGCAGTCCTCTAATTGACCTCATCTGGTTGCAGTGGAGGGAAATCCCTGTGCCCCTGCTGTGGCAGCTCCCCTGACTCCTGATCTGCAGCTGGTGCTTCTTGGAGGACAAAGGTTTTAGACCACCAGCCACCACTTCTGGGCATTGTCTCCAAACTCTGAAACACTTTTAAATAGGGGGTGGAGGAAGAGGGTCTGAAGGTTATATAAGGCTGCACTGGGAGCCCAGGACAGGAGCAGGGTGAGAGGAAGGTGCATTAGCAGAAATGGGCAGGAGCTACAGATGGAAATGTTAAATGAATGAGTAAACATGGACTGAGTATCCTTATAGCATCCTGGCTAGCTAGAATCACTTAGATCTCTATGTGACAGCATACAATAACACTTTATTTCAGCACATTAAACTTACAGGACCCAGTTCATCCAATTAGATACCTCTCTAGGGCCAGCAGAGTTATTCCAGGAGTGAATACAGTCTAGATATATTAAACTTTTCATTATTTATGTAAATCACAGTGGCTTGGCAGAGCTTATGCTTTCAAGAGCTTGGTGGAAATTTCCTCCTGCCTGAGCAGTACCCAATGCAATGGGATGGGAGGGTCACATATCAGCTGATATTTTTAGACTGGGTGACAAATTTGTCAATACCCTGGTACTGGACACTGTGTTCCTGGGTGTTTACAAAGCAGTGTCTGCTTAAGCAGCTCAGTGCAGCTGAGGGGAAGAGCAGCTGGCACAGAAGTACTTTGTCAGATAGTAAGTTAAACAGTTGGGAGTAAGAGATTTGGCTCTTTGTCTGTTGGACACTACTGGGAATGTTTTGGTTTGTAGGAGGGTGATGTGATAATTTCATCTCTTTTTTAATCACCTCCAAAGTAAGCCGTGCTATTTTTGACAATTATTTAATGATTTATAAGAGGTAGGAAAATAAACGAGGAAGGGAGCACAAAACACAGATGTGTAGGCAAAGCTGAAAGCCATTTTTCTTTCCCTCCTGAAAAAAAAATATTACCCCAGCAGGTGAAGGTTTTGTTAAGTGCCGGGTTGCATGCAATTTCTTAGACCCTAGGAGGGGACCACTCTGTTCACGAGCTTGCTACTTAAACACCTGTCTCCTGTACATGCTGACAAGACAGGCTTCATGCTTACCTCCCAGCAACAGCTATTTCTTCAGATTTCAAGGAAAATGTGAGATCCACGAACAGGCACCATTTTCACTATAGAGGGACCACTGCACAGCTGTCCTGGATGGACTTGGTCCACATCTGACATGAACCCTGATGGAAGAGTGGTACTTTGTTCTCACCAGGGAATTTCAGCAGCCCTCGTCCACACAGTCTAGGAGCCTCTGCACCATTTTCAGCTTCCACCTGAAGTTGTCAAAATGTCCTTGTGTCCTAATTTGATCCCGAGGCTCCTGCTCCCATTGCCTGCAGCTGGGTAGCTGGGGGGCTGACCATAGGGTGCAGCCAAGTCTCTACATGTCTGCAGAGGCTTCAAGAAAACTAAATTGCCCTGTTCTTTCTTAAACTGGGGCATGTCTGTGCACAAGCAACTACAAGAGCAATCTGAGTCTGGGCTTTGGGTGCAGTAGATTGAAAACCTACAGAAGAACTGGGGTGTTGTGGCACAGCAAAGGGACGCTACTGTTTTATTTTTAATTATCAAACACTGCTGCTAATTTACTTTCCCTGCATTGCTTTCCCAGACAGTACCATGGATGGGGCAAGCATTAACAGCCCCAGTGGAAGTGCTTAGCTGTTGCCCTCCCCACTTAGACCAATGCTTGGCATGGGAAGCAGTGTCCCTTCTTGCCTGAGAGGGAAGCTTTCCTTTCTGCAGTCAGCATCACGTCATGCACAGGTGCTCTGGGGCAGGCTGGCATCTAAGATACATCCATCCTATCACCAGCTTCTCCTTCTGACCTGGACTCTACCAGTAAACTCATACCTAGCTCATAAAGGTCTGCATGACCTGTCATGACAGGGATTCTAGGTATGTTGTAACAGGTATGCGTCATGATGTTGATTTTTCTGTTATCAGTTTCACCTGCTGCTGCTCAGGAGGAAGTAAAGCCAGGGAGGATTGTTTCAGTAAACGAGAGCTGACCTGCCTGCTCTCAGAAAACGGTAGGCAGGTAGGCAAGCTGAGAGCTTCAGGGCTTTATGCAACACCAGAACACCTGACATCTTAGGTTAGCTTTAGATATACTCCATATCCCTTTTCATGGTAGCTATCACTCCAATTTACATCACTTGGATGCTGTGAGTCCTAATATTTTCCAGGCAGAAGGTACTCTGTCTTGTAACAGAAGTTTTCTGTGATTCCTACAATTTTTTTAAAAACCTGCACAATCTGTTTGCAGAATCAAGTATTTCAATGCATTTTACTTAGGGTTCCATCAAAAAAAAATTGTAGAAGTAGAGATTCCTGAAGGCAATGATGTTCACACCCAGACCTACTGTCCTCTCTGAGTTTCTCTGATCAGACTGCACTGTGCTGCTCCAGAGATTTCTTGCAGCTCCTGCTGTCTCTGGGAAGCTGCAGGTCCTTCCCTGGCCAGGGAACCGATGCATCAGATGGATGGAGAATAATTTTAGCATAAGTTTTTCCATGGGGAAAGTGGAGGCACAAAGCTACTCCCCAGAGGAAGTAAAAGAATGTCTGAAGAAGAAAGAAATAACAAAATGAGTTATTTAAATATCCCTAAAATCATAGGAGACATGGTTTATATGTCTAATGCAACAGATGTACGTGGCCAAGCAGCTTCACACATTTTAGGTACCCTCAGGGATGAAGAATGGTAGAAAGTACTTAGGACCTCAGGTGAGAAAGGAATGATGTTTCCCAACAAGTGTTAGGGCTGGTCAGAGTGGAAAATTGTAGGGAAACTGTTCTAGACATTCCCAACTATGATGGCTTTCATACCACTACAGCAAAGAAGCAAATCCTGAATGAATGGGAGTAAGGATGGAAAAGAGAAGCCTGGGATGAACACATACAGGACTTAAACAAATGTATAAAATAATGGAAATACGACTGGGGCCCTACATGAAAGTCAGGATGAATTGTGAATTTTTGAGGTCTCCTTCCTGGTGAAGGCATTACAGCAGCAGAGAAATGCCTTCTGGAGCACCCCAGCCCAGTGGCTTCCTCTACCCCAGGCCTGCATGGGTGCTGCTCCAGGCATCTGTCAGGCAGCACCCCACAATGTTAGGAAGGAGCCTGAGCTAAACCACCTCCCTCTGGGCTCTAGGGCAGCAGCCAAGAGTGCCCAGGTTTCTCCTGTGAAGCAGAAGGTGATGAGGAGCACCTCTTTTAGTATTTGAATCTGGGCTGTCAGAAAAAAGATTTTACTGTGTGTCAGTGCTAGGATCAGGAGGATGAGCTAAGAACAGGTATGTATCTCAAGACCACAGGACAGAAAAACAACTTTCTACTAAAGACTTTTAATTCTGCTCTTTTTTTTTTTTTTTTTTTTTTTTTTTTTTTTTTTTTTTTTTTTGGTGGGGGTGAGGTGGAGGGAAGGTGTGGGGGTTTTTTTTGTTGGGTTTGTTTTTTTTTTTTTTTAATTTTTGGATTTGGGGGGGGGTTGTTGTTGTTTTGGGGGGGTTGTTTGGTTTTGGGGTTTTTGTTTAATTTTTTTTTATTTTTCTTTTTAAGTTGTTTGGTTTTTTTCTTCCTCAAAGACCAAATTTAATATCAAACTGCCAGGGTTTGGTAGAGCATGGCCATAGTCCTGTTCTCATTAGGGAGCTGAATTGCTGGCTGCCAGTGTTCTGCAGAGACCAATCCATACCCGCCTTTATTTGTAATCAGCCATTTGGATTCGCCAGACCCGGGATTGGCTCCTGCCTGCTGAGGTCAATTGCCCAAGGGCAGGCACATGGTGACAGCTAGCACATTCCCGGGCCTGACAGAGGAGACACCAGAGCCAGAGGTAATCTGAGGCTGGGGCTGTTTCCAAAGAGAGCAGGGACCTTGTGAAAGGGAAAAGCCAGATTAAAGGGGAATCATAATCCTTAACTATGCAGTGACAGCCCGGGAAGAGAGGTTTGCTGAAAAAGGCCAAGGGTCTTCCCTCAAGAATGATAGTGCCTCACTGTTGGCAAGGTGGATATGGGCTTGTGTCTCCATCTTCTCCTTCTCTGGCAGGGGTAAGAAACAGAATTACAGCAAAAAGCAGGGGACAGAAGTCTGGCTGTGGGGATGAAACCTCCTAGGTGAGACCCTATCAGTCAGAGCTCTCCCTGATTTCACTTGCAGACAGAACCCTAAATACCACTGGAAGAGTGGGCTCCAACCCTCAGTTTGTACAGCCTGAAACCTGGTCATGCACCCATGCTCCGATGCATTTGCTGCACTTGCTTGGAATAAGGCAGGCATGCCCGCTGCATGCTTCACAGCCATATCCCAGCCACTGCTTTGAAGCAGCAGGAAAGGTTTTATCTCATTCTTTCCCAGTTCAAATCAGCAGGATTAGCTGTTTATTCAGGAGTCCCTTCCCCCATCAGCAGGGGAAAATAATTATAAACCTTCTTTTTATATGTGCCAGCTAGCAGACAGGATCAGTACGCAGAGGGACTCCCTGATTTCTGACATGCCTAAGCCCTCAGACGACTGTGGGCTTTTTGCACCATATGGCTCTATCACTGGACAAAATAGTGCCCTAGATAGGCTGGTTGTTTTCCAGCCTGCCACCAAATTAACTTAGGAGGATGGGCACATACAGCCACAGTTTCTGCATTGTTGCCACCGTTTCTGAAGTCTCCAGACCTATTGCAAGCCACTGTATTTTTGCAGCCCCTCCTGCCCCCCTCCAGGACCAGCTACCAAAGGGATTAAACACAGCATGTTATCTACTGCAGTGGCTTAATCACTAAGCAAAGCACTCATCCCCTGACCACAAGGTCAAGGAATTATCTTCCTGACAGATAACGCAGCCAGGGCTTGGAACAAAATGAGGAGCTGAACTGTCATTGCCAGCCCACAGGCCACAGTTTTATTGCTGTTTCTGGGGAATAGTGCTGCTAAGATGCTGTGGAAGTGCAGCATGACTCTTCTCACCTGCCCCAAAATGTCTTCTGGTGTCAGGGGAAGATAAACACAGCAAAAATGGTATTCATTTTTGGGTACATACATCCCCCCTCTCTCAAACACCTCTTATTCCAAACCTGTCCCTCTGAGAGCAAGAGGTTTTGATGGCTAGATATTTTTGGCACTGTGTACTAAAGAGACTGAATAACTAACTGAGCACTAAGGCTGGGCCAAAAGGGAAGTGACCTTGGGGGAAACATACATATCTAGAAATACAGTTTCAGAGGACAGAGATTCTACACATCAGTTTCAGCAGAAGGTGGGAAGTCCTTTTCCCATGTAAGCTGGTCTGTTAGGGCAGAGCTGCAGGGCCTGCCAGCTGTGGGCTGTGAGAGGGCAACTCACACCTATGGGGGGGAAAGTTCTTCATTGGACACTTAAATATAGAGAGCCCAGGTCTGCTGCCACCGTAAGAGTGAGGAAAACACAGAAAGCTACAAAGTGAGGTTCTTAGTAGGCACTAGCAGAGGGCACCAGCTCCCACAGCATTGCTGTGAGTGCCTCAGGACCCTCTGCACACAGCCAGGCAGGATAAGCCATGGTCTTCTGCCCTGGTCGCTGCCAAGAGTGGTGTCTTTTCACAGAAGGGAAAGCTGTAAACTGAGATTACAGAAACAGGCTGGGAGGATGAGGCTCTCTACCCAAAGCTGGGTAAAACAAAGAGCTTGCAGCTCTCCAGGTGACTTCCTCCTGGTCACATACATGAGTCACATACTACTCCAGAGGAGGAATCCTCATCTCTACAAGAGTCTAGGTCCTGAAGACTCTGGTTGAAATTACACGTGTGCTAAATCTTCCTTGTTGTGCCTTTCAAAAACAGCTAAGCAGTCAAATGACATTTTCTCACCTCCCTCAGTACATCTTGCCTTTTGCAGTCCAGCTGCTCCCTGAAGGCCCTGGTTGTTACCATTTGTCTGTGAAACATTCACACCCTGCCAAGTCTGTGTGCCTTACCTGTGAACAGCAAGGGCCACGCTGCAGCCAGGGGCACTGCTCTTCTCCATCTTCCCACCAGGAGATGCTTCCTGCAGCACTGGTGTGGAATGTGAGAGAAGCAGTTCCCACTTTAAAGCACAAGGTTAACACATCTCAGCAAATTTCACTGTTCTTCAGCTATAAATCAAAAATAAAACTGGTTTTTGTTATTTTAGCTCAGAACATGAAAGGCCTGGTTGTCTCTGAGATGTCTGTCTCTGTTAAGCTTGGTGGATCCTCCAAAGAGCTCACTGAGGTTATGTGCATGCTGTTCATCCTCCTGGGACAGGGCACAGATATCAGAGCCCTTCCCACACACCCACATCCACCCTAACAGCTGAGGCACAGCAGAGACACAGGCAGAGTAAATCACCTGCTGCTGTGCAAGGGAACTGCATGAGCTAGCTGCAAATAAAAGTCCCTTTTCTCCATCTCTTATCTCAGGCAAAGGAGAGAGCATCCCACAGCGCTCTGTGGAAAACAGACCACCAATAAAGCTTTAGATTTTCCACTCAACTGCTGCTCCTTGGCTCCCCTCACTTTCCCACCTGCATTTCTCTGTGCCTTTGGGGAAATCGACATCATGTGTCTTCTATATTGTTCTTAATTAGGAAAACAAAAAATCTCCTTCCATTAAGTGACTCTCAAGAGCAGAGACAGGGGCACATGCACCGAGAGCCATCTACCTTACAGTCTGCCAGGGGCCCTCTCAGTGTCTCTCCCATGGCCACTGTCCCTGCAGCCCCAGGATCTGCAGAAAGCACAATCCAAGCCTCAATATCTCTTTGTCCATAGCAGAAAGCTGCACAACCCCTTCAGAAAAAACACATCTCTCTTCTAAAACATGTGAGAGAAAGGGAAACCACCTGGAAATCAAGCACTGCTCTGGCTGTCCTGTGTGTGCTTCTCTCCACAGGGATGTGGCTGTGAAATGCAGCTGGGTATGCAACCCAGAGCTTGTTCTGACCAAGCTACAAGGTGCTCCCCAGAAAGGGAAATGGCTGCAGAGGTTCACCAGGCCAGCTGGGGAATGGCATGAGCTGCTTTCTCCTCCCATGGAGCTCCAGCCTGGCACCTCTACTTACCAGTTTCTCCATTTCATTAAGTTTTACCTCCTCCCTACCAGCAGACTTTAATCATGACTTCTCTACCTTTCTACCGTGCTCCAGGTGATAGCATGGCCACCAAAAACAGGACCATCTCTTCCAGAGGATTCACCAACCTTCAGCCTCCAAAGGTTACAGCACCTAGCCTGGATAACAATTCATCTTCCCCCAAAAATGGTCCATATATGTTTAGATACAAATAATACTTGGAAAATGTATGTAATTAAATTTAGCCTTTCCTGCTCAGGCACTGCCAGCTGGGTTTGCCAGGTTTCCCCTGGGAGCTCCTCTGCCTCTGGCTCTCAGTGCACAGCCAGGCCTGCCAGCCCCTGTGCTCCCCAGCTGCTCCTCAATGCCTCCTTCCTGCAGGGTCTGTGCTGGCTGTGTGCAGGAATGTGCTGCTCCAGGCAGCAGTAAATGCAGCTGGAGAAATCCCCAGTGGATGCCAGAGATGACATGCCACACATCCTGCTTCCAAGCCTTTTTTGCCATAGATTAAGAAAGGCACTAAATTTACCCCATGGTAAGTAGGCAAAACATACTTGTCTGTGGCAAACAGAAGAGATTAGAGGCTGTTTTCAATAAATCTCTGAAGATTAAGGAGAAAGGAGATTCCATAAAGTAAAATCTGATTTGTCCTTGGCACAGCTGTCTATCTAAAGATAAGTACCCACATCCCACTTCTGTACAATTCACATTTCTCCACACACTGCCTCCAGAACATGAGCTGAAGTCATGGCTTTACTACTGTAACTAGCATTCATAACATGGCAGGCTGTGCTATCAGGGCTGTGGGGGTGGCAAATATTCACCCATTTCTCCTTAGAAAGGAGACAGGATTCATTTCATGCTACC
This sequence comes from Melospiza melodia melodia, assembly GCF_035770615.1. NCBI lineage: Eukaryota > Metazoa > Chordata > Aves > Passeriformes > Passerellidae > Melospiza > Melospiza melodia. The sequence continues at coordinate 75,117,226 of NC_086199.1, forward strand.
TTGGGAACTCACACCCTGCCATGGCAAACATCACACAGACAGGTAGAGAAAGAGCTGAATATAGTCCTGTCTGTCCTACTGTCTTCTGACCTTATACAGCACAGCCTCCTTCTTCCATAATTGATGTCTCCTGCTGCAGAGGCAGCCACAGCTGCTGATTCTCTGGCTATCCCATTACAGCAGTAGTGAGTGCAAGCCCATTATTCTGCAAAGCAATTCAAATTAATTCAGAGCCTTAAACCAGAAAGTCTTTCCTTATAACACCACCTCTCCCTTACTGCACTGCAGCTACAAGAAGTCAGCAGCTCCATCCCTCCATTTTCTCCTTAAGCCCATTGTCTGGGACACACATGCCATCTCTTCCAAGGAAATGATTTCAGTGACATTCAGAGACACTTAAAAAATCCCTGGTGAATGTAAGAGGGATGTCTTTCCATGGCTCATAGGATATAGCTGCAGTCTGTTAAATCATGCAGATAGGAAAATGTTGAGGAAATTTCTGGCACACCAGCTGTCTGACCTGACTTATTTACACGATGCTAGAGCTAGAAAATGCACTAGTTTTATAGCCCTTGTGATTTGAGACTGCTCTTCCAGGGAAAAGCAGCAGCAAGGAAAAGGGCACATCAGGCTTTCTACGTGCTTACTTCAGAAACCACGTTATCCCCGAGCCTCATGCCCAGCCCCTGCCAGGGACAGGCTGCCTGCCCAGCCCTGACCACAGGGACCTGCCCCCACTGACCCTCACCCAGGGCACCTGGGAAGGTGCTCACCTGCCTGTCTTTAGCAGGCTGCTGAAAGACTCGGAAAAGCTGAAGGCACAGCTGACCTGGCAGCTGCAGAGTGGAGGCACAGACGTGTCTCTAACGCAGGATTAACAGGCTGCTGTCCTTGCCAGGGCTGCTTGCCCACACACAGCCTTCTCTGTGGGTCTGGCAGCGCAGCTACAGCAGAGACACAGCCACCTTCAGGTGCAAAGCACACCAGGCTTCATCTGAAGGTAAAACGTTCTGGTCTGCTCTCTGCCTCTGAGGAAAAAACAGAAATTACTTTTGAATAAATTATTTTCAGGGAAAATAATAAAAAAATTAAAAAAAAAACTGATTATGAAATATTTCTTTGAATAGATGACAAACTCCTCTGAGTGAAAGTCCAGTGGAGGGGACTGGTTCCTCTGCCTGCCCCTCGCCCCTGTGAAACACACTGGGACAGGACCTGGCACAAGGACTCCAAAATGGCTCACTCTGCATGTCCCAGGTGAGGGGACACCCAGCACCACCCTGCCCAGCTCTGTGCCCGCATGTGGCCCGTGAAGCAGGGAGGGAAGGTGCCTGGTTAAGAGCCCGGGGTGTTCACTGCCCATCGCTGTGCATTTTCTACATGAAATGCTCAAGTCGGAAGGACTTTGGATCAGGATGAATAATATTTCTAGACAGGAAGCCAGTGTTATGAAAAAAGCATGAGCAGCTATGAGGGCGTGTCTCACCTCCTTTGCACTCCAAAGAGAGCAGCCCCCCCATCCCCACCATGGCAGAACTGTCCTCCCACTGTTCCTGGGTGCTGCAAACCCCACCAGGGTGAGGCTAATCTCCACCTTGGGGAGATGGCTCCAGTTAAGCAAAGAAGAGTAAACGGAAAGCTGAGGGAGCAGCCTGGAGGGGAAGGTGAGGATCAGCCAGCTTGCAATCCTGTTCAAAGCTAGGGAGAGCTGGATGCACAGGGCAGGGTGTATACTCACTGTGTAAAGCAGTATCTGTTTGCTACATCTGTGATCCTCTTCAAGCACAGACAGGATGGAAACTCCAGCTATGGGCAGTGCACCAGAACCAAGGCCCAGAAGTGTATTTCAGGTCTGCTTCCTCCTGTCTTCAGAACACTTCACTCCTTTGCAGAGTTCTACCCACAACAGCCATTCTTTGCTTCCCTGGTAAGACAGATCTTTCTTTCCCATTCACACGGAAAGCAACAGTTCTTTCTTGCCCTTCTCTGGTTCCCTGGTCCGGGAATGAGGCAGAGCCCACACACATCTTCCCTGACAGCCAGGCTGCACTTAGGAGCTGAACCAGGAGCTCCCAGCAGAGCACTATGGGGGCCAGGATCAGGAGATGCTCTTCTCCCTTCCAGAAGGGAATAGCATAGCTCCCACCCCTGCTCCCAGTGGCCTCTCCTAAGGCTGGCTCACTAAACTGCTTCCTTCCACTGTGCTGCTGAAATCTTGGTGCAAGGTGCGCCTCGGTGTGCCGGGATCCAGCAGGCAGGAGCAGCTCAAGCTGTGGGCATGGGGCTCTCTGCTCCTGGGGGGCAGCAGAGCTGCACGCTGAGCTCATGCCCACTTGCAAGGGGAAGCCAAAGGCTCCCATGACATGGAGGAGCTGTGAGTGTGTCAGGAGAGGTATCATGAACACCCTTTGGGGCATCCAGGTCTGAGGGTGCTCCCTGGATCCACAACCACCACCACTGTTTCTGAGCGAGGCTACAACTCAGCAGCAGCTGGTCACAGCTGGAGGGATTTTCTGTGCAGCTAGCAGCCATCAAAACTAATTCCATGCCAGCACCAGGAGCCAGCCACATGCTCAAGTGGACTAAGTGTGCATGTTCTCTTCTAGCTCCTTCAGTATCAGCCAGGGCAAGGGACTAAAACATTTCCTTCACCAAACAAATTCATTCTCCCTTACTGCAAGACTTCAAGCTTCAAATACAGTGTATCCCACCACTCTCCCTTATCCAAGCTTGATATATGTGATAAGCACAATTATTTTACCCATCTGTGATACCTTTGAATGGCTGAGAATTTTCTGTCCTCATTTTGGAGCCCACGTTCCCCCTACACAGGCAGGAAATATAGTTCAGCCTGCACATTTCTTCTCTTAATCTAAAATAAGTTCCACGTTAAACCACACTTGATCTGTATTTGTGTGAGGGAGAAAACCACTGCAAGAGAAATTTAGGAGAAGAAGGAAAAGCAGCCTTCACTGCCATTCCCCACATCCCTTTGTGGGTTGCAGCATCTCTCTGAAGTACCACACACTTGATCAGAGAGGAATCTAGAGGGCTGCTGCTCCAGGCCTGAGGAGTTTCTGAACATCCAAATCCCTCGAGAGTTACGGGAATTTCCAATATCTTCCAGTACATGTTTAGATATCCAAAAGCTTTCCAGCACCTTTTCAGCTGCCCTGAGCAGCCTCTGTGTAAACACAGCTACCCACAAAGCATAACCCTAAGCGTGTCCCTGAATCACAGGGATCATATTCCTGCATCGCAGGGCATGCCTCATGTAAACTGGGGAGAGGGGACAAGGGCCTGAGCTGCAGACTCCTTTTCTCTGAGCACCTGGGGCTGGACTCCTTGGTTGGATTCAGTAAGCTTTTTGCTTGCTGGGAAATTGAACAGCCGTCTTCAGGTTATTGAAATGTGTTTGCCAAAGCACACGGTTTGTTTTTGAAGCACAGCAACTGTCAACTGTCAGCAGTGCTCCAGCTTTTAGTCACACCTCCTGCACTCCTACCTCTCAATCTCCTTCCTCTTGGAGCCTCCAACGAGCTCCCGTTGCCTGCGATAAGCATGTGGTATGCCTTTGGCACAATCAGGAAAGGAAAGGAGAAATTAAAACAGTGCCTACTCCCAAGCAAGTTACAATCCAATCAATCTCTGGCAATCTTTGCATTAAAAGCCTGCTCCTCTGCTACAAAAGCCACAGCATTCTCATCTTCTTGCTATGTAATTTTTATTGCTGGTAGCACCTAAAAGCAGAGCCCATCTCTGCCACCCAGGGACCTCGAATGCCCTGTGAGCTGTCCCAAAGACAGAGTTCTGCCAAACATGCTATCACCCTGGTCATGGCTGTGCTTTCAGCAGTGACTGGCACAAGCCTCCAGCCTTATTCCATCAAGGCTGAGAGTCAGAACCTCTTTTGAACAGGGCCTAATTCCATTGCAGGGAGTCAGTTTGCTCACACCCACCACAAAGAGCTTGTTTCCAAACCCCCTTATTAACATGGTGATGTCAAAAATATTAATTCCTATTTGCAGAACTTGGATATAAAACCTCACAACAAAAAACAGAACCTGTTTTCCTCATGTTGGAGAGGCAGGGGCTGTACCTTCTGTGGGCAGCCACTGATGTGTGGAGGAACAGGGAGCTCTCTCCCACCCCAGAATTAATGATGAAAAAACCAACGAGAAGAGCAGCTCTAGAAGAGTATATATCCTGCCACTCTTGGGTGGTTTCCACAGAGAGGTCTGAGGCAGGGGGGCAGTCAAGAAGAACTCAAGGGTAAGCAGAGTTCACTTAGTAATTTAAGCAATGCAAGGTTTGCACTTTTCAGGATACAGTAAAAGAAGAGCACATGACCCTGCTGAGTTATTTATTGCAATAGCTCTGAGTTAGCAAAGGTGCCTTTGTTACCCCCACAAAATGCCCTTTATAATTTTTCTTCCTTTGAAGTGCCATATCTGCCAATACTGAAAAAAATCCAAAATCTGAATGTTGGTTCAGGCACTACACTGTATCCTTCAAAGAGCAGGAAGGACTCACAGACCTGAGTACTCAGTTGGATCTTTCTGCATTCTGGCTGGGGAGATAAGCCTGCAGTAAGAAGTAAGTGTTACTTAATACAGAAAAGGGGATGTTATCTCAGTACACAGAAACACACTGCACTGGTTTGTTCAACAAGCCACACATAGTGGCTGAACTCGTGGTGACTGTCACCCCAACAGGTCACCTCAGACCCAGCTCTCAGGTGGCTCATTACAGCAATTCCTCTTGCTTGGTCATTTCACCCATTCAAATCCATGCTTAGACTAGGTAGGTAAAAAATCATACACAGACTGGGCAAAAAACTGCAGAGTTGTCCTTGTGCACAAGGAAGAAGATGCCAGAATTAACGCATCCTTCACAGGCACACCAGCACCAAGAAGCACTGGGAGTCCAGGCAAGCCCCTGCCTTGGGCAAGACTTTCAGAACATGGGCCACTTTCCTGGGAGCAAACCTCTCCTCACTGGGTACAACATGAGCCAGCTTCTGTCCCTCTAACAACCACAAAAAGTGACAACATTGAAAACGTTCAAAACAGACTATTCCTATGGAAATCTATCATCTTATTTCCATAGAGATACACTAATATTACACTAAGTCCTAAGTAGAAAGCCTGCCTACTATCTGGAGCTAAAAAAAAGCCATGTTTTGTCACTAAAAATTGCTACCAGCTTATGTCACTTGTGTGCCACGCACAGCAATGCGTAACATGCACCAGCAACCATTTATCCTTCATTATCCACTTCTGACCCCAAGGGCAATTTCCATTTCTTATCCACTTTCTCTGCTTTAGAAGAAGCACAGACTGGGGGCAACAGGGCTAGGGCTGCCTTTCTTTCTCTGACATTAACTTCTGTGCAAGAGCAAAGCCTTGGGGCGGTGGGCACTCCAGCAGGAACCACTCTTCTTCACTAGGGACTGAAACACCTTACAAGGAGGATGAAGTTAACTCTTAAATCAGTTAATTGAACTTTTAACAGGATCCATCCTTCACACTGTGAAAAGTAGCCAGGAAAATGCAGAGGAAATCAGCAGGCTTCACACTTGGCAGTGTTTCTGACAGGAACAACAGGGAGCATCTTCAGAGAGAAAAGTTCCCAGGTGTTGCACAGAAGGTGGAGGTGGTGAAGAATGGCCACAGGCTTTTCAGAGCCAGTGTAGGTGTTCTGCAACTCCTGAAGTGAAATCTTAAAGGTGCAAACCATCCTGTATTTTCTTCTATCCTCAGACACAAGAGAACAAGTTAGAGAACTCTTCTCATTGGAGGAAGTCATTACCCCCTTCCCAGTTTTCCCAGCAGAAGAAAGCAGCCTAGGATTACTGGTGGAGGTCGTTTGAACAGAGGGGAGCTTCCTAAGCCATCTTCCTGTTACTGCATTGTGTTAAAAATACACAGAGAACATTGGAATCAGTAATTTCTGTGTCCTTTGAAAGGAGACAGTCACTTAATTTAGATGCTGTGGTGCACAGAGGCAGCTCCGTGCTGGCTCTGCCAGGGAGATTACAGGGGAGTAGATTCCTGTGCAGCAGGGAATGACTGATGGAAAGCACCTCCTCACAGGTGGCTCAGGGCACATCTTGCTGGTTACATACAGAGCTGTTCACTGACTTCAGGTAAGCAAGTGGGAGCTTTCTACTTCAGATATGATACAGTCTGCTTTAACTTTATACATAATTTAAAAGGGGGTAGCAAGGGTGAAAGATTTTTACATACGGCCAATCCTTCTGAGAGGTGATGTTAAGCACGTAACACAGCAACCCAGTGAAGCAGAGGAACTGCACTGGCAGTAAATGAGAGTGTCACAATGATTTGTTTGAACTCCTGCAGAGACAATTTAACATCATTTTGGCGACAGTGTATCAAGAACACACAGGAATTCATTCTAGTGTCAGCATAACTTTTATTTACTTATTGCTGTCAATATGCACAGTAAAGGAAGACCTGATGTGACTACCTCCTGCATACAATACTTCTGAAGAATCAGAGATTGTGGCTTTGATGGTAATAGAATAAAAATACTGTATTCACAGGCCACAGGGTGATTTTTCTACCTGCCTGAATTACAGATGCATTCCCTAGCTATCCTTTATTCTGTTCCTTCCAGCATCACCTAATATAGACCTTGTAACTGGAAAATAGCTAGAGATTATCTGGGAGCAGCATCAAGGAAAAAAAAAATATTTCTGTATTGCTTCTTTATCACAGCCCTTCAGCCTTGTAGGAGCAAGAATTCATTTGTGGCTTTCTAGCATATAAACACAAGTAGATAAAGCACAGAAGGATCAGGTACGCTAAGGAAGGATGGAAACAATCTTCTCCTACCGTATCACCTATTATCACAAAAACATCCTCCTTCAGAGCTGGACCTTCTGATTGGATGAAACCTCCCAATGCCTGGCAGAAGGATACTAGTCAGTAACTGACTGAAATGGGAAGTACAGGCTGTGTTTTCAAAGCTTTTCCTCTGGTCACACTAGAGTGATTCCATCCAGGAGCATCACATTGTCACAGGATGTTCCTCTACCCAGCTTTAACCACTCTCCTCTGGCTGGTAAGCCAAGGCTTGCTTCCCAGCCTCATCCTTGACTTCTCCCTAGGAACAACACTAAATTGGTAGGGAATTATGTAAGTGGCCAGAAGCCAAAGGCTATAAGTGGACACTGTCACAGTCTGGATGGGACAGTAGCAAGCAACCACCTGTGTGTCACTGGACATACATAATACCCAGGGGTCCTGATGCCAGGAAAGGTACAGTAAATCTGTACTTTATCACCCCCTAACCCCTAACTGTACTTCTGCTGCTTACTTTATTCAGCTTTGTATCGTCTATTTCTTAATTTCCCAATTAATAGGCAGGAGAAAACAGGGTGTCCCTCTGAGCATGCTTATCCTGTGGTCTGTAAGCACCAGGCAGTGCTGCTTCTACAGCATGGGTAATTATTAGCCAACTGCTTGCTTAAAATACGTGGGGGAGGCTGCAAGGGGTTCCACAACAAAGTGACTCCTCTCCTGGACTCCTCTTCCACAGCCCTTGCAGCTTGCCTGAAGTGGCAGTGGGTTTTGTTGCTGGACAGTCTTCACCCTCCTGCCCTCCAACTCACCTCACAGAGGTGTTGAGGAAGCCGTCAAAACTGAGTCAAAGTCTTCTTCACACTGAGGAATAGACAGCCAAGAGCTAATACATTCCCTAGTTCTGACACAGCTAGATGTCCCAGTGCAAAAAAATGTGCAAAGGTGGCCCTGGAATGTTCTGCCCACCATCAACACAACAGAACCCTCCCTCCAGCTTGCATGGATGCCATTGAGTTACCTATAAGCTCTTCTCTGTACATGATCCTCCTTGGACCCAAATCCACAGCATCCTCCTGTTGTCTTCACCTTGTGTTGTTGCTGTTTGCTTGAAATTATGTAGCATCAAGACAAAAAGTTTGGCCCTGTGTTTGATACTTTTGCCTGTGCTTGGGAGGCTGGGACTGCTGCAGTCTTCAGGACATGTGCCCCACCGAAGTGCTGATTTACTGAGGGTGTGCAGCTCCTAGAGGGGATCAGGCAGAACAGGGTGAGCTGTGCTCAGCTGAGGAGATTATATAGCTGGAACATAGGCTGCTAAAGGTTTCCTCAGAAGCACTTGTGTTTGGCAGACAGACCAGACAGGGAAGGAAAGGAAAGGAAAGGAGAGGCACTTCCTAAGCTATGGTCTCTGGTTCACTTGAACACCGACTGTGGCATCTTGGCCAAACATGGCTGAGCGTAAGCAGCTGAAGCAAACGGGTTTGGAGAGATCAGCAGAGAAGGTCTGCCAGGCTGCAGGGAGCACTCAAACTAAAGCAAAGCCAGTAACTCAAGGGATTCCCTACACACAACTCTCCCCCACCTTGCCCACCAAATGCCACATCTCCCTTCTGAGCCTAGTGCCCAAGGCTGTACTTTTGCAGAGCTGAATGGCAGGTTACTCTCAGAAGCCCCCTCCCAAAAAGAGTCACTTTTTGTCCCCTGAAGCAGAATCCTTTTGTGACCTCATGATTTGATAGATAGTTTTCCTAAAGCGCTGGTCCCGGCTCAGTCTTTTGGCTGCTTCTTTCAGCTCTTCAATATTTTCAGCTTCTGCAGGTGAGAAGATGAAGGACTGTGACTGTTTCACTGAAACAAGAACAGGACAGAAAGGTAAGCACTCTCCACTAGGGACACAAACTGAAGATAAAGCTTCACTAGAGCTCACGAGCCATGTGACCAGCATGACTGAGCCTAACTCAGTCTGTGATTAGGCATTCTGATGAAGTCATATTTAAGTATGTTTTTTTAGGGGCCCAAGACAATCACAGAAGTTTAGCTTTCAACATATATAAAGAAAGGGGCAACAAGTACACAGGCTCAGTGCCTGCTCTCTGGGAAAGGAAGCTCCAAGTAGCACCGTGGCCCCATTCTGCTGCTAAGGAACATAAAATAGAAACAACATTTGCAGGCTTGACTGCTCTGCCAGCCCCCCTGGGCACATATCTGCTCCTGCAGGAGATGACACCCACTGTCATTCCAGGAGGCGCTGGCTCTCCGGCAGCGGAAGCGGCAGCTCTTTATGCGGCGAGTGGCAGCCTTGTGGATGTACACGGAGTTCTTCATGATCACGGGCATCTTGGCCTCCAGCTCAGCATTGCGGATGCACTCCTCAAAGAACTCTGGGAAGAGAACACCACTGTAATGGGGCAGACACCCCAAGCAATGAACCAGTCACAAGGGACTGCACTCATTGATAGGCTGAGCCAGGTAATGATGACCTTCATGAACAACAATCCATAGAGCTCCAGAATATCATCAGGAAGAACATTTGCAAATGTTCATTTTCAGAGTGACAAAACCCTCCAGTTCCTAACAAATGCATACTCAAATTTAGAAAGAACTCCAGTCATCCATTCCACATCAGTAATTCTCACAACTGCTCATGACTCAACTGCCAAAAGCCTTTTATACTGTGATAGAAGTTCTCAACTCTGAAGCCTTGCTCTTTATACTTTCTTTGAAGGACTTCTAAAACCAGTCAGGACTAACTGGAAAAGGAAGGTGTTGGCAAGTGTTGGCAACAGCAGCACGGGCACACATGGTAAGGGATTTCTGAGTAGCATAGCAAATACTAGGGCATAGTTACATATATTATGGGCTCCAAGGAAAGCCCTATGCCCAAACTCTGATGTTATTCTGCCCTGATCTGCCACACAAACTGCTTTTCCTGCCCCATTTCCCCTCTTATGGTCTGAGCAGTGTCTATTCTGCCATTCCAGTCTTGCTGTCCTCCTGCCTGTTGCTGGTCCATTGCTGTTCAAAAGCATCATGTGCCAATGTGCCCCAACTCTTCTATAACGGGCATGCAGAACTGCAGGAACCACTTGGAAGGACTGAGGCAATCTGTGCTGGGACTAACGTTATGGGAAACATTGCTGGTCCCTTGTTTTCTCTAGTGCTCTGCTCATCAGTACACTTTTACTCTTTTGAAAAACACATCTCCCAAAATCTAAGGTTGGAAATATCAGGAGACATTCAGTACCAGTTACTCATGTCTGCCGTGTGAAGCTCCACTTGAATGCTGAGCTCAACACATCCACTTCCGCTCTGTTTTCTTACCATGGCCCTGAGCCAGTGGCATGAAGTTCAGAATCATGACTGTTTTTATCCATTTAGAAATCTTATGTAGAAATTACTGAATAATACTTTTAAAATTTAAATATATATAAATTATAAGTATGTGAATAGATATAAAACTATCTATACATTTATTTTTCCCTGTTTACCTAACAGTGCTCAGAATACCACAGGACTTTTTGACTTTTCTATATTGGTCCAGTACATCCACCCTTCACTGAAATGAAGCCTTAACTGTACACACCTAGCACCTTAATAGACCCTTCTTCCTGCACTATAACTTGCAGGGCATGAAAAACAAGCCAGGTTTGACTCAACTGAAGCTGCTTATGTCAGTTCCTAAGCCTGACTCAAGCCAAATGCCAGGGTAATGCCCCCCAAGAGAGCCCAAAAAGACCCAGCCCAAACAAATCAGAAAAAGGCAAAGAAACAGGGATAACTTGTGAGAAGCATCAGTCTGCACCTGACCCATGATCTGTAGTGCTGAGCTGATGCTGTGATTCAGCTCTGAGTAAAGATCCAAACTTCACCTGCTGGGTCACCCACCAGCACGTTGCTACAGCAACCACAGGCCTCCTTAAACTGGTGCTATTCTTTTAGCCAAGGCTGAGAAATAAAGCCTTGAGGGGAATCAGAGGACTCCTTGTAACTCAGACCTAGTTAGTAGTCAGTTTTTATAGCTCTGCCACAGCTTCCCTGTTTGACGTTTTGGAAAGTCAAGATGATTTGCTCATCTCTAGGTTTGTCTTCCACCCAGCAGAGATGGCTGGAATAATTTAATGCTCCTTTGAGAGGCTGGAATAATTTCAACCTTCTCTGAGGGCAAAACACCAACTACCTGCATAGCACATTATGGCTCCTCAAAAGGGAGATGTGGTGGAGGTACAAGAAGTTGAGAGACCACATTTATCTGCAGCTTTGCTAATTTGGAATCTTCTTTGTGTGCCTGGGAAGATAGGTAGAAATATTTCCTCTAGTGAGTTTTCTCATCAGTAGAGAACATGGATAACTAACTTACTTCTCAAGTTACTGACATCTGCTTTCATCTTCTTCTCTTTCTCCTTGTTGCAATTCAGGGAATTTAAGCCTTGCTCCAAGCTCTGCAAGGCTTCCTCAGCCTCTCTCAGCCTCTTCTCCAGATCCATGCGTACCTTCACTTCAGCCTGAGGAAGAAAATAAGAATTGCTGGAAAACAGCTTGTTTCTCAGTAAACATCTGGGAAACTCACAAGGTCTGTGAGGAACTTGCCATGGATAAAAATGAAAAGACAACAGTGATGGAAATCCTTAGAAGTATTGAAAGGCAATATAAAGGCATTTCTCATGTCTTCAGACAGAATCTGAAGTCCAGATTATTACAGTAATATTACTTTACTCTGACTTCATTTTTCAGTTTTCCTCCCCTTGCATAAACCATATGGAACAGAGATGGCATTTCAACACATGAATTTGTGCTAATGCAAATACTTGCAGCTTAGCAGGAACAGAAGGACATCAATCCAGCTGAGACAGACTTGAGATAAAGGCAGCCAATTCCCACAAAGGGATGTACAGTGCTTAGTTTCAGAAACAAAACACAAGAGGAGTTAGAAATACTGTACTAGTTTAGCAAATGAGAGACTACACAGCTTAGGTCAATTTAGCTTTAGTCTGGCCAAGTAGATAGAAGGTGACAAGATAAGAAAATATTGGAGGTTCAGGAAAAAATAACTCAGGGGGTGGACAAAATATTGTATAAGGAGTTTGAGTGTCAAACAGCCAATTATTAACATAACCTTTACATTATTTAGATTTAAATAAAATACCATATTTGTCCAGTTACCTTTGCATAGATTAATGTACTGTCAGTTACAAAGTAGGGCTAGTCCCTCTGCTGAATTCCTCTGCTTTTGAATCCAAGTTCTTGCAGAGGTTACTGAAGATTTAAAAGTCTTAAGGTTTGTTTTTCTGAGCTCAGGTGAGGAGACAAAATGTCTGCTCGGTTCTGCAACAACCATATTAGCATTTATTTGAAATCATCTTTATTCTTGATTGTGTCTACTTTCCTCTTTTACTTTTTTTCCTTCCCTCCATCTATAGGTTATGTTTTCACAGTAACAGATTAAAAGACTTGTACTGAATGGATTAATCAGGCTTCAGGATACAAAAAGAAACAGTTGTACTACATAGATATAAGACAATTTCATGTGTTACCATGATATCATAGTGCTTTGGGTAGGAAGAGACCTTACAGATCATCTCATTCCAACCCCTTGGCCATGGGGAGGGATAATTTTCACTAGACCAGGTTTCTCAGAGCTCCAACCAACCCAGTCCTGAACACTTCCAGGATGGAATATCCACAGCTTCTCTGAGCAACTTGTTTCAATTCTTCACCACCCTCACAGTAAATAATTTATTTCTAATACCTAATCTAAACCTCTCCTCTTTCGGTTTGAAGCCAATCTCACCTGTCCTATCACTACATTGTAAAAACTCCTATAAGGTTTCTGTCTCAGAGCCTTCTCTTCCCTAGGCCAAACAGCCCCAGCTGTCTCAGCCTGTCTTCACAGGAGAGGTGCTCCAGCCCTCCAAGCACCTTGGTGGTGCTCCTCTGGGCTCACTCCAACAGGTCAATGTCCTTCCAGAGCTGGATGCAGCACTGCAGGTGGGGTCTCAGCAGAGTGGAGCAGAGGGACAGAATCATCTCCCTCGCCCTGCCTGCTACTCTGCTTTGGATGCAGGCCAGGATACAGCTGGCAATATGGAGCACAGCTAATGAAGATTTATGACCAAAATGTGACAACTAAATAAAACCAAGAGTTTGGCTTGATAGAGAATGAGTTGAAAGAGGAAATGGAAGCACTCTGAGCCCAGGGACAGCAATATGTGAGGGGATACCTTGAGGTCTCTCTCTGCCTGCTGTTTCTCTGCAGTCAGCTCCAAGAGCGAGTTCTGCAGCGCCTGCGACTGGGAAGAGTAAAACTCGCGCTCCTCCTCCAGCGCTCGAGACCGCTCCTCATTCTCCTTCATCCTGGTGCATGGCACAGCAAACAAAGATGACCATTCCCACCCCAGCACAACTCACAGCAAGGAAAGGAGCTCAGTGTCATGATGGGGCATGCTCAACTACCTGACTGCCCAGAGCAAAGAGATGCTAACAGGAGCACTGTGCGCTCCGTTCCAATAGCACAGGCATTGCTGGAGAAAGCCAGCTGGACAGCTCTTGAATGGAACATTCTCAACTCTCAGATGAGGCCCAGGACTACCAAACACTCCTTATGGACAGGCCATGAACACCTGTACATGCACAAGTCCTGGTTTGAAAGGAGCAGGCCCAACTGGGTGCAAGTTCAGCTGCCCGGCCTCACTCTGTCTCCTTTGAAGGATTTGTAACCTGGACTCCTGCCACTGGAACCAGACAAGCTTCTAGACTTGTCTGGTGTTGGCAACCAAAAAGCAAGTCAGCAGACAGTCACATCCTTCAGCACCACTAAGCCTGAGTAGAAGCGACCTCTTTCCCCACTTCACCTTTTCTCTGCCAGGAGTTTCTCCTGCAGAAGTTGCTGCATCTTCTCTTCAATCTGTCGCAGGCTGCAGTGCAGTCCCCAGATGGGGCTTTGCTCCTTGCTGGGGCTGGTTGGAGGTGGGACCTGGCTCTCATTTTCTTCTAGCATCTCCAGCATTTGTTGTTTTTCCAGGGAGAGCTCCTTGAAGAAGGACAAGAGATTGTGAGTATCAGCCAAGTCTGATGTTTCTGCTCCTGTTCCTGCCTGGTTCTTCCTTACTGAGTGCCTCCATCCTTGCATCCACATGCCTCATTCAGGTAAACACAGGAATAACAAAATTTGGGTTTCATTTCATACCTGCTTCATGGGGAGCAAGCCTCCAACACAGCCTTTGCTACGAGGGGGTGAACCAGCAGGCCCCTTTGATGTGATATGCTAGTGAGGACACAGCTCAGGGACTGGAACCTTGTGCTTCTCTAGTGCATCACAGATGCAGGCAGCTTCCTTGCCTTCCCTGCTCTGCTTGCTCCTTAGTGGGAACTGGAGGCACCCCCTCTGTGGTACTTCTAAATGTGGGCAATGGGACACATCACACGGTTTGCCTTGGAAGTGTTCAATGTGCAATTAGGGCAAGAATGGTACTTCCATAGCTTTCCAGTTCTTTCTGTCATAACTGCAGGCAAGGAGAAGAGCTCAAAGGAACAGATTTTTGGCCAAACTTGCAGGATCTGACACAAACATTAAAGAAGACCTTGCAGCTTCAGAATGCCAATTGTGTGGAAATTTCACAAAAAATATACGTTTAGAAAAGATACTTTCCATAAATCCACCAGTAAGGAAAGATTTTAATACATCAAGACTCTGTTTCCTAGATTCCCATGTACATTCCCAGGTACACTATTTCCTTGGGAATCATGCTCCCTTCTGTGAACAAAGAATGCCCCTCTGCTGCTTCAAATTCCACCAGAAGGTAGAGAGATGCAGTTAAAAAGAAAAAGCTCATCAGACTTACAGTCATGCTGGCTGGAAGGGACCTTCCAGCAGGCTCCTGCCCAGCTTGCTGTTCAGAGGCAGTCTGGCAGCACAGCAGGATATGGTCAGCTGTGGCTGTTTATAGTCTGACAACAGTCCAGGATGAAGGTTCCTCAGCCTCTCTGCCTGCCTGCCTGCCCATCTGGGGAAAATTCTCTCCCTACTGTTCCACCTAAGCCTCCTAAACTACAACTTATTCTGCTCATTGTCCCATCACCATATCACCTGGTACTGCTGAGAAAGTCTTGGTCCAGTTGTGCTCAGTGCCATTTCTCATCCTTTTCTGCAGGGGATTTTGGTGTTCATATCAGCTACCAAATGAATCTGTTCATCTGCACAGCACTTCAACCCTGGCACTAGCAGATGTTGGATTCATGCCGTGTGACAGCAGTGCTTTCAGGCCCAGATGCTGTCACTCAGGGCAGGAGCAGTCACTCACCTCCAGGGTGTTCTGTAAGGACTCTGTCAGGCTTCTCAACTCTTTCTTCTCTTCCTCCACTCCTTTGAGGGAGCGGGCTGTGAGCTCCAGCTCCCTAAAGAAGCAAAAAGGGTGACAGCTATTGCAATAACAGCCCCACAGGCTGCGCCCAGGCTGTGCCTCTCCTGGTGCAGGACCTGCAACCATTGGCTGGTATAGCCAGTCCTGGAGAGCCAGGAGTTTGCCAGGAAGCATCACATCCTGCCTTGGACACACTACAGGTGTCCAGGAACTTCACTGTGCCTCCTGATCATCAAACCCAACCCAAGAGTTACTGTGCTTCTCCAGCAAGGGCACAGCCATGGTTGCCACTGAAAGAGCTCAGACATGGCAATCACATCTAAGCAGAGCCTGTGAAAACAAAAATTGTTTGCAAAAATCACACTGGCTTTTCTGAGATATTACTTCGGGAGAAAAAAAGAAGAAAAAAAAAAGAGTGATAGTAAAAAATGTCCTTTCAACTCTTGGGGAAAAGCATTCAGATCCTTCTATTTCTAAGTACATTTGCTGCTAATATTTTTCATAGTTAACTTCAAAAATGACAAAACTAATCTTGGTGAGGCAACATCATCATACATCCATCATCATTCAGCTGATGGTGGCAAACCAAATCCAGTGTCTGGACCCCACATAGCTGCTTAGTCAGCTGAACTAATTGCCTCTCTGAAATCTTCTCTTGCACCTGTCCCATGCTACCCCAACTAAACTGGGGGTGGCTTGTATCCCAGCACTTTGAAATTAAATTGCTGGAGGCCCGAGTGCAAAATGAAGCTAAGCTGCGCTCTATTGGTCACAAGCAATAGCAAATGCAGGTAAAGAGCCCACAGCCACTCCTGTTTTGGTCAATGCACAAACCAGGTGGGTTTCCAGCCTGTTTGGATTCACCACCAGAGCAGTACTTCTGCCCAGTGTGGGAGCTGTGTCCTTCCCTGCCCCGCAGCCGTACCGCCGGATCTCCTCCTGCTCCAGCCGCAGCTCCCGCACCACCTCCTCAAAGCGCTGCTTCTCTGCTTCCAGCATCTGGTTCAGACGCTCCAGTTCCTGCTCCAAAAGAGAGGACAGTGATGTACACAGTCAGGAGAGGCCTCCCTGCTAACAGCACCTGGGTGTTTTACCCAAGCTGTGTAGAGCTACAGGGTGTCTGACTTCACCACACTTTCGTCCAGGGGCAATTAGAAGGATGTGAGGTTGCCTGAGGATTTTCAGACATCCAGAAGTCCCAGCCAGGTTACCAAGCACCTGGAAATCTCAGACATGCTCCCTGCAGAGGTCAACTCTGCCACACATATACAGAAGGTCCAAAACTCCCTGGGAATGCTGGATGGACTTTATTGCCACAATCTTCCAAATAACACTTGTGTAATTCAATCCAGTGAGTATGAATTTCATTTGATCTTCCTCCCTGGAGTCATAAAGATAAACCTGCTGCATGGAAAGTAACAGGGAAAGGGAGCAGGGATACACCTCCATGACCCATCTCATGGCACAGGTCTTATTCCTCTCTTCTTCCACAGGACCCAGAGATTGGCTGGAGACTCTTGTGCCTCCACAAGCCTCTCTCCCTGAACGCCGACACGCCTTCAACAAGTCCCAACCTCCCAGCCCTGCCACATGGCAGCTGAAGGAAACTGGCTTGTGATGAACTCACCTCTTTTTGCTCCCTCTGCAGACATAGCTCCTCTGTTTCTTCCATTAGTTTATCTGCAAGCACACAAAAAAAGTCCAAGCACAGAGAAAAGCATTTTATATCCTCGGGATATTTAGAAACAAGAATCACTGACTTTTTGAAGCTTGAAAATGCATCATTCCCTATTCCTTTGTGTGTATCTGTCTGGGAGGGTCCAAAGGCTGAGATGGCACTAATGGGATTTTCTATAACTTCCCTCCTGCCAAATAACTTAATAAACTAAACAAACATCTTGCTTTGTACTCATTCTAAGATTTCCTCTCAATGTTCTTAAAGAGCCTTGATGAACCATCCTTCACTATCCTCCAGCTGAGGCAGGAAAATATTCTTATCTCTGCTTCACAGATAAGGAACAAGGCACAGAAAGGCCAAGTGAGTGCAGAGAGTCACACAACATGTAGCATCAGTCAGTTTTCCTACAGATGTACTGCAATTACAGAGGCTCTCCCACCCTCCCTCTGCTGCCCCTCCTGGAGGGCCCAAGCCCTGGACCTGATGGGCTTCTGTAATGTCCATGTCTGATAGTGAAACTTGGATCCCAGCTGGGTGGAAGATAACTCAGTGTGGATTTGAGAAATTCCTCTAAGTGTTCCTCCAGAGAACCTTGACCTGCTTCCAGGAACAGTGCCTGACCTCAATGCTTGACTACAGGATGGACACAGATCATTGAAGGTAAGGCTAATGAAGCAGAAGCCTTAGCACTTATATAGAAATAGTTCATGTCATAAGAAAGTAGCCAACTGTGACAATTCATCAGCTCTGAATGTTCTTGTCATGGACCAAAGAACATGGTGAGATACATATTTTATATTCCAAATATCTCCTGTTTGCCACAGAATGTGTATTCCTCTATTTCTCCACTACCTTTTCTTTTATCATACTAAAGAGTTCTTTAGTCTTTAAAGCCCTTTCATTTGCTCTGATGGTAGCAAAATAATATTTTGATGGAACTTTCCTGTTTCTAATTTTCCTCCCATTTCTGTCCCTTCAGGTCCTCCTCTCAGCATCCCCTGTTATTCCTTTGTCAAGTGTGGAACCAGTTCTCCCTGCTTGCCTCATGTATGAGCCTATCCATCACCTCACATGGGTGAATGGTGTTCAGATGGACAGAGTAAACACACCTTGGTACTTGAGCTATGATCACTGCTACATGTGCTGAGATCAGCCCTGATCAGTGTGGTTGCAGAAATGCAAAAAGCTCTGTAAGATTCCTCCAGTGGCTTGACAATTAGGAGTCGATAGCATGAGCCCCTGCTCACAGCATCACCAGCCCGAAGCACCCAAATTTCTGCTATCTTATTTAAAGCAGATAACTCTCCAGACAAGTCACTGGGCCCACACTTGTGACCCACAGCCCCCAGGTCACAAGGTCTCTGAGACCTGAGGAATGCTGTAACTTAGAGGGAATCTGGGTTAAAAGAGCTGCTCTCCCTTGGCTGTTCCTATAGGCAGTAAGGGGAAGAGATAACTGGACCTGCCAAGGCAGTCAGAGCATCCAAGGTATCAGGCCATGCAGAGGCTGGTTCCTAAATAGGGGATTTGGATTACATAATCCCCTTTCTTCATATCTAGATTATTTCAGGTTCATCTGTTCTTTCTCTACTGTCTACAGAGAGAGCACTGGCAAATTAGGCACTGTCATTAGATACCTCAAACAAGCCCATGTAAATGCTCTCACTTCCAAACTGAACAACGTCAGCAAACACAAAGATCAAGTTGAGTAAGACCAAAAAAAAGCACCAGCTAGGTGAATAAAACTCATGTATGAAAAGTTGTGACCAACCTCAGAAGTATCAGTCCTGTCCAATTGAGGGAGATAAAGGTATTGTCTGTTTGCCTGTGAGCAGCTGAAACCAGCACATCCAAACCTCTCAGGGGTGGCAAATGTTTGTACAGATGAGCCATGGAGGACTGCAGCATGGTGGGCAAAGCAGGTTTCTTCTTTACACTCCACACATATGTCCAGATCCCACCTTAACTTTTGCATGTTTTGACTCCCTTCAGACCTGAATTTCAGCTGACTGCTCAAAAGCTTCATCCAGAGAAAACCTATAGCTGCTTGGCTTGACCACAGTGACAACTCCAGGAGAAGCAAAATTACTATTTTGGCCTCTATTGCTTTTCAAAGTAAGAGTTTCCTACCTAAATATTCCTGTTTCTCCTTGGCCAGCTGCAGTCCTTGAGCTTCCAGGCTCTCGATCATGGCTTCCCCTAGCTGGGCATTCTTCCAGGTCCTAGGGAGAGCAGACACAAAGCAGGCAATGTGAGAGAGCTAAGGGTCTAGGACAGGGGACTCAGCCTAGCAAACTGCCAAGGAATTCAGACATGCAGACTCTCATCAGCTGGGACCATGAGTCTCTAAAAGTTTTCTCCACAAATGAATTGGAGAAATTTCCCTGGCATTCAGTATTTTTTTTTCAATACATGGGCTGTATGTCAACACCTCACAGCTATTCAAATGTTTTTCCCAGTGTTTTGGAGATTTTTATACTGAACCTAATTTTGAGGGCTCTCCAGACCAATCCAGCACATTCACAGCCTTCAACTGCAACAGCATGTACGTGGAACCCTTTAAATGACAGACTTTAGAACCAGATTTTAGGTTTAACTCTAGTAACTTCCCACTGCCAGCAACATTGTCTTCTGCAGCCCTTCCAATATTTTGTTGTTAGAGTCACTCTTCCCCTTGAGCCTTTGACCACTTATTGGATGCTTCCTATGGCCTTTTACCTTCGGTCTTTCTGGTATCCATCATCCATCCTGGAAGTAACCAAACCCTCCTCTGCTAAAGTTGTAAGCTACTAGGACTTGGTGTCTGGCCCTGCACTGTGAGTCAAGTGCTTTTTCCTGACAATGAAGAGCCAGAGATAAAAGCCAGACAAGATGCTGGCAAGTAGGGAATGTTAGAGGCAGCAGGCATATTCAAAGAGCACCTAGTGTTATTGTAGGGCCACTGGCCAGAGGATCTCAAGGTCTCTTAAACACTTCATGAAGCAAAGCTAAATAAAAGGGCCTGTGGAGCAAATACCCGTTACTGATTGAGTTCACAGACAGGCTAGGCTTTAGTACAGATATTAAACATCAAGGACAATCACACACAAAACCCAAAAGTAGAACCAGAAATTGAGTTTGCTGCTCCATTCATGTTTCATTAGAAAAAAAATCTACACATATAAAATGCATAACATTAAAACATACCTAAAATTGATTCCAATATGTTTATATAGATGTGCATACAGGAACAGCAATTGTTGCCCAGAAATTCTGCCATCTTTGTTAAATCCTAAGGGATCTTCTAAATATTAAATATCTGTAAAGCTTCCTGTATCAGGCCTCTTTGTGAACAACTTGAAATTGTAGCTTTTTGGAAACCGTTAATTTGGCAATCTCCGATTTCAAGGCAAGCTGTACTTTGTCTCTTATAAAAGCCAGATGAATAAATTAAACACACACCACCCCAGGGACCAGGCAGCTCACAGCTCCAGCAGCCCAGGCTCTTTGCAGATATATGTGTTTCTTGTCAGCTAATAAGGCTATTTCTAAAGTAGAGAGAAAATTAGAACACTAATTTAAAAGGTGCTGTTTTGCCCACAGGTAGACATCTTCATCTTGAGTGAGAATATGTGGGTGTGAATGTGTTTTCTCACTAACATTCCCTGTTACAGGATGAATCTGATCCCAGAGAAGCAAACAGGTCAAGATGGGTGTGGGGGGGGATGACAGAGTTTATCATATGATTACATGGAGGGTTTCAAAACATCTGCAGCTTTAAGGTGTCTGTTTACAGAGTCACCTTTTCAGTGCTCCCTCCCTTTCCCAGACTAACAAGACATTTCCCTGTCAATTACTCAAAGGTTGCTGCAAAGTCACCCACGGCTGTGTGACTCTGAAAATGCACTTGGATCACCATATAGCATTTAAGCTTTTATTCCTACATCTGCTGGAACCAGTGCTGGTGTAACCACAGCTACAGGGAGATACCAGGCTATACCCTCAGCTGAGGGGCAAGCAAGAGCTTCTTCTATTTTGTATTTCTTGCCAAGTGAGTTTTCATCAGAAATAGCTACATTGCTTAAAGTATTGGAAAGCACAGGGCCAGGAAGGCTCATGGGACAAGTAGAAAGCCCCTGCCTGAAAAAAAAAACCAAACCCAAAGCTGTAGAGAATCTCCATCACATACACACCTCAATCACTGTCTGTTCCAGTTCTGCAGCACTGGGAATACCTGTTTAGGTAAAATGCAGTGAAAGCTTTCTTGGTAGCATCCACAGCCAATTTTTGGAGACAGTCAGCACTTTATAGTCCACAGGATGTAAGTTCTATGTTATTTATTTTCTCCTGCATTGCCCACCAAGTTCACTTTCTACCAGTTCAGGGAATGTTGCAGTGAACAGAGAGAGGTTATGTGTGCCCCTCTCTCCCACTTTCAGCAGCAAAGCCTCTCTGGGTGGGAAGAGAGCCTGGCAGTCTGGGAGGCCTTTGTGCATTTGCAAAAAGCTTTCACAATCTGGCAAGTGTGGTAAGTCTAAGCCACAACATTCTGCAAGTGTGGGGATGCCATCAGTTCCCCTCTGCGTTGAATAAGCCATTTCCCCATCAGGACAGGAGGCTTGGAAGGGAGTGAAGAACTGAAGGGATCACCAGGCATACTGATGGTAGAGGCAATAACCAGCTCTGCAGGCACATACACATGACCCACCCCAGATGGAAAAAGGTAGAGGACAAAATTGAAACAAAGAACTGATGATACTTCCCAGCCTGGATTTGATTTTCCCCCTTCGCCTATGTCCATATCTCAGTCTATTGAGTTTGTTTTGGGGTTGGGCTTTTTCTTTTTTGGCCTTTTTTTTTTTTCTTTTAAAGTTGTTTGTTTGTGAGTTTTGGGGTTTTTGTTGGGTTTTTTTTTGCCAACTTTAAACAATTATGAAAACAGCAGGTGCCATGGCAGTGCAATCTCCATCTAGGAACAAAAGAACATTATAATTGCCTAGAATAATTCAACTGTATTATTTTAGCTTTTCTATTCACTGCAGATCAATTTATTGGTCCATGCTGGCCTTTCTGACTGCTGTTTAGCTCCCAACCTGACCCTGTTAAATCACATAATCTGTGCTTTTCTTCACATGTAGGTTACCATCAGCCCTGATGAGACTGGCACTGGAGCTGCACCACTCTCTGATGCAGGAACAGAAGCACAGAGGGGAGGAAAGGTGTCTCACTCAGGTGGATTATCAACTAGGGGCAGATGGTCTGCTGTATGATAGCAGCCACTTGTAGCTTCTGTTTTAAATGCTACTGCTGGAATATTAAAGCGTGGGCTAGAGAAAAGGCTGGCTCTGTGACAAATGCAGCAGTGCAGGGCTTACTCGTGCACACCCATCCTGAGTTGTGCTGCCCTCCTCCTTCCCTCCCATACACACATGAACGATGAACTTGGTCCCAAATTACTGCCCTTGGCAATAGTTGATCTAAACATTGGCAAAGGCAAGTGTGGACCTAGGCTAGTCAATAAAAATCTCCAAACTGCTCTGTGTCTGTCACTTCTCCTCTGCAGTGGCCAAGGCTGCTCGTGCCCAGGGGATGGCAGATCTCTGCCTTGGGTCTTGTGTCCCACAGGACTCCTGCTCCCAAGGATCTTCATGGCCAGCTTCGTGTGGCAGTTCATACACTGCCACAGAGGGAACAGCTCGCCCCAGCACCACAGCCAAGCACAGAGCTTGGCTTGCACTGATCCACCGTAACATCAGGTTCCCATTATTACAAATCTACATTTTGGGCCTCACAACATTGAAATTAACTGAGATATTGCCTTAGCATGCACATGTACATGCACACACTGGGATTACAAGTTAAACAGCTTCTGTCCCTGCAGTGGTAAGAGACCACACATGTTATGCAGCCAGGAAGGGCAGAGCAAAATGCTCATTGCTTTAAGCCTCAGAGCTGAATGGTAGGCTCTGCCCTAAAATCCAGGAAGTTTCTATATCTCATTTGGGAAAGTCAAATCCCTGTTTTAGTGTTATCTCTTCCTGCATCTGCTGAGATTTAGAAGGAGCCTGCTCTGGCTTTGCAGAACAGCTGTTCATTGCACTGTCAGGCTCCTGGGTGCTGGGGGACTGCAGAGCTGGAGGCCAACAAACTGCAAATCTCTGTCCAGCATTCTCAGCAGAGTGTGAACCAGTACTGAATGCAGACAGCAATCAAACTCTCTCACCCCTGCAGGTGGGCTGGAAATGCTTTGCTAACACTGCCTCTCCTGGGATTTAGGCTGCCTCCACATTTCACAATTAAACTGTTTTGAGAGGCCAAATCCTGCTGCTGCACGGCCTGGGCACCTGCAGATCTGGGCAGAAGGAATCACACCCCACGGACACAGAAGTGCATCACAATTACTGTTATTGATCAGAACTGTGCTGCTGAGGTCCCTGCTCATGGCAGGACATAGAGGCATGTGGCAGCTGCTCACTAGCTTCATGTTTTGCCTGTTCTGCTCTTACTTTACCCCAAATTCATATGGAGGGGTTGTCTGACCTCCACTTCCATCAAACTTGCAAACCTTGCTTCCCACACAAAATGGACCAGGAGGGTTCCCACATCACTGAGGCACGAGAGAGGGGTAGCAGATGGAACTCAGTGTATCAGCATTTGGCAGATGACAGCCTGGGGTGGTGAGCAGAGAGACACACTGCACTACAAGGTGGGAAGCTTTGCATCAGCTTTAGAGCACTGCCCTTTAGAGTAAGGATGGGTCGAGGAGGCAAATAAAGCTATCACTGGTTTTGAGGAGCTTGTCTGACTCCCCATAGCCCTTCTAGTCAGGCTTCTTCCTCTTTATCCTTTATACATCTACAGAGCAGATCAAAGCAAATAAGGAATAGAAAGGAGCTTACACTTTTCCAGACTCCTGTAGCATCTCCAGCCACTGAGCCTGCTCAAACTCTGATTCGGCTGCTAGAACAATGTTACCCTGGAAGAGGGGAGGGGAGGGGGGAAAGAAACCCAGATTAGAGAGGCTGGTGCCTTATGCACCTCTGTGCACCCCTGGCATGAACTGGACACAGCTGTGGTGGGAGGAGAGCCCACCATAGCCCTCCACCTCCCCAGGAAGCATCACACGGGAGCAAATACGAGCTAGGACTACCACACATTGGGAAGTGTGCACACAGCAAACAGCCACAGCAGGAATAACACTGACAGAGCAACATGGGCTCTAGGGCTCCTGAGAATCTGTCCACTGCTCTGCTAGTAGCCCAAAACCTGGTGTCAGAAAGTGCAAGTTTCCTTACTGGTTGTGTTGAGGGGACTTGGGATCCTAAGTCACCTTTGCCTTCAGGATAGTCTGTCCAGAGAGGGTAGGCATACCTTGGTGGGGAGGGAAAAGTCTGCCAGTCCAGCTCTGCTCATCAGCATTAACCTGTTCTGTGGTGTTTGGAGGTTTTTAGAAGAAAAGGAATCTACTTACATGGAAGTCTTCATGAGAGATCTTTATGGCATAAGGCATGTTGGCCTCTTCTTTGGGCTCCACAATGCAGCCTCCCAGGGGTATGACACCCTGGAGATAAACCAGAGCACTCTCATCAGTCAGAAAAATCAAGTATAACTATCAACTAACCAGGAGCTGAACTTTCAGTCACTTTGTGGGCCCCTGCCCTGTCTACCTTGGGAGACACACAATTCCTGCAAAGCAGAGGGACTCTCATCACCACCAGGAAACCCCCAGCCAGTATCTGGAAGGGGTAAGGACGGCAGTCCTGCCTTCAGCATGGAGGGAAGCTGTTAGAACATGGAAGCAGAAACTGTTTCATCAAGGAGGAAGTGATCTCCCAAGAGGGGCAAATGTTGCAGATTCAGTGTGGTATCATGAGAGAGGCTGTGCCTCCATGGCAGTCACTGACAGCAGTCAAAGCCCACAGTGCTGTGTGGGGCAGGCAGGCAGCTGGCTGTGACAGCCAGGATGGGTGGAATCAGCACCTTCAGGAGCTCATGGGCTACATCAGCCTGCAGTGACTACAGAGTCCAAAAGCAGCTCAGAGCACAGGGCCCCCTGGAGCTCCAGGCAGCAGAGCTACAGAGGGCTCTCAGGTGCTGAGGGCAGGTGGGCTGCCAAGTGCAAGTACAGGTTAGAAACAAGAGCCATATGGAGCTCTTAGCCCTATCACTGGCTTTGCCAACATTATTTTTATAGCCAGATGATTAGTTGATTAGATCATGAAAATAAAGGAATATATCTACTATCAGGTAAAAAAAAAAAAAAAAATAGAAGTCATATGCCCACTGAATCATCATCAGCCTCTCTTTTGAGGCTTTCCTGAACCTGTGAGATGTCTTGGGCTTACTGGAACTTACCTCTTCATCATCTGCTGGGCCCATGGAGGAAGGGGGAGGGAATGCTAGAAAGAAAATAACTCCCTCCTTGTGCAAACACTGCTCACCTTCGGATGGATATTGAAGTATTTATTGCTTTCAAAACTCTTCTTCTCACTCTCAGCATAGTACAGCAGGAAGCTTTCCTTAATGATGAAGAACCTTTAAGACAGAGAAGGGAAATACATTCTGGTGAAATGGAAGTTGTGGTTCACAGCACTAGAAAATCCCCACCTAACTAAAGCTGCTTTCTGATCACGAGAATTCACCACTCCCACCTAAGACTAAGGTGAGGTGCCTCACTTTGCTCACAGCCAGGAGCTGGTGCTTAACAGCAAGTGCCAAGCTGAGGTACTTTGTGCCTGCAGGCACCAACAGGCACCACCAGAGCTGAGGGCAAGCCACAGGCTCTCAGGGCACTGGGACAGCACTCTGTGCCCCAGGCAGGACCACAGACTTTTGGCACCTCTACGTGTGTGCTCTCTCTCGCTCACGGGTTGAATTCAACCTACTGGAGAGAGCTGCTCTTTTATTCAAGGGTTTCTTGCATGGGCTAAGCCCAACTAAATGCTTATTGTGCAACATGCTGCCTGTGACCCTCTTCCCTTCCCAGCACAGCCAGAGGGAAATGTTTCCAGTCTAACAGAATCACAGCCTAGCATCCCCAAGTGACTCTTGAGGCAAAAATTGGCCACCAAAGCACTCAGGAGCAGAAATAAATTTGAGAGATATTTTTAATCAGAGCACCTGGCAAACTCTCCTGTCACTGACCTTCACAACTCCAAAGGAAATTGAATATTTTTTTTCTCATACGTGTAACATTAAAATAGGCCTTGTTCTGCTCACTTAGCCTTAGGTATGCTCTGGTGATCATTGTGTAGTAACCACAAAACATCACAGCTTCTGCAAGCCAAGCCTCTAACTTACTGGAGTGTGTCCTCAAAATTATGATTAAAGGAGTGCCACCTTTAACTTATTTGGATTTTTGAAATGCCCCTGGGAGGGTTCCTCCTCTCTTCAAAAATTGAGGTTGCACGTATTCTGCAGGCAGTGGTACAGGGAAGAGATACCTGACTTAGTTTCAATTTGGTCTAAATCTCTGCAGCACTCAAAAATTACGAAGAGCATCTGAAAAAAAAATGGGGACAAGTGTAATAGGGAGGTTTCAAAAGAGCAAATGACAAAGAAAATGTATTGTTCTGTTCTGTACATATTTTCTGACACGAGAAAGAGGGATTTGGAAAGAAAGTGAAAGGCAAGAAGGTGAAAATGATTCAAAAATGCCTTTTTACACTCCACAAAACACAGCTGTGTAAATCACTTTCATATGGTGCTGAGGACAAGAGATCGTGAGAAAACTGGAAAGGATAAGACATTTATGTGAATAATAAGAACATTCCCAAGAAACCCTCCTGTTTCTGGGAGGGAATAAGAGAAGACCTCTACAGGCAGTGCTGGCCACTTGTGCAGCCTGGGCATTGCTGCACCTTTCCTTGGAGCCACATTTAGTAATGGGCTAGAGGACAAGGGGGCTGATCCACAAGGACAATGCTAATGCTTTCATGTGCCCCCATCCCCCCCAGGCCTCTCCTGAAGTGGATGGGCTGCCAGGTGGAGCCAAGTTCTGCCTCCAGTACAGATGAGCACAGCAATCTGGTACCAGTTTAGTTCCAAAAGCTAAAGGAAGACGTTGAAGCTGGCAGAGAATTATAATAATAATAAATATAAATAATTATTAATTATTATTAGTATCATTATTTTACTCAGGTGAAAACTTTACTGCTTCCATCAGCTTCTTTCTCTTTCTCTTCTGCTATGGCTCTGGGAACACAGATGAAATTGCCAAACGCCATGGGAACAGAGACCACAGGCTCTTGGGGCAATAAAAGAACAGAGCTAAACTTTTCAATGTTGGCAGCAAACTCAAGCTCTGGATCACTTTGTACCTTCTCCAAAGTGTTAGAAAGTGACAGTCATTGAGCAGGTGCATATTTACATCCATAAATCTTCAGAACATACAAACACCAGCAGCAGTTACCGTTCCCCAGTTTTTTCCTTCTCCTTCCCTCTCATCTATACCTGTTCATGTTGGCATCAGAGGTGGGGAGAAGCAGGGACTTTGCCAAGGCTGACATCAGAGACCTCCAGAGAGCAGACAAGGCTTGTTCCTGGTTTCTCCTGTCCACATCACTTCTGTGAACAGCAGCCTTGTGCCTTCTGGATTAATTTTTCCTCACATCTCTGGCCTTTAACTCTATAAGAAAGTTTTCCTTTGAGTAGCTGCATCTTTCTGTTTTCTCCAACTCTATGCTTAGTTCAAGGAGGACTTCATTTTTTAGAGAGAAATGTTGCCTTATCTGCACAATAAATACAGAAATAACCTCTTTAAAGAACAAACCTGCCTGCCCAATGGCCTGTGCTTGGTCCAGTGAGTCACAGGGAACCAGATACTGTGGGCACAAATATGAATCTAGAGATGCCAAAAGTCAACACACCACATGAAACAGAGAAAGTTAAATCATCACTTTCAACACTCTTTTCAGTCTGACTAATATAAAAAAAAATTGCCAAACAAGTAAAGACATTGATCTTGAACTGTGTGATTTTTTAAATCTAAATGTTATCCCCCAGTTAAAGCCAGAGTTTAGTTTGTTGCATACTTTTTATTGCTCATTGCTGATAATCCTCATATTATAGATTATGCTTCTACGGAATCCAAAATCAAAGCAAAAATAAGAACAAAACGTAGCACAAACCTCTGAAAAACGATATGTCTCTCACAGAAAAATAAACTTTTAGATCCCTGATTTCACAGATGTGGAGAGAAAATATGGGGATTTGGAATGAAAATATACAAAATAAGAGTTTAGAAAATAAGAAGAACAAAATCTCACTATAAGCAATGAAGGAAAAACATTGAAAATCTGGTTAGCTTGTGCACATAATGTATTTATGCTCAGATCATATTCCCTCATCTACCTTTACCTGGAAAGCAACACCAGAGCAACTAAGACCATTACTTTAAATGACCTTCAGGACAAAGTCTCCATGCAGCAATCCAGGGGCAGTTGATGCGGCATGGTGAAAAGAGGGATGAAGAAAAATAACAGAGGAGACAGTTACAAGACTCAAGAGCAGGTTGAAGACTAAAGCAGCAGCCAGGTGAGTAAGAGCAGGAAGGGAAAAGATGGTCAAGGGAGAATGGGGAGAGACACCCAGTTAGGACTGTGATTGGAGGACTGGAGACACTGAACTTGTGTCTGAATTAGGCACAGATGTGGCAGTAGGAGAAAAGGAAGTGCTGTAAAGGCAGGGCAAGGTTTTGAATACAAACAAGAACCCAAAAAAGAAGCAATTTAAAAACAGAGCAGAGCTCAAAACCTTGGAGAACACCAGCAAAGGTGTGCTAGATGAGGCAGGCTGGCACAGCCACACTCTACCGGCAGCACAGGTAATGCAAGGGCCATTCATGTGGTCAGCTGCTCTGGTCACCCATCCCTGCTGCTGGATCCTGCTCTGAGGAACCACTGGAACCACAGTATAATTAAACCAGAATAGCAGAGGAATGGTAACAATTTGAGTGACTCTGATGTAAAGCAGAAACAACAGCTCTGTACTGGACAAATTGAGACACCTGATCTCTGTGGAATAAGTGGTTTTGTATTACAGAGAGCTAATGAATTTAATTAGCTACTCTTTGTACAAGTTTTTGACATGGCAATGGCCCAGATGAAGTAGTTACACTATAAAACTGCAGTGGTCTCTTTGCAATGCCACTGACAGGACTGGTGCAAAAGACAAAAAATTCTCTCTTAACTGTGCTGTGTTTCCCTCCTTCCAACCTGTCATCTCCGACAGATTTATGGAGACATACAGGCATATTTTGTGTTTTGTTCTCTCTCTTTTTGTGCTTCACCTTGCTTTTCTGATGTTCAGTTGTCCACCAAAGAGATGGCCCTTCCTGGCACTGTCCCATTGAACCCCAAAGTCTCAGACATGGATGGTGACAGTTTAGAGCCTGACATTTCTATATGGGACTCAGATTATTCATGGTAAAGAAGGGTATGCCACTTCCATCCTGGAAAGCTACAGCACCCTATTCATGCCATATCCAGGGTGGGTACACACATGATGCATTTCACTCCAGCCTCTGTGCCAGGCTCGTGCCATTACCAGTAAAACTTTTGTAGCAGGAGAGGCTAAATTGCTTGTTAGGCATTGGGAGGAAGAAGCTGTTCAGAAGAGGAGGACTGTTAGTCAGTGACTGAGAATATGATTTGCCAAAGCCACTCCAGCAGTGACCCAAGCTTAGACTGCTCAAAAGCAGCACTAAACTCAGAAGACAGGTGCTTCTCTGTTGGATAGATATTACTTTACAAGAAAAGAAAATCCACATTAGGAATAGCCCTCCCTTTCTTTAAGAGACAGGCATTAGGATGCTGCTAATGGCATTTCAAAAATCAAGCTCTGAAAGGCAGCATGCTCAGATGTCAGCCCTGGCAGATAAACACAGCTACACTGGTCCAGAAGCATCCAGCCCACTCTTGGACAGTACCTGAAGCAGCACACAAATATTATATTTGGGCTTCAGAGCAGACCATTGCATGGGCAAAAGAAAGGACTGAAAATGCTCCACACAGCTGCCCCAGGTCAAGTTCAGCTGTCTCCACAGGCGCCATCAGATTTGGCCCTGACTAAAACAAGGCTCTGTTTATCCCTTCCTCCTCCCTGCATAGCCTGTACTGCTGTGAAATTCCAAAACCTGGGATTTCCATCACCCAAGTACTGGACGCCATGCCTGGACACCTTTTCCTTCATCTGCTATCTAGTCAGATTCCATCCTTCCCTGAAACAGTTGCTTTTCTTCTCAGTTGCTCCAGAAGTATTGCTGCTACAGACAAATGAATGGGATCAAGCCAGTAAATATCATGTACCTCCCACACAGACCCATCTTCATGGCTGATGGCCTGATGAGATCAATCCTCCCCTTAAAGACAGGCTATCTCCCATATCTTGGAAAGACTTTCCTTGGGAGTGAGAGTAGTACAGTTATCCCAGATTTCAGGACAAAACATACATTTATCAGAGACCAAGTCCTCAATGACATCCAGATATAGTCAATCTTTTTTCTTTATTTAACCGGAGTGAAAACATCTCTTCTCCTTTTCATCAAAAAATGTACTTGACCAGCTATGTGCTGGTGGGCATGGGGAAAAAGAGGAGGAAATGAATGAAATGCTCCTTATCTCCCCCTAATGATTTCTTATAATACCATGCAAGTTTGTTTTACTTTAAGGCAAGTCTCTCCCATGATAAAACAAACAAACCAACAACACATTGCTCCTCCTGTTCAAATCTTTTTACCCCAGTACTCACTTCCTTCCAAACCCTACAGATTCCATATTCAACTCTAACTGACCTGTGTCTGGTCCCCCAGGACCCTCAGCTGCTGCGCTTGCAACCAACCTTCCACATCACCCCTGCCCCACATCACCTCCCCTTCTGCTCCCAGCTGCTATCACTAAAACATTCACCACTTGCTGAAGATGGGGTGATTTCTAGGAATAGAACAGCACTAAATAAATAATGACAGAGGGAACAGAGATGGGCCATTTGCCTGCAAGATATTTTTATAAGGGAGAGCCTTTTAAGAATGCCTCATCCATGGCAAATTACCTTCCCCTCTGTTATTCTGTCCAATTATTTTCCGTAACACAATCACAGTAGTTTCCAGGCATAATTCATTTATTTATCAATATTTGGGAGCTGAGTAGGGAGCATCAGCATAAATTCTTTTCTGGGTGAAAATAGGCTGTTCTTGGCATAGGAGGGAATAAAACACACACACGGGTCAAAAACTGCTACAAACACAAAATGCTTCCCAAGTAATGTTTTTTTTTCAGGCTATGCCATCTTCGCAGACTGGGCAGCACTATGGTTACTACAGAAAGCAAAGCTGGGAAAGCTGGCTTTAGAAATGGATTGTTTGTATCTACACTGCAGACTGCAGCAAAGGTACTTACCCACGAAAGGTAAGTGCCAGAGATTTGCATAAAGAAACTACAGCAACTCTAAACTTAAAACCAACCCACCACTTCAGTATTCTAGAACATACTTCTGTCCTTGGTTAAAGGTTATAGCAAATGCTTTCCAGCTCCAAACTTTCTGGCTGCTGACAGACAACACACAGCAGCTTGTAACCCCCTAACACCAGATGGGAGAGAACTCAGAGCCACCTTCTCCCCAGGGAAGAGTCTGCATGTGCTGTTCCCAGCACGCAGTCGCTGTCAGGCAGCACAGCAGCACTGGAGCTGTGCACAGACCCCTGCAGACCACACACACTCACTGCAGACCCCCACGCAGTCAGCTCAGCCCTGCCATCTCACACCCGCAGGACTCAAAGAGCTTTGAGTGCCAAAGCAAAAAAGTCAAGCAGTTTAGGGGCAAAATACATGAACAGGCTCTTCCCCTTTCATGAAACCATCACAATTATTCACAGGAGGCAGCTAGTCTCTATTACCACCCTGAAGTGCACATAGCACAGGGTCTGGACAGATAAAGAAGAGAGCACAATGGGGTGCCACGTGTGTGAAGCAGACTCAGAGCAGCAGGGAAGCTATGCCCCAAGTTTTACCCTGAGCCTCTGCCTGGCTGGCTGCACTTGAAGAGTCAAGCACTCAGTCTCTAAACTTATCCCAGACCCTTAGGCTTTGTGTTTTACCCGAGCATCCCTCAGCAACTGTGGCTTACCTCCTGGACCATTTGGCTGACTGCCTCCCAAAGGGTCTCTTCCAGAGCACACCGTACAGCTGCACTTTGGTGCTGATGTCCAGAGCATCCGAGTCTGCCTGTTCCATGGATGGAGAAGGGGAGACAGAACTGGATTTTGAAGCAAACATCATAGATGGATCTGGTTCTAACTCACCCCCTCTGCGTGGCAGCTCAGGGAATCCGATTAAATGCAATCAACCAGCAGGATGTAACCAGCCCAGCAGACAGAGAGACTGGGCTTTGGTTTGAATCAATAACTTGACTGCTCAGCACTCAGTCAGTAATTCTCTCCCTGATGCACAGATGATGAGAGTTTTCTCATTGCGTATTACTTCCTGATGCATTGCAAACAGCACACATCCCAGCCCAAGGGAAAAAGAAGAGTGAAGAGAGTGAGACATCAGAAACACAGAGAGGCAGAAAGAGCTCATCAGAAAGAAAGCTCTCAGCAATAACATAAGCCAAAATACCTCTGCACCAGAGCCAGCTTGGAAGGTTATTTCACTCGACATTGCAGCACTCCATGCAGAAATTAGGGCAAGACGGATGTTTTACTGACAGGCATCTCTGACACATATTCCCAAAATCTTGCACTTGGAGACAGGTTCTTCTCATTTGTCCTGAGGAAAATTGGGGCAGAGTGAGTGGGAGCCAGCAAGTTCAATCAGACTCCCTCTGTCATTGGGGAGGGTGAGGGGGCCTTGCTGTGCCAGCCTGGCACTGCCCACCTGGGGAGAGTTCACGTGGCTGCTGGGTTTGGACTGGGCAGTGTCCACACTGCACGCCTTGCTCTGCCTTAAAGGGCCACTGCTGATCAAAGTGAGAGCATACAATTCTGCCTGCCTTCATGCTTTGCTGCATCTTGGAGAGGTGGCAAGAACAGCCTCTGCCCTGCCTCTCAGGTACCAGCTCCTTTTTGGCCCCAACACAGACACATAGGAATACGTCACACAGCTCAGGTCCGTGTTCATCTCCTGCTTAGGGAACCCGATTAAAAAGGTTGCTGTGGGAGTACTATGTCCTTGTCTCTCCCTTGAAACTCCTTCTCCCTCTACAGATACATAGTTCTCCAAAAGAACCTGTCTTTTTCAATGCCCACAGGAAATTAATTTATCCTCATATTCTTCTTTACTGCATCCTGCCTCCCCTCCAGGATTAGAATTCAGGGAACAATCCCAGCTGCTAAACCATCTGTGGTTTTGGGATATCCCATAACAAATGCAGACATGTACATGCTGTATGGCATGTATGCCTTATATGCTGAGGTATCAGCTCCTGATTTAACCTGTGCCATCCCATGTGAATAGATTCTGATGCTGTAACTGTTGGATGCCAGCCCTTCCCAATGCAGTTGTTCAGAAGAAACACAGTGCAGACACATGGTCCTTCCCCACCCCCAACCAGAAACCTGGGATGTGCTGTAGGCCAGGTCACACCACAGACATGGGCTCACTTAGCTCTGTACAGTCAGAGGCACTTGCAGAGCATCTTAAAGACAGGAGATGCAGACAGCCTGCCTCAGGCTCACAGGCTGTATTCACTATCAGAGAAATTAGAGATGCAGGTCCCTGATAAAAGTCACAGTTGATCAATAGATGAGAGAGCCAGCAAATACCATTATTTGTTACTTCCTCTCACCCTGGCTTTGACCAACGTTTTGGTCCCAGACAGGACATTCCCAGAGCAGCAGGACATGTCCCATTTCAGAGTGACATTAAGGCAGAGAGTGGAGAAGAGAGCAGCAGATACTGCCTCCATCTCACCTGAGCACTAACTCTTGAATACAATACTGCATTGCAGAACAGAAGCATTAATGCCATAGATGCCCTTCTGTACACAGCACCAAGAAGGAAATACTACTCATAACCAGGAGAAGGAAAATTTTCCCTGAAATTATGTTGCACAAAGGGTAAAAATGATTCTGGGCCCTACAGCCTCACTTAACTGTATAAATGTCTAGTGAAAAGCCACAGAGCTCCCGTGTAACGATCCAGTGCTCCTGCCATTGTATTGCACCAACAATGCAAAGATCTGACAGCAACGACCTGCCACGAGACAGATTTTCACCCTTTACTTATTTTTCATTCTTTCTTATTTTTACCTCACACAGACCAAGAGAGTAAAGAGGTTTCTAGCTCTGAACATCAACAAGTGAATTTTATTTTTCCTCTGGAGGCCTCTAAGACAAGCAAGGCACTGAGTAGTTAAAGCAAGTTCTTTAAAGTCAACAGGCCAGGGGAGGGAAAGAGCAACTTGCTTCTGTCAAGTGACAGGCCAGCAACGCTAGGGCAATAGATTCCAGCAAGGTGAATTTTGCAACTGCGGGTGTCTGGACACAGTAATTTGTAGTAATAGTGGCTCTTTTAACATTTCCCTTATGTGTGTACTAATCTAATGAAGGGGAAACACATCTGTACATCCTTGAGAGACAGCACTGGATCTTCAATCAAAAAACCTTTCTTTGGAGCAACAGGCTGCACTGATATGGCAATTATTTTACTAATATGTTGTCTTTATTTTTTCCTACACATCAAGCCAATAAAATTTTGCTAAAAATAAACGTTTGAAGCAGACAGCAGTGCAAGCTATACAGAAATAACATTTCCTAACAGAATATTCTGAGTTGGAAGGGACCTACAAGCAGCATCAAGTCTAACTCAGCCCTGCACAACGACTGCCCAAGAATTACCCCATGTGCCTTCATCACAGGCCACTCCAGCTCAAAGATGCTCCCTTTCAGTTTAAGGAGACACATACTAACTTCAGCTGCTGAGGAGGCTTGGATTTTTTTTTAAGTGAAAAGTTACATTTTCATGGTCTGGGCAACCTGACAATACTGTGTTATGCAGAAAGAACAAACTGCTTCTTGGGCTTGGGCCAGTAAGTTGAGATGGATCAGAGCCACTGCGGAGTTGGAGAGATTCAGATCTTACATTCCAGTAAGGCAGATTCCCTTTGCTTTTACAGCTTCTGATAGGCTCCATAGCCATTTTTAACCCTGAGAAACATTAGCAATCATGGGAGCTATTAGCAGGTATCCAACCAATGTGGAGAAGTGAAGTGCAGCTCCAGTTTCATTTATGATATATCATTCTTGCAAAGACAAAATGTCACATGTACTCCCCAAAGGGATGCTTCCTAGGTGCACAGCTGTGTGCAGAGGCTGTTTTAAGTAGAAAAGCAACTACCATCAATTCACCTCTAGTGAGATACACTAACACAGCATCTTTCTTTAGCATAATGATTATATTTTCAGTGTCAGATGGAAAGCTGGAGCTGTTCTGCAGAACTCAAAGAAAAGTTACTCAGCAAGTGGTATTAAAGTCAAGTGCCTCTGTAGATTTGCAACCCCATCAGACATCACCCTTAGAGATGTATAACCCCATTTATCATCCCTTGGTAAGAACTACATGGTCTCAGTGACCTGTTCCAGCCAAAGCCCTTCACTAGACCAGCCCCTCAAACACACTCAGATCCATGCTGGATGGCCCAGGATAAATAATAATAATAAATCCAACTATTTGCTGTGGATATAGAGACACTTTGAGAGACTTGGAGGAAGACAGAAAATAAGATACCAGTTTACCAAAGCAAAGGGATTTGATAGCAAGCAGCCAGCCCCATAGCTTGGCTTTTGGGAGGTAGCTTTCTCAGGAACTGACACCAATGACTATTTCACTAATCAATGATTATTTCTCTCAGCATGAAGAGAATATAAATTTATTTTTTTAAAATCCTACTAAGATATCTCTTCTGGAAGAAAACTCATTTACTCTCATAAGCAAAGTTTTCTGCTAAAAAGCCATTTTTCAGAATACATCAGAGTGGTCAGCTATCTTTGAAGGCTTCCTCCAGAAGACAGACCACAGGCTTCCTGCAAGGCACCAGTTTTTCCCCCATCAAGCCTAAATACTACAAAATGATCACATGGCTGACAAACAGAAATTGCTTGGAGCTTCAGTAGTTAAATAGGCTGCTTATCTGACTGAGGTTGTCCTGTGCAGGGTCAGGAGTTAGACTTTGATGACCATTGTGGGTATCTTCCAACTCGGAATATTCTCTGAAACTAAGCATGTAACTTGATTTCCCTCAGCCACTGTTCCTCCTGTGTGACACTGGTAGTAAATCCAGAACATCACAAGAACACATATACCAGGGCAGTAGTTCGGGTACCATGGACAGCCAAAAAAGTCCTGCAAAAGAGAAGGATTTGTTAGCATTTCCTTGGCAGAATAATGAAAGAGGGGAAATGTAATACCTCTGCATATTAAGGCATGCAAACAACCAGAGAACCACCAGCACATTTCAGATCTGACAAAACAATCCAGCAAGGAGCAAATGAGATCCAGGGCTGCCCATTCTGGAGAAACACACTCTTTAGCTGTTTCAACACCAGTTAGTATATCTGAATTCTCCAAGTTTCTAAAAACAGGTTAGCTGCTGGATTTCTACCCAAAAGGTGCTTTTTAACTGCAAAGGTATCAATATTGATTGCAATCCACCAATTTCTACCCTTTGATCAAATTTCCTTTTCAAAAGGAAATTCATAGGCTTAACTTTTAAACAATAAATACACATCCACGAAAACAAAACTGGCCAACCCCCGTTTTTATTTGATCTTAAGTTTGTAAAATGCCTCACACATGCACAGAGACCACAATTGCTCTTGCATACTCATTCTGGGCTTCCTTTACACCTACCATTGCTGTGATCACCGAAGGCAAGGCCTTAAAAAGTAGACACTACAATTAGGACTTCATTCAGGAGTGGAAAGTGCAGGGCCCGCACCACCAGTGCTCTTCACACCCTTCCCCTATAAAACACCCCTCAGCTCTAGTTCCAGCAGCCACCACTTCAAGTTCCTCCTTCCTGGTCCTGCTCATCCAGCCAGTCCCAGCAAGGTCAGGGCCGTGCTGCAAACACACACAGGGCAGGCACAAGACACCTCTTGCCTCCTTCCTATCCACATTCTCAAGTGGTGATCTAAGTACAGAGGCACAAAGATCTACTGCTGCCATCTATCATAGCAGCAGACCATGACAGCTGTATTACAAACCGTGCAACGATGAGGAGACCAAGCAGCCAAATGAAAGATAAAATGTCTGGCAAGGAAGGGCATTGAAGACTTTGCTCTCTACAACATACAGGAGGCTAAGAGGGCCATCTCCTTTTATTCTCCTGTGAGCCATGCTGCCACACAGCTTTTGCAGAGCTTTTTTCATAATGCTGAAGTTTAGATTGTAGGGATAAACATGGAAAAGCTCCCAGATGGATGCCTAGTCATCCACTTGGACTCAGTCACCTTCACGTGAAGTGTCTGCACAGAGGAGATACCAGGGGTACAAAGTTTTGTTCAAGATCAGTCACCTCTCAGTTTCTCCATCAAAAAGAGACAATAGAACATGGGAAATCCATTGCAGTCTTACAACTCGACTCATCCTACTGACAGCATCGCCCTCTGAGGGCACTTGAGTACGAGGTGCAACAGTAAGACTCACCTGAAGTGCCAGTAAGGCTTGTAAGCAGGGCTGTCAGCAGGCCTCTTCAACCCTGTGTGACCAGGGGCATCTCAATGAAAGTGTTCCTTCAGACAGCAGAAGCCCATTAACCTCCACAGACTCCAACATAACTATAATCATAGATCATAAGTTAACTACCACTTCAGATACTGGCTGAGCACACTGATGCACAATAAGCGTTTTTCCCCTAATAATGTCATTCTGCTTTTAGAGTTTCCAAATACTATGTGGCTTTGGTGTCAGTCAGCATGATACAGCTTAATTTTTATTAGGTCTACAAGTTTTTCTGAACGAGGCATTTTTCTTTAAGCCCCATCCACAATAACAGTTTGTTAATCTCTCAACATCACAGACAAGGGGGACAAGTGCTGTGATAAGGAGGGTGGAATGCTGTGCAATTCTGCCTGCAGGGATACTTGGATAAGGCTTGCACATATCAGTAGAAGAATGGCTTAATTTGTCAGCTGGAACAATAGATGACAGCTCATCATCTTAGTGTTGTGCTCATCCCTAATGAGTTGCTCATAAAAATGCTGACGTACATTTTTATTTCCTTAACAAATGAAGGAACACTCTACAGCAATCATCAGGAAGCCTGCAACACCACAGCTCCTAAATTTAAGTTTGTAACAAATTCACCCAAACCACTTCCTCACATCTCCAAAAGGCTTTACCACAGGCTACAGTGATTAAATCTCCAGTTACAGAGGTGACATGTTTACTAAATACACTAAAAGAATGCTAATATACTGCATAATGCTTTACCATTAAAACTGAATTTTACTTGCCAAAAAACAAGAGTCTGCTTGGAAAAAATACTGGCTTTCCCTTCTTACTGCTTTACATTTGCTTGTACCAGCTTTAACAGCACCTCTGTCATTTGCTTCAGTCCTCCTGACTTTACATTAATCATATTCTCTTGTGCTTAAGCCAGTATAAAGAGATTACACTTTCTTCAAGACACAAGTCCTATGAACTACTAGAAAAATCAAACACAAGCAACAAGCTGAGAGGATTGCTTATTGCTGGAGTGAAAGAGCTAAAACACTGTGTGACAGGATCTTAGATAAGTCTGTAGACAGCAAGCACAGCGGAAAAACATAAATCCATTTTTTAAATGAATTGCTTATGAATCATCTCCATCAAGTGCTGTCTCTTAAATAGATGCATGAAGTTTGTAAATGCATACATCACTCATCCTGTAACAGCACCATTCCCCTTTCTCTTTTCTGAAAATGCAGGTCTAAACGCCAGTCCTGCTCAGAGGGCAGCTGGAAAGTATGGAGAATACCTATACACCATGTCAACTCAGCAGCTTTAAGAGAAATCTGATCAATGTATACAAATACTTGAGAGAAGGGTGCAAAGGGGATGGAGCCAGACAGTGTCAGATTTTTTGTTCGGGACTGACGAGAGACTGAGAGCACAGGATGGAAAAAAGAGGATTTCCTTTAGTTCCAAAGGGTCCTCAAGCCTTTTTACAGTGGTCTAGAGCAACCTTAAGCCCATCATCTTCTTGTTACCCTCCAAAGAGGTCTCAGCCTTGTAAGCTCCAGAGATTTTCCTGGGGGGGCAGGAGATAGCATCAGGGCAATGCCAGCTCCTAAACACTCTGTGAGACACGAGTTGCCAAACGCTCTGCTCAAGCAGAGCTGTCAATTCATCTCTGCATTAATACCTCTGAACACATTCAGAGCCATATAAGATCCACCTGCTACACTGCCTCCCAGCGTGCAGTTTCACATTCCAGGTTTGCAAGAGGTGCTCAGACACCATGAAGAAGAGCAGTAAACACACTCCCACAAAATAAAACACTGTCTGCAGCGCTTGCATCCATTTAAGACTGTATTTCTTTCTATTAGAGCTGTCAGAAAACCCCATGCAGTAAATGACAAGCCAACTCCAAAGCACTGCACCTAGTAAAAATTTAATATAATAAAACAAATTGAAAACGGCAATATTATTTTAACCATTCACAATTAAAGTGGAAAAATTATAAGGCAGCCATTCATGGAATGATTTTGTGTACAAATGGTTTGGAAAAAAGACATTAAAATTACAGTTCCAGACATGGAGAAACATGTAAGGTAAACAGCAATGACCACACAATGTTTTTCCCTGGAAAGCCAAGGCTGCTAAGAGATAGAACAGTATAGAAAAAAAATTTAAAAGAAGTTTGATGTGAACAGGAATCTGAAATTTGTGGTAAAGAATCCGATATTCATCATAAACTTTCCCACCATACTGCAATCACTCCTCCTCCTTCCACCCTCAATAGAATACAAGTACAATTTCCTTCTCTTTTCCCAAGGGCCAGCACAGAACAGGAAGGGAGCAGCAGGAGCATTTATTCCACAACATCTCTCTTTTCTGCAATCAGCTGATACCACATGGACACACCTGCTACTGTCAAAAGCTCCTTGAAGGCTCTGAACTAGTTCCTGAATAAACACAGTGGTTTTCCTGGGCCTCTTGGGTAAGATTAGCTTTTATATAATCCACCTGGAAATAGTTCTTTGGAGCCAGCAGTGGGTTTCTGTATTTAACACCCAGCCACCTGACAAGCCAAAACAATCAAAAAATCCTGTCTTGGTGTGACAGCTCTGTCATCCTTACTTAATTTCATGTCAGCGCAGCTTCTGCCTCTGTCATTGAGTGCTGAAAAGGAAATATTTCCCTTCTTTATAAGAGGAGCAATAAAAGAACAGTAGGGGAAGTACCTGAAGACATGAGGATCAGCACTAACAGCTTTAGTCCAATTCCTATTATCAATTAGGAAATCATTAACTGAAAAGAAACAGGTGATGAGAAGATTATGGATTTCCTAGAGGGACTTACAGAAGCAAAGTGGGACATGGCTGGCACTTGGTTCAAGCATTTACCTGCTAAACCTACTGCCACCTACCTCACAGAAGAAAAAACAGGCAGAGAGGCTATTACAAAGAGAGTAAGAGGAATTTGTTTGCACCAAGGTCTCCAGAGGAGTAGAAAATGATACCAGATGGCCCAGACTACACGCAATGCTTGTATTTACTGCGACAGATGGGGAGATAGGTAGAAAGAAAGGGCTATAATAAAATGGACCATTTAATTTAACTCATTAAAATACTCTGCATC
This sequence comes from Melospiza melodia melodia, assembly GCF_035770615.1. NCBI lineage: Eukaryota > Metazoa > Chordata > Aves > Passeriformes > Passerellidae > Melospiza > Melospiza melodia. The sequence continues at coordinate 75,157,847 of NC_086199.1, forward strand.
AAGAAAATAATCCTCCATTTGGTACTAAAAATTTGGAAAGGTCTGATAATACAAAATTTAAATTTTCCCTATCAACATAATCAAAAGCTTCTTTAGTCGCTGCAGTTTCAAATACAAATTGAAAAGAATAATTCAGTGATAACAGGCAGCCAAAACAACATGCTGTTGCTAATTCAAAATGGGTAGAGAAAAAATAAAAGTCACTAAAGTCTGTCACTTAACCAAATGCCAAAATGTACGTTTTTAGAATTTTTGTGCCGAATTTGAGTTGCCAATGTTTCCATTCAAGTTCCTCCACCTGCTGCTGTAACTTGGCCCCTATACTTCATGAATCATTAAACTGAGTACTACTATTTCTGATTGCTGCCCCAGAAACTGGAAACATGATGTGAGGACAGGAAAATGGAAAGATGACAAGACCTCTCAGCAGTGACACCTGTGATTAATATGCCAGAGGTTGTGTCAGCAGTGAAAATCTGGCTGCCACACCCTCACCAATACACACTGATCCATGTGAAAAGGTCCTATCCACATGCTGCAGCCAGGAACAAATGGCATGGAACAGGAAGCCTCTGTCAACCACTGCTGTTGTTATACACAAAGTGAGACTAAAAGAGAATTCGGGCAGGGTGTCATCTCCCAGGGTGGGGATGCAAGTGTCAGGAAGAGGTCAAAGAATAATAACCTACTGCTTCATGAAATGCAAGCACCTAATGTTGCACTAAGCTATCTCCTGCTCTTGCAAACCCTACAGCTTTTGGAAATGGTTACGTGGAAATTTAAACACAAATAAAAATAGTGAGATATTAAGGAAGAAGGTAATTAGGAGGGAATCAGGAAGAACAGAACTCTGGAGTAAACATCCCTGTGTATTATTTGCATGTGTTAGGAATCCGTCCTGCTGAACTTTTTATACCAGTAACTTACCAGTTGCATTACATATGTTGTAAAAATCCCAAACCCAAAACAGACCAAAAAAAAAAAAAAAAAAAAAAAAATCGAAAAACACACAGAAGAGGATCCCATCCACATAACTAATTTGGCAGTGGCTTTTCAGAACACAATATTGAAGGTCTAATATTAAAAAAAAAAAAAAGTTTGTTTAGGTCTGAAGCACTAATTCTATCTGAAAATACTGTCTTATGGGAAAATATGACTTCTAATAATTTTGCATTGATCTTACACAGTACAACACACAAATGAACAAGCACTCCTGGGAATCAATATTAGGTTCAATCCTGGGATTCATCAGTATTGTTACAGAGCCAACAGACAAAGCCATCACTAGCCCAAGAGACAGGCCATACCCATTACTCTCTGAACTAACAGACAAACAGGACAATAACAAAAATGTAAAGAAATTATGAGGCACAATGGGCTCTGCAGTTTAAGTAATAAATGGCATGACAGTCACAGTCATTCATATGGAAACAAGAAGCACTTCAGTTAAGAAGATATTTCTTCAAGATTCTTTTTTAAAAAAAACAACAAAAAGAAAAATAGATTTGGCAATGTTATCTTCAAAAAGTGCAGACAAAGTATAGCTTATAAGGGGGCCAGCATTAAAAAGTTTTCCCCTAAAGAAAGAATTTTATGCTGATTCTGTGCATGTCGAACATTCCTGACTTTCCAATGCACATTACAGTATAACATGTTTTACATAAGGGAAATAGTGCCTGGTAAGACAAATCTGTGCCTTGAAAACAGAGGGGTCTTTTCCCACTCCTCTCTAGGGAGAGACATCAGCAATTGGCAGAAAGCCCTCCAGTAGATTCACAAAAACTAACGCTTATCAGTAAAAGGCAAATGAACAATTCCCAAAGGAAAAGCTAAATTTTCCACTGGGAACCCACCAGACTGGTTTTTGGTGGGTTTGAGTTTTTGTTGTCCAGAACTCCTTTAGAAACACTTTGTACTCTATCTGCAGCATAAATACTTAACTAAACATCTTGTTCTGTTAGCCATAATACCTTTATTTAGTGAAAAACCCACACAGCCCCCCACGGATTTCAGCAGTTCAGGTTTTTGAAAATGAACTAGTAAAGTTCCCTGGTCCCTCAACAGCTGTCTCCATCAGATTTCTACTCCTCAGAGCCCAGAACAGCTCTATCTCAAAGGGCACTATGGGTATCTCTCTCAACAGAAGCATTAGGGTATCCCAGTAGCCAAAACATAATTCCTACTGACTTGAATGACTTGGCAGAATGCTATCTCCCAAGAAACTGTCCTTTGTAGAATTTATTAACAACTGAATAACAATCAAAACACAATTCTTCTTGCTTCTATCCTTTGTCTTAAACAATGGAATACACTGCAAAACTCATTTGCACTTTCTTAACCAGCTGATTTCTTCCTCTAATCCTACACATTGTCTACATAATTTCTTTCCTATCAAGTGACACCTCTGTGACAGCAGCAGTGTTATACAGAGTTCCCTGTGCAGCCCATTTCTGCAGTACAATTAGTGACAAGCATCACAAGGGCCAGTAGCATTGCCAGGACAATGTAGAACCGATGGGGGAGAGCCCCATTCTTCATTAGCCAGACTTCAACCTCCCACAACGCAGCCATCCTTGGGTTTTGCTCTCAGCTGTGAAAGCTGAACTGCAGGATACTTTGGTGATTGCAATTTTGTGAGGAGTTGCTATATTCTTCCCTGCTCACCTTTCTTAAACTTCAAGTTCCATCTTCCCTGAGAATAGGGCCAGAAGTAACAATTAAAATAGCAAATGTCTTCAGAAAAGAAAGTTACAGAGAATTTGTGTCCGGCTGCCAAAGTACATTTTGCTACACTAAAAACTTTCCCAGTATTCCTCATTTTGCAATCAAGATTCCCTCTGAACTCCATAAAGTGGATGGGATGAATGATGGGTAAAAGAATGATAAAGGGAGCAGCAGACATTTACTGCTCATGTCTTATTGAGAACATTGAAATTTGAGCGTTTAGTGATGGTGTCCAATGGACAAAACTAGAGGAATTAGGCACCCTAATACTAGGGCTGCCACCTCCAGACGACTGAGTCCTTTTCCTCCAGTTGATTCAGGTTTGTGGCTATGAGCAATTCCTCCTACTTCTGGGAGAACATGAACTGTGGCAACATAAAGGAAAGTCCCAGCAGAAAACAGCATAGCAACTCCAGTGGCATTGACTTCTGAAAGGGCTTCTTTGCTGCTCTGAAACACAAAGAGCAAAAAAAGTGAGAATAAGCAGAAGTTCTTCAATCAGTAATAAAAATTTTTAAAATCTCCCAGCATCCAGGAACAGCAGGATTTCTATCAAGTCTCTTCTCACAATGACAATGGTTTAGTGTGATTTTTTTTTGTCTTGCACCTTACATGTAGTGACTGGCACCCTGAAGTTGTGAGGGAGCAGAAAGACACCCCTCCTGCTAGTTACTTCTCTTTGGACTTACGACAGAAAAAACCCTTATGAAAGTACCCTCAGAAAAGGAAAGAAGTCAGAGTCTACTGAAGCATCTTGTTGATCGGCTCACAGCCAGTGTACCAAACAGGTTTTGAAAAAAAAATAAAATTCATATTGCAAAGCCACAAATTTTAGGGAGGACGCTCAAGGTTGACTTTTTTCCTCCCTTTTTCTGAACAAGGGGTTCAAATAAGACGTCAACCTTTAAATATCTTCTCCACTGCTCTTCAGAATGAAGTCCCACAACATCACTCATGAAATATTTCATTTGTATGTAGATACCCAAAACATTTCCAGCATTTCCATGCAAACTTCATGAAGCAATGCATCTTCTGCATCAAAACTGAGCACCTCTTCACCTTCATAATAGATTAAGATATGCCACACATCAGTAAATGCAATGAAATGCAAACCCATGCATATCAGATTCAAATGCTTCTTCAATGCTTTCCAACTCAGGTGTAATCTTAGTTCTTGTGTTTACTCTCAGGTCATTTTTCCAAAGAGAAAGATACATCATCTGGAACTACAAAACCATTGTGACAGCCCTGATGCCTTATCAATTCTCTGTTCTTTCTGAAGGGGAAAATGTAAACCCCACCCTTGATGAGGACACTTCAAAACAGTGCTCAAAGAGAATTCTCTTTTCTATTTACAGTCCCAACCTTTTTTTCTGCTGTCTTTTATACTATAATGTCAAATATAAATCCTATCCAGCAAGTAAAGGATTAGCCCAGATGATTTATTTAATCTTTCCTCTCGTGCCTTGAGTTTCATGAGACCACGCTATATCCTTTACAACAGGGCCACCACAACATGTCACCAGCAGGACACACCACAGCTGAGAAATACAGGAGCATCCCAGGACATGCTATGAGAAGCAGAAACATTGAATTTGGACAGAGATGATAAACTCATGTGCAGTGTCCCATTTCACAGACCATTTGCTGTACAGACCCAAGACACAGCGATGCTTTATGGAGTAAGGAAAAAAGACTGTTCTAGCTGAGGACTCAGCTTCTGACACAGACTTTGAAAATAGAGGACCACTTCTGGGATGGTGGGGGACGCTAGAGGAGATTATTTCCTACCTACATATTCAAAGAAGAATGCATGCAACAATGCTGAAAATTACTTATTTAAATAGGCATCACATAAAACCTGCTATTCGAATAAATTGTCCTCAGTGGGGAGCAGCAAAAAGGATAAAAACCAGAAATCAGATTTTTTTAAAAAAAACTATACCAAAGTCTATAAAGGAGTTATGTCATTGATTCTGATGTGAAATGCATAGATTATTATTTGTTTTGTGCATTCATACTGCTACCTTTACATCAGCTTTTCTTAAATCTTATTCTGCTGAATATCTCAAGCAGTTTGGAATTGTGTAATATGAAACTCATGTCACAGTCCTTTCCCCAGACTTCACCATTAAGGTAGATTTTGGGCAGAACAAAACCATGGACCTACCTTGCTTAGTCCTAAGTATGTCACCATTGACATAACAGGTGCTGCTAAGGCAAAGACCAGCAAGTGTTTTCTGATCCGATTCCGTTCTAGCCCAGCGTGCATCAGGAAGGAAACCAGGCCAAAGGCAGCTGGTGCCTGCAAAACACAACACTCACTGCTAGTACAACACCTCCCAAAGCCCCTGAAAAATGAGAAAAGGTTGCAATACAGCTTACTACATTGAAATGGACTGAATTGGAAGACATTCAGGGCGGGCGCTCCATACTGCAGCTAACCCAAACTAGGAGCATTCTGCAGACTGCCCCACCTTAATAACCAAACCTAATGGAAACTCATGTTCTGGCTATCAGAAAACATGTACTTGTGTAGTCATTACAAATACTAAAATATTCATTCTGACTGTAGTAATTGCTATAATTCCTAAGACTCCATCAATTTGGGTAATTTCCTTTTTCATCCTGTTACTATCACACATCCTTAGATATACAGTTTTTTCATCTGCAGTAGGAAAATTCTACAATTAACATGGGAAAGGAAACAATTGCCCAAAGACAAGTAAGAGTCAACCTGCATGTTAACAAAGACTTGAGTTCTTTTGATTAGTTCATTCCTGTTCTCATTAGGAAGCAAACAAACACTTCCTTCTCCCTCTGCTGGCATCCAGTTTCTTATCCAAAAGGCAAAGATGTCCCACTACTCACAGAATTTACTACACTTTTGCTTGTATAAAAACAATAGCAATCCACCCTTGCATTTCCGAGCTAAGGCATAAATCTAAAATACCTTAAGCATTTTTACACAGAGAATCGTTTTTTTTTAACATAGAAGGAAATCATGAGTGAAAAAAAGATGAGAAAGACAAAAGAATCAGACAGGATCAAAAGAATAGAAAAAAGACACCAGAGAAGAAGTAAGTTTCTTTTCTACTACCAAATATTCACAGGAGAAATTTTCCTACTATAAAATTTCCACAAGTCATTTAAGAACATGAAGAATAACAGAAGCAAGTTCCACCTGGCAATAGTCATTAAGTTAAGCTCCAAGATGAGACAGTGATACTGCCATCCTCAAAGTTATGCAAAACACAATTACTTGTATGAACATTGAAGAAAAGACATAATAGATATGCATTTCCTAACATTTTGAATATGCAATTATGTATGATTTCTGATATGAATTTATGACTAACCACTATCATTCATGCATGTGCTACCACAAGGCAAATTACATCTGCACAGGTATGTTTAGAGCCTACAGAGCCAATAGGTTCACATTCACACAAGTATTCAGCACAGATCTCTCCATCTTCAAGAGCCACCACTGTTTGCTTGTTACCATCAGCAAATTTTTTTTTTTTGTTTTCCTACAAAAATGGTATATGAGTGATGTTGAAGCTATTACAACAGAGGTAAGAAGAAGTTAATTGCTGTAATTTAGTACTCTGATATTCAGTGGTTTCAAAAGACTAATCCTTCAAACAATAAAACCCTTTATAACAAATATTCTCCTCATTTCCTGATGAACATCACAGAACCAAGACTGAAACTGCTTTTCCTCCTAATGCACTAGAATCTCCTTCTGTGTCTCACCCTTTAGAATTTCTTGGAATATGTCTCTTAGAGCCATAATAACCTTGGGTTTTTTTGTTTGTTAAATAAACACTACCATACCAGCTTCAGAAGAAGTCAGTGTGAAGCTGACGCATTTTTTCATGAGCTACTCTTCCCTCTCTACCTCTGGGAGACTTTTCCCAACCTCTGCTATCAAGGCGGGCAGTAGGCAGTCAGAATTGTCTCTCACTTGCACCCCACTCAGACTCAGCATCAGTCATGTGCTCTTCTCTCATAGCTCATACCCTTGCTTTGTGGTCCTTGTCACTGTACTAACCTCTCCATTTCAATGGCATTAAACATTTCTGTATTACATCAGTAATGAAACTGTAGATCTTTAGCAATTCTTGTGAGTGTTAACAGACTTTTGAAGATTTTTTTTGATGATGACTCACCTTGTGCAACATAATCGCAACAAACACTATCAACTGGACACTAGTCTGAGAAGTAGAAGCTGCTGCACCCAATGCAACACCATCAGCTGAAAAAAGGAGTGCACATTCTTAGATTATTCTTCTACATGAGCTTCCCCACCCCCTCAAAGGCTGAGAGTAGAAAACATGTTGATTTAAGAAGCTCTGTTACTGAAAATTGCCATTAACAATAGCAGCCCAACAGAGGATTCACTTGCCTTTGTTTGTTAAGCCATAACATTTCAGAACATCAGAAAAGCCTCAACAAGAGCTGTCTCATACTTCCCAAGACCACAAAAACCACAATGGGAATCTACTCCGTATTGACACATTCCTTCAAACTAGAACAAGTTTAGTTGTTTTAGTCTTCTATATTAGAAGAGATTTCCTCTCTAATTAAAAAAATCTGTTTTAGATACTAAGCATTGCAAGACTTTCAGTTATTACCCTTGAAATGATTTTTCAAATATAAATATTATTGTAAATATTTTTTATCACTTACAATAATTACACTGTCTAAATTAAATTAAAAATGCATATTATACTACTCGTTAATATATACACACTTTGTTTGGAGAAGTATCTTTTTGATTAACATCTTCTGACTTATCTAGACAACAACCTTCAGCAGGACATAAAGAGCACCACATTTATACTATACATATATAGTGAAAAATCACAATGTGATCATGGCTTGACTGTAACACACAACTAACAGTCAGTCCTTGCAAGTCAGCCCAAATGTGTTTCAGTCAAGTCTTTGTGCTCCACCTTATAATGTCCTTTTTTGCCTACAAGATACTATTGTTTTAAATCAGTATTTTTTTTAAAAACCCATCAACCAACAAGCAAACCCAAAGGTGTTTCATGCAACTTATCAAATCTGTTAGCATGTATTGAAATTTAGCAGCTAAAGGAGTCAGCAAAGGAACTGAAGAGGCAGAGAGTGAGCATCACACAACCTTTCATGTGGAAAAAACAAAAGAGTAAAGTCAACAGTAGAAGAGAAAATTCTGTACCCAAATAAAACTCCATGAACCATCGGAGCTCCCAGTTAATTCTGGGAAAGATCCTTAGTTCTCCCTGCCTTTTTTTTCCTTTCTTTTATAAAAAGCCACCTCCAAAACCAAAACCCAAATGTCTCCATCCCACCTAAAGATGACCCACACAGCAATGCATATACTTGTCAAGGACTAATAACAGGTCCCACATTACCTGCAGCATGGACTACTAGTCCCAGTGTTGTGGTGATTTTGGAGTTGCCTGATCTTGCAGCTTCTGGATCTGAAACAGTCATGAGAACAGTTATGAGAGAGATCAAATGAATAAACTATGCTAGAAAAAATATTGTAAGTATCACTGTACGTATCTCCCCCAGCTGCTTAGGCAGTTGTATTCAGGACTACCAGCTTCTATATTTCTGCATTAGATTTACTGCAAAATAGTTGGACACTTATCACCTTCACATCACCTGAAGTTTGCCAACAAACAGGTGACAGTCTCATGGACAATTCTTTGCAATTTACGGGATCTCTCTCATAGGCAGAGGCAGATGTTTTTCTTAAGCTCCTCAAATGAAATGTTAAAGGTCTCCCCCACCAAGAAAAAGAAAAGCTATTTATGGATCCCAAGAATTCAGAGCTGCTTCAAGAGTCAGGATATTTCTCCACACAGCTCAAGGTTTGTAGTTTCCTTCAGGTGGGTCAGTTTTTGTTGCAGTGATTATTCCCTGGCAGTTCCTAGTAAACAATAAAGACTACTTGTCACAGCCCCAGTTGCAAAGATTTCCCTTTGATGTTATATATCACAAAGGAGAAATGCAGCCAGAGCTGTTTGAGATCCACTGCTTTGACCAGAATTGCCTGACATTTGCAGGTTAGCTCATTACACAGCACAACAGGGCAACATCAATATCCACCACTACACAATCAGTGGTGAAACCATTACAAAGAATCACTGCAGGGTGGGTGAGCCCTACAAAGTGTAGAAACATCTTATTATTCAACTGTTTAATTTCAGACAGTTTGAGCAGCCATGTGTGAATTATCCCAGTGCTCTGTAAAACAGCTGTAAGCACACCTGCTGTACCTCTGCAGTGATGCCAAAACAGAAATTCCAGACCTTTTCTTTCCTCCTGCCTTGCCCATTACCCTCAAGCCTCTCTTCCTTCCCAGGCACCCATGTAGCTTCCAGTGAGTCAGACCTAAAATAATGCATCCTCTTTGGTCAGCTTTATCTTCTGAATGAAGGGGAAGCCATCTGAGTAATTAATTCCACAAGCTGCACTTGCATGATGGCAATGGTGCACTCATGTCAAACAGGAGGAGATATTCATAAAAAAACGTTTCCTTTACAATTGTTTTGGATTGATTTGATTTTTTTTTTTGATTACTAAACACAAAGAATCACATTTGACTTCATACCTTCCTTCTGGCCTACTGAATTTTTCTAGTTTAGACAAAGTAACACCTAATCACTTGAAAGGTAAAAAACTACAAGACATTGATTGGTTCAAAAAAAAGCGTTTTTCTTCAGTTGCTTTAAAAAACATTACAAAAACACTGTTACATCTCCTGTGACAGGTAGAGGCTAGATAAAACTTCACTTATAATCTTATTTTGTAGTGTGTATCTCTAACACAGATCACAGCCTTGTCCTGGTACTTGCTATGATCAGAGACACAGAAAAGGGTTATAACCCATACAAACCAAGAATCTTTTAGGAAGTTGCTCACCTGCATCTCCCTGACATCCTCATTGCCTGTGTTTCTTTGGAATAGCTCTGAAAATCAGCTACTAATGGCTGTGGCTCCACTTACACTTCTTCAGGAGTACACAAGTGACATAGCCCCTGCACTGGCCTTTCATCTGTCCCACCACAGTATCCCCATAAAAACAGGCTGCACTGTGAACTGATGAAATCCAGCCAAAACATATCCCTCTGCCTTTGTATGTGTTTTACTTTTCCTTTAAGATCAATTTGTTATTTTTTCAGGGCCAAATTCCAGCATCAGAGGACGTTGTGAGGGAAAAAATGAGCAGCCAAAGACAATAAAATACCTTTTCAAATGACAGAACACCTTTGGTGCATTTCAAGCTACACTCTGAGCACAAAGTCACAGGCAGGAAACAAAGGCAACTGTAGGCTGACAAATCTTTACATAAAGCAAGAAGTATTTTGAAGTATGTGAGGCTTTAGACTTGTGTGGGAGGTCCAGCTATGCAGCTGAAATACCAGAGCTTACATCTAATCATTCCTGCCATCTTGCTTAAGATAACTTGCTGTTCTTTGCAAATTTTACCAACATACAGGACAATTAAGTAGGAAAACCAAACAAATATAAGACTAACTGAAGTTTTTTGAAAAGCCAAAGAAATCCCCTAAAACCAGACAGTAATTCAAGTGTCAAGTCACCCTCCACCCCTACACCACATGTGCTCATACATGTTATTAGGCAAGCTCTCAAATTATGGTGAATTTTGAGACAGATTTCCAGCATAAACATTTCACATGGACCTTGGTATATGGCTTATGTTTTTAAAGTACCTCTGAAACTCTGGACATGACTGGACTGTAGTAGATAGGGTCAAGCGCTCAGAAAATCTCGCGATGTCACGGAAAGCAGCAAGATTCCTCTCCCCCTAACGCCTAGTGATAAAAGATCACCCAAGAATGTAGTCCCCCCTAACATTAGTAACTTTCAACTCCTTACTAACCAATTACAGTAAAGTAAGACCCCCCTGACGTAGAAAAAAACTTTCCCAGTATAAAACCCGACGAGACGAGACAATAAAAGTCTTAAACCGTCCACCATACTGGTGTCTGTGTATGTTCTTAGCCCGAGTGACCCTGGAGAGTTTGAGTCACCATGCCGTTTCCTCAGAACCAAGTCGCCTTGCCTCGCATCAAAAAGCAACACTGGACAAATTACACCCTGGTAGCACTAAAAGAAATAAATTTCAACGTGTTAATTAGGACTACTTAGCAAGTCTAATGTGGGATCTCAGCACCTCAGGACGGAGGTGCAGAGTGGCCGAGACCACCCTTGGGGGGCTCGGGAGTCCTGGAACGTTGCCAGAAGTGTCTGGTGGCTGGACTTTGATCCTGCACAGGAGACAACACCTGTATGAGGATGGGAGGATTTCACTGGGTGAATGGTGAAGGGATAAGTTAATTAGAGTGTAAGACACAGGGTTTAGGATTTCTGTACAGGGGGGTCTAAAGAAGTAAGATGGAGGAATTGGGGCGTGTCCTGTCCTTCTTCTTCTTCTTCTTGGCCTCCATCTTCTGTGGTGATGTTGGCACTTTGGGATTGGTTATTACTAAAAGTGCACCGGTTAATAAGGGTGAAAGGTATTGGGGAAAAATGATAAATATTGTATACGTAACTTCGAGTATAAAGATAGGTGACCGCCCCGGGGGCTCTCAGCGTGCTCATGGCTGGCTGCTGAGCAGACCTCTGTCGGGCCGAGAGAAAATCTTTTGGATAAACAATTAATAAACACCGAGACCGAGAAAAGATCAGAAGTCTCTCCTCGTCCTTTGAAGCGCGGGCTGTCCAAGGCCACCCCGGGCCTTTCCAGGCCACCTAAACAGCCGAGAATCCGACAGTCTAACTGAAGTGAGCCTTTCCTTACCATCTGCAGAGTGCACATGAGAGCTGCCTATCTGATCCACCAGGAGCATGAAGACAAAGCCGAGGACCAGGGACACCCCAATGTAGGCGTGCAGCCGGGAATGGTCGTGGCCGTGCTCGCGCGCCGCCGGGACGTTCGCTGCCTTCTCGGACTCCAGCACGTGCTGCATCTCGCTCGCTGCGTGGTGCTTCCCTGAGAGAGCAAGCAAACACATCAGCACTCCAAACACCACACAGGCACTTTCCTCTGCTGCCAAAAGCCTTCCTCACACTCTCCTGGACAATACACAGAAGCCCTTGCTTATGCTCTTTTTCAGACAATGTTTTTAGCAAAGCCTGGTTGGTTTCTCCTCATACGTCTTCAGCATGGAAAAGCAAAAAAGCATTAATATGTTATAAGCCAGGTTGCTATTTAAATACAAATTAATTCACAAAAATTGCTGTATAATTCCTGTTTTAACTGAAGTTGCCGGTTTTGTCAACAGTCAGAGATACCATCAGGCAGTTACTTCATTACCTTCATTTGAGTGAGAAAATAAAATAGGCTCCATCCACTAAAAGATTTAATACCATCTTTAAGAAGATTAACTGATGCTGAGATACAAAGAAGCTAGTATTGATGCACCCCATTGATACAGACTACAACAATGGTTAAGTCCAGCACACTGACCTACAAATGTCAGTACCATCCCAGAAAGCCAAAGTCCAAGCCCTGGGGATGAATGATGTGTGGTTTCCTTTCCCTACACCAGCTATTAAAGCTTGTCCATGGTTTTTTCATTTTTGGAAGGTCTTTTGGATGGCAACTACTCTTCACAAGCTTTAAAAACTTATAGCAAGAACTTGACTTACTCTATCAAGTCACTGTCTTGCTGGAATATTCATACTTCCTCTTGGATGAGACAAGTGTATGTTCATCCCACTATACAAAATGCCACAATGCCATTGCTACAGTCAAAGCACATCAGAATAAGCTTGGTAGCAAAGATTTCACACAGATCTTTGCTAAACAATATTCATCAATAAAATTACTTTGGACCACACTAGATTTCTGCCATCTATAGTATGAAGCTGACTTTACTTCAGATCATTTCAAGCCATAAAACTGTATAACTCAGGACAATCTTTCTGACAGGGATTATACAGTTTCAGCAGTTAAAACAAAGGACTGAAGTCAGCAAAGGAATTTTATTTGCTAGTAGCACCCAAACCAAGTTTTCACTACACAGGTTTATAATCAAAGAATAATCCAAGTCATGATATGCTATTTTCTCTCAGCCTACAAGGTTGAAAATCAGAAGTTATTTATTCCACAGCCTGTTTACCCACAGGGAAATACAGAAGTAATAGTAAATTACTTCCATATCAATGGAAAACACTAAAATGCTCGCTATCAAGCAACCAATCAGAGTTAAGCTACACCTGAAAGAGGGAAAACAAAGATTTCTCTTTTTGTTTTTCCACTTATATGAATATATCTCAAAGTTTCCCCTAGCTGCATCTTTCGAGGTTTAATTATGCAAATAGGTGAACTTGGAAAAAAAACCCAGAAAGCTGTTCTCATAGTCTTAAGTTTAATTTCAAATATCCTACTTTACCAGGAAACATATTAGAAATAATTTTTGTAGTTAAATCTGTCATACCCATTAGTTCTGACCCTTTGCAATATAAAAAAAAAAAATTCAGATAGACTGTTGTTAGACACAATACTGTGAGTTAGACATGGAGTCTGAAGCCATTCAAACTTTTTTCCCTAGGTAAATACTGCTGCTATTACTACTGCAGTACTGTGAAGTGTCTTTTTGCCATAGACTAAACAAAGCCACAGCCCATGCAGCTCTACACAGCAAGCTGTGAGTCAGACATGAACAGTATGCCCCATCTGGGGAAAAAGTGTTCAATCCCACCAATGGTCACAGCAACTGCACTCACTGCTGGCTGGGCCATTACAAGAGGAAATCGGTCAACTCAGAATAAAAATTGAATGGAGAGCAAACCCACTACAGCTCATTAGAGACATCTGACATCAGAGTGCACAAATTATAGTATAGTATAAAGGCATAATCAGAGCTTCTTTCACTTCTTGATAAAGGATGATTTTATATATTATCTCCTATTTATTCTAAATCTAAGCAGAACAACATAAATTTAGTGGAAGCTAAAACAGTATACATTACAGCATATTGCTAAAATGAAATTTAGAAGTTTAGAAACACAAAACCCAGTTTTAGTTTAGAAGTTTAGAAACCCACAAAACTACAGGAAAAGCAAAGGACTACAGGTGCCTCTCAATCCCAAATTAGCAACAGCAGCACACCAGATGTTTGCAAGGTTCTATATAGCATCAACTTTATGGGGCTTTCCCCTGCAATCAGGAAGCCATTGCCATTTACCTTCAAAGTTATGACTCTGAGTGTACTGGAAAAATCTCATACATGCAATGGTCATCTCATAGCACAAGTTTGCAAGCAAAACCAAAATTTAAAGTGCACTCCCAACAGAGGTGATGAGCCCTGGCTACTTGAAACAATGTCAGAATCTCAAATTGAGGTCTGCTAAGGCTTTTGGCTGTAAGACATGCTCCACACAAACATCCCTGCAAGACACAATCTCTGCTCACTTTGAGCTCTTCATTAGAGATGATGAGGTGGTTACAACAGTGACAGCAGACTAGAACTGGATGCTTGAACACAGAGATTTAGATCTGTAATGTATATCACTACCCAAGAAGAAATGCCTCCTACTGTGTAAATTAGCCATAACCATATGGCTATATAACCATAATATATAACCATAATTTTCAGCTAAGTATATTAATTCCAAGATGCTTTTCAGCTTCAGAGGAAATTCTTACTAGGGCAGGGATTTGTAAAACACCTCCTGCAATTGCTTTAATGAGAAGCAGTCTAAACTACAAAGAGAAAGCAGCGAATACTCCACAATTTCATTCTCTGCCGAAGGCACCCTTACACCTCCTTTGAAGTTCCAGGGGAACTCCCCAGAATAAGAAACACTACACATGACCTGTCATAAAAGGCTGTTATTCCAGGAACAGTACAGTATCCAGAGGCAGAAATGATTGGATAACTCAGTAAGAGTCATCAATCTGCATGATCATATCCCTCAATGTGCCATATCATGCCTATAGTGGTTTTGCATTTCTATGCCTGCTTTGTGTCATGTTGCTGTGAAGTTCTTCCATCAATCTCTTAAAAACTCCAAAAAGAAGCCTCAGTATATCATAACACACCACAGTCTAAGTTATCTTGAATGAGGCCATCTGGGTTTGATTCTTACCCTCCAAAATGTCTTCATAAAGTGCATGTACTCCTTCTGGCACAATGACAGCCAAGGCAGTTCCACACAGGAGCCCAGCACCCAGAACAGTCACCAACTTCAACCTCTCCTGCAATTAAGTACAAAACAAGTATCATCTTTAAGAATGAAAATATTTTCTTTACTCTCCCTTATTAACAGATGTTGGGGAAGGGGGTTACTTGTTACATAAATATTGAGAATTTGCAATTAAACTTTAACAACAATATATAAAATAATGTTTTATAGTAAAGAATAACTATTTTATTCATATTTTTGGAATAATTTCTATAACAAAAATAAAAACCCCACATAGTTTTTTAGTACTTGCTACGGTTAGAGTTATCCTCCTAGTTGTATTCTAGTTTGGGACAAAAAGCTTAAATGCATCTTTCTCCCAAACTAATTACATTCTGTTTCACCAATAAACTCATCAATTCACTTCCTTCTGACTATGCTGCCAGGTTAAAGTCAAAGCCACGTACTAAAACCCAATTACACAAACATGTAACAGGACAGTCAGCAGAGGCTGTGACTCAGTTTCTGTAAGAACCCCTACCATGTAACACGTAGCACCCAGGGGAGTTTAGATCCCCTAACAACTGCACAGCACACACTCAGTGGCACAACCACCATCACCTCCCATGTTCAATGAGAGGTCTGAGCACCCCAAAACACTAATGCTAACCACTGAGGGACAGAGAGCAGCATCTGAACAGCAGGAAAGCACTTGTTGCTCATCATTGTTGTGCCACCTGTTCTCCAACATGCACTGCAGCCACACAAACTGCTCAGGCTCACTGCAGGATGCTCTAGGAGATGCACACCCAGCTTCCTGAAAGCCAACCAAACGTGACCATAAGGGAACAGCTGCAGCATTACTGGGGACAGCTCCAACAGCAAAATGCAAGAGATAATAACGAGTGTAAAGCTCCCACAAACATGCACTGTAAACTTGCACATGCAGTAATTACACTTGAAAAATTGTCATACAGTGGCAATCTACACGAAAAGATAAATTTTCAACATCTGCTGTTCATAAAGTAATTTTGCAAAATTATAGTAACACACGAGGAAAAACCATTATTTTTATCTGCAATACTGCAGTATTTTTTGCATACACACATAAACACAGTGAAAGTGTCAGAAGTAATACTGATTTATTACAGCTGCAAATATATAGTATAGCTTGCCTTCACTTGGGCACCTGTGAATTTTAAAGATCCATTAAAAGAACAAGTTATCATTTCAAGGCAAATCTCCATCTCCTTTTCAGTACAAAATAGCTAGGTGTAGGGAAGACAGAAATTGAATAAGAACAGCCTACATACACAGGCAAAAGGAATACACCTTTATACGAGAAATCAAACCATTTCTGCTAAATACATTTACATGTTAAAAAAACAAGAACGACACAGTAAGCAGTGCTGAAACTCCATGCAGCCCTCTGACTTGATGGAGGACAAAGGCACATTTCTCCTCCAGCACCTTGCTTCCTAAAAGTGCTTGCTTTCCAAGAGAAATGGGAACCCCTTATCAGAGTGCTCTTACTACCACAACTAAACTCTCACTACACCATGCCTCTATAAAATAATCATCATTCAGAAAGAGCAAAACCCCTCGGGCATCAGAGGATATTAGGAAACCTACAGAGACTGTGACAACTGCCACCACCTCAACAACTATTTCCTAGAAGTACACAAAGATGTTTAATCAGGAACTCCTGTACTGTTTGGGAACTTACCCAAACTACGAAACCCTCCCTCTCCTTTAACAGTACCTTATTATCCAAGATATTTTTCTGAAAGAATGCCTTGAGTTACACAGGGCAGTAACTTGAAGTTCTACAGTAATCAAAGAGCTAAGGTTTAATTTTCAACAGTGCAAGCTGTGAGTAAAATTGTGAATCAAAGTTTTTCCAAGAATGTTCTTTGAATTATTTTAAAGAGCCTTAATTTGAGTAGCCCACAGGCACAAAAGAGGTAATCACTGACTTCAGCCATTTCTTACACAAGCTTCTAAGAATAGCCACGCTTACTCGTGTCCTTACACTACGTGCTGATACTTCGCTTCACCTGTAGCACACTCGACTGAAATCTGATGAGTTTAAATGACCACTGTGAAACAAGCATAATTTCACACAGCAGTTTTGAATGAAAATTAATACTGCACTCATAACTTTTAAAGATAAATCTTCATCCTTAACAGCGTTGCCATATTACAAGGGGACGGCGCCAACTCCCACTGGGAGACCTCTCTGGTTCCTCCTTTAGCAACCAACGAGCAGTTTGGCGGAGTTGTCTTACCTCGGAAAAATTAACTGCCAAGGGTATAATTCCTGCCACATAGCAGGCGACCAGCATGGCCAGGGACAGCAGGCAGATGGAGGGGAAGTCATCCATTTCGCCGCTTTCTGTCCGCTCCCTTGAAGTGAAATCCAACAGCAACTTTTCCACCTCTCCGCAGCGCACGCCTTAACCCGTGCAGACACGGAGCTCCCAGGAGAGGCTTTCGGCCATGTCTCTGTCTCCCGGCGGCAGCGGCCGGCTCGGCCCCCAGCCAGGGGTGCGCGGCCAGGGGGCGGGAGCGGCTCGGCAACGGGCAGGCGGGCCCGGCCCTCACCTGCGGCGGGGGAACTTTCGCCCGCACCGCGCTGCTCCCAGGGGAGGCGGGAGGGAGGGCTGGGGGACGGCGAGCACGCAGGCGGCTCCTCGCGGCGGGGCAGCGCCAGGCGGGGCCGAGGGGACCGTGCGTGCGGACCGGCGCTGCCAGCCGTGCCCACGGCCGCTGCCCCGGCGGCCAAGTGGCACTCGGCGTTTCCCCTTCCGGGACGGGCCGCGCCCGCCCCGCCCCGCCCCGCGCGCTGCCCGACTCCAAGATGGCGGGCAGCGCCTCGGCCCGCCATGGGCCGCGAGCGGCTCCCTCACCAAAGATGGCGGCGGCCGCGCCCCGCCCCCGCCAGCCTGGCCGCCGGCCCTGCGGGCGCGTGCGCGCGCGGCGCTCTGGCGCGAGCGGCTCTATGGTGGCGGCCGTTGGCGCGGCGGCGCTTCCGGCGGGCGCGGGGGCCTGTGGGGGATCGCCGCGCGCCACTTCTGCCCGGCGGTGCTGAGGGAGCGGAGCCGCCATGGTGAGAGCGGGACGGGAGCGGATCGCCGCGTTTCGTGCGCACCGCGCCCGCCGGGGCAGCCTTCCTTCCCCTCCCCTCCCTGTCCCCCGGGGCACTGCGGGCGGGAAGGCCGCGGCCGGTGGTGCGGACCCGGGCGGGCGGCTGCACGTTTTGGCGGGGCAGGGCCGGACGGGGCGGGGGCACAAAGGTGGCGGCGGCGCTCGGGGAGCGGATCCTGGAGGCTCCCGCCCCTCTCCCCGGCTCCTTCGGGCCCCTCTCAGGGCGCTGCTCGGAGCCCAGCGCTTCCCGCGAGTGTCGCCCGCCGAGCGAGCCGGCCTTAAATGGCTGATGTGCGCTTTCCATGCTGCTCTCCCTGCTCCTCCCCTCTGCTCGGAGGAGGGAAAGGCGGGAGCTTGCCTCGGTGGGCTCTGGGAACGGCACGCTGGAGCTCAGAGGCCTCCCTATCATCGCGGTTTGTTGCGCTCATGTAATAAATGAAGCTGTGCTGAGGCAAGTTGTCGCTGTGCGGTGGGAGGACAGCTGCTTGTCCGTTTGCAGCGACGTTCCATGTCTGCCTGCTTCTTGCTCCAGAGCAGTTGCTCGGCCATGATGAGCAGCTACGGGCCCCGTCCCTGTTGGCCGGGATGAAAGGGGGGCCTTAGACCACTTTTTCTGCCTGGCATTTCGGTGTGTTCAGTGCGCTGCTGCTTGGCATTTGCATCACCGCACATCTTACCCTTACAATATGCGTTTGTCTTCCACTTTTATTGTATTTTTTTTCTTTTTTTCACTTTGCAATTAAATACACTACAGTTGGTGGAAGTCTCTTTGGGCAGATGCTGCATAGCTTTTAAGTCCTGCTGGTTTGGCTCTTGGCACTGCCTTAACCAGTTGTACAGGGTTCTGCCTTCAGTAGCAGGAGCAATTTCTAAAGTGCTTTCTAGAAGTTTGGAATTGGTACAATATAAACCATGCGGTGTCTCATTCCGTGTCCTGCTTCAAAGCAGCTAGTACCACTGTGCTTTTAAGGAAAACGCAAAGAAATTCGACACATGTATCATCATAATAAAGGTCCAGAGTGAGTTTCTCCAGTGAGTTTTCTCCCTTGTTTTGGTTTTGTCACCTAGGCACATGGGGCAGGTAATAGAGGAGCCTTCCCACAGGCTTCTAAGCTTGCCATTTGTAACTATATGGTAGGACAGGACCACCAGTTTTATCAAATCAAACAATTTTTTTTTCTTTTAAAGTAAAATAATGTTAAGTTCCCAAAGAAATCTTTGGAAAGCATTAATTCTACCATACACGTGATCCAATGGCATTAAATTTAAATATTTTCCTGGGCCAGTATCTGATAACAGATATTGTATATTGTCTGAAGTGATAAATGGCTTAAAGGCAGAAGCCCAAATGATTTCTGCTGCGGAGTTCTGAAGGAACTGGCTTACATGTCTGGCTCATTGATTTTTCTATAATCTGATTATTTGGATAATTTCAGAATTTATACATTCATTTAGCACCCCTCAGTGACCATCTAATTAAAATGATAGTGCTGGAAAAATTATTTTATGGTAATCTTTGGCAGTCATTTGGACTCCCTGCTAAGACATGCCTGTTCAAGTACAATGCACTTGGAACAGCCAGACACCAGCCCCCCTTGGGGAATTCCCTTCAAATCAATCATCCTCTGGCATACATGAAAGTGGATTTAAATGATCTACTCTCCTTTGTATGATGTTTGTTGATAGAGCATGCAGCTCAGAATTCCCCTTTTTTCCATTTCTGATGAGGAAAAGTCTTGCTCCTTCTTTTTCTCTGTGTAACATTTTCTTGAACTTCTCAGAATCTGCTACTGCTGTGTTGAGACAATTTGAAGAACTGAAAACTGTATTCCAAGGATGGGAACGCTGTCAGTTATGGGATAAGAATTTGTCCTGTTGTTTAGGTTTTTTCCCTGTAAATCCTAACATTTGCCATTTCTCTTTCTGTCACTGCTTTTCACGAGCACTGAATTGGTATATTCGTCGATTTCCAAAGTATGGGTTGGGATTTTTCTGTCAGCCTCTGATTAATCTAAGCCAAAGGATGTCTTACCCTGCCGTTGCCTCTGTGCTTTGTGCTCACCTCAGACATTAGCACTGAAAATGTTGGATCCAATTAGCAGCACTGGAAACGGCCATTTGCAGCTTGCTTGCAAACTTTCCGTGGTATGCACCCTGTTAATTAGATCACAGATTGTCTACACTTTAAAAATCTTGCTTCTTTGCTCAAATTACTTGCTGTAGCCAAGTGAAAAATGTTATGGAAATAATGGAAGCCACAGAGTGTGCAGTCATCTAAGCACCTGTTCTTCTGTTCCCTGCAGAAGAACAAGCTTATGGACTCCAACATTTGGAACAATTTTCTGTGCTGTAATTACTATTTGAGTAAACTCATTGGAGTCTGAAAAACCAGTACATCTGTTTTGCAAGAAATAATCTTGGGTGCTAAGTGCAGATTTATTGTAGCATTAGTGTTCCCTTGAAGGGAAATCAATAACTCAAAATAGCTAATTCTGTTAAAATCTTTTAGGTGACAGTGTGGTCAAGTTGGGTCCCCTCTTTGCTCTAATTAAAATTTTCAGAAAAAAAATTTGGGCATTGAAAATTTTACTAACAGCTTGCATTTGGAATAAAATAATTAAATACACTAATGCCACAGCTCTTACACATTGACTTTATTGCTTTGCTTATCTGTCTAAATATAAACTCTTTCTGTGGTATTTTTTTCCAACACAGTAGCAGCTTTACTGGTGATTCTACACATTTTGAAGTTCCATACGGATTGATAGGACTTGTTGGAACCAAAACTTAGTAACACAGCTTGTATAAATAGTAAATGCTGTGTGGAAAATGTCTGTGTCCTTGATTGCTAGTCTAATATTTTACCATTACACATCTTTTTACTCCTTCTTTCATATAAATAACTTGAACAAAAATCATTCAAAGTGTGCAAGTAACCTGTATTTTTGTGTTTGTTTTGTTTTCCAGTCTCACACAATTCTACTTGTCCAGCCTACCAAGAGGCCAGAAGGCAGAACATATGCTGATTATGAATCGGTGAATGAATGCATGGAAGGTGGGTGGACACAGACATGGGAGTTAAAAACTGTTGTTAAAATCCTATTTTTGACATATCCACAAACTTAATAAGGAAATAAGTTGTTCTTCATACTTTTCAAAGGTCATTCACAAAAACCCTCATATTTTTAGCTTACTGATGTTCTAGCAAACTAAAATCCAGTTATTATTTGTTTCTAAAACTTCCTTTTTCTATTTAATATCTGGTTTTGATTTAACTAGATGAAACATCCAGTTTGGGAGAGTAGCTGATATTCTTTCTTTCGTGCAGCAGACTTGTTTCAATGCATTTCATTGCAGGATCAGCACTTAATTCTCACTATTCTTTTCTTAGCATTGTAAGGCAAAGATTGCTGCTGGAAATACTATATTAAATAATGGATTGTGTGCAATTGATACATCATCTGCAGTCTCGTGTGTCAGAGTAAAGATCTGCAAAACTTTGATACACATAATGGCCATTGGAAGAAAATTGAAATGTTAAGAGCTGTAGTTCACTTAGCCTTAATCTTGCAGGAGGTTTTGTGAGGCAAACAAAAGTATAACGAAGTCTCTGTGCTCATTTTAATATTACATTCTTCTCAAATGTATCTGAATTATTAGTGGACTAGTTTAAATAAATAAAAGTGTTATAAATGTATGTACAGGTTCGTGCTGTCACTCTTACCTCAATACTGTGTTTGACTCTTGCATCAAGAATGGTCATTCTTATGAGTTCTTCTGTTTCTCAGGTGTTTGTGCAGTAGGAGTGTGTTCTAATTTCCATCTTAAAATTATTAGAAGGCGTTCCAGATGTTTGTTGGAGCTTACTGCATGGAAAATTATATATTTGACAAAACTAAACTTTTCCCCCTAGATGATGAAGACTTTTCTTTCCATGTATCTTACCTGATTTTATAGTATTACCTTTCAATGCAAATTGCCAGGAACAAGAGAATTTCAGCTCTAGAAAATCTGATTGCTTTTACAGTGGTAATCTCTAAACTTTTATTCGTGGATCAAGAGCTGAAAAAGTTTCAGTTTATACAGTCTTTTAATATTGCATGGTTGATCTTGTTTCTCTGTAGGAGTCTGTAAAATGTATGAAGAGCATCTGAAGAGAATGAATCCCAACAGTCCATCCATTACATATGATATCAGCCAGTTGTTTGACTTCATTGATGACTTGGCAGACCTCAGCTGTCTTGTGTAAGTTCAGTTGTACAAGTCCATGTCAGTGACTTAGCAAAGTCACAGGTCTTCCCTCTAAACTCTTCTGTGAGAGTTTAACACAGTGCTGTTTTGTGTGCTTTTTAGCACTAACTGCAGTGCAGCAGTAGTGCAGCTGCCCTAGCAAGTTCCCAGGCCAATTAAGTGCATAGATACCAGGTACCTCTAAAGGCTTAGAAACCTACAGTTCCACTTGGATTTCACTCACATTGAGGCTGACTGAAATCCAGCAGTTAAGTACAGCTGACTGTTTTATTACTGCTAGAATCTGTTTAAATTTCCCTTTGTGCTGTTAGTACAGTCCCTCAGGAGGCAGAATGGTTACAGAATTTTTCTCAGCTGAGGGCAGTACTTGTGGTAGAGTAGAAGGCTACAGAAGTGCATTGCAGCCAAAAGTTTGTTTTGATCAAGATACAGCAAGATGAAAGTTTATCTAACAGACTGAAACTAGCCACTTGTTTTAGGTGGTAGCAACTGTTTTCTAGGATAGTCTTGTGCCTTTTTTAATTAGGCTTCTAAAATCAGTGTCATGCCAAATTCTACTTCAGCTCATAGTTTTCCACCAGATGGCACACATAGCACAAGGTGTAAGAGACGCCTCTTCTTCACGAAAATTTCCTGAAGTACTTGTTGTCTGCTCTTGCTGTGTAGCATTATGAAAGGGTTTGGGGATGGAGGGTAGAAATCAGTAACTTTTGCTGAAGGTAGCATTTCTTACATTGCACTAGAACTACTGCTGTATGAACATACATTGAAGCTCTTGGTTTGGCCTTGATGCCATCATGCTGAGGTTTAAATAGTAAGACTTCCTTAGAAACATCATGCTTAGGGTCTTTTCCTTAGGTAAGAACTATAAATTGTTCTGGAATGAGTTAACTTGGGATTTTTACTTACCTTCTTACCACTGTCCCTTTCACCCTTCTTATCTATCAGAAATAAAAGTATATCAGGATTTAAAGACTGAGCAGGACTTCAGTGGTTCTTGAATCATTCACTGAAAGTACCATCTTCATAAACAAAATATTATATAGGAGGACATGAGCCTACACAGACCTTCACTCAGATTGCTTTCATTTTTCAGGCTCATTCTGTTGTAATTCAACATGCCCTGAGTAACTGAATTCTCTGGCCCTTGCAAGTGGACTGTTTTTATCAACCATGCTTGAATAGCAAATAAAATGCATCCGTGGGGTCTTGTTTTCAGTTTGCTTTTTTAAAGTATCCTTGTTAGGTGTAAGCATGTCCTCAGTGCCAACTGGCAAGAATCCTTTTGTCATCCATCTGTGAGTCTGCCTTTGCTCCTGAAAAAAATAGATCTTAAAAGTTTTTTTTTAAATTCCACACAGAAGTTGAACACTTGAAAGCTTAAATAAATCTTTGAAGTAATGTTGAAGAAGTGTTGGACTCATTAAGACAAATTAGATTGTTTCCTGGTGGAACTGTTCTTCTGCAGGCTGAGTTCTAGAATGCTAAAATTCTCTACTTGCTGTCTCCCTTAAGTAATTAAATGCATGAATTAAAATATGAACACAGTGTTCCAGTCACCCAGTAGTGCTTGGAGCATCTCATTTTGTTTCAGGCTCAGTCTGATCTGCTGGACAGCTGTTTTATAGAGAACAGGATAAATCCATTTGATAAGTGGCAATTCCCACCTAGTTCTGATACTACCTCCTGTACACCACTTTCTACCTCATACACTTGAGGACAATTAATTGTGAAGTTCTTCTGGTAGATGTAGCACAGAGCAGACTGACATTTCTTGTTTCCTCTGCAGTTACCGTGCTGATACTCAGACATACCAGCCCTACAACAAAGACTGGATAAAGGAGAAGATCTACGTTCTCCTCCGCAGGCAGGCCCAGCAAGCAAGCAAATAATGGGGGCACCATTGCTACGTGGGTTTGGGGGGTTTGGACAACAGGTGTGTACAGAGTGTAGTGGTGAACGTTTTGTATTATAGTCATCCTGTTGCCATCTTGATAAACTCGTTAGCCAGGACTGATTGTACTTTTAGGGATACAAGGATTTTGTTGGATTGGAATTTTTTTCAGTGTAAATGGAGAAGAACGTACATCTTCAGCAGAGTTTTGGGTTTTTTTTCCTCCAGTTTGCTAATGGTCCTACCTTATTTGAACCCCTGGGGCTGTTCACATTGTACTTCACCACATTTGCTGTATGTGCCCCTCTGTGGGTTTTTTACATTCAGTTATGTCCTTGAGATGTCTTAATGGGAAATAAAAATCTACCCTTTAGTTAAACTTGAGTGCTCAATTTTGTGGTTCCTGCCAAAAAACACAAATCTTTTTCCCCATTATCCAAGGGATATGGCTTGAAAGGTCACATGGACTGAACCAGCAGTTGTTTCCTGTATTACAGAACACCTCAAATTCTGGCTCAGTCTTGGTGGTTTTCCCTGGGCATCTTTGGGAAACACAGCAACTCTTTTGCACTGCTCAGCTGATCTCTGTACGAGGCATTTTATGTACGTGTGTCTGCTCTGGAATTGGTGGTGGATAAGAGCAGGCTGAATGTATGACATCACAGGCCCCTTGAATTAGTCTGCTTACAATTTTCCCCCAAGAAAGGAATAGACAAAGCAGATTGCTCCCATGAAAATCTGCCCCAAACTTAATTTTCTCTGTACATAAGATAAAGGCTTAACTGTTTACCCACACTGTAAGTTACATGTGCCTCTGTCTCTCTTAAATGCTGATGTTTCTGTAATTTCGCTGTACTGAAAAGATTTGGATTGGAGGACACATCAGACCAAAAAACAGAGCAGGTAGAAAAGAAAGGCTGGTGTGGTACTCTGTGCCTTTAGAGTTTGCCTGCTGTAGGAACAGACTGTACAGATTACACTTAACCAAGAGCAGTTCTGGGATTGACAGAGGATTACAATTCTCCCCAGTGCACTGGATTTCCTAATACACATCAATAGTTTCTGATGGACCTCACAGCAAATGCAGTGGCTGAAAAGAATCTGAGGCAAAGTGACTGTCTGTAGTAAAGCTTCAATGAAAGTAGCTTTACTTAAGTCATAAGTAATAGCTGCTGAAGACTGGGAATCAAATTACTGAAGGGATATAAATTCTTAGAAAGAAACTGGGTGAGGGTGTTAAACCTCTCAGCACCAATACAAGTTGGACTACTAGCTCTAGAATTTATAGTGACAAAGAATAAATTCAAAATAACATCAAAACATGCTTCCTTTATAATGAATAGTGATTTTCAAAATATTGTAGGTCAGAAATATATTAGTACACTTAAGATTATTAAATCCAAAAATACTTCGGGGCATATAAGTTTTATATCCAGCTTGAAAACAGTAAGTAATACTTAGAAAATTCACTATTGCCCATATAATAGCATTCAAATTTAATACAAGCAGTGTTATTTTTAAAGCTTTTATAGTTTATCCTCCTGAATAGCACATACTAAAATAACATGCTCGCTCCTAACATGTTTGAGGTTAATTTCAATTTTTTTTTTGTAAAATTTCCAGTGTTCTCTTGGATGAAATTTTGCAGTCTTTAGGCGAAGCCAAATAAGCATTTACCTCATTCTGTGGGCTTGCTTTCAATTTAAGAACAACCAGCAATGTGATCTCTTTCCTTACTGTGAAAAGCACAAATGAGCATGCTGAATCTCTAGTAATCAGGCATTGGAACACAGCACAGCTCTTCCTTCAAAGGTACCTTACATTTGGTCTGATTTAAGAAAATCTTCCTCTTCCTTGATTTTGACTCTACTATGATAACTGTGCAAACTCAGACCAGTAAACAAGTATAAAATACTAATTTCTTATATTCAAACAGAAAATAGGAAGAAGGTACTTTAAAGGAGGTGGTAATTAACCTTTCTGCTTTTTGAAAGGGACTTTGTGAAGATACGATTTTAAGTGTTTTGGAAAGTAGAAGGTTGCAATCTTTAACCTAAAGGTTACTTCACTTTTTTTTTAAACATACAGACTGCTGTGGCCATTTCATTAATGGAAGTTTTCACAGAATTGAAAAATGCAAGTAAGTTGTCCTTTCATATCTCTGGAGCCAGATTTGGCCTTCTGGAGATAGAAAAGTGTGGTCTGTAACCCCCTTCAGAAGAAGGGATTTGGGCATCATCTCTTTTCCCCCTCTTCATCCAGCTACTGGTCTATTTTTCTTTTTCTGAAATAAGCTACTAGATACAACTCCAGTGCATAGTTCTTGAGCTGCTGTTTTCCATAATCCTTCACTGCATTTTACTTGATTAACTATTTATGAAACAATAGATTTGCTGCTGAGCTGAGCACCTGACCAAATACTCTGAAAGGGAGAAAGAATGCTACAGTATCTATCCAATGTGCAACAAGCTAGAAAGAAGAATCTAGAAAGTTGTCTCCCACTAACCACCTGGTGCCTTGAGAAGTTTAGTGGAGAGGGTTGTGAGCACTTGGAAACTTACTACATGCACTCTAGTACTGTAGGCTGTTGTGGCAGACTGTGAAAAGTGACTTCACTTTGCTTCTTTGCTCCTGCTGAGGGAGGAATGGATGGCAGCAGGGCATGTAGTACCTCCTGCAGTTGCATTTGTCCTCAGAGGCATCAGCACTTGGATAGCAAGATACTGAAAATTGCCCAAGTTCAACTACTATAAAAGTGAGGCTCAGTAGCAGCATTTTGCAGGTAAAGCCATTAAAAATGGTATGATTGTAGAAAAGGAATCAAAAAAGAATCTGTCATCCTATGCATGCTTTGCCTGCAGCAAGTTTTCTGGGGCTTCTTAGGTATGGATAGATACAAGTAACTGTGCTGGTCATGCCTGCTACAGCGTGGGAGTAAAGGACAAAGGAAATTATACTGGCTGCTTCTGCAGGAGAGTGGTACAGTATTTTAAAACAGGGATTAAGAATGGAATCCAGAGACCTAGTATTTCCAAGTGTGTAGAAATACTTAAATTTTTTTAAAAGCAAGTCCATTAAGGAAGCCTAGCCTCAGACCAAGGAGCTGTGTGAGCTATTTGCCAGGACTGCAGAGGAATTGAGGAGCTTGCCTGACTTCTGCTTGCCTCGTGGAGCTGTGAGCCATGCTGCTTCTTTGCTAATCACAGACTTGGGAAGTCCTCCCACAGTTTCTGGACTGCCTGCCATGGACTGCAAGTTGAGGAATACCAGACTGGCACAACTCATTTCTTGGCAGGGCTGTTCACTAAGCAAATTAGTAGGGTGAAGTTATGTGAGGTGGCTGAGCTGAAGTAGCAGTTCACTGCTGTTGAAAGGCATAATGCTGCTTCACACTACTGTACCAAAGGGATACTGAGTGTTGAGGGGAAGGGGAGAACAGGACTGCTAGTCAGCACCAACAAGCAGAGCAGTTGGTCATTTAAAGATACCCAAAACCTGATATTTGAGAACAAGCACAAGCACAGTAGATAAATTGGTGTATATATAAAGCACCCATTTATGCCCTTGCAAGCTCCTGCCAGTCAGTAATGCACTGGGTCAGGGAGTAATCCCACTAAGATTAGACTGTGAGTTGTGTTTGACACCACAATAATACCAGGATCATTCTTACAGGAATCCCACTCTGCAGCCTCCTTCAGTATGCTGAAGGAGAATTGTGAAAAGCAGAATTGAGTTTGGCTTCCTGCTCTGAGGGTGAAATAAGCTAGATAGTTAAAATACTTGCCTACTATTGCTTCCATCATCATGTTCTTTTAAAATAGACTGAAATCTTGACATCCATCACAATGCATTATAAGCACAGCAGGAAAGCAGCATCATTGCTAGATCAGTCTGTTCTTGTGCTTATCACCATTGTCAATGTACAGTGGAGGAAAAAAGAAGTAGCCAAGACCACCTCATTATCTTCCTTAATAACTAATAAACCTGTTTACAGCAAGAGGAGACTTGACTACCCACAATATTTTCAAGGTTGAAAGATTTTTTGACTTGCATTAGAAAATGCTAAGTTGTAAAATTGCTGGTTGGGTTCTCATGACCATGTGCCAAGCAGTTTGTGCTGGTTCATGATGCACTGAAAGCAAGGGTGCTTCTTAGGATAACTTACTCTCAGAAAGAAGAGGGGAAAGCTCCAGCTGCTTGACTTTGGAGTATATAAGAGTTATGTACATTTGCATACTTACTCAGACCCCTGAGTAAGGGTCTGATTGTACTGGAACTCAGCTACACTGAAAACTCGCTCCATAAAAATCAAGGGTAGCTAGGTTACAAGTGCAAAACAATTAAAACCTCCTGATTTTCAATTGCTCTGAAACTGTTGTTTTCTAGACCCTGGTGAGCATTGAAACAAATTGGTTTACTGTTATCATAGGTTCAGGGGGGCAGGGAGTTTCAGTTAGCAGTTGTCCAGCAGGAGATGGGCTGTGGGTGAGGCTGAAGACTCCTAGCCTGTTAGCATCTGAGCCACTCATTTGAGGTACCCACTGGCCTTTGAAGTCTAAAAGCATTGACTTCAAGGTGAAATGATAAATAATTTTTACTAGCTATAGATAATTGACAAGAGTACATCTGTTAAAATAGAAAATTAATTTTGCACCTCTGTTGTACTAGTCAATTCCCTCAAGTTTTCCACACTGAGTGTATTGTCTGCTATAATGTTACTCAGTGTTGCCCAAATACAAGGTACCATTCATGGAAACAGCATGGAATGAATCTGCCACTGAAACTCACAGAATGGAGATGCTCAGCTTTGCATAGTACAAAGCAGCTCTCTATTATCACCCACTAATATATGCTTCTTCCTCACTATATCTGAAGATGATTAAGGTAAAACCTGTCTTGATTTGTCATAGGAAAGCATTAGATTGTAGGAATTAGTTTTCTCATTACTGTAATCTGAACTATGCCTATAAGAACATTTTATCTGGATGAAGTTTGGGCATAGCTCCAATTCATAGGTTTTATTCAAACTCTTTGTGCTGAGTTTGTAGTGACACAAGTAAAACCTGCATGCTGCATATGCCTGCTCAGCACCATTCCTGGTGAGCATTAGCAAGGGTTTTGTAACCAATTTTGTACACCCCTGAGTCATCTGCTGCTGTACCCCCTCCACAGTCCCCAGCCAAGCCTGTTACTGTGGGCTGTCCTGTGCATCAGTGACATCCACACATCTGGAGCTCTGGAGCTGCTGCCTGCCTGTGTTTGTGCCAGGTAAGCCAACAAGAGCTGCAGAGGTGAAACATGTGGCAGTGTACTTGGAGGATGTATTGTCTGGGCTCTGCCACTGACTAGATCCAACACTTGTGCTGCCCTGATCTCTAATGCACTGGTGCTTCCATCTAGTGTATTCCATTGCTGCTTCTGCATCACTGCATCAGCCATGCAGGAAACACTCCCAAATTTAAATTATCTTCTTAGTTACCATGAGCACTGGGCTACACACACACAACACAAACCTGCTGCCCTGAGAGGTGGGGAATGTCCATCCTTGGAGACATTGAAGACTTGACAGAGTGCTGATCTGATTAGACCCATTAGACCCACTCTGAGCAGCATTTGACCAGACAACTCCTGGACCTCTCTTCCAATCTAAAATAGCCATTATTCTATTGGAGTCACTACTAGAAAACCCCATGTCACGGAAATGAAACATCTGAGTCCCTGCTCTGGCCAGTTTCATGCAGCTGCTCGAACTCAGTATTCCCCACGCCACTGAGGACAGTGCTGAAAATGGTAAGCCATCATGTACTCATGAGTGGATTTGGGTGACAAGAGTAGCATTCACTAGGTTACAGAAAGTATAACTGCTCCCCAGTGATAAAAACAGGGTGCAGAAGGGTCAAATTTGATTTTGTTCTCATGTTGTCTTCATATGAATGAAAGATCACATGGGACACTGAGAATAATGTCTTGCCATAGAGGTTAAGTCCCTAGAGGTCATCAGACTTGCCATCCAGATGCAACCCTCCATACTCCCCACATCTTTCCAGCTTTCAAGTAAAAGAAGGAAAAAAATACATAAAGGCCTGAGAAATCTGTGATGTAGTACAAGGGAAAGCTCAGAGGCATTGCAAAATGCCAGGGGAAGGTAAGAAGCAGGCCCTACATGGCAGTGGAGAAAAAAGCAATTGCACCTGTGCTTCCACACCAACCCCCTCATCGGAGGCAAAGGCATCTTCCTGCAGTATCAAGTCATGTACTTGCAAGGAAAATGAAAAGTCTGTGCTGCCAGAGCTAAATGTAAACCTTGGTTCACATTTCTTTCTTAATGATGGCTATTTTCAGGTTCAAGAAAGAAATGAGGGGCAGAGGGGGATTTCTTTCTCTCTCAATACATTAACTTGGTCCCTGAGGGAATTCTTAGCTTGTACAGCTATGCCACTAGAATGCAGTAGAAGCACTAACCAGCACATAGCAAGCAGAGTAAGTGTTCAAATCTTCTCTTCAAAGTGCATTCCCCAAATCCAGAATTGTTTCTTCTCCATCCTCACAGTCTCTAGAAATTTAGCCAGTGCCAAACCAGGGCTACTTTCCTTGTCTGGCTTGTAATGGTCTTCTTAAGCACATTTCATTAGTGTCATAAATTCTGTGCCAAGTGAGTTTAATTTCAATTTCTATTTAATTTATGTTTGTCCCCTGCTAATGCTAGCAGTTTTCTCCAGGTTTTCCTATATTTGAACCTAGTTCAAAGAAATAACCATTGCATCAGCTGCACCTGCAGCTCCAAATGAAGATTACCAGCCTTTCATACTGTAGTAATGATATTGCTTTAGTCTTAACCAGGAATTAATAATTTAATGTCCCCTAAAATTGCATGTTTTGTTTTTATGTTTACAACACAATTGCTCAGTGCACCCTCTATTCCTTGCCTCTATCATGTCCAAGTAAAAGCACTCATTATTCATGCAAAATTAAATAACTTCAACTAGAAAGCTTAAGAAAGAAACACATGAGAATAACCAAGTATTTGATCTTAATGAGGACACTCACCTCAGATATTCCAGAGAACTCAAAGCTTGTCTGATATAAACAGAGTAAGAGCTACATTTAACTGTGTTGCTCTGTTTCATGGCAGAAAGGCACCCAAATCAGGTCAGCCATAGCTCCAGGAGGTATTTCCCTTCTGAAAAGTCCAAGGAAAAACGGGCACCTCCCTCCAGCTTACAATTAATGGACTAAACATTTTGATAGCATGTTGCATAACCTAGGCAGCCCTCTGCTCAGTGTGCTGCTTCCCTGCCTGTGTCACTCCTCAGACCCCTTTCTCCTTGGGGACACCTCAGCAGCTCACTCAGAGCCCCACGTGCCTCTTACGAGGGAACAGCAGCCAGGAGGGCTTTCATCAGCCTCCACCTGCCCCCAGGGACACCTCAAATAACACATCTTAAGCTCCATAAATCTGGCTTCTCTATTTAAACTATTTCTATAGAAAATTCATGACTACCTCCAGGCATGCTGTCTTCAGAAGTTAGACATCACTCCAACCTGCTTGCAGGGAAAAGAAGAGATCCAGCCCCAATGTATTTGACACATAATTATGATGGAAAAAATTACCTGTGTGTCTGGCCCAGACTCTCCCTTGGCTCCTGGAAGACTGTAAGAGTAAAATGCAATTCTCAGCCCCATGCCAGCTCAGCAGTTAAATGATGATGAGCACTTTGGTGCACTTCCTCCTTTTCCCTCCTCACACATGCATCCACCTAACTGATAATCTCCTGCTCTACCTTTGTCAAAAATCTGACACTCACCCTAACTAGCAATAAGTAGTGCTAATTAGTTAATGCAGAGCATCCTCGGAGAATGGAAACATGCCTTCTACCTATTTACTTAGATAAGCCTATTTATGAAGAGAAATCCTTGGTGGCTCTTAGGTGCAAGGATGAGAGCCCTGGGTCAGGGTGTCAGTGCATCAGAAGTAACCGAGGGCCCTGAGAGTGTTTTGGGAGAGGGACTGCCATGCAATTGCCCTGCTCCTAGGTTTGTCCCTAGACACCTGGTGTAGGTCACTGACAGGAACAGGTTAATGAGCTTGATGGCACTTGTATCTGATCAGATATACAGAGGAACTCTGCTCTTGGGGGGTTTCGCTGGATGCTTTTTATTCACTTGGCAAACATCTCCCACAGATATTTTGCAGGGAAGATGAAAGGGTTTCAGACCTAAGGTAGAAAGATAGTGTTTTTTCCATATACTTTCCTTGTTGTTTCCACAAGTTTGATGTTTTGAACGCGGTGTCCTGAGAATGAGAGACCTCGTGATGATGTAACTCTAGCTGATGCTGTTACTGTTTAGGAGCTGTTCACTGGTGGGCTTCATGAAACTCAGAAAATACTTGCTCCAGAATGCAAGTGGGGCAGCAAATCAGTTGAAATATGTACTTTGTGGCACTGGATACTTTTTAAAGTGACCCTTAACATGGCAGATAACCTTTTTTTGTAAACTTAAATGTAATTAATAACACTATTTAGCCACATCCGCATTTCTTTGAAGTCTAATGCTTCAGCACTCTTGCAATTACTTCTCCAGATGAGTTCTAGGGGCCTTGGCAATTGCTTGCTGCTGCTATTTCGATCCTGTGCCTTAGGAGCTGAAACTCAGTTATAGAAACTCCATCTGAGTCCATTTAATGAACTGCATGAATCAGAGACCTGCAATAAAGCCCAATTAGAAACGAGTGCACAGGGAATATTGATCTCCTTAAAACCTCTTACAGCTTTCAGGACCTGCCTGGTCACTCATCACTGCAGCAGGCACTGGCCCTTTCCTGCTGGCTCCCTTTCCCTCACTCGCCAGGATTATGGTCAGATTAAGATGTGATTGAACAGATCAGCTGGTGGGAACCCTGAGGTATGAGGGAGAGCCCCCAGATAACCCTTCTCACACATGCTCACAGTCCTCTGGGTCAGGTTTTACTGCTAATTCAGAGGGAATTTGTACAGCAGTGTCTGCTTTTTCTCCGAGCAACACACACACAAAAAAAAAAAAAAAAAAACCAACAACAAAAAAAATCTGTCTGAGATTTTATCATCCTTTTTACTAATGAACATGGTGTCTGGAGGCTTTTGAGCTCACACAGGTCACAGCTGAGAGCATTACCATGCAAAGCACACCCATGAAAGGTGTCCTGTGGCCTCCCCTCACTCGGACACCTTCAGCCTTGTTTGCAGGGTATTGCAGGGATAAGAACCCCTATGGTAATGAAGCACACATTATTCAAATGATACATTTGAATAAGAAGTTCAAGAAGTGTGCATTAAAGGGGATTCGTGGCATCCTAGCCAAAACACCACTCAAAGTCAGATGATTTCAAACTCTTTTCCAGGCTGCACCCCAGATGATGTTTGGTGTCCAGAAGCCCATATCCAAAGGCTGTGGGTGGGACTTGAATCGTTTGGATCATTAGATTTTTGGAATTATAAAACGTTCAGTTGTTGTCCAAAGCTGGATGCACACCAGATATGCACATTTCAGTCTTCACAATTCAGGATCCACTTCAACACCCACACAGAAGCACTCCAGTCTCAGCTGTGTTCAGTCAACCTGTGTGAATAAGTGCTAAGGAACTCCTAAACAAATTGTTCCTCCATTTTACTTGATTTGGGAAGCCTCCTCCAAACACAGCCATTGCAAATAAATAGAAAGACAAGGAGCCAAAGCTTTCTCTATTTCACCAAGCTGCATAGGCTTGTCTGGGGCTGGCAAGAAGGATTAGAAGACAAAATGTTGAATGTCTTATGATGAGGTATGGAAAATCTGAGGATGACCTGAACCAGAGGGAAAGTAATTATAATTTCCTAGTAGCAGCTGGGGTATTCAGAGGAAGGTTTTTCATTCCAGGCACTGTTCCAAAGCCTGTTTATGAGCTTGAAATTAAATAGTTGCTGAATAAAAATGCAAAGAAATTCCTGAAGTAATCTTGGACTCCAGGCCTTGCTCCAGAGACTGAAAGCCCTTCAACCACTAGGTTAGAACCACACATCCTTTATTCAAACCAAACTTTATTACCATGTGAAGTCCAAAGGAGAAGAGCTTTAACAGGCAGAGCTAAGAACAGCTCCACCTTGGGAAACCCCAGTTTCCCAAAGAGTCTGCTCCTGCTCTGAAACACTGCATTGGTACAAGGGTGGGGGTGATTCTGTTGCCTGATTGATAAATGACACAAATCTCGGATAAGTTTTGTGGGTGCTTTATTAAGGGCCCGGGGAGCTTGGGGGACTCACGTCCCTAAAACCCGAGCCCCCAAATTCACGTATGGGTGCTTCCCTCTTATACATGGGATTCAAAACAAAGTCTCCAAGGAACAGTTCCCCGTTCCCCTTGCCTAGTCACAGACCCCTTGTGATACATTCCTTGGTTCACAAACAAGATCATTAATCCTCTGCTTATCTTATTCTAAGAGCATTGTATGCTGCCTCCAGACAGGTTAGCATTCTTACTTTCCTGCACTAGTTTAATTATTTATTAAATCCCTAAGACTACCTGCTAGGTAACACACAAAACCCAACACACACTTTCAACGGCTACAAAACTACTTTTTAACAAACCAGTTCACACACAACTCACTATAATTAAATATTTTGCTAAATTTCATTTCTTTTCCAACAATTCCTGCCAGCCGTGTGAGGCACGGCAAGCAACGCCCTCCTATGGATTTCCATGGCAGCCCTGGGGATTCGCAGTTCAGCAGGTGCCACAGATGTCCCTGGGCAAAGGGGCTCCAGCTGTGCTGGCAGCTGCTGGTCCTGCCAAGGGCTCTGGGATGCTGCAGGTCCCCACCAGGGACCCAGCTGTGTACTGCTCTACCCTGGCAGAGAGAAGCTGCAGAGACAGGTAGAAGCCAGCTTTTGTACAGCCCTGCTGCTCCAGGCTGAGCTCATCTCTGATTTGGGTACCTGGCTTACACTGCTGCCAGGCTGGTGTAGGTCACTGGCACGATTATTTATTTTCAACAAGATCAACATGAAACTGGGAGGGGAAAATTGAATAGTTCTGAAGAAATACAGACCTCTCCCTCTCAGGACAGAGGATTCGTGCTCTAGAGCTTTCTCAGACTCTTCAGCATGAGCTCAGTACTTGCAGATATCTGACAAACTCCTGCAGTGAAAGTTTAGAGTAAACAGAGGTGATGTGTGACGCGTTAAATGTTGCTAATGAGCATCAGGTGTTTGCAGGGGAAAATGGCTTCTCGTCTTAGATATGGTAATTATTTTAAAGATCTATTTAGCATTTAGATTGCTTGGGGGGGAAAGAGCTTGGAAAAGTTGATTGCCTTGAAAAATGCTCCAGTACCAAGTGGGTCTCTTTGAACATTGCTCTCATCTTCTCAGAAGAAAAGCAGAGGAGACACTTCATCTTGGGGTAATTAAAGGGACTTACACATCATTGTCCTTGTAAACAGCGTTATAACCACGCAGCCTCCAGTTAAAGAACCGTTTAGGAGAGATAAAATTGAGAGATATTGAACAATCTGCACCGAAGCTCTGAGAGGAGCTGTGCAAGTACCAGCTTGAACTAATTCCACCCCAAGCACAAGACCCTCTGGTACGTTTTTAGACTTTGCCACACCTGTTGCATATTTAATTCCCCATTTTCATCAACAGGCTGCCACACCACATCATCAGCTCTCACACGCTGGGTGATTCAGCCTAAACAAACCTCGTACCTACTTCAGCACTTCCCTGCCCATTGCTTTTCTGCTTGCCACAGCACTGGGAACAACACTGCATCTCTTCAGTAGGGGTGAAATGCCAGCCATCACCTTCAAAACACACCAGCATTGACATGATTTCTGGTTTGCCCTCATTATATCTTGGGAGGACTGGGGAAAAAGGTGGTTTGGTGGGTAAAAAATTCACACAAACTTTGGTGAGCTATAAAATACGCCATCTCTTCAAATAAACTGTTCTCTGTACTTTGTCTGCAGGTGTCTCTCTTCTTCGAAACTGCTGTGGGCACTTCCAAACTACAGCTTTGCTTTGCTGCAGGGCCAGCTCTGGCACCCAGGTGCTGCAGGGAAGCCAGAACTGAATAACCACCAGGAGAGCCCGTGGCAGCCCCAAGGGGCAGTGACAAGAAACGCCAAGGCAGGAGGTGCAAAGGGACCCCCAGAGCTGGGATGGAGCCCGGGAATGCTCACAGCCTCTCTGGCAGGTAACAGCCACCATGCTCACAAGGAGCTCAGGCTGCTTGAGAAGGGCACACTGAAATCCACCCAACAGCTGGGACTGGGATGAGGAAAGGCAAAGCAGCCCTGCACTCTTGAACAAAAAATTCAGGGAGAAGAGCCATTGGGAAAAGAAAGCAGACAGACCTGGAAGTGCAGAGGGATTCATGGGTGGCCTTTTGGGTCAGTGAGCCCATTTTGTTCACATGATGCTGATGAATTTGTGCCTCCCCCAGGCACTGGCCAGCTCATCACACAGCACACTGCTGCTGTTACTGCCAAGCTCAGCTCTGCTGCAGGCAATGGTAAGCTGTACTAGTTTCCATGGAAATCAGAGAGAGAAGCTGGTTTCCACCAAAATCATATTCAAAGCACAGTTTGTCCCAAGTGGATTATTTTGTTATCTTTGCTCTCATTTTTTTTCCACCATGCAGTACAGATGAAACTGAATTTATTCTAACGACTCAGATTTGTAAAGCACAAGTTTCATCAATAAGTCAAGCAGAAGTTGCTATTTCCATTCAGATGGGATGTTTCAAAATAACAAATAACTGAACACTTACCAGTGTCATTTTCAGCACAGAAATATTACCTTGTTCTGGTTTTAATTACTGGTCAGTCCCGGTGAGATTTAAGCAGCATTTCTCAAACAGATCCAGATCAATCAAAAAACCAAAATGTTGTTCACTTCCCTCATGTCTCCAGGCTTCCCTTGCCCAGTGGCTCCTTTGCAACATGCTGCAGCAAAGGAACATTTTTTAACACAGCTCTAGACTAAATCACAGCTGTTTGCAAAACACCTTACACAAACAAAGCCCTAGAAATGGGGGTGGCTGCTACCTGGCACCCCATCTGGGAGAGTGATGGAAAGACAATGCCTGCTGTCCCCACATGGGCACAGAGTTCTCCACTGGAAGAGCAGAGCCAGAAGCCCAGCATGCTGCAAATACCCTATTTATTTTCATAGGGTACTGTACTGCTGATTTTTTGCTACTATAGCAGCAAAACAAACATATTGGAAACAAGTTTTGTTTCAAGTAGATCTAAAGATCTAATTTCAATATTCGCAGTTCTCCAGGGCTCCTCTGCTTCTGTTTGAAGTTCTCACAAGTCATGGTAAAGGAATGAATCTTAGGCCCCCTAAAAGAGAGGGATACAGGAGCTCTTCAGCCTCTGTCTGAACACTCACCAAGCAGTAGAGACCAAGAGAAAAAGGGAGTATGTTAAGATGCTTGCCTGAGGGAACAGCAGCAGTCAGGTCCAGATGCTTCTGAACTTAGAATGTACTTCTAAAATGCTGAAGAAGTCCAGCTGGAGGGCTAGAGAGATCCCCTTCCACACACCCTGCAGCCTAACAGCAGAGGGCCTTGAGACTTAAGAGACATTCCCATAAGGTCTCTGTATCAAGAAAATGCCTGTTAACAAACTGCAGAAAAAGATGGTCCTTTAGCACCTAGATTTGTCATTGAATGTAGCCTGGAGAATACTTCTATTTTTGAGAAAAAAGATCTGCCTTGTGAGTTTGCACATTAAGTATTTGAGTATTTTAAAAAACCCAACAAAACCAACCCAAAAAAACCAACAAATCCAAATAACACTTGATTTTCCTTTTCAGATAAATCATCTGTTGAATTTGACCCAGCTGTGGACATGGTGTTTCTAAGTTTTCAGCCTCCAGCAGAGAAATTGCTCCCCTATAATTCTTCCCACATGATGTCCTAGTCTCTTTTGGGGCACCTGTTTCTACTCCAAACTCTTCTGTACCTTATGTATGTGTCAGAGCAGCGCATGTCTGACCCTGTCCTCCTCAGAGGGTAACCCACGCCTCACCCATTTCTCCTTCCCTCCCAGCCCCCCCAGTCTGGCTCTTCAGAAGATCAAAACCCAATCATTTTCCTAGGCAGGACTAAAAAATTGTTCCCAGCCATCACTACAGCCTGGGAACCTCCTGGTGGTGATCACTCAGGGGGGGCATGGCAGGGCTCCAGGGACACAGCCCAAATATCTGCTCCTACAAAAGCAGCACTAAGAGAGAAAGCCCCAAATCTTCTCCTTTCTATTGAGTTCCCCCACCACTCAAACATCAGGCAGCATGGATAAGCAGTGGTTCCCCCACAGCAGCTGATTTCCAGCATACCTTCACCCTCCTTCCTTGGACAGATGCTCTGGCACAGCCACTTTCTGTACACTCAGACCCAGCTGATCCTAGTTTGAAAAAGCTTCTGCCAGGTGAACTGGCAGGCTGTTAAGCTCTGATTTTAAAGTCTCCAAATTGGCTGGCTAGACTTCCTTTTTTCTCTCTTTTTTTTCCCCCTCTCTCTTGTTTTTTCTTCTATCTCTCTTTTTCTTTTTGCCCTCTCTTTTTGTTTTAAATTATATGAGGTTAGAAAAGCTTACCAGCCTCCTTGGGGAGTCACAATATTTGAAGCCCAGCAATGCACATGCTAGGAGACATCTGTGGGTGGTGATGCCTCTTTGCCCTCAAGCCAGCAGCAAAAGAAATGTCTTTGTGGGGCTTATGTAAAAAATAGTCAGGCTGCTAGCTTAAGGAAAATATCAAGGAGGGGGTAACAGGAAGAATTAATTCCCCACAATTCCAGCTATTTCTTTCAGCTGAAAGTCAGCCCATTAATTGCCAGGAAGGATACCTGCCTCCCTACCCAGCTGAGAAGGACCATTCCAGTGCTTTTCAGCTGGCACAGCCCTGTATCCCAGCAGCATCTCTCCTGAGGCAGCCCACAAAGCCACGCAGGCAACTGCAGTCTGTGCACCTGGGAACAAACCCAGTGGGAGAAAGAGCAGGCACCAGGCAGGAAAGAACACACTTTTCCAGTAGAGGAAGCAAAGGGGAATAAGAACAGGCTGAAACACTTATTTCAAAATGGATTTTATTCCAGGCATTAAACAGATTCTGGCACATGCTTTTTTTGAAGAGAAAGGAAAACTAATCTGGATTCCACATAAGTTACATCTGGCAAAGTGCAACTTACAAATGAGTGGGAAAAATAAACCTTTTGAATCCAATTTCTGTACAACAGTAGATTCAGCTCCTCTTAAATAAACTCCCATTGGTTCACAGGACAGGAAATTACAGGGGATGCTCTGATACAGTAACAGCTTTCTTTAAGGGTATTACCAATGCAAATTCTCTGTCTTGACAGTCTAGGGGGCTGTTTAAAATAAACAGGAAAACAAGAATGAGCAGCTGCTTGGTCTGACTGTTACATATAGTCAGTTTTCTTGAAGAAATCCTAACAGACACCTGTTACAAAACATGGCACTGGATGGACCTTGGGGAAAAAATAGAGATAACACTGTTCTTCCTTCCCTTCAGTGCAAGGGAAGTGTAGAGTATGCTAATAATAAGTTTGAACAAGACTTTGTTTATTCCAAGAATAAGTTCAGTTTGCCCACACTTGACAGCAGCCTTTTGTAATGTACTTCCTTTTCAGCAACTGCTAAAACACGTTGGAACCCAACAGCTTCCAAAAGATGATGTGTG
Source organism: Melospiza melodia melodia (assembly GCF_035770615.1). Taxonomy (NCBI): domain Eukaryota; kingdom Metazoa; phylum Chordata; class Aves; order Passeriformes; family Passerellidae; genus Melospiza; species Melospiza melodia. Next base: position 75,197,747 of record NC_086199.1, read on the forward strand.
GGGAGGTCTGAGTTGAGCTAAAGCAATGCTTTAGCTGACAGAAGAGTGAGCAGTTGGGAGGTGACCTCAGGTGAACAAGTCCAAAACCAATTAGAATTAAAAAATGAAACTCCAAACTCCACAAGCAATTTGAGTTACTAACATTTAGCCTATGTCCACCTTTGCCCTTTCCTCCCCCAGGCCACAGCACCTGAAGAAGGAGTGTCCCATCCTCAGCAGCCCCAGCTTACAGCCCAGAAGGATGCCAGTTCACACTCTGCCAGGAGAGCAGCAGGAAAGAGGCACAAATAAACCAACAGAGCCAGTCCAGGTGTGTGTGCCCCAGGAGCAGTCAGCAACCTCCAGCACACACAGCCAAGGGCCAAACACACAGCCAAGGGCAGCAGCCACTGTGCTGGCCCAGAGCTTGGGGACTGGAAACAAGCAGAGCTTCTGTGGTCTGCAGCAGTCAGGAGCATTGTCTGTAGAGGAGCTGGGTCCTGGTCCCAGAGTGGTTATGAAGGAGGAACTGCAAGAAAGCTGCACACACACAGTGGGAGCAGGGAGCAAGGAGGCAGGACCTGGTAGAGGAGTGAACATGCTGTTAGCTGCAGCACAAAAGCTGCTGGAGAGTGAAATGGGGGGAGGTCAGATGGCCCACTTGGGCTGTGCTTTGATGAAAACATGTAATCCTTTCACACTTCATTGTATACAGAGCTTACAAACAGTACCTGCTCAGCGGCCCTTCATCTGTCTCTGTATCAATATTTTTCAAGTCAGGTAGGTAAAAACTTGACTGTTCCTATCTCCTACAGCATAATGATGCTATTCTGAAAGGACCATTTCCTGAAGATTCTTGTTAAAAATGCAGTAGCTAATAGGGTGGCATCTCTGCCCTCAACGGGTCTGTCTGGCCCGCTCTCATTCCATTCCTAGGCTATTTTCCTTCTTTCTCTGCCCTCTCCTAACCTCAGTGGTTCTGACCCAAAGCATCTCTATATAGGAAAGAGAAATCACTGCAGAGTCAGTGCCCTCATTTCCACAGAGAAGAGCAGCTGCACCATTCTGTAAGGATCAAAAGGAACTCCCTTGTGAGTTTTCACAGTGCAGGCAGGTCATTCTTCTGGCTAATCAGGGCTAAGATGGGGATCTGATATCAAAGTGAAGGGGGAGACGGGATAAGAGCTCCTGCCACATGATGATGATGGATTTAATTTTTTTTTAAACCAAGAACAAAAAAACATCGTCCAGTTTTCACACTAAGCACATGCAATATGCAAAGAACATTATCTGTTCTTTTGTCAAATGTTTGGGCTAATACCAAGCTAAGAGAAAGAATTAAAAACAGATACAAACATGATCAAAAGTAAACAGCTGTTCATGAACAACCTGTTTCTTCTACACAGATCAGAAAGGATCCAGGCAAGCAATTGCCTAATGAAGATGGTCCCACCATCTGGTTCCCCTGTCAGGTTCTTGGAAAGGAGGGTTGGTTTACAAAATCAGTCTCAAGAGGAAAATTTAACAGATCTAGTTAGGAGAAGGTAAAGTTGTGGGGACTTTATTTGAATAGGTGAGCATCCCTTGGCAGGTTTGAAAACCCACATGAAGCTAGAGCTGACTGGTAACTGGGAGCAGGATTTGGGATGCTAGCCAGAGACCACCAGTGCCTTTGGTATTTCCAGAACACAAAGGAGCCTCTCTCAGGGCAGCCCTACACTGTGGCAGCCTTTGTGCAGGGGGCAGTTTCAGCTTCACCAGCTAACCTCTCCCCAGGGTGCTCATCAGGAGGAGAGGGGGGTGTCAAAAGTGGAGCAGCCCCAAGCCTTTTGGGGTTTTGTCTATGTCCCTTTTGTCTTTCTCAAAGACAGAAGGAAAAGCAACTAGACAAGGGAGTGGGTGGTTTGTCACGCCAGGCTCTGTCCACAGGGCTGTGCAGAGCTGGAGAGACAAGCATGAGAAGTGTGGCCCTGCCCAGCCAGCAGCAAGAAGTCTGCTTGGCCCCTTCTGTCTCTCACAGTGGGGATCTGGGTGGGCTCCTGCCACAGCCTGAGCCATGTGCAGCACCTCTGTCTGTGTGTGCTGCCCAGCACCTTTGGGCAGTGGCTGGCAGCACCAGGAAGAGCAGCCAGAGAACAGCCCCGGCTCCCCTAACATCCCCAGGGGCTGGCACCTGTCTCTGACTGGCTCCAGCAGAACATGGTACCCTGAACCTGCAGGATTGGGCCACTCTTGGAGGCAGGGCTGGCCTTCCACACATAAAAAAGCTGGAAGGAAGACTTCAGCAGGGAATAGTCCCTGAAACAATCCCAGGTTAGGCTGGTAAAACAGTGTCCCTTTTCAATCTCTCTTGTCAGCACTGCCCAACATCAGCAGAGGAAGGAATGGGCCCACCAAAAAGAGGTGACAAACCTGCCCCCAGGATCTGCTAGCTCCTTCCCAGCCTCTCCACTGATCATGATGACTCTTCTGGACAGTCCTCACTGAGAGACATATAGGTGCATGACGTTAGAGCAAAAAGCCAGGGAAGCCAAAGAGCTACCAGTGTTTGTACAAGCATAGCCTAAGCTGCTGGACTGAAGGTTGTGGACTCTGGATGCAGAGAAAGGAAAGGATGGGGAGAGCTGCAAGTATTGGGCTGGGTCCTCCTCCATCTCCAGGCGCAGCTGTGCACAGGCATCAGCTACAAAGGAGAACTTAAGACAATAGATGGGAAGATTTTGACAACTGTCCTGATTCCTCTCACCCCCAGCTTCTTCTCTGAAAAGCTCAAAACCATCAAGTGCTCAGCTGAAGTGGTGACATTTAGGGTCAGACATACAAAACCATTCCTGCCTCCCTCTGCTCCCAAAGTCTCATGCACAAAGAAACAAGGAGATCTCTGTGCTACCATCATGTTGCTTGCAGCAGCTCCCACTGTTGGCCAGGTACACCTGCTTGGCAGGGGCTGGTCACCACTCTTCCAGTCTGGTTTTCCAGGCAGAGACCGCTGACAAAGTGTTGAATGAAACTGCCTTTCATCTTCCACTTCTGTGAGAAGACAGAAAAAACAGGATGTTACTTCCATTCCCCTACAGAACCGTGACTTCAAGTTGAGGGTAATCCCAAGTCAATTCCAACAGCTGGGGAAAATGAAAATCTGGGCACAGGGCAGCATCTCTAAATCACTGGGCTCCTGTACTAACAATAGCTGCAGTTAGGTAGGGTCAGGGTTTAGCTGAGTCACAGGGCTGGATGCTCAGAAGCATCTAGAAAGCAACCAACAGTAGTGGTCATAGCACCAAGCTTGGGCTGAATTCAAGAGGCAGCTGGACAATGCTCCCAGGCACATGATGTGACTGTTGGGGTGTCCTGTGATGGGCCAGGAACTGAACTCAGTGATCCAGATGGGTCTCTTCAAACCCAGTGTATTCTATGATTGTATGATGCTTTCAACACAAAAATCAGCAAGCAATGGCATTTTTAAAGCACATTATAGTCACAATTTCTGGGTCATTCTCTGTCCTGGACACCAAGATACCCACCAAAACTTGAAACCCTCCTATGGTTGCTTCCCATTCCAGGAAAAGCAAAGCACTGACATGCCTCCCAACAGTGAAAGCAACCTGTCCATGTAAAGCAAGAATCACACTTCCTAATGTTTGACTGGATCTCTCTCTTATCCATTCTTCCCGCATCTGTTCTTTCATCAAATTCAAAAGGTCCCATATACAACCCTTTCCTGAAGGTCCACTTTGGTTGTTCTACTGACCAGGAAACAAAAACAAGTCCTAACCTTGAATTTAAAATTCTGCTGGGAAAGGGCTGTACCTTCTATTCCTGCTGGAAAAAAACCCCCAAACCTGGGAACACTGTGAATGATAATGAAAAGTAGAAGTGAGCCTGTGGATTTGGGATCTCCCAGATGAGGCAGTATAATTCATCTCCAGTGGGGCACAGCTGAGCTCAACAGGTTGAGAAGACTGAGGGGTCCAGGCTCCAGGGATTTTCCCTTTATTCTTTTCAGTCACACAGATGGCCCAGCTAGAATTGTGGTCTGGGTGCTCAGTCAGTAAAGAGCTCAGGAATATTATGAGGATGTTTTGGCTAACTCATGAGACTGATGAAGAAAAAGAAACAGTTTGACAATACTGATGGACTTCAAGAATATTGCAGAAAAGATATGCAATGGAATTTTAGAATTCCCTGCAATATCTGGACAATGTCAAAACCTACAAACATTTTAATTCTTGGGTAGCATAGCAAAAGGACTGCCACATCCTGTGTGGTTTCAGATATTCAGTTATGTTCACATATTGCTGGCAGCTGTTATGTGTCTTGGAGGGCAGGGCAGTTGCAAAGCCCAGATTACTCTGTTGCTCCTGTATCACGTATTTCATCGAGTCTAAACACCAGAGGCAGCATCAATTTGCAGTATTGTCAGCCCTGTCTGACAGGACAACACTAAAGGAGAGCTGTTTGTGCAGCAGGAAGAAGCTGATTTTAACGGAGAAGGGGGCAGAGGAATGCAGTGATGATGGACAGGAAGATACAATGCAGTCTTTGCACTACAATGCCCTCACCAGCTGCTGCAACTCACTGCCTACACAGGTCCCAGAGCCATCTGGCTCCCATCTGGCAGGAGCCTCCCTATGAAGCGCTGAGGAAGAGTTACTATCAGGCAGCAGCAGCTGTAATGATGGAGTGCAAAGGAGGGGGTGTCTCCATCAGCAAGCTGTGCTCTGTGCCTGGCTGGTGCCATTGCTGCACAACAGCCTCCCCAGCAGTGTCCCCCAGTGCCACAGACACCCCACTCAAGAGCCTCTTGACCTTCTCCAAAGCACACCTGCTTCCCTGCCCTCCACTTTCCCACCACCTCTGTATTTGTGAATCCTCACTCTCCATGTTCCACTGTGCATGTGTGAGAGGAAGCTGCCAGCTGCCTCTCCCACACACCCCACAGCTCACCAAAGACCCCGCTGCAAAAGAATACGCTGAGATTTGAGATGGAGGACAAGGCCAATGAGCAAGAGGCGCTGGTTTTCTTCTTTCTTAGCACCACTGGAGGCTTGCTCAAGTTACTCCTTCAGAGGAGAGCCCTGCTCCTGTGGCAGCCATCCCTGCAGAGCAGGTACCCACTGTGACAGGGAGAGTCTGCAGCAACAGGCCCAGCAGGACAGCAGCAAACACTCCCCAGAGCACATCTACTGCTGCTAACAAAATCAGTCAGCTTCTCAGTGAGCCACACCACTGGAAAGCCCACCCCAGATCCTTTTGTTCAAAGTAAAGTGGGGTGGGATGGGGAAGGGAAGGAGGAGAGATGGCGAGAGTCGAAGGTGAGGCTCATCTGGGCTGTGGGGAGGTGCCATGTATGCAGCTGTTATAAAGCACACCCACAGTAAAAGCCAAAGTAGGGCTCCACATCTCAAATACACGGGTTACCTTCAGAATGACAAATTTTACCTATTCTGATCAGATACTCTGCTTTTCTGCCCTTCATGAGATACCAGAGCAACTCCCCTGACTTCACCTGAAGCTTTCACGAGGCCTGACTGCAGACCACAGGACTACCAAAGACAGCCCAGCATCCTCCCCTGCAGGGACACAGGATATCCCAGAGCTCCCAGGAGGGTGGGCAGTGGCAATGGATGAGAACAGGAGCCAGGACACTCATCTCCCACCGTCAGCCACCTCAGAAAGGAGCCATTTAGTCTAAACCAGTTACCCGGTGACAGAGTTATGGAGGGGTCCCATAGGTACAAGCCCCTTCTGGGAGGGCCCAGCTTTCTCACAGACTACAAGGGAAGCTTAGACTGGTAAGTTTTAAATGACAGCAGTAATGACCACCTTTAGCAAAAAAAAAACAAAAAAAAAACCCAAAAAAGCAGAGTAGACACCTCCTGCATACAGGGAGTAGTCTCTTCTCCTACACCCAGACATTATGACTGGACTGTACGTGGAAGGAAAGCTTTTGGAAGATACAGGCATTGCACAATCTGAGAAATTTTGGCTTGAAAATCTTCTGTGGTCTCCCTTTCTTGTACAATGGAGATAGTACAGTTTACTGGTCAGAGTAGGTTTGGAGTGAAGATGGAGGAAGAAAAAAAAAGAAACCATTTTTTCTTTGAAATATTGTGTTTTGATCCTCTTCCCCAGTGTCAGCTCAAAATTCCCCTGAGTTTTTTTTGCGTATCTCTCTCTCCATCTTTTTAATCTATCATTTCAAATTGGTTTTAGGTGGCTGGATAGAAGCATTCCACATGCAATAAGAGAAAAGTCAGAAATAGCCAGTCGTCTTCTATTCAATATACACAAGAGCTGAAATTGTTTATACTAGTCTAATTTTTCAGGGTAATCAAAAGTTTTCTTTTAACCCCCAGTAATCCAGGTAGTGCAGGGTTTCTCTCAAAATCCTAACTGTGAAACAATGGAATTGACCAAGTTCAGGAGGCACAGCTGAGAAAGGCAAATTTTGTTCATGAGGACTGAGATGCTTCAAACAGAAATGTATGGAGAGCTGATAACTGGACTAGCCAAGGATGCTGTAAGTTGTAATTGAGTGTATTTGCAGAGCCATGGGCAGCCTGAAGCTGGTCTTGAACACTAAATTTTAAATACACAAGCAGAGACAGAAGATGGAAAAGTTCACATCAGCATCCAGCAAGTACTGTCTTCCTTTGAGCACTTAAATTTGTAAAACTAAATCACAACTAAGAGAAACTCTTGTCTCCTGAAAACTACTTTCAAGGCATGGCACATTGCCTATATTGTTTTACCTGCTTATTGTCATGAAGGTGCTGAGTCAGACAGGCTTCCTCTGCTTTTCTTTTTGGATACTCTATATAAAGTTGCATTCATCTTCAGGCAATATTCACTGAGAAGTAAAGTGGGAAAAATTTCCCAATGGCATACAAAGCGACACAGGATTTCAAATAGTGTTTGTCTCACAAGAACACTTAGTGTCCTCATTTTCAGGCTGAGGTCACATTCCTTCACAACATTTTAATGAAATATAGCTGTTTAATAGGATTTCTCAGCCATTTCTTGTTCTGTTGGGAAATATTGTGTCAATGTTTCTCATTTTCATTCTCTTGTTTTAGGGTCTGACTCTCACTTTGCCTTCTATTTGTCCTCGCTATAACACAAATTAAAACACCACTCCTACTGTCAGTCAGAGCCAAAAACAAAGCTGAAGGCAATAATTTATTGTGCACTCAACTAAAAATGCTATTCTCCAAATAACATTATGGATAACATCCATCTGCTTTGAAACCTAGTTCTGATTATGCAGAATAGCTTTTGGCTGGTCTTCTGCCAGCTGTTGCTGTTGAATGATCAACAGGATCATGTTGCCAAATACATTTCATTTCTGGTTTCTTTCAACCCAAGGGAGTCTGAGAGCACCAAAAATTATCTGAAGTGTGACTATTGTCTCATATCCTCCTGCTTAAAAAATTCTAGACTTATTTTGAGATAATAGTCTAAACACAAATTACAATACTCCAAAGCCTCCGCTAGAGTATTACCTATATGTCAAATGGACTGGTTTGGGCACTCAAAATTAACAAAAAATTATCTTTGGGACATGCTTAATGCAGAACAGCTGTGTAGCATGGGCACAGCTTCAGCATGTTTGAAAGCAGAAACCAACTTTAGAAGTTCTGTGATGCTGTCATAACGATCTAACCAATCTACTCCTGGGACACTAAAAACCAAAGCTACCACATATACCATCTTTTGTCAGAAATTTTGCTTTTTCATGACTCAGACACAGACATGAAATCTACATCCAGAAAAATCCAAACATCTTTCACCACAGATCTCTGATGACAGTGACAGGAAAGATGCTCAAAGCCGGACTTCCATTACTTAGGATGCTGCATGTGTGATGTGTGTGATGTGCAAGGTGCCCACGCTCACCCTCCTCCACTCAGACCACATCACACACTCAGGGCTCTTACTTGGCATTTCCAGCTCTGCAAAGGAGCTCAGCTGCCCTCCCTCCACCCTCCATTCAGCTCCTCTGACTTTCTGAGAAGCCCACTTGAACTGAGAAGTGGGTACACTCATGCACAGTTTGGAAGCACTGCTCTCCCCCAGCACTTGCCCTTGGGGCTGTGAGTATCCATGGGGAGACAAGGCAAGCTGTAGGGCAGCTGAGGGAATTTGCTCCTTCCAGCTTTGCTCTTTCTTGGAAATCAACCTCTCAAATATCAGGAGGAGAGAGAAAGGAATAGTTTACAAAATGACTGACTTCTAGCTAATTAAAATCCAATGTCAGTGTTAACAACAATTACTGTTTGTTTATGAAAGAAAAGAACCATAACAAGATTCCCTAGGAACACAACAAACTTGAGCATTGCAAGTAAAATTGGCTTTATAAGCAGAAATTTGAAATGGGAGTTTGGGACTACAAAAACGACCCAAATGTTTAAGAACATTTAAACTCAAATTACATTAAAAATTCAAATGCACCTCTCCCACTTCACTCCACCTTATCCATTCAGCTGCAAGGCAGTTAGAATGGCAGCTGTAATTCAAATCAGTCTCTAATTATTTGAAATGCTTAAACAAAATCCTTGCTTAGAGTCAGTTGGTTAAATCATCTGCTAGGTTGAGTCCTTGGTGTAAGTGCAGTTTGCTCACATAAGGTAATGGAAAACAACAGCTCACACTCTTAAGTGTGTGTATGTCTTTATAATGAGCCTGTAAATAATCAACACATCAAGACTCAATAAATTCTATTCCAGCAGCAGAATAAGCCTGCTTGTGTTACTGTGAATTAATCTCTCTTCTGGCTTCTGATGCAGCCTGTCTCCACCCTCCTTGAGGGACCCTTGTCCTTCCATGACAGAGGAAGCAGGGAAAGACAGCTGATTTTGGCAGCTGCTGAAGTCCTCTCTGCTGCCAGGGAAGAAAATACTGTGAAGCACATAAGGAGAAACTAAGTGACCTAATTACACAGCAATGGGATGAGTGATTGCCAACAAGAAAAAGGAGCAGGCAAGCACAGCCCACCTGGGATACCCTTGCAGATTAATCCAAACTCAGAGTTTTCCCAGTGTATTCATGGTGACAACTCTTCAAGGCATTTCTGCATTAACCAACCCTCCACAGGTCTTCCATAAATGGGCAGGACTGAATTTCAGTGCTTTCTTTCAGGAAAAACTAATTTCAAGGATTCATATAGTATTAGAAAGTACTGAAAAAATAAAATGCTGATGAGAACTTGTCAAAGCTGAGCTGTCTTCTACATTTGGGCTATCACAACAACAGACATGTCAGAAAGCCGAGTCAGCACAGCCTTAGATGACAGAAAACTTGTTCTCTCTTGCTGTAGAGGGAAGCATGGGGACTAGGAATGAAACAAGTCCAATCTGCTGTCTGCCAGGGTTGTGTTGCTCCCTTTTGTGCTTTGCCCAGTTCTGATAAAAAGACACATCACATCTCTGCTGAGGGCACCCCAGCCATTGCAGAGGCCATCCCTTAGCTAGTGTTGAAGGCAAAAGGACTGATTTGTCCTGACAGATCAGGGATGCACATCTTGGAAACAGCATAAGTCAAAGAGCTGCATTTTGTTAGGAACATTGCTGCTGTGTATTTTTCCTCTAGGGAGCAGCTCAGGTGGAACATGCAGTGCTTTATGTCAGACAGTATCTCTTAAATGAGTTACATGCACTCAGTTTTAAAGGTCTGCTCACATGTCCAAAGACAGCACAAAGAATACAGGTATCTCACTTCAAATTAAATAAACAAATGATAGCACATACCACCCTTCCCTTAGGTATCCCAAAGCAGTTGCCACACCTACCTCTCTTTGGTGCTATGCTTCATCCAGGCACCAATCTGGCTGCACATAAACTCACCCAAGAAGCAAAGCTGGGGTGCTGCTGAGCTGGAGCCAGCCCTGCTGCCAAGGGCCCAGGCAGAGCAGCCACCCACACGCTGCACCTCCTGCTTGCTCACACACTCTGTCATGCATCCAAGCTTACCAAACACACCAGAGAGGGAGATGCAGAAGATGGGAAGGACTTTAATGTGCTTTGGTAGTGCTGGGTTTGCCCCTGCTGAGAGAAAGGTGCACAGTTACCCACCTGTCTGCCATCTTTTTGACTGCAAGCTTCCAGTGTGACTTGAGAGCCAGTAGAGAAGGAGGCAATGGAAAGACACTTGTCCTGCTGTCTAATTAAAGGGTCACTGAATATCCACTCCTTTGGAATAAGAAAAAGGAAGGTTCCATTAGGATCCCAACAGTGGGAGGGAGATCTTTTTCTATCAGATACTTTAAAAACCTCCATCTTTTGTTCTCTTCCTACAAAAGGCTCCCTGGGAAGCACCTACAACAGCAGATGTCACTTGATCAGAAGTTGATGCTCAGGCTTGGTGCATCATCACCTGCAAAGTCTGCAGCTGGCTCCCCTCACTATCTGAGGTGTCTAACCCATGATCCCATGCAACTCTCTGCTCTGCAGCTCTACAGATGCAGGCCTACAAAGCAAGGAGCCCTGACATACATGATGTGCAACTGCTTCTGCATGTTTTACACACCAGATATGTTCTCTAACAGGTATCTGAGACCTATAAATTGTTAAGCAAAGCAAAACACATGCAAGCATATCCATATATCGCCAGCATGCATAAGGGACATGTTGATTAATGTTTTCCTTCCTCTGACTAGAAGAATACCTGATCCAATCAAATGTTACTACTATACTTTCCCCAAGGAAGAGATACAAAATGCAGTAGGTTTCAAAGATTTCAGATGGTAATGACACAGACCAATGAGTCAGGTTAAATGGCACACTGAATGCTGGCTGCAAACTAGTTTCCAATTGTTAACAGATGTGCATATGTGATAACAGATGCGAGTATGTATTTTCTGGCATAAAATACCCTACTGTGACCCTTAACTTTCTCCAGCTGCTTCCAGTCACCAACAGAGAGTCTGAGTGCAGATCTTCAGCTTGTATATACCATCACAGCTCCACTGCAGTTAGGAGAACTGCACCACATTACTGCCACTGGGGTCAGCTATTTAAACTCTATTTGTGCTTTATACTGGAACACAGCTGCAATACAGCACAATTCAAGTCATCTGCAACTACAACTGAGCTGGCAGAGCAAGGAATGTTTCTAATCCCAAAAAATCTCATACCCACATGCCAGGGTAGTAGCCACACACAGCCCCAAAATGATTCTCAATGAGTCTGTCACTCCCTGAGCATCTGAGCACCTGTTGTCCCTGAGAGATGAAAACCTTCACATTCTATGCCTGACTGCTGAGTCTGTTGAGCCAACAGAGCTCTGAGAGATGGGCTTCTTTTTCTGCTTACTACTGAAATGATTACAGGGTCAAATTCCTCCTTCCTTCACCTCCATATCAACCCACCAAGACCAGAGATGCCTCTTCATTCAGGTAATTAAAAGGGAAGGAGCAAACTGAAGCCTGCCTTACCTGAGAGACAGGTGGATTGTTCACGGACCCTTTACAGTTTCCCATGCCAGCCAACACAGTCCCTGTGGTATCCTGTGCCTGAGACTCCAGACAGTTTCTTCCTTGTCTAATTATTCCTGGAATCAACTCTTTTTCAGGAATCCTTGAAATAAAATGACAGTTGCATAGTACTTCATACTAGAAATCACCAAATTACTTCCACATTCATAAGGGCTTAATTGGCCCCTGACTGAACACAGTTCCCTATATTTGACAGAAAATGAACAATATCATGCTGTCCACTGGAAATATCTGGAGGAGGCAAAAATCAAGGGAGAACTTGGTCAGAGGACTAGTACTTTTGTTTCAGAAGGCATACCAAGCTCTTTAGGGGTACCCTAAGCAGTTTCATGTTATGATTCTGAAATTCTGAAAGAGGCTGTTTCCAGCAAAAAGCCATATCCACACTGATTTGCTCTGCTTCTTCCTCCCCCCTTTTCAGTCTTCTCCCCAGCTAACACATATTCTTGCCTCATTGGTAGGAATGCAGGAAAGATCTGTCAAGGCCAGACTGCAGCTGGATGTTTCAGCCTCCACTCACAGCCACAGACTGAGGTGTAAAGCTGTGCTGCCCTTCCTGAGCTATACACGTGTGCTGGTTTGCCAACAACACAGCTCTACCCAGGCTGCCTCCCAGCTGGGCAAGGGCACAACACTTCTGTGTCCTGACCCAGGGCAGGGGAAGCCACAGGAAGAGCTGGTTCTGGCATTCCTTAGAGCCTTCTCTGAACCACCCAAACCTCTGCACTAAGGCTGTCCAGCTCTACATGGCTCAGCTCCCTCCAGACAGAGAATCCACTGGGCAGAGACCAAGTCAAAACTGGGAGGGATGTAGTGGACTGGCTCTTGTCTCCACCCTACATTCTGAAACCGCCACCGTTGCACATTTCCAAGGGACAGCTGTGTGGGGCAGAACAGAAGGCAGACCTTTCGCAGAGCTGGGACAATACAAGCCAGGAAAACACAGGAGTTTTCTCACAAAAAAGAAGAACAGAGAAAACCTTTTCCAAGCCTAAGTCTCTCTTTTGCCCACTGCTGTCAAGGCTCATGTTTCCATTGTGACCCACTTCCCAAATCCCTCAGAGATTTCTACAAGCAAAGAACTGACTCACTTGAGCTCAGGGTAGACGTTCTCCAGATACCACTGGAAGGATTTACAGTTCAGTTTGTGTCGCAACTCCACTCGGTCTGCAACGCTGGAAATACAGGCAGTTTGCTGAGCATAAGGCAGTGAACAGGAGGGAGGGGAACAATGAACACTGGCCAGGAGGTTTGAGGGAAATTACATTACTTTTTGCCATTACTCATTCTCCCACATAACTGTTGCTGGGTTCAGAGCACTGGCAGTGACCTGAGGTGAAGATGAGGAGAGAGGCAAGTGGCAGGGAATAGAAATGGAAAGCAAACACCTTCAGAGAGCTGTTCTTGAACTTCCTTTGGCTCAGGGCAATGGCAGGGCCCAGGTCCTACCTCGTTAAATAATACATTGCAGTAAAACTGCTGTAAGATCAGGCAAGTGTTTGTGCCTCTGGGTGCCCCTGTAGAGGCAAACCATGAAACCTGCACAACAATCAGCTGCTGAAAAGGCCCAGAAAGTGTTTGTGCTCAGGTACATTCAGATGATTCATCCGTGTGTGCTAAAACATGTCTCTAGCTCATGGCAGCAGGCCTAAGCTGAGGTTGGAGAACTGAGACCTGAAGAACTTATTTATTTGTTCTTAAGCAGTTTGGGGAGAGGGTGGGAGTAAAAAGGGACATTAACTCAACACCTCAGTAGCTGTCTGCTGGGGCAGTCCTGCTGATTTGTCTGGCTTTAGCTGGCTGAAGAAGAGGATTTCCCTCCAGCAGTCCTACTGAGCAGTGAAACCAGAAACTCTTGTCTTTAAGCTCTAACACTACATTTGTGTGTTGGGAAGGAATTTCAGTGATATCCGTGTACCTCTCCATCCTCAGCCCACAGAGGCCACTGTACATATACATGAGGTCACATACCTCAGGGGAACGTTCTGAGATTTTATATCCACACTGGAATTGAGGGGAAGGAGGGTCCATTTTAGGGCAAATTGTCAGTGATGGTGTCAAAGGTATTTGCACACTAAAATCTAAACTTAATGCAGGTTCACAGAGCTGTTACTACAGGAAATTACCTGAAGTCTTATGCTCTGCTCCAGCTTTTATTCAGCCAATGCTGCCAGTAAAGTCACTAGGAAGTCTGTGCAAACAAGAACTGCAGATTTTGCCACTAAAACACATGAGCAATAGATCCACACACAATATGCAATAGTCTGTTTCCTTCACAAGCAGCAGGGTTACTTGCTATGTGGTCCCAGTCCAGCTGCTGCAGTCAGCTCAAGGACTGATAAATTAGGTAGGCAACGCTATTTTTATGAAGATATGTAATGCATCATGATTATAAAGCAAAGTGCACAGGAATAAAAGTGACCTGGTTGTCATAAATAAGTAGGAGATGCATCATTATCCTGTGCAAACACATTTGAGATACAACTACATTTGCCAAGTCCCTACACTGATACAACAATAGCCTTTTGTTCACTGGCAGATAAAACCCACAGAAATGCAGCACTCCTGGGATTTTTACATTTATTTGGGAGTCATTGGGAGTTTGAGAGCACAGACAGCAAGCTCTCCTCTCATCCTAGGTTTGGTGTCCATCACTGATTTCTGGGTCACAGAGAACTGTTAAGCTGATAACAATGAATCCCATGTGGCCTGAAAACAGCTTTAGCAAAGGTGCTGTAGGAAGCACAATTCTGCAGATTGTGTTTCTAGATCTTACCATCAGCCATGCTCTCTCCTGCTCTACAAACCAGCCAAACTGCCCTCCATCCATCAGGAAAGTGGGGAGTGCACCAAGTGCAACATGCCCCATGTGCCAGCCAGCCATGCTTGCCCTGGGAATCTCCATCTGCACAGGAACTTAAGCTCAAGATACAGCTCACATTTCTACAACAGCTGGATGCTGTGATAGAAAAATATTCCTGTCTAGCCACTTCAAATGTCTGGTCTTTTAATTTCATTACAGATCCCTTTGGTCTTCTGCTAACAAATGATTTATGCAGTGTTACTGAGGAAAAAATTAAGTGAATTAGTAGCAAACCTTGTTAGCCAGACACTCAAGCTACAACCTCCTTGGCAAGGCAGGCATTCAGAGCACCTCTCTTTCTCACACTTAGCCCCAGAGAAGACCTAAAAAGTACTTCTTGCTACCAAGGGGTTTACCAGAGCCCTCGTACCAAGGTGTGGGGCAGCTTACCTTCCAAAGGCCTTGCCGATGGCCGAGGGCCGGGCCTCGTAGTAGTACTGCTTGTACTCATCCATCCACACCTCCGCCGTGCGCTTGGTGTTCCTGCACCAAGGGGGAACAGATGCTGTGCTGAGGGAAGCTCTGCTGCAGAACCTGCCCTCCCCGCCCTCCCAGGAGCAGGCCCTGCGTGGGCAGACCCCCTATACCTCAGCAGGCAGTGGGGGACAGTCCCAAACACAAAACCAAGTAGGCAGAATGGGTGGGTAGAGATTGATTGTGTTAAGTCTACGAAGCCATGCAAGAACACTTCAGAAATTAAACATTTATTAGCCATAGTTTACCATTACTTTTTTGCATGTACTTCCTCTGCAGAGACACCAGGCCTGATTGTCACCAACACACTCATTTACAGTATCTCTTTACCCAGATTAGAATAACATTTTGGGATACTGTTTGGAAAGCAGCTCTGTCTAACCTCTAACCTCCTGTCCAAATCAGGCTAGCTTCATATTGGGTCATGTTGTTCAGGGTCTTGACTGGTTGAGTTTTGAGATGCCCAATGATGGAGATTTCACCATCTCCCTGGGGCCCTGAAGCAGCACTTGACCACTTTCATTGTCAAGCCCTTTATCTCAACTCCCTTCTCTTCCCAGCTGTGCTGCAGTAGAAGCTGTCCTCAGGGTGTATCTTAGAGCATGTACAGCTCAGAGACAACAGAGATGTCCAAGGGCTGCTGATACCTCCACACATGTCACAGGGCAGCATCTGTGAATGGCCAGGGTGTCTCTCTGCCATACTGCTCCCCATGCCCCTCACCAGAGACTGCGAAGGAATGAGAAACACTAATACCAACAGCAGAAAAGGGAACAGGTTTTGTTCACAGAAAACAGCAACTCATCCTTCCCTTGGGAACAGATGCTCAGCCACAAGCTGTTCTCCATTACCAGGGAAAAGCACACCAGAGAATTCAGACTTATTTAGACATGTCCAAGACAAAGGTGGCCTGGCTGCTCCCAGGAAGTACCCAACACCTACTTGATGTAAGTCAGCGCGTTGCCCTCAGGGAAGTCATAGGGATGGCGCTTCCTGAACACGTGTCCCACTCGACTGCAGGGAACAATCTCCAAGCTGCCACCACACATCCACACTCGGAAAGAGAGCTCTGGAAGAGACCCCAAGAGTCATACAGCTGCAACAGTCCTGAGAAGGGCACTTTTCTTGCCCTTCTGCTCTAGGTGTATTGCCTGCATCAGTAAAATCAGGGAAAGCACTGCCATGGTGGGAGCAGAGAAACTGTCCTCCCTTTGTTAAAATGGAGGCAACTATTGCAGCTCAGGGACTTCCAAACCTTCTCCAGTCCTGCTCCTCTGTGGTCTCATTTCAGCGAGACACCTTTGCATTTGACCAGGTCTTCAAGGCTGCTCAGGATGGCATCTGGCAACAGACTGAGACTAATCCTACACACAGCCCCTGTTTCAGACTTTGTTACTGTCATCCCTGCACACAGATAGAATTAGAAAGGAAGACCTTACTGTGTAAAGCAAATCATGTGAGGAAGAAAGGGAGTTTAGAAGATCAGGGAAAAGAACAGAACAAGAGGGTACAGGGAGTCAATGTCTAGAGCTAAGTCCTCTCCCTCACACCTGTATGTTATCCCTGCAATAGCTCCTTCTTCTCATTTTGGTTGGCTCTATTACTAATGAACTAGAGCAACTGACTGTGTTGTAGTTGCCTCTGCTGGGGGAACTGCTCAGAGCAGATACCAGTCTCATACAGCATGACTATGAAAATACAGAGAGAATCCTGCTACTTGAAGAAATCCACCCTATCCTGAAACTAGATTCAACATTTTGCTAAAAGATTAGAAGAGCATGGAGCTTTGAATGTGCAGGCACTTATTTGCATCACAGAAGGTATGTGACCTTGCTCAAGCTTTTGGGTCTGTCCTCACTGTTTTAATCACTGCCACACCACTGGGGTTTTCCACTTTCAATTCATGTGGTGATGAAAAGAGAAGGAAGAAGGAAAATGAAAATTAGCTGGGTGGTTTGGTTGTCTTTACCAAGGGGCTTCATATTGTATAGACTGATTACTTCAAAAACTTGACTCAGCGGGGATCCCCCTCCAGTAATGCCCGATTTATGCAGCTCTGATGCTTAGAAATGAAAAAGAAATTATGTATCCAGATCTAATGGATGTTTGAAACTATGCATACACACTAACATCCTCCCAACCTTCATCATTCTCCATAGCTTTCCTCCCTCCCTACTGAGAGGTAGTTCAAACAGTGAGTTGCAGGGTGAGGGGAGATGGTGCATCTAATGCAGCTTCTCAGTAAAAGACCTCATTTGGTTAGAATGCATTTTGTAGCTCTTGCACTTCTCTGACTCTTATCCAGAGGTAATTATTTTCAGATTCTTTTTAACAGGGAGTTCCAGATTTGAAGAGAGGAAGGGTTTTAGGAATGAACAAATAAAAAAAACCACCCAAGACATTAAGTTTCTGTGTGGTGATGTGTCCAGCTGACATCTGCTCTCCTGGAATGAGCTTCTGACTCACTCTGGCCTACAACAAAACCAGAACTCTCAGTCTGGTATGTGTAACTTGAAAGTGATGTCCATTTCCAAAGAGGATTTCTCACACCATCTTCGACAGAACCACTCCCTCATCTACAAATGAGGACGTAAGTCAAACAGTCCCTTCCCACCCAAAATTGTAGTATTTAGTATAAATAATGTTTCAGAACATTATCAATATTTTTCCTTGATCAGAAAACCCAGTTTTCAATTAAGTACGGTAAACTGTTTTTTAAGAGGTCAAATTAACCATTCTGAATTCTTCAAGGAAAATTAATAGATTTTGTTGTCAAATCCAGGTTGGTTTCTATCCCTCTGCTTTCAGCAGCAACAAACTTGATGGAGGTTGAGGGAAAAGGGACAGAAGACATTGAATTCACAGAAAAACCTCCTAACAAGGCAAAACTGGCAAGCTGAGTCACATATAGCCTGGCCCAGCCACTGCCAGGCTTTACAAGAGCTAGTTCAAGGAGAATGAAGCAAATTCTGTGGAGTGATTCTGTGGTTTTGATCAGCTCTATATAGAAGAATGGCTGTGAGCATGCAAATAATTTACTGCTGCTTATGGCAGAGAGCACTACTTAGCATTACGCTACTGACATATGGACCAAACTACAACACTGGACTCCCAGGTGGGCAGAAGAATATTAAGAAATATTCCTTCTCCATCTTTGGGGTTTACAGCTTCTACACAGTCCCAGCTCAGAGGCTGGCAGCATGGCCAAGTGGCTGGCTTTGCAGTTGGAGCAGGGCTAGTGATGGCAAGGAGCTGAGCTTGACTCTGCTCCTGAGGGATATAAGGGAGGGATCTTCATGCCTGGGTTAAGGCTTCCTGTGACTTCTGCCACAGTGCTCAGCTGATGCTACCAGGACTGCTGAGATTCTTATGCAAGCACCATTTCATATCTCTTTTTAATATAATGAATACCATAAAACTGAATCAAGATTTGGGAAAGCAGAACACTCATTATTAGGCTTTTTTTTTTTTTTAAAGGTGGTACCGTGAGAGTGTATTATCAGCTCAAGATATTATTTAATGGTTTTAGAAAGCATCTCAGAAAGAGGCAGCTCTCCCAGCTGTGTTCAGAGAAATAAAGGTTTCCTCTTCCTGACTATTTCATTTTTTCTAATTGGTTCTCCAGGTGCTAGGAAACACCATACAAATCCTTCTTTGAGAGGTTTTATTTACATATCTGTGACATTTATGGAACGTATACAAACAGATTTTTTTATTTTTTGCAGTGTCAGCTACAGAGAAATCTACTGAAGTTGGTTACAAAAAGCAAGGCTTTTTTCTTCTCAGCTCCATCTGCACCATTTCCAAATTAATGCCCTAAATACTTGAGGTATCCATGAACATCTCTTTAACACTCATCTTGCTTTTGTCATTAACACCTGGTGACATTGCAGCATCCCTTCACACGGGGCCAAGAGAGATGCCTGGCGTATCTGTGCCACTATTAAGTGCAAGGAGATGGGTTTAAGCACCACACTCCAAAACAGCATGTGAGTGGACAGACTACACTGAATTCCTCAGATGTTTGTGATGCCCTAGTCTGCTTCTAAATGTTTTCATTCTGAGTCTATTTGTAACCAAACTCCACTTACAAAGAGGCTTGTTAAATTAGGAAAAATATCTCTCTGAGCTGAGAGAGCAATTCAGATTTATCTGCAAGAGAGAAACAGGTATAAGAAGAGGCTGCAGGAGTGGCAACACAGAACGTCATGAGAAGAACTGGAGGAATAGTCTCCAAAAACAAGCAACAATTTAAACATGAGGAGGCTCCTCTTTCTTTCTTGTACTGTGGAAGCCCCTGTATAATAGCACACATGCCTTTAGGAGAGTGTAGCCCTGACCACACACACTTTATGCTGACAGTGATTCAGATCTGACCCCCTTGGGGATTACCTGACCATGTCCCTAACCTTACACTGACATGCTGATCAGATCTCTCACAAAAAAAAAAAAAAAGCTCTGGTAAGCAATGAAGACTGGGAAGCAGTTCTGCATTAGTGTGTCATTTCCTTGAAACATCCTAAACTTACCAAAATTTTCTCCTCCCCAGATGTCCATTTGAGTATCATATTTTCCCAGGTGGTTAAACCAGGACTTGTCAATCACAAAGATGCCTCCTGCTATGACAGGGGTTCTGGAGGAGAAAGCAGAAATCCAGAAAAAATAATCATGCATATATGTAGCACCACAAACCTAATTTTAAAGGGCAGACAATTTGTCCTGGCACCACTAATCATACCTCATTTAAAAGAGAAAAACTGCAGAGCTGAAATGTGAGCCTGCTGCAGGTTTCTGAGATACCTCTCACTAGATCATCCTCATGGCTTTGTTACTTGGTCTTGCAAGCACTACAAGAGTAATGCTGTGTACTTTGCATTTATACAAATATGCACAGTGTGAAGGAATGATGGGCACTGTTTGATGACTGTGCTCACCAATTAGACGTGGTGTGACAGGCTGCTGCATGTACTGCTCTGCTGTTAGCAAGCTGGTTGCCTCTGGAGTGTAAAACAGAGGCTCACAAATTACACAGCAGAATTAAATGATACTTTTAAATTACAAACAGGGAGCTGTCTGCCTATAAAGACAAGCACCATAACTCTTCATATCAGGATTTGCTACATTCTACATGTCTCAGAGCCATGAACCCTGCAGTGAGGCTGGCAACAACCGCTCCAGCCAACAGAACCTCTTTTGTCTGTGCACATGCAGATTTAGTAGTGGGAGTAATTCTATGCCCACATTACTAGGTAAGACTCAGCTTTCTGATCTGCTTTACCCATGTAGGATGACTGTTTATCTGCTTCATTCTTTAAGTTTTCATCTGAAAGATGGAGGCAATTAAAACACCCAAAACGATTTCTGAGGCATTCAGACTGTTGAGTTAGGGAGAACACAAGAACAAAGAAGAGGTGGCTTGTAGAGGTGGTGTGCATGACAGTAAATAATCACTCTTCTTACAAAATTCAGAGAGCAGTACTCTCACACTTAGGGTATAGACCTCAATGTATTCAGAAAATAACAGGAAGAGTTTGTCATCATCAACATCACCAACACTATGGCATTTTGTCCTCAGCAAGGCAGTCCCTGTACTCTCCTTGCCACACTGGTGAAGGCTTAGTAAAGGTATTTGGAGAAGTGTACCCCACGTGTCAGAGTGTACCTTATAGACTGAGTTGGGTCCGTTCTGGACATCTTCTGCTCTATAGGAATCTGTTCCCACTTAAAGTGAAGGCTCCAGTCAAACCCTGAAAAGGAAAAAGACAAGCCAAATTGGTTTTCTTATTGTAAAAACAGTACTAATAGCTTTCAGTGATAGCCTGCACTGTTATATCACAGGCTGTCCCTATGTTCCTTCCCTGACCTCCCTCACAGTCTTCCCAAAATGGGAATAGCCTATCCTAATGTAGATCTCTCCAGCTTCTGTCTTGGCACCATCATTCCTTAGCACTATAGATCTCTCCTCAACTTCACTCCACACCTTCAGGAGAGTGTTGTCAGGCTGAGATGCAATTCTATTCTAGCCAGTTTGTTTTACCAACGACCAACCCTGTCTGCCAGAGTTATGAGGCTTTAATAAAGGACTTTGTAGGATGTGATATATTCTGGGAACAAATGCCTGCAGATCACTGTACCCACCATGTCTTTCAAGACTACCGTGTACTTACAGATGGCCTACGGTGGATAGTACAGCACAGCACAGTCACTAACTTCATACCATTGTTAAGGGTAGCCAAAGAACAGCTAGCCTTCGGCTGGCAAGCAGTGCAGAAGTGAGCCCCAGCCATAAAAGATGTAGAAGGGCACCAGGCAGTGTGGTGAACACAGGAACACCTGCAAGGGGCTCAGCAGTGAGGGGAGAGGCATAAATGTTTTCCAGGAGATGCCACGAGATAGCCTGGCAGATCAAAGCAGCAGCTGGAAGCACCTGTCAGACTCCAGGGTCCATGCAACATAGTGAGGACACAGTGAGATATTTCATCAATTAACTAAGTCCTGAAATTGCTAAGTGTTATGACAGTGATTCAAGGTCAAGAGGAAAATACTATGAGTTTTGTTCTAACTCTTGAAAAGATCTGACTTTGCAAGTTGCAGAGAACAAGGGAGAGATAACCCATCAGAAAGATCATCACTATTTTCATGGAAAGCTGAAGAGAACACAACTTATTTATCGTGCACCATCCCTCAGGTCAAACTTACATAAGCCATTCATTATACCCACCTCCCCTCAAATCTGCTGATGCTGCCAGGTAGGCAAAATTATCCAGGCTGATAACATCAATGATTGGACTCACCACTCGGGTATAATCCTGAGGGAGAGAGAGAAAGGAGGGGGAATAAAGGGGTCAGGCCTTCTTCAATGTCAAGGAAAGCTGCCAGAGATCGGGAAACACAAAGTTGCACATGTAAATCTTTGTCTGGTTTCTCCAATATGGTTCTGGCAGCTGTGCAAGGGATCTGTGGCCACTAAATCCAAACATGGAGATGGTGGGTACCAGCCAGCTGCACTCCATGGATGTGGGGAATGGAGTCAGACTCCAACACCTAGGGATGCTGCTAAGAAACAGCTCTTTATTTCCTGTGCAAGTCACAGGGCACCAATCACTGTCCCAAGGGTTTTGTGCTCACTTCTGATATCTATTGACAGCACACCTTCTGCTCAGCCATCCAAATTAGTTCATTATCATCAGCCTAGAAATTATCAAACCCCTAATAATGCATTTAGTTAATAATACATTTACCTAGGAAGTACTAGGAATGAAGGCTCCACATTTAAGATTCATAGTGCAAACTTTATAATACATATGACACATTGTATACATTATAATATCAAGATATTGTGAGTACTTTATTGCCATTAAGGCATATAGACATTTACATTTTTCTCTTGAAATCCTTTTAGTTCATAGAAGTCAAACAATTTTTCAACATCATGAGACAGAGCATTAAAGACAGTGTTGTGACAGCTGCCATGTAAGATGAAACTGAGCTAGAAATGCCAGAAACAGCACCTTGTTGTTGGGCAGCTGCCAGCATCCATGCCCTTCCTATCAAACCTTCATTTTGTGCCTTGCAATAGTTCCTCATGATGTACCACACTCAGCTAGCATGGGACATCCTTGGTAAGAGGATTCATGCTTTTCCCCCTCTGAGCTGTGATGGTGGCCCAGCCAGATGTGTCTGCCCAGCTTGAGAATCCAGCACCCACCTGGCAGCCTGGTGTGCCAGCCACTACTCCAACCAATCAGTGCCAGGACTGGCTAGGGCAAGACTGAAATCTATAACAGGATCTACATCAGAAATGTAGAAAGTAGGTCAGAAATAGGTTGATTTGAAATCACTAAAAAATTTGTATACTAGAGTTAGCAGACAGGCTTTTGTATTTTAGATCCTTCTCTAAAGAAATGAATGAGATTCTTTCTGCTTAGGAACCCCTGTGCTGGTGCTGCAGCTTGACTTAAAGACCAATAAGTAAAGTAAACATTTATGAGCTTTATTGAACAAGTATAAAAAGCAGAAGCTTTTAATTCATCAATTCTGAAGTTTCATCTTCTTCTGCTCTCTCATATTAAGCTAATCAGACATGCTTACAAAGCATCATTAAAGCCACCATCCCTTCTCCTAAGGCCCATTACTTCATGGGATCCTCCTTTCAGAGGGGAACAATCACAGCCACGTGCAAGCAGGACTTCTCCCATCACCCCTCCTCTGCCTTTTCTTACAGCAGAGCTGTATGATCTCTCCCTCCATTCTGCAGCGCAGTCAGGGTGACAGCTGCTAATATTTCTGCCTCATTTTCATTCTTCCAGCCTTCCATCAATCCTTTGCCAAGTGAACCATCAAAGGGAACATCCCTGCAGTCACAAGCAGCTTCTCTGTGACAGGAAGCTGCCTGCATGAAGGTGATGTATGGTGGCAGCTCAGTGGGAACATTAATAGAAGGAAAAATTTGGCAGAGACAAGGCAAAGGGGAGGGTCCAGCAGCAGGGGAGATGGAAACTATGGAAAAATTGCACCATGTATGCTGCCCAAGGGGATGTCCTACATACAGGTGAACATGTCAAGGAAGCACAATGCCTGCAAGGGACAAGAAGTACAGGTTGGTGGTTCCAGCATTCAGCATTGCATCCCATCACTCTGGACCTCCTGCCTTGTCACAGTGGCTGAACAGAATCCCATCAGGGATCTCTCACCCACCTAGCTCAGGCTGCACCTTCCTCTGCAACAGTCTGCCTGAGGAGTACCTTGCTCTCACCAGTTCTGCTGACACATGTGAGGGCAGAGGATCCAACAGCACAGGCCAGGCAGCTCCACCCATCCCAGAGCAGGACGTGGTGCTCACCTCCTTCACTCTCTGAAGCATTGGCTGCAGCCACTCACTGTTGACTTCACAGTGACTGTCCAAGAAGGTGAGGATGTCAGCAGCCGCCACTTCAGCTCCTCGCACCCGAGAGCGAATCAGCCCTACGAAGGGAAAAGGGCAGCAAAGGAGCAGGAAGCTTAGGAAAGGAAACATTTGAGCCTCCTTCAGAAAACATACTTTGTGAGGCCATACCCTGGGGACAGTCAGATGAGCGCTCCCAGCACACAATGAATGACCTCTCCTGTCACTTCTGCCCATGACACAGAACTTCCACCTGGCTCCTTGCCCTTCCCTTCCAGCCCTGCCCACAGACACCTGGCTGCTATCTGCTCACTCACTCTCCCATTGAGCACCCTGCTGCCTACATCACCAATTCCCCATGGCCAAATTCTTCTCTCTGCTTTCTGGCTTCCTTACTGCTTATTTGCTTTATTCCTATTTGTCCCTTATTCTGCCCTGCAGAGAGATCAGCCTGGCTCCCAGATGACTCCTTACTTTCCTACAGACCATCCGACTATGTGGGATGCTCTTTGTGAACTAAACAGTGATTTTTGTCTCTACTTCTAGATCCTAGCTCCAAAGCTGCTGTGCATTGACAGCTTTAGAAATAAGCCAGCACATGTGGGTCAAACTAAAGAGCAGCTGGGAAAGTCATTTATGCATGTAGCAGATAGATGAGAAAAAACTTTCCTTAATTGTATCTCTTTATGATAGATATGTGATTGTTTTTCCTTCTCCCATGTCTCCTACACAGCTTGTTATCTTGACTTGAAGGTGCAAGAGTTAGCTTGTGTTTAAAAGGACGAGACTTACATCTGGATCTTTATTCATAAAGATCTTAAAATATGGTCTTTGTTCCAGCCAAGGCCTCAGGACACCTCTTCTCATTATTTAAGTATTACATGAGACCCCTGAAGCCTAAGAGTTGATAAGCTGCGTTCTCCCTCCACAGAACTTCCAAATGCTTAAAATGAAAAAATAAACTCTAACTGTAAGAAACAACAGCTGTAAACAGCTGGGAGGCAACCAGGGTCATGTGGAAAAATAGGCAAGATCTTTGTACTTAGAAAGCTTCCCACGCTCACCTTCTCGATGGGTGTTTCGTAGACACTTGACCTTTGGGATCTTGGTAAGGAGCTGGCAATCCTCAGCTTGGGGAAGGCAAAAAAGACATTTAGTATACATGCATGAATTATTTGGCTTCAGCAGAGAGCCCCAGCTAACTGTCCTCTTGCTTCTCCGTCGGAGGGGAAATTGTGCTTTCACTTAACATCACAGTAATCGGTGTGATGGCCTCAATCCTGTTGTCTATAGAGCACACAGAAGAGCACTCCCTGCTGGCTGTCCTCCTCAACAGTTGAGCCTATGTTTCCCAATCCTCTGAGCAGCCAGGCCTCCATCTCCCCTGCTCAGCACTTCCCAAGGACAATGGGGCATGTGCTGGCAAGCCTGGCACTGGGCACTAATAAAAAGGAGGGAACACAGGGAAGTGGGACTGCAAATCACCAAAGTGCCAAGGAAAGGAGAGTTCTGTAACAAAGTGATCTTAGCTGCTCTCTTTTCCTTCAGTGGCTCATCTGGGCATCTCCTGCCATTTGTTCTCAGGGCAGTTTCCATTTGATTTATTTAATAAAGGCCACTGGGATGCAGCTTGCTTCCTTGGAGACACCAGCACATTGACACATGGATGCCTGACTAAGGACTTTGCTGGCAGCTTGCTACAAACTCCAGGCATCCCTCATTTCCATTACCTAGGGAAGATGAGGGAGAGGAACAGTTACCTGCTCCAGCCAGACACCAATAAGCACTGACTCTTTAATTCTCTGTCATCCTCTCTATTCCTGCCCCAGCAGATGTCATAGGAACAGCAATTTCTAACTTGCTCTTTTTTCTTGCTCCATCAAATTCACCCCAATTTCCATGTTTATTCCAATTCCTTTACATGTCTCATGCCCCCTCCTTCCTGCTGTCATCTTCCCACAGACTGAGCACTCTGGGGACAATGCAAAGGCCCTTAGCCAAAGTGCACCTCTTAGCACGTTCCTGTACAAGCATTTCCATTCTCAAGGATCTGTGCAATCTGAAATACTGCTCTTACATTGGCACTCTGGCAGATGCTGCTTCATCCAAGGGAAGTGGCAGGTGCTCTGAATTACAGAGCATCGAGATTTTCCTGGAACTCTGCTACAAGGGAAGGCAATGCTCTTATCTTGGCCAAGTCACAAGTTCAGGTATGAGAATCCTTACTCAGTCGTTCACTCTGCAGGAGTGGAGCACATGGCTCTGCCTGTAGGTACTTGCCAGAGATGACAAACTCTCAGTACATTAGGAGAAACTGAGGCAGGTATTAAAGCAAAGTGTCAGACCTCAAACATGTGCTGAAGTGCCTCCATGAACGTGTCTCAGGGATGTGGCTATAACCATAAATATCCAGCTCCCAGTGAAAAAATAAGAGCTGTGACAGGATGGAGCCTTTTAAAAATCCTTCTATTTACTGAGGAGCCTAAATGGGAGTTTGTGGTTGAGCCCTGTGCAGAAAAGGTACCAGAAATCCATCACTGTTTATCTGGAACAGTTTTCCCCTTAAGAACTGAATTTTTAGGTGCAGAATGTGGAACACTTAGGATTCTTGGAAGTGCTCAGAAACACTGAAATTAAACAGCTGAGCACAGCTTGGTACTTATTCAAAACATACTGTAAGGCCCTCAGAAACTCAAATCCCTCATCTCAGCATCCACCTTTAAAATGGTTTTTTGTGGCCAAAGCTACATAAGCATTGCAAAATCAAAATAGCATTGCTTCCTTACCTCAGCAGGCCAAGGTGGGCATTCACAGCTATCTGTAAAGTGTTTTGAAGGAGTAATTATTGACCACTATAAATGGTACATAACTAGATAATCCTTGAATCCAGAACACATAATGGGGGAAGCAGGAAGCCTTCTCTGCCCACCACCTCACAACTACTACACAACAGCCAGGAGCAAGGGCAGCTGTACAGAGGGAAAGACTCCAGAGCCTCCAGTCTGCAGCTCTGGTGGAACTGATGCAGTAGACACTCCATCCCTGTACCAAGCTGCAGAACAAAGTATGGCGCTGTCCAAAGCAGTAACTCTGCCACAGCTTCCCACAGGGACACCTGGGGTCCCAGGCACATGGAGACAGACAGCCTCAGCCTGCCAGCAGGACCCCAGGCAGCAATTTTCTGTATGCTCCACTGCATCCTCTTCTTGCCTCTTGGTCTGTAAGTACCTGCTCTGCTCACATACAGCATTGCTACATGGATATCTCTGCTAAATGGCTCACCAAATGGTGCATAATGAAACCTGACAGAGATCTCTGGCAACCTAGCAAAAACTGCCACACTGACAGAAATGGAAGACCCAATGGAAAGAAAAAGAGAGGAAGTTCTGGCCTCTGCCATGCAGGGACATTAAACACACACTTTCTTTTCTTTTTCTCCTGCATACAGACATGAGGGAATCTGTGAGGAAGGGGGACTCAAGAGAGCAAACAAAAAACGGAAAAACAGAAAGAAAGAAATAAATGTCACGGAAATAGGTGCAGACTTACGATCTGAGCTGAAGTCATCTACCAAAATGATCTCCTGGATGAGACTGGGAGGGCTGCGGTTCAGAACACTGCAGGGACCCAGGAAAGAAAAAGCCACTTTGTGAGCTGCCATAACAATGACAATGTTAGGACTGATAGAAACCTGCTGTGCTATGCAATACAGCAGCAATACTGAACTCCAGTAAAGGGGAAGCAGTGACCTTGCCCTGGTAACAGTGTTCATTGGCAGGACCAAGCTACAAGTGAGAATATCCCAGAGAGCTGTGGCACTCAGCCAGACCTTACAAGGACCCACAGCCAGGAGCTGACTGTGAGACCTGCTTGGGGCAGCTAGCAAATGATGCCGCAGCACGCTCTGCCCCTAAGCAGAGGTGAAATGGAGAGAACCACCTGCCCCAAGGCAGCCCAATGGCCATTCCCACCTGCCAGCCTCTGGGTGAAAGTCATCGCTGCTGGAGGGCATAAAGAGCTGCCACTTTCCCAGCAAGGAGCTCTACCTCAGTGCAACAGGTGCGACCTGCTCAGCTTTCTCACCAATTCCCTTCTTTGGAAGGAAGCACTGGCAATATTTTGGATTTGGATTTTTTTCCCTCATTTGCTTGTTACCTGTCTGTCTTTCAAACCAGCACCACACCTGCTGAAAGCACCCCCATTCCTCAGGCTGGTTGCACCATACCATGTAATACCCTTGGGTCTGCAGTGAGTTTGCATCTGTAGGACACACATGAGGAAAGCACAGAAAAGCTTCTGCCCTCCCCAGACACCAAAGCATTCTAGTACTTTGGAGTCTGAGCAGTTCAGTTCCGACCTCTTTACCAGTCTCATTCATTTAAAATGCTTGAACTCTTTTTCCATGAGCTTCTTCAAATCTTTCTCTTGGCTTTACTACCATCAGACAGAATATTCCCTCTCCAAGCCTCCTCCAATGCCTCTGTGACAGGCAGGTCCTCATTACCTTCAACAAGGTTGCTCAGTGATGCTTAAGCAGTCCAATGATGAGAGCAGTTGTGCAAATTTTAATACTAAAAACAGAGGCAAACACTGTCCTCCTAGTTCTAGCAATCTGTCTCATTTCAGTGGCACCTGCTCTTTTGAGCAACACTGGAGAAAAATTTCTGGCTTTTTTTCTCTTTTGGATTTTGTTGTTGTTGTTTGATATAGGAAACAGACAACAAGAATAGTCCCATTCTCCTAGGAATGAAGGTGTAGAGAAATAAATTGCCATCTTGTTAAGTAACACCACTGATGGCTTTGCATACAGAGCCAAAGTTCCCTCAGTCTGGAAGAGTGTTCTGCTTTCTCATACAGCACAATTCTGACTGTTCTGCTGCTCAGTATCACATCCCACTCTATTTCAGATTCACATTGCTTTATACACCTCTCATAGTATTTGTATTTTGAGCTGACATGTCCCTAGATGACTGAGCTTGCATTTTCCAAAGCTGAATCTCATTTGCTTCTCTTGGCTTATGTCTCTCTAGATCCTTTAGTATGGTAGGGTGGGAGGTGGGGGCATGTTCCAGTGCCATTCTAAGGGCAGCTTCTCTCAGCACAACCACCATCTGCATATTTTACAGACAAGGTTGCCCTGCACTGAAATTCTTGTCTGTGCAAACACAATGCAAAACAACCCAGACAGACTGCAGTATAATGGCTGTGAAGTGGTATTCTGCACCTTCTTCCACTAGCTTGACTATTGGCAATGCTCACATTTTCTCCACAAGTTTCAGATCTGTCAACTCAACATAACTGGGAAAAAAGCCCCAATTTGTTCTCTGTTCTCTACCTGCCCACTGATTCCCCAGTAGAGAGAACACATCCCTTGAGGAGTTCACAGCTCACTGTACAGTGCCCTGTTCTTCTCTCAGCTCTGCAATCACTTGCTGTAGATCCTTGGGAAAGGTACTTAATCTTCTTTGCACTTAGTCATACCTGTCCTTTTAGCAAGGAGCACAGTAATCCTAATGTTTCCCCTCACTGAGGTGCAGAGAATGCCATGACAAACACTTTCAGGCACAAAAATGTATTAGTAGAATTTCAAAATCCAAGTGACAATTGTCTTCTACAGCAGAAACATGGACTGTTCCCCCCTCATCTTTTGGATTCCCTATCTCCTTTGCCTTTTCTCACAGCTTCTTTCTTTCAGTATCAGAATCCTTACTCTCTTGCATGAACATGACATCAGCACTGCAAATGAGTTTCTCTCTTCTGTCCAGCCCCCACTAAGTTCCCAGATAATCTTGTTTATTCTGGATGTTAGCAGAAGAGTATATTTTTTCCCTTTGCTCTAACATAATATCCTTTTTTTCCATTCTTTAAATTGCCATTGTAATGAGATGCTACACCAATGCTCTAGCATTACAACAGAATCCTCTTAATCAGGATTTTCACAGGCCCTCTGCATAGTCACTGACAGCTGTTCAAATCCAGTGACTTAGAGCCTCACAATTCACCTTTACATTTGCACCAAAACCAAAAGGCCACTGCAATCATGACTTTCTGAGATCAGAAAGAGAGGGACCAAACAACAAAGCACTTGACTTTTTCTTCTGCAAGAACGCTCCCAGCAGCAGACTGAAGGTATGGCTTAAAGATTAATCATGCATAGACATCAATGACATAAAATGCCTTTTGAGTGACAATTGTTTCTGAAGGAGCACAGGATGCCAAGCAAGTGACTGATTTGAGAGTGACAGCTATGTCGTAGCAAAGAAAAGAGATCAAAACAGGCAACAGCTCTTGACTGACACACATCTCCTGCAGGACTGAGGATGCCAGCAACAGCCATTTGAACTGACACCTTCACAGGTTTCGTCTGATGGCCCATTTCCCATTTTTTTTTTCCACTATTCCCCGTCTTTAAACTCTTGCTGGATATTTTTAACCAGTTGTCTCCCTCTACACTGAAAACATATGGCTGGAGCCCACACTAGAAGGCAGGTATGCAGCCCATGCTGCCTCTGAAGACCAGGAGGAATAAGCAACAGGGTACTTGAGGGAATATGTTATTCCTCTTCAAGGTCACTCTTCTCTTTCCCCCTCTCCCTAATACACAAACATTTTCCCCATCCTCAAGGAGCAACAACAGCACATCATTCCTCCTGCTTCCACCCAGCAGCAGAGATCCCAGAGACAGAAGGGAGAAGGCAACTGCTGAGCTGCCAGAGGCGTTTAAGTCCATGTGCATGTGAGGTTAGCAAGAAGGGTATGCAGATTAGGATCTGGCCCCTAGAGCTGTCAGGTTTAGATGACCCTGAAATAAGCCTGTGATGCAGGAGTATCATCCCTGGGTCACTTCCCAAGACCTTTTGTACCAGCATTGCCACTTGGTTGAATTACCTTGCAATAAGGTAATTCTGGCCCAGGGGAGTGCATTTGGGCTCTCTCTGGGTTTAAGATCAGTTCAATCCCAGTACCCTTTTCATGTATTTCATTCTAGAATTTCCCAAAGTCTTATGTCTGGTTTTTGAGTGCCTAAATTCAGATACTCAAAAGCCACACTTGCAAAGACCTCTATTATGAAAATTTCAACTGGTAATACATTTTCAATCCACCTCAAAATATTAGGTCTGTAAAAATGTTTTCAGACATAGAAAATTTTGCTTTTAGTGCTGCTCATTTTCATCACTTTTCCTCCTTCACACCCATTTCTCTTATAGCATTCCCACAGTGTAATCATGATAACTGAACTTGGGAAAAGGCCCATAGTAACAGTGGAATCACATTTAACTTTCACCAGATGCATCTCAAATGGTTCATTCTAATTATCCAAATAATCATGCTCTACCTGGTTTAAGACAGCTCTTGCAGATGTAGAAATAACGACAAGCTGCAAGCCTGACTAGTCAGCAGGTAAGCAGGCAGAGCAATTTTATGCTTCCTGCTGCTTAATATTACTGTGGTCCTCAGCAGACTCACAGCCAGGTCATAAACCCAATAGAACAGAACAGTCCTGTCCCTTTGATACCTGACTTATCCTGAAGTGCCAGGGATGCAAAGTAATTACATAGTACTGGTGCACTGACTGTGTGTGTGACTTGAACAACAATTACTCTCACAGCAGTAATTCAGCCGGCACATTCAGATGAGTTTTGCTGAAAGATGGGACTCTCAGGTTACAGAAGAGGCCCTGAAGAGCTCTGTCAAATCCCTCTATAGCATCAGTGTCAACCTGTAAGTCAGACTTATGCCTATGCCTCTTCTAGCAGTGCAGCCATGACGTGAACATTTACTTCTGTGTATGGATGTCAAATCTTCAGTGCTCAAAGACAAGGCTACTAGCCAATGCTTGCTTGTGTGGCAAATACTGTAGAGCCCAAGAAGGACTCAGCCTTCAGGATCTCTCATGAGACAGGGATAAATTATTGACACTTCTGATGAGATTTAAGGAAGGAGTAAATCCATCACATGCACTGGCCGTAAATCATCTGGCAATGAAGAGCCCAGCTGTAGCCAGAGGCCTGGGAGGAAATCCCATTCACTACACCATTCACAGCAGAGTGCAGCCAGCTCCTCACAACAGCAGTCCTCCAGGCTGTTCAGATGGATCACCCATTTTTCAAGGTCTTTGTTGGGGGCTCTGGTTGCAGGAGACCACATCTGAGAGACTGGTAATACCACATCTTAAGTGCTGTATCCAGTTCTGGGCTTTCCGGGACAAGAAAAAGTAGGACATACTACCATGGTTTCTCAGCACCTATCTACTGTCTGACCTATTACTGAAAAGGCAGAAATCTCCTTCAGCTGCCCTAGCAGCACCATGATTCCAAATAAGCCTGCCCATTTTCTGGACAGTGACTCTGCAGAACTCATTGTATGGTTGAAAGGAAAAGAAAATTATAGAAATAAAAAGGCAAAACATGTCAATGCAATATATACAGGTCTCTGGAAACACAATAGCACCAGACTTGGTGGCAGAAACACAGCCTTCTAGACATGAGGCCAACTTGAAAAAGCCTGTTTCTTTATTCACATAGCACATTTCTTTAAGTCCACAGGACCTGTCAAGGGAAGAAGTGGCAATGATGAATAATGCATTTCTGTTAGTGATACCATCAGCTCAAACTGCTACACAGACAATTCACTCTCCCTTCAACCTCAATGTTCCCAGGCCTGCTTGCAGGCTTCAGAGACCCTTTGAGAAATTACTTAGTGATTCAGAGAAGTCAGAGGGCATTTTTTTTCTGTGGGAAGTAAAAGGAAAAGAGCATCCCTGGGTTCTGTGGGGGTGATGGAAGAGGGCAGTGAAGGAGCAGCTGGAACATCGCTTTGTGGTACAGATGACTGCAAGCCTCCATCTATTTGGTGCTGCTGACAGGCCCTATGCCACCTATTTACTTAGCTAGATTTGGCCACTGCTGTTACTCAGATATGAGGAGACACTGGTACAAGATAGCAAGTGTCCTGCAGGCTCAGCAGGAGCTGCGTGCAAAGCCCCAGGGTACACCTGGTGGGCCAGGTGTTCAGCAACTGATTACCAGCAAGGGACCACGAGCAAGGGCTTGTCACTGCACCTAGCAGCACGCAGTGTTGTCTTTAGTCCCCCCTCACTCTTCCAAACCAAGCTCACCCTTGGTTGAGACTTAAGACTGCTCTCACCTGTGGATGCAGGCCCAGCTACCTCTCGTACTTGTGGGGTGCCACGAAGAAGGAAGGAATGATGAATCTGACTCCATGTTCTCAGAAGGCTAATTTATTATTTTATGATACTATATTATATAATATTAAAGAATACTATACTAAACTATACTAAAGAATACAGAAAGAATACTTACAACATGCTAAAAAGATAGTAATAAAAACTCGTGACTCTCTCCAGAGTCCTGACACAGCTTGACACTGATTGGCCAATGAGTGAAAGCAACTCACACCAGAACCCAATGAAACAATCACCTGTGGTAAACATCTCCAAAAACACTCCAGATGACCAAAACACAGGAGAAGCAAATGAGATAATAGTTGTTTTCCTTTTTCTCTGAGGTTCTCAGCTTCCCTGGAGAAAAATCCTGGGCAAAGAGATTTTGCAGAGAATGTCAATGTCACACAACCCTTTCTTGCTGCTTGTGATTTCCCCAATTGGAGCCATACAGTGGCTAACTGCAGATGTGTTCTGCATTTGAAGATATGCCCACAATGCCCATCCAAGCCTCTGGCCCATCCTAGTGGGCCATCTTGAGAGCAGAACGCTATCACTTGGGGAACTGCAGCCACCCTGCTTGTCTAGCTGCTGTAAAATGCCTAATTTTCCCCCAGAGCACTCCCAGACGGCACCATCCAGGCCCGGCAGCCCAGCTGAGCTCACCTCTTCACCGTGCGGAGCAGCGTGGATCGCGCCTCGTTGTGGAAGGTGATGATGACACTGGTGGCTGGCAAGTCAGTGTCATAGCGTACAGAAGTGCACCTGCAGCACAGGACAGCAGGAGTGTAAGCCAAACATTACCCAGCAGCAGTACTGCAACAGCGTACCTGGAATTTCTAAAAAGAGTAACTTGCTAAAGTCAGAACCAGCACGGTTGAGCTGCAGCAAGGGAGGCCTCAGCAGCCCCTGCACCAAGGATGGCAGAGCTTAAAAAGAACTGTGCCCATTGAAAAGCAAAGTTTGGAGGCTGTGATACCTAAACTCACAAACCTGCATGCTAAGGAGGTCATATGGGTTTTATAGTGAACTAAGTTTCAGTTCTGGACTCCAGTCCCTGGCTTTACTTGTGATTCAACATAAAATCTTGTTTATTCATGCACAGGACATGGACATGCTAAGCATGCATAGAGCTGGTACACCCAGGCATTGCTGTATAAAGCACTTCAAATTCTTTGGACACAACCTTCACAGAAAGGAAAACACTAGCTAGTTCTGTGATCTGTGCTGGGGAGTTGCTGAGGCCCAACACTAATGGACCTGCTGGCAATGAAGAGCAATTCTTTCTAGCTTCTCATCTGATTTTGTGAGGTTAGGTACATACACACATTCTCACACTAAGAACCAAGGATTAACTTGCACCAGGCTGCTTCTCCCTGTGGAGAGCAAAGTTTCTGTGAGGGAAAAAACTCACAGACATGAATCCTGAATCCAACTCTGGCAGATACTGAGCATGGCTGATTTGGGCTGACCTGCTCCTCCAAAGCATCTGCCTTCTTAACTTCCAGATGGTGCCAAACTGCAGTCAGTGTGCTCTAATTTCCTGTCTGATGGAGAATCTACACCTACTTTTAACAACTCAAGGCTTTGCACAGACTGAATCTCCATCCTGACAGGGAATACAATTCACTTCTCAGACCCACTACTTGTACTTCCACATTTACTTACTATTCTTTTACAACTACTGCTGAACTGTGACTAGAGTTTCATCATTACTTTCAATCCTACTGGTTTATGACTTTTATTGCAGTGTTTTATTAAGGGGACAGCAGCTTCATACAGCAATTTTCAAACATATAGAGAAACCTGATAAAGACTAAAGTGGACAATGTGAGAACAGACCTGAGACAGATCATATTTATTATTGTTTCAAAATAACTCCATGATGTAATGCACACAAAATGTATTAAGGAATCAGGAAGTGGAAAAGCAGAAGAGGCTGATGTATGGGTCGTTTGGGGAAGCTTTCCCAGTATTTTAGCATTACCACAGCATCCCAGGGAACAAGGACAAGGTTTGTGCTTAAAAGTTGACCCTGTCTTTGCTTTGGATCAAAGAAACAGATGCATGCTAAGTCAGAAGGAGCTTGTGGGATGTTAAGTCAAGTATGTCCATGCTCTGGCTTGGGTGCCTGAAGAAAAATTTATGTTAGTGATCTACAGACTCCTCCCATTCCTTAAACAAAGAGCTAAGTCCACAATCTAACTTGTATCAGCTGAAATAAGTTCTCATCCTGAGTTGTCATCCTAGCAACTACTCCAATATTGTTATAACATAAGACAATCAAACACAGATTGCTCATTCCCAAATTACTCCCTGCAAAGGGGAGAAACATGGAAATAGGTTTATTTGTTCTGATTATATCCTACTTTAGACTCTCCATTACTCAAGGTAATCCTTGAAAAGCTGGGTCTGAAACAGCTATACATTTGCAGGGAATCACATATATTTTGCTTTTCTGACTGAAGTGCAGAGATGAGGCTCTTCACAAAAAGCATGCTCTGCATGCTATCACAGATCAAAATAAACAATAATTTATCTTTGAAGTGAGCTGGTTTTAGGCCAGAACATGACAGCAGATTAACAGAAAATAGCAATTCTGCATTGCAGGGAGACTTGTCAGCAACACAGAACATGGCACTATTGCCTCTGGGTCACTAGGAAGCCAGTTCCAAATACTATGCTGGAGAACAGCAGCACAAGACTTGGATCCCACAACCATGGTCCTGACTGACTGCCTTCAAAAAACACTCTGAGGGCTGTCAGTGCTGGCAGGCTCACAGAGCTCCATGTCTCCTGGCATCCCTTTCACAATTTCTATCAAGTTAGATGCCTGGTTTCCTGCTCCCAGCTGCTGGGAAATGTTGCTTGCAACCATATCACACCTAGAACCATACATATTTCTAGGCAGAGTCTAGGACTGAAGTAGACTACTGTATACTGTCCTATTACTATTAAACCCACAGTTTTCAATAATCTTTTTGTACTAAAGCATTACCTTTTTGTCCTCCAGGAACTACAAAATAGTTACCCAAGCACCATTAGCAATGTAAGGACAATTTTTTTCAGCAGAATAGATGACACAAGGACAGAATTGACAAGCACTTTGCAAGGTACAGAACACTGAATTTGCATGTTAGTTTCATCCCTACCCCAGCAGCCCTCAGCCAGTGATGTTCAGGACGGAAAGAAACACAAAACCAGCTTCAGACAGCCAGAGCACAGCAGGTGAGGAACACCAGAGCAAAGCAAGGCTGCAACAAAGGTGCACTTTGCAGCCAGGACAGAAGGATGCCAAGGGAAGCCATGAGTGTAGGGGCAGGGAAAAACACAACTGTCCAATGAGCAATCTGAGCTGCAGTGGAGGGGCTGTGCTTAAACAAGCTGATGCTTGGACCTGGAAAAAGAGGTGTTAGAAAAGTCTCAAGCTGGCACTGAATTTGTCAAGGCTCTCCAAGCATTCGAGACCTTTCTAGTTAAACCATGAAATTCAGTCAAACAGTGGACCAAAGGAAAACCCAAAACACGCTTTGTCAGCGTTACAGACAGACAGCAGAGAGCAGCGGGGTACCTGTAGTGCCTGGTGTCCCGGATGGGCCGGTCGGGGCTGAGTTTGTCGCTCTCCAGCTGGTTAAAAGCGTGCTGCCGGTAGGGGTCCTCTCCAGCCCTCAGCACCTTGGAGGACAAGTAAGCCTTCTCGTCAAAACCCCGCCGGCTGCTCTTCTCCCCCGGGGGAGCCCTCGTCATCTAGAGCAGAGACAAGCATCAGAGCATCAGGGACAGCAGCTGGCCCGTGCTTAGACAGAGGTAATAAGTTCAGACATTGCCACACATCTGCAAGTTGCTCAGGTATGGGGGAAGGCAGGATAGGCAAGAGCTTGGAAAGGAAAGCAGGAGTCCCCACAGACAGGGTGTTAAAACTGCAGGCTTTGCTGTTTGCTGTCCTTACTGACTGAGCTTGGGATGGAAGCTGCTGTTCCTGATAGCACAAGCAGAGCCAAGTTCCCTTTAGCACCTGTTACACAGAATGTGTGAGACTGCAGGCATTTGGAAACCCTTCCAGGCAATGAATGTCTGAGAGCAGTCTCCAGCCAAGGGGGCTGAGACACCATATTTTGAGGAAAAGCAGTTTCAGCCATTCAACAATCATTGCATACAAACAGAGAGGCAGCTGATTAAACAGGTTCCCTGCTGTGCCTTGCTCAGACTTGCCCAGTCTCACAGATGCCCTTGATAGAGTTGAAAGCTGTCCATGACTGTCCTCAGTACCCCACAAGAGTTACAAGACCAGGGCCATCCCTCTCCCCTCCTAATTTTCCCTCAACTTTCCTAGGCCACAGAGTTAGTACAATATCAGCACCTGAAAACCATTCACAGGGTCATCAGGAGAGAAGACAGGCACAGGTCTGGCTCTCTCTAAGGTACATGACTATTTGGAAACAACCCACAAACTCTAAAATACTTTCATATAAAGCAATCAAGATTGTTTATAAAATAAAAGTAGTTTAACAAATTTTCTGTGGTAGCTGTTTGATAAACCAAATCATGAAGACAAAATACTCCCAGCTTTGCAAGGGAGTGCTCGAGCTCCCTAAAACTGCTGCAAGAGGCAGATACCTGCACCTACACATCTCATCCAAAGCACTAGGTAATCCCCAGATCTTGAGATTCTTCTATGTAAAATAGCTTGGATGCTCTCTACTACTAGGCTTGATCACATTTCTCCCTCTGCTAAAGGTCTCCTTTCAGGAGTTACCGAGAGCAAGAGACCAGAGAATGGTCCCCAGTATCACACTGCATGTTGGTTGGGCTAGAATTCAAGAGACCCAACACCACAGCAAATTCCTTAAGCAGGAGAGTGCTTAGAAGAACATTCATCTCTGCAACTTACTCTGACAAGGGCTACCCTTTAGTGCAGACAGCCCTAGGAGAACCAGACAGTCAGATAAGATGATGGCAAATGAAATTCACCATAAAGAAGGGCAAGACAATGAACATTAGAAAAAATAAATTGAACTACTCATGTACATTGATGGATTTCAAATGAACCGTGACCACTCGGGCTACAGATCTGAGCATCCCTCTGGACAGCTCAAATGAAACCCTGCACTCAGTCTGCCGAGATGGGAAATGCAGCAAATTGAGTGCACTGCAAATGGGACAGAGAAATCTGAAACCATCGTGAGCAGTTCTATGGAATCAGTGGCAGCCCAGCAGCCGTGGCCAGAGCACAAGCTTTGTCAAGCCTGTATCTGGAAGGAAGCTACTGGAGGATAAAGAGAAATTAGAAGTTAGGACTGTTCCATTTGGAGAGGAGATGAATTAAGTCAGGAAAAAAAATTAAAGTGGGCCATAAAATTATGCCTAATACAGCCAAAGTTAGCCTGAGCTCACATTTCCCTTTCTCATCATACAAGAATGAGGCAAACATCTTTTCATGGGGGAAAGAAAAAGAGCTACTATTTTCAGCACTGAGAAATTCCTTCAGCCACTGCACAAGCAAGGCAATGTTTATGGATCTGCCCTTGTGTAGGACACACACAGGCACACTCCAGTGGGTGAGTTTGCCTCTGCTCGCTCCTCCAGAGTCCTGCTCTGCCACCCCTTCTCCAGGGATGCTGCTGCCATCCCCTCTGCCCCTTGCAGCCACCACCACATCACCTGGGCACGGTGCTGGGTTACAGGAACATCTTGGCTATTTTATGGCTGCTTGCACAGCCTGCTGCCTAGAATCTTCCTCGAGTTTGTATTTTCAGTATGATGAGAAAACAATTACTTTCATACCTCTAAAAACTGAAATGTTTTCTTTCCTTAAATCATACAAGGAGTTTTGCTGAACTCAGTTTCCATTTCTCTTTTTCCTTTTGCCCTAGAAAACAATGCTTATTTGAAGCAAAAGCCCAGCTTACCACACACCTTTAAATACTTTGCAATCACACGCTTGCCCTTTGATACTTATCTCTTGTCCCTCCAAGTCCCATAAAAGCAACAGTTGGTTTTGGTTTATGTTGCCAGGAAGATACTAGAAAATGCTGGAAATGACAAGATCTCTTCAGGAGACATTTTTCCCAGGACAGTGAAAGGGCTGGGGAGCAGGGTCTGGCAGGCAGGAACAACCCTAGGCCCCAGGAATTGGGCACCTCTCTGGGGAAGGACAGGATGAGGGCACACCTTGGCAGGGCCAGGCTATGAGGAGCTGGAGACCAGTCCTGCTGCAGCATCACTGGGGCAGGGCCTGCGAGACCCTGGGGAGACCCCTCCCAGTCCCAGGGAGTGGGCAGGGACAGCAAGGCCCTTTATTGCCCTAAAAGCCATGACACTTAAACTTGAACTCTCGGGGGTAATTCTTCTAGATACTATGGCTCTCACATTACTTATACATCAAAAAGTGATAAAAGAGCACTAGGAAATGATTGACAGTTAAGAGTTAAGTCCCACTTGCAGTTTTATCTCAGACAGTATCTCTTTGCGCTCTCTTCAAAGGGAGGATTCAGAGGATGATAGCTAGGAGGGCCTGGCTTCAGCTTCCAGAAAGGCAGCTAATCGATAGATAATCAACAAGAAACCAAACATCCATCTATGAGCACCAAGAAGATAACAAGGTAATAAATAGGGGCTAACTGAGATTTGTCAAGACCAAGTCATGTCAGACTAATCTAATTTTCTTCTGTGATAGAGTAATCAGGCTCAAGGCTATGGAGAAGCAGGAGACAGATACATCATGACTTAGATGTTTTTGGTAGGGGCTGTTAAGATGCTGTCAATAGCAAGCTAGAAAAGTAATAGTCTGGGTGAAACTACTGCAGAATGTGTGAAACGGGTTGGAAAGTTACTGCCAGAGCATAATTATTAGCTGTTACTAGAGCAGAGAGGTAAAAGCAGGTCTTTAGGGGTTTGTTTCCGATCCAGCACTATTCAGTGTTTTCATAAATACCTTGGATTCAGACACAGTAAGTTTGTC
The DNA here is from genome assembly GCF_035770615.1 of Melospiza melodia melodia. Lineage (NCBI taxonomy): Eukaryota > Metazoa > Chordata > Aves > Passeriformes > Passerellidae > Melospiza > Melospiza melodia. The sequence goes on from NC_086199.1 coordinate 75,237,586, forward strand.
AAATCCATAGGAAATCCAGAAAAAATGCCAGACACATTGGGTAACAGGGTTAGAATTCAAAATTATCTCAACACATAGAAAATACGTCTGAAAACAGTAAAAGCAATTCAATAAGGGCACTGCAGACCTTTACAGTTCACCAGGTCTGTGCTGATACAAAATATGGCAGACACAGCACAGTAGCAACCCCTCAGAAAAGCCCTAGACATAACAGCTCATTACAAACCACAGGACAGAAAAGTCAGATTAAAAAAGCAGAGCAAACACAATCCTGAGTGCAGCCTAGACAGTTATGAACTAGCCTGACAAAGTGAATATAAAGCTTATCTTTAAGGACTGACTTGCTTTATCAGATTATATTCCTAGAACATAGATGTTGCACTACAGGACATTTATTGCTGTGAAGTCAAACGATACTTGACAGGAACAGTGCTGGTTCTCTATGAAACCCTGCCAAACCCTGTCTGAAGGGTGGACTAATATCTACCCTCCTCTTTCCTGTCTCCTCACCTTGACACCTCTCACTTCAGGAAGTAGTCAATAAAAGCAGATATTAGCTGTGGTGTACTAAAGGCACATTAGGTACAGCTGAGTGCAGAGTCAATACCAACGTTTTACCATACCAACAGGACAGTTCATACCCCTCAGTCCTTGATGTAGTTACACACCCTCTATCCCCATGCTTGAGGCTGGAAGTGCGAGTTAGGGGAGCAGAAGAGCCCAGCTCCTTATGACTGCTGGTCTCTGATAGATTAAAACAAAAAAAAAGCTACAATAAAGCAGAAATAAAGATGAATAGGCACTGGAAATGTGAGTGTCTAGACTAGGGATTAGCAAACAGTTTGCACAAATTAAGTTTTGTCCCAAACATTGCTGAGACCTCCAAAAAATTTCACATATGAAATTTTCAGCAAGTACTGTAAACCTTCTAATCTTATTTCACCATTTCTCATTTTCACATATACTTTTCCCTTTCAGTGACAGAATGGAATCAGATGCTCTTCTGCTGTTTGAAAGCATGTTCTGATTTATATTTTGACATGGCCCAAGAGACGAGAAACTATTTAAATAGCAAAATTAACTTTGTAAGCGAGGGATTTAGGTAAAGGAATTAATGCTGTGCATGTCTATGAAAACTTGAGAGCCTCATTTCTCAACTAACACAGGGATGTTCCTCTAGGCCCGATTCCTTGTGAAATAGCAAGACTATAATAGAGACAGTGCCATTAATCTCTGTGCATTGTCATAGTCTGCCATCAGACACAGGCACATCAGCTGCCATGTGGTGCTAACAGCCACTAAAACCAGAGCTGGGGAATTCAGGGTCCCAAGGTGCATCCTTTTAACAGCAGGCTTGGCCAAGTTCAAAAAGAACAACCATACTCCAGGGGTCATGAGGAATCACTACTTAATTAGACTAAGGTATGTAAAACTCTCAAAGGTAAGTGCAATTAATAATTTTACAGTTACTGTGAAATTAGTCCAGCAGCAGTTTCATGTGACAGGACATACACTTTGCGGCTCTTGCAGTTCTCACAAGCATTTAGTGCCAGTAAAACAAATGGAGCAGGGGTTGCCATGCTTCTCCTTTGTTTTAAGCTCATTTTCACAATTGCCTCAGCTCTGTCAAACCCCAGAAGCATCAATTGCAAGCCATCCCCATTAAGTATCTTTCCATGGAAGACCTAACAGACCAGAAAGGTCTAATTGACCAATATGGGCACAAAACAAGCCAGGGAGTAACAACTTGGGGCCCCCCTTCAATTTACCCTGCTGGCACAGCCTCAGACACTTGCACTGCCATGAGCCCCAACCCTGCCAGCGCCTCCCTCCCAATGAGCTCTGCATGCCCAGCTCCCCCCAGCAGACTTCTCTCCTCTGAACTGAGGAGTGTCCAGTTCAGTGCCAATTTCAACCCATCATATTGAGACACAAACTTGCTGGCTGTGCAAATCCTCATTCCTCAGAACAAAGGCAAGAGCCAGCCCACCTCTGCAAAGCCCCCTGGTGCGACATTTCTCTGTAGGCTCACTCCACGTGCTCCACACACTGTGCAGTGACCTGAAGCAAAGTGCCAGAGAGAACAAGCCAGCACAGCACAACCACCAGCAGTGAGATGCTGGGAAGCAGAGCAGGGCTTGGGGATGCTGCAGAGACAGGAGCTGCTCAGCTCTGTAACCCACACGCTGCACATGGATGGGCTAGGACTGACACAGATCACAGGGCAGGACTGAGATCTGCAGCAAATCCCAAAAGCTTCTGAGGGACCAAGCTACTCTCTGTGGGCTGAACCTACAAGATATTATAGGAGCTAAATGCCTGTTGCCAAAAGCATTTGCTTTAGAGGGTGTGTTGCATTTCTAGTTTGCATTAGGAATCCCAGTGTACACAAGGATTTTGTGACGTCTCATGAAAAATCTGCACACTTCTGCAGAAAACCGTTCCTAGTCCTCAGAGACAAAAGCCTGTGCCTGACAGCACAGGGCCTGTTTTATTCATGCTTTGTTAAACTGTGTAAAGCACTTTAAATGTGGCTTGGGAACCATGCACTTATGGAACTTCTACTATGAAATTTAAAAAAAAAAAAATTACCACAGTTAAATAGAACCATCACTGTTCTATGAGAAGTGCAAGTGCTAACAGCAGAGCCCAGAGACCAATTTGAATGTTTCATTTGCAGCTTGCACAAACTGGAGTAACACAATGGAAGGAGTAAAGCAACTTGATCAGCTCCCATTGCACCTAGTAGTCACAAAAGAATTTCTGCTGCCATTAACCCTGGGCAATCTTGAGGTGTGCTGCCAGTTCCAAGCTGGAGACCAGCAGCAGACGCCCAGCAGGGCTATTTCCAATGCCCTCTGAGAAGAGCCCATGGTCACCAGCTCACAGGGCTTCTCGAGGCCCTGTGACAGAGCTGTAGTTGCCATGGGATGGCAAAAGTTAGAAACAGAGGTTCTCTGCTGGGGTTTGCTTTCCAGTACTAATGCTTGCCCAAAGTGCCTCTCTACCTCCCTATTCTTTTCCATAGCCTCTGGGTGTTTATTACCTTCTGTGTGTGCAGAGGCAATTCTGTCAGCTCTGCAAGACTTGCATCTCAGCGCTCTTCTGGTTTTGCCCTGAGAAGCCTTTTCTCTTCATGCCTGTCTCATGACTAGAAAGTCATGCCATTCCACCAAATAATTTCTATTTTGCTGCTCTTTTCTTCCCTCACAGTTTTGCCGGACACTGAGTTGTTGTCAAGGAAAGCGTCCTCAAGAATCTGACCTGCAAAGGTAGAAATTCCAAACAAGATAAAAAAGGAGAAAAAACTACATTTCTGTGTTTGGTTTCCATAGCAATGTTCTCCCCACAACCAGCAGTTTTTGGATGCAATATTCAGACCCTCCTCCGAGAGATACAGAAGATGGCACAATGTATTCCACTTATTGCCTACAGCATAGGTTAGGTGAACATCACAGGCTTCTATGATGTCTGCTACAAGCAGACACAGGTGGTTGGTGTGAAGAGTTTAGAAACAGGATGTTCCTGACTTACAGGTCACAACAGTGTGTTGATGGACAAAGTTTGGCCACTAACCTTCAAGCAGACTTGCTGTGGTTTGTCAGCTGGTCTTTCGGGCAGTTTAAGGGAAGAAAGCAACACAAAGAGAGCAAAACAGTGTGTGGGAAGTTTACAGGGGAGCAGCAAAAAAAAATCCCTTGAGTAATTAAATTATTGTCTCTATCATGAGCAGTGATTCTCTGATACTCTCATCCAACTTCTCAGCAAAGAGAAGGGTGGTATCTGGCCCACCATATCATAGAAACAGGCAGTCCCCCAGCCAGGGAATAATGTGCTCTGACTCCATGAATCAGAAGGCTGAACATATGCTTTATTAAGCTATACTATATTACACTAATACTATACTAAATTGCTTACTGAAGAGATACTATACTAAAAGAATACTAAACAAAAACCCATGGCTGTCTGAGACAGTTAGGACCCAGCTTTGGCCCAATTGGCCAAGGAATCAAAACAACCTTCACCGGTGTCCAATTAACAAATCACTTGGGGTAAATAATCTCCATAACACATTCCCTATGTGCAAAACAACAGGAGCAGTGAATAGTGGTAAGAATTGTTTTCTCTTCTCTCTGTGCTTCTCACTGCCTTCCCCAGAAAAATTCCTGGGAGAGAGTTGTGCCTGCTGCTCTCTGTGAAGAGAGCTGCAGCCTCAATACCTCACTCCCAACTCCCTGCTATCCTGTGTAAGTACTTGCAGTCTTGCTTCTGAGGCAGCCACGTGGCCTCTGCCTAATGGTCCTACTTAGCCATCTCTTTAGTGTCTCTGTGGAGAAGCATCCTTCCTGCAATTGCTCATCCAGATCCTGCATGTCCTGTCTACAGGAGGGAAGAGATGCTTCCAGGAAGCCTGGCTGGATCACTTTGCCCAGATCTCAAGGACATGCAATGCAGCATGGGTTGACAACTGGAAGACGGCCAAAAGTAACACAGAGTGCACAAGTGCCAGCACTACAGCACACATCAGTGTCATTAACTTTGCAAGCAGCAGCCCAAAGAGCATGGGATGCTGGTTACACCAGCTCAGCACCACACTGCGTGCAAAGTTACTTCCACATGCAGTGACTGGCTTCCACACCAACTGGCCTCTCTCCATGCCCACCTAGATTAACAAATGCATAAATCCTGCCAATGTGGATTCCCCTCTGAATAGTCATGATGTATATTCATTGTAGAATGATAATCTGAGCAGCTGCAATTTATTATACAACCTCTCACATGACAGGTGCACAATACTACTCTTTATCCTGCTCCACTGCTGACCTAGGGAGATATAGTTTATATAGATATAACATATAGCATAAAGAGATGACTTCTATCAAGTGTGTCCCTCTTTGACCCAGCTGTTCAATCCTGAAGAGACTTTCAGCAGTTAACAAGGATTAGACCCTAAACAGTGTTCTGGCCCAGATACCCAGAGGCAGGAAGACATTGTCCATAGCTGGAGGGAGGGGACATGATGCCCTAAGGTGTCCTTCTGGCCTTTTGTTTTCAGGAATGTTGAATAAAGCAAAGCAATGGGAGCAAAAAGGGCTTCAAAGATAGATGTCTAAGGGCATTCTCTTCCAAACAGCTTGGAGGAAATAAGTCTGCTCAGAACCATAGAGATTCATACCCCAGATGAGGTAATGCAGTTGCCAAGGTGCATTTCTTCCCTCAGTTTGAAGTCTAATGCACACAAATGTCTATTATGAAACTGTACAATATAATATATTTATGATATTTACATACATTGATTTTGTATAAAAAAAGACCCACATGTCCAGACTCACATACATCTGGCTTCTATATTTATTCAGTCATTATCTCATACCCTGGAATAATGCTATTTGTTCCCTATTCAGCAAACTTTGTTGTGACATGAACACTACCATTTTTGCTCATATGAACCTTTATGCTGTTGTTTTCTGCTGGAGTGGAATACAATGTGGAAAACCCCATGAGAAATAGTGAGTGGATAGTTTTCAAAACTGCTGACTACCAACACAGGTGGGGAGCGTGAGGTCTGTAGGGTTGCTCTTCCTTGAAACAGCACTTGTTTTCCAAGCACATTTCCCTGTATCCAAAAATATCCATGACAACATCTGGTGTCAGGGAGAAGACAGACAGGACAGCACACTCTTTGAATACCTAAGGGACTAGGCTGCTCATGCTGGCACCCACATCAAAGCAGCAGCACTGTCAGAAAGAGAGCCCAGCAGGTAGCTGGGGACGCAGCGCCTCTGGGTATGAAGGTTTTGCACAGAGAAGATGGTCACATGGACATGAAGCTGTCTGCATCCAGACATCTGTTTAGTATTACACAGGAAACCTACTCAGCAAAAGCCATCCAGGTTACTTACTGTATGCAGGAATACTCCTCTGCTAAAGGTCATACCTACACAACCTTTAAAAATGTGTTTTGAGGTCCTTCAGAGTAAAAATGGTGCTATGTGAAGCTTTTTTTTCTTTTGGAAAAATATCCTTGTCTTCATAGATATTTAAATATGCAATGAATGCCTTTGGTTTCCTAGTGATTTTGAACTAGGAAAACAAAGAAGAAAAAGGAACAGTATTCTGTTATTTGTCTTCTAACTGTTAGATACTCAGTGGCCACTTGGGTATTACCTGAGCCCTGATTTATAGCACCTGTATCAAGACTGACATATAGCATTCTATATCAAGATGATGTTCCCATGGCCACCTGGTAACAGCCAAGAAGCCAACTAGACAGTTCAAATGAGGGTGGTCCATGTCTTCATAAATCATCAGCCACATAAACTGCATCTCTCCCTGCCCACTGCCCCACCTACACTGTCTGCACAGGCACAACATGTGTGTGTGCCTGCCTGCTGATTTACTAATCCATTCCCTTTGAACCCCAGTGACCTACATTCAGTCCTTGCCTCCCAGTGAATCACAACTGTCTGGAGTGACAGATGCCACCACAGATATTTTCACAGAAAAGGAGAAAGCAACTTTAGGCCTCATAAGCTGCTAACACAGTAAGCAGTGAACTGGTTACCTAAGAGATGAGCAGAGGTCAGCTGGCACTGAGAAGCAGGCACCACTCACCCAAAGTATTAAAGTACTTAATTTTGTTAAACTCGCAGCTCATTTTCTTTGCCTTCAAGATCACACTGTAAGGGCTTTTTCTAAGGCTAGAGAAAGGAAGCTGAAGTACCTCTTTAATCATTCATCCTCAAGAGCTTTAAATTGAGATTAGAAGATTAAGCATAAAATAGTGTGGTTTTGCAACTGGCCAACATTCACACTCCACAAAAATACTGTGCACATGCACAGCTGAGCCAGGAGGACAAAGGGACACCTCAGGACATTTCACACCCCCAGCAGGGACAAAGTCACCCCCACAGCAGGAGATGGGAATTTCTCCCTGTCTTCCAACAAGGAATTTTTTTTTTTCTAATGTGTTTTTGTTGGCAGGTCTTGCTCAAACAGTCACGGTTTTAAATATAAACCAATTCTGCACCAACTCTCTCCCCTCTCCCCATGTTAGTCACCAGCGTGACCCTGTCCCTCCTCTCACAGGTAGCTGCCCCAGGCAGGTGAGAAGCACTGCACATCCTGCAGTGGAGCCGGGCGGCAGTCTGGCCCCAGGAGCCACACTCCTTCCTGCCTTTGTGCCAGCTGGGCCCAGTGCCATGCTGCTTCTGGAGGCTGGCCCACAGCCCCAGAGCCTGCAAGGACCTGGTCTTCCCAGGAGATAACACCTGAACAGTTTCTGGCCGTGACGAGTCAACTAATTTGCCACAATGCTCCACACAGCTCCTCCTCCCGTTGGCTTTGAACATCACAGAGAACAGCTTTAGGCAGGACATATTGTTTGGGAGTCAGACAGGCCCCATACGAAAATGCAAATTGTCTGTAAACCAACAACCAAAGTGACATTTAGCAGTGTGACTTAATATAGCTCCTCATGTCGCTGCAGAATCATGACCTGGTTTCTTAGAGAATTTCAAGACTGACCTTCAGCTCACAATGTAAACTTGTATTTTGGAGGTTTGAAGCTATGAGATCTACTGCCAAAGACTGTACAGACATTCCATCTGTAGTGACAATAGTGATGGTGCATATACATCCATGATTTATTACAAAAATGAGTCCCTTTGTATAAGATCATCTTCACTCACATCTTCTCTGCTAGGCATTCAGCCCTGCAGCATGCAACATTGTTTTCTAATAGTGGAAAAACTCACTGCCTATTCATCCATGAAGATTTGAGACTATTAGGCCATTGCCATTTTGTTTAGGAACCAAATGATATTCCATTTTAATTGATTAATTTTTCAGTTACTGCATTGCTCCAATTCCAGGACTTAGCAATCAATGGGAACTGACAAAACCCTCAGAGCTGCACTCTGCTTCTGTTTGGGTCTCCATTTGCAAAGGCATTAAATTCACCTCTCCAACAGCAGATTTAATCAAGGATGCATACCAATGAAGAATCACACAATGGGCTCATATATGCCTGTCAAATATGAAAAACACCTGTGTTATGCTATGCAGGCCTCTGTCATTCCAGACTTCAATCACTAATAATAGAGGTTCCCTCAATAGCCCCTCAGCTCTGCCATTTAGTCACTGTCAACCAGGAAAGAGCTGGGCACATAAGGAAGAGCAGAACTACTGAATCATCACAAAAATACACTCAGGACAGGTATTGCCACAACCACTGCTCGTGGAAGTTCCACCCATCCACAAGTGCTGCAGCCCCTCACACAGCCCCTTGTCTCATTCTGCAGGTGCAAACTGCAGCAAAACAAAGTCAGTAATAATGCGGATCTTTAAAATCCATTACTCAATCGATCCCTGTCCAATGCAAAGGGCATCATCTGATTCTGCACACACAATGCTCAAAGTTCTGTATTGTTAGAACATGTTGCAAAGATACAACTCCTGAGTTATGTTGTTAGGACAACTCACAGCTTTTCTATGGATAGGATAAATTTCTCCTGTCAAAGTCACAAAAGCGAAAAAGGTGGATATCTAGAAATTCAAAACTCAGAAGGTAAAGAATACAGAACTTGATTTTCAAACCAAGTAATGTTTGAATGTTTTGTGGTCAGCAGTAACACCACTACAGAAACCTTGGTCTATAGCAGTTTCTTTTGGCCTGCCTTAACCATAAATCCAATCAGGCAGATTTTGGGAGCTGCTGGTTTTGAGTTCATTTATGAAAAGGTTTGTCTGGCATTTTTCTTCACATATTCAACTAATGACCTTTTGCCCAAATTCAATTTTTAAAAAGCTCACAGTCATGCAAACAAGTCCTACTTCGCTCTCACCCAAAAACTGCACTCCTAACATACCAGACTCCTCTCCTGGCCATACAGCAGCTCCACAGTTTCCACTCTGGAGCAAGATTTCACTTTTCAAATTTCATGTATGGGTCACAGCAAGAAATGTGGGTATCTGTTTCTGATAGCTGGGGCTGTGATCCTAACCTTTGCTTCTCAAGGGTGAGTGTGAGTATAACCAAAACTGTCAAGAAGACAGTTTTCCCATCTCAAGATCTGACCTTTTTTAAAATTCTCCTCTTCCAAAGTATGACAGCTGAGTATAACCAGTAGGATTGAGTGATCTCCACTCACAGTCCTGGGCAACACAACAGCCTCACTTACCTCCCATGGCCTAAGGAGCACCAGGCAGGTGCATTTTCCACCACACAGACCAATTTCACCAAAGAGAGAGAGAATAGCTCCAAAAAGCCAATGGTCAAAGAACTTTACCCTGGCCTTCAGCAGCTTTCCTAAATATGAATGAAAAATAAACACAGACACATCCAGTCCTGTAGGGGGATAGAATCTAAGAAAATAAAGATGGTGCAGAAGGTAATCTCACCCCTGAGGGGTTGCACGTGCACTAATTATCAAAGATTAGGAACAGACCTGCCCTTAACAGGCCACAGCTGTGTCTAATAAGGATGAGTGATATAAAAGAGTGAGTTAGCTGGGTGAGGAGAGAGCTGGAGCTTGTTGGTTGTGCTGTGAGGAGTTGACCATGAGAAATCACTGAGAAGGTATGGAACTTCTGCAATAAGATGACAACACAGTCCTGTCAGCTCCACAGCTCCATGAAACCCACAGCGTTGCTCATGAGGATGAGCACTGCTCAGTGAGTTCTGCTTTTTCCTCTCCACAAAAAGCTGCATGAAGCACAAAGGCTTTGTTTGTGTTCAGAAAAACACAGTGTAAAAGTCTGAGTGATTGTAAATTACTAGTTAAATTCAGTGGTAAAGTTGTCAGTGACATCAGCAGAATTTCAGCCACAACAAAAATACAAACAGGGAGAAACAAAAATACAAACAGGGAGAAACAAAAATACAAACAGGGAGAAACAAAAATACAAACAGGGAGAAACAAAAATACAAACAGGGAGAAACAAAAACACACAGAGTACTCAGAGAGGACTCAATTTCCTGCTATCTTTCAGAATTTTAGAAAAATTAAACTGCTTAGCACACTAAGGTTCCCTTTCTTACAACTCTTTATTTGCTCTGGAAAATGGCTCTTGTTTAGAAACCATTTTAACTATGTTGTAAATGGCATTCATTACCCAGAAGACAAATAATGCATAAATCTGTAGCTGGAAGTTGTGGTAGTGATGTAAAGATTAAAAGCTAAACAGCCTGTTTGAGGTATGGAGTATGTAAAACAGCTTTTCCTCCCAAACAGAAAAAAAAGTTGACATTCTTCACATTTCTGGCTTGCTCTTGTTGGGTCTCAGCATTTCTGGCTCCACAAGGGAACATGGGCAATGCGCAAACATGAACAAAGGAAATGTGCTGAGAGGTTTGTTCAAAGCAGATTAAAAAAAAAAAAAAATAAAACCAAAAGCAGAACTGTTGTTTCAAGCATCAAAGATATCTCAAAATAAACTTTAAAAAACCTCCAAACCCTGATAACCCACAAAAACTTGAAAGGACTGTTATAGATATGGAGCAGGAGGCCTGTCCCTAGATTACAAAAGGTTAATGAGAAAGAAATTAGCTTGTAATTCTGCATCACGGTCTATAATAAGCATTTCTTACCTAAGCTGGTTGAAAGTAAAAAGTGTTCTGTAGCCTGACCATGGCAAGGCTGTGGACCAATGTCACACAGGCAGTGTATTCATCTCCATCCCCTCTTCCAGGCAGTTTCTCTTTGCCAGTGCTGAAGGTGGATGGACCAGCAACACACCCAAATGCCAATAAAGAGCAACACTCTTCAGCAGAGCACCTTATACTGAACAAAACAGACTTAACTGTTCAAATCTTGTTTTTGATTAGCACAAAGGCAGCTGCCAGTGAGGTCCCTGCAACCACAATGTGAACATTAGCTCTCATGCCCAGTAGCATTCACCACTCAATCCAGCCAACTGCCACGATAGCATTCTTCAATCTTTCTCCCTAATTAAGATATTTAAGCAAGATGTACTGATGAAGCACTCTTCATGATCTGTTAATATATACAGCTCTTTATACAGCTGTCACTCATAAGCTTACAGCTCTCTCTCTTGTCCCTTCCTCCCCAGGCCAATATAAAAAAAGGCATATTTAAGGTTGTAGGGCTAGGCACTCAACAAAAAGAGCAATCCTGAATTGTAAGTGTCAATACAAAGCTACTTCTATCATGCATGTCCACTAAAAGCTTTAACTGGCAAGACTGAACATAATTACATGCCAATGTGTGCCCTCATGCAGGAGACTAAGCTCTCTGGAGCTCTTCCTCTGCTTCCCTGAAATCATGTGCAAAGTACAACAGAAACAAATGGTGTGCCAAAAGTGTCCAGACTAAGGCCCCACTGATATCTCACACAGCACAGCTTTAAAAAATTTGAAGCCTGAAATCACAGTCAGGCCTGTAACTTGGTCCCAAGGGGACCCAGAGCAGCACTAAGCCAGAGAAGTCTTTGCATTCCAAGAGGCAGCTTCCTTTATACATGCTAGGACCCTGGCAGGATCGCCCTTAGGGAGGATGCAGGAAACAAGACTTCTCTTTTTTTGGAGGCAGCATTTTCACAGAATCACAGAATGGGCAAAGTTGGAAGGGATCACAGTGGGTGATCGGTCAAACCTCCCAGCTCAAGCAGGGTGATCCTAGATCCACATGGCACAGGATGGTGTCCAACTGGTTCTTGTTCTTCCATTCTGTTTGATCAGAGAGCTGAGAGCATCTTTCTTCTCTATTGTCATAACAGTGTAATTAGACTGATGCTGAAAAAATAAAAGCTCTAGAAACTGATTGCAGATGTCCCGTCCTGTTCACGGTTGTATTTAAGCTGCTGACGGGACAAAGAAAGACTCCACAACCTCTCTGAGCAATCTGTTTCACGTGGATGGTCACCTACAGAGGACAGAAGTTCCTCCTCATGCTCAGGTGCATCACTTCCTGCCCATTGCCCCTTGTCCTATTGCTCAGCACCATCGAGCAGCGCCTGGCTCCACCCTCTGACACTCTCCCTTCAAGACTGAAAAGGTCCCCTCTCAGTCATCTCTTCTAGAGGCTGAGCAGGTCCAGCTCTCTCAGCATTTCCTCACAAGAGAGATGATCCAGTTCTCTCATTGTCTTTGTCATTTTGAGGTCTTTTCTCCTCTTCAAATCCAGGCCTTCTCAGGACAGGTCTTTTGTTCTTCTAACATCAGCCTCTATAATTATAGCAGAGTCCCCTACACCTCTGTAACTGCCACTCCGGAAGTTCCTCCCCTTCTCCTTACCTATTGCCCCATCCTGCAGTATTTCCCACTGGATGCTTGTGGACAGGAAAATGGCTATGTATCCAAGCTATCAAGATACCCCATGCCATAGGCATGCTGTGGAAGGACCTGCTCCATCTCTGCCAGAAACTCAACATACTCTGCTACTGGTACCTTCCCTCTAGTAGGATTTTGCCACTGCCCAAAACAGTGGAAAAATGGAAAACAAGAATGAAAACACAGCAAAATCCAGAACTACTGCACACACAAATAAGCACCACATTAGGGAAGAAGTTGAACTCTCTTCGCCTTTTCCCAGGCCTGCCATTGAATGTGCTGCAAATGATACCCATTTCCCTCAACTAGCCTAAGCCCTCCAAATGTCAGATGAAAGACTCAAGCCATTCTTAAACTCAAACTGCAGGATATTCCAGTGCTCCAGAATGCATTTGGCTGCTCATCTCTCATTGCCTGGATGGGTAGCAAACAGGCTGTGACAGACACACACCAACAGCCTGCAACTGCTCCTAGCCTGCTTCAGGCAGAGGGAGCAGTAGGTCTCATATTTGGAAAGATCCTAAGGTATCATAAACCTGCTGCAGTTTTCCCTTTACAGCACATTTCTACCTCTGATTGCATATGCAACACCAGGGCACAGGCTATAAAGCCCAAGCCTACAGTTAATACAGAGATCTGCCTTCATTTCTAGATGTTTGTTACCACAGCAATACCACAGTACTTTTTAGCTTGTTTTGTTGCTTTTGGGTTTTTTAAAGCCAAGTCCTTATCCAGTGCACACAGAACCAGTTCCCAGTTAGGTGAGAAGGAAACCTCACAGTGTGCTGTGGATGTGGCAGAGCCTGCTGCCTGGGAGCAGGGTGCTGAGAGGAGATGCTCAGCTCCTGCCTCAGCCCCACGGTGAATGCAGGGCTCTGCCCACCTCATTCACCAAAGCCGTTTCTGACGCCTGCACCCAGCACGGTGTTGCTTCCTACCCACGCTGATCAGCACCACATCACTGCACTTCTTACCTCTTGGGGAGCTCTTGTGATCAACTTTTTTCAGAACACCCAGCAGATTCTTAGGAGCATCTACTTTCAGCTTCTTCCTCAGACAGCTCAGCCAAAAGCAGCTTACAAGACCAGCACAAATAAAATAAAGCCAACTTTTCCTTCAATGCTAGAGTTTGCTTCGGGTCTGGTAGTGATCTACAGAAGCTTTAAAATGACCATCCTAAGACTCTTTTCCTGCCATATCAACACACAGCTTGGACAACAGCTTGTTTTTCAGCATACCATTTACAGGCTACTCCAAAGCATGTGAAAAAGACAAAAAAAAGTTGAGTAACAGCTATTTACTCCTCAAATATAACTAATTGTAGTCATATTCAGAATCAAGGCTACCCACAGGAGAACCCTTCCAGAAGCAGAAAGAAAAACATTCTTTTGCCAGCAGATTTCTTTTATCTTTTTTTAAGAGTCAAACACTTGGTACATTAGGGTAATTTTGGAAAGCTGGCACTTTAGCAACCAATGCCCCAAGCTAGCGGAGCAGAAGAGCTTAGAAGCACACTTCATTAGAAACCAGTGAAGTTAAACAACAGAAAATTGTCTCCCACCATCAAACCTGTTATGAGGAATGTCCATCATAAAATGGAACAATTTTTGCACACCTGTGCTGCTGATGCACTTGGACTGCTCACAACCCACATCTGTATGCCAGTTCACAGAGGGTAACTGCCTGGTACTGCTCCTGCAAATGAAGAATTGTTCCTTAAACACAGGCAGCACAGGTTTGTACTGCAACACTAAAGGCCTGGAACTGATAAATATCTGTCACTCATGCAAAACAAGAAAATTAATAATTTGATTAGAAGACAGCAGAAAGGTATCTTTCAAAAGTTCACTGATCTTTAGTCAGAGATTAGGGAAGAAATCCTGTTTCTCATCGCAGAAAAGTGATTTTTCTCACTAAAGGCAAAATTGTAACATGAGAAAGAATGCTTCAGAAATGGCTGCCTTGGAGAGAGACAATTGACACGGACCATGCACCATGGTGAAGGCAATGCAATAGCAATTTATGTCTCTGCATTAAGCAGTGTCAACAGTTCAAATCCTACTGTGCCAGGCCTAAGACATGCTGATAGGTGCCAAGAGAAAAGATACCTATATCAAGGAGCTGATTAACTTGGGAACACTAAAAAAAGCCATTAAAATCTCACCGGCAGAGGCATCTCTCATAGCAATCACAAGTAAATGCTCATTTATTGTGGTTTTAATCAATGGAGTTCAAAGTGTTTCATTGGTTTTGCTGCTGGGGCCTCTGCTGCAAGGCTCAGAGATCACCTCCAGCTAAAGAGGGGTCTACCCACTGCAAACCACTAGTGACTTATCAAAGGATATAAGTGTGAGTGATCACATCTTGAGCAAGCTCACCCTCAGGAGGGTAACCTGGCTTGTCCCCAGCTCTTGGATACCCCAAATCCTGCTTACCAGTGCCCAAGACAAGAGAAGCTGCAGAGGAAGGAAGGCAGCTAGGTCCCAGAGCTGCTTGCTCCACCATCCATTTCTGCAGGATGCCTCTGGAGCTTTTAAATGAAAGGTATTCAAGACAAACCTCTGCTTGATGGAGATGAAAGTGTAACAGCCAAATTGATCAGATTTGGCATCTTTTTAGGTATGTCAATTCTTTTGGTAAATACAGGGAGGCATTCTGATCTCCAGTGGTTTTCCTCAGGTGTCCAAATTTCTTGCCAGTATTATCACTCAAAAAGTAGGAGAAACTATAGAACTGAATTAGTACTTTGAACAAAACAGGAAAGTAAGTACAAAGATGATAAAAATCCTCTGTACTGAAAAAAAAAATCTCTGCAACAAGAACCTCAAGGCTTTCACTATATACAGACACAAATAACATGCACAAATCTCCCATACAACTCAGTTCAGAAACTGTGAATGTAGCCATATCTTTGGTTTCCTAAAAAAAAATTGTTCCTTTTTTCCTCATCTGAAAGTGAGGAAGATGCACAGGAATGTTAAATAGCTGCTGTTCTCTGCAATCTAGACCCAAGGGGAAAAGCAAAAGAATATAAAGCTGGTCCTATCTTGCTACTTGCAATGTACTTCCCCTCCAAATTAGTTTTCTTTATCCATCCTGCCAGGTGCCCTGCAAGCTCTTCCCATCCCACGTCACTTAGATGCTCTGAGTCAGAGGCTGTCAGGTTAATATTCTATCTACAGGTTAATATTCTTGCTGAGTTGTGCAGCCTTTTAGGCCAGTGGCTCAAACTGCAGGATATTCCCAGCAAGGCTGCTCCAGCTGTCCTTGGAGCTGAACTGAGAGCTGCTAGTGTAACTGGCACCTTTCTACTCTGTCCTCCACTCAGTGCTCAGCTGGAGCTGGGGGTGCAGCAACTGCCCCAGCAAACGACCATCTCTAAGCTGGTAACATCTTCACAGATGAAAGATCCTACACTTACTCCCTCACTCAACAGTTACGCCCGTAACAGACTCCTCCTCTTGTAACATATAGAGCAATATTGCCAGAAGCAATTTCCAAATGACTGATACATTTCGTAGGGAAGCAGCAAGTGGGAAAACCATATATAGGAAAAGCACCCACCCCCACCCTCTGTTCTCCTACACACATTCATCCCTTCAAGCTCTTCCCAGAGCACTGTGTTAACCTGTGTGAAGTAGTAAGTGGGGGAAAAATCTCTCAACTCCTTTTAATTAATAATGACTATGTTACCCTTCACTGCATACTTTCATGATACCAGGCAAGTAACAGACATCATCCCTCTCATACCCCAATGTTAATACCAGGCTAACAACAGGAATTTTCTTTGCAGTCAACCCACCTGAAGCAAAACATTACTAGAATGGTGTCTTCACCTCCACCCAAGTGCTTTAACCTTGAGTACAAACATCATGGCAACAGAGCAAAAACAGGTTTCCTCAGAGACCATAGCTGGCATCTGGTAGAGACAATCTGGCTTTTGCTTCTCCTGTTTCCCCCCACACTCCTTCCAAATACTACTAACATCCCTCAGTGTCTTCTGCTGTCATCTTATTGCAGGGGTTCCATACTGTTGTCTCCTTATCACAAAAGTTTCGTACCTTCTTGGTGTTTCTCATGGGCACTCCTCAGAGCACTAACTCTTTCTTCTCCACAAAGCAGCCAAGTGACTCCAGTTGCCTTCTCAACCAGCCACCCCACTCTTTTATAGCACCTTCATCTCATTGGTCACAGCTGTGGCCTGTTAAAGTCAGGCCTGTTCCTAATCCTTGATAATTGGCCCAGCTGCAACTCCTTAGGGGTAAGATTACTTTCTACACTATCTTTACTTTCATATATTCTATCCCCTACATCTTCTCAGCCCAGCTACTGGAAGATGACCTCTGTCTCTAGACATAGCAGGGCCCACATCTGCAGGTATGGGACTGCACTGGCTCAGCCTGTGCCTCTCTCACAGCCCAAAGGGGAGGCAGTACCCAGGGACAAGGAAACAGGCATCATTTGCAGACAGATGGAGGGATGTCTTGGTAAGACTAGTTTCTCCTGCATTTCACAACCATCCTTAGCAGTGTCCCTACCAGCACCTGGCAAAATGGCATAGTTGCTTATCCTAACCTGCAGAGCAAAATATAAGGTTAGTGTCCTCTCAGAGCAAGAGGAGCTTGCCTGCAGGCTCTCAAATCAAATATTCTCACTTTCAGCAAGCCATCACACTTGTCTACCATTTCTGCCATTTGTGTGCTCCCAGAAAGATCTTTTAGAGGACGCAATCAGTGATGTTCACAAGACTGCAGTCATGTCTTGCAGCGCCCTTGAGAAATGATTAACACTCCCTTTCCATCTCAGCTTAAAGGGAAAACTGCAAAGCACAAAATGGCTTCATCAAACATCTACTTCCAGAGCTACACAAGTCCTTCACCCAAAAGGCCTTGCTAGTGTAAAACCCACAGTATTTTACTTAATTAACTGCTTCCAGCAGCCACTGAAGAGCAGGTCTTCATTAAAAACATTGACCTAGCTGTTATGCTTAAAGGACAGACACAGCTGAAAATACCAGCTTTGACATACTGAGAGAGCCAGAGCGAGATTTGGCCCAGTACAGTACAAGTGAGCCCACCTGCCACAATGCTGGCCTTCTCAAAACACACTTACTCCATTCCCCCTGTAAGCCACCTATGTGGGCTTCCCCATCTGCCTCTGCCTGCCACACTGGCCCTCAAGGCTCCAGGGAAGAGGGCAAAGTCTTTGCCAAGTCAGAAGAGGGCTCAAAACTCATGTCTGAGACAGCTTCCATACGTAGACTTCCTTTTTAGTCAGGGAAGGAAACGTTTCTCCTTCGCCATCTGTTAATACCATGATATCCATCTGGAGAGGAAGAAAGGAGACAAACCAGCTAAAAGAAAATTTTCCCAAGGAGATAAATGGGGGTTATTGGCTAAAAAACCCACCAAAATCAATTCTGCAGTAGTCCAATAGTTCCTAGCTTAGGAGGAAGGCTCTGCTGCACCCCCAGCAAACATGTCAATGAGGCTGATGTGCTTTGCAGCCTGCAAGATGTTCTTGCTTTATTCTCTGCAAAAGACACAGACCTTTCAAAACCTGAAGGTAAGCAACTAATCCCTGGTGATGGAAACTAGGTTTCACATAGAACAACCTAATAAGCCATTTTGAACCTCTAATTCTCTGAACTTTGCACAGACAATGGACTTTCTCTTCTTTGAATTCTTCCAAAATGGCCACCTGAGGGAGGGCAGAGAGAAAAAGCAGGATGCAAGATGTACCCCAGGCCAAGCTGTTAATTTTTAAATTATCATAGCAAATTATTTTATTGCACTCTATCCCTTCCTTTCTAGTGGCAGTATGGGAGAAAAGCACATAGATGTTTTATGAGAGGGCAGCTGTTAAGGATTTCAACATGCTGTGATTTTTCCCTTTCATCCCTGCAGATCTAGATATTTTTGAATATGCAAGTTTTAAGCATTTGCTGATCAACAAATAGCAAGCTTTGTGGAAACTGCCTCAACTCAAAAGTCACTAGTTCATTAACTAATTAAAAGCATAATAATGGTAGCACAGCAATACCATAAGGAACCTCATCTTTCAGCAGACATCAAGGATTGAAAGGATGTAGAAATAGTAAACAACAACAGACACGTTTCTGAGGAATTTCTGAGGATGTGATTAATCTCTATCCCCTGACATGATAACAAGAGAAAGATGCCCATGTTTATGATGAATTCTTCTAATTAAGAACCCTGTGCAAATGGCACGTGTTTCACATGAGGGATTTTGTCTGAACCAAAAACCAAGTTCAAGGATAAAATTCAATTGCATAGCTAGGTAAGCACAAATCACAGGGACAATTTTCTCTCTGTCAGGCAGGAGCCAATGAACCATTCCTGGACAGCTCCTTGCTGTCTGCCTCATTTGAGCCATTTCACCTCACGCATTGCAAGATGTCCCACCTGCAAAGAGAGACCTGAGCACTCTCAATGCTGCCTCCTAAAGACACCCAGTGAGGAGAGGCATCATCCACAGGGGGCAAAGCATGCTGGCACTGTGCATCAGCAGGGTATATTCACTTGAATTTTCCTTGTTACCCCTGCCTTCCCTGCAGAAGAGCCATGGCTATTTGAACATGCAGTGAAGCTCCAAGGAAGGGGATGCCAGTTGAATGCCCAGCGGGAAAGACATTCAAAGAGAAAGTCAATGGAGCCTGAGCAATCAGTGTAAATCAAGACTTTAACCTTTCTGAGCCTCCTTCAGACTCTTGATCTGTAAAAGAAGATGCTTAAACACTTACCACATTTCTGAAGAGTCAAGTGCACATGACCTGCCAATGCAAAAAATGTTTATTACTGAAAGTACCAATTGAAGTGTTCCAGTCTTATTGTCTGTGGACTGTTTTCCCTGTAAAAACCATTGGGCAGAACAGATGCCACTACAAATCTGTTTAATGTAGATATATGGATTTGCTTTCAATGTGTACATCTCTAGTAGATGGATCCTAGCTTGATGCAATATCCAAGCCCTAACTAATCTGACAGAAGCAATTAAGTCATAACTACAGCAGCCAGTACCCCAGCTTCTGGTGCATAAAACCACAGTTTCTGTTTATTGACCAGCAGAGAGAAATGTGGCTGCCTAGCAGCTGAATCAGATGGGAGCAGTCCCCTTCTAATGTAGCAAAGGAAACTTCCAAGGAAAATCATCCTCTATCCAATGCTCTCTGGGGTAACACAATTAGGCCATGACATACAGACAGGTCATTTAATACAATAGGAAAAAATCCACTGATAGCATTTCCCTTGCCTGAATGGAAGGCATGCTGTGAAATTACCTCTGAAGTAGCAGACAGGCCTCTCTAACAGCAATCCTCTCTTCCCAAACCACATATCTTTAAAGGGCAGCCAGCTCCAGCCCAGTCACATCAAATTCTACTCTGTAACCCCAGCATCCTTAAATAATCTTTCCTGCTGGTTCCAATCTAGCTCAATATAGACAAATATAGATAAAACCATAGAATTGTGCTTACTACACCCTATATTGGCAACCTATTTAATGGGACAGGGGAAAGGAAGAGCTATCAGATGGTTTTTGTACCTCCCAAAGCAAGCCAGAAGCTCCAGGAGCCACAGTGCCATTTCTACAGGAAGCAGTCAGCATCTGCAGGGAGGCTGCAATCATTTTAAGGTAATATTAAGAATCTACATTTCAGAAAACATTCAAATATTTAAAATGCATTGAAATAGTTTTAAATATATTTTAACACTTCCACATTTTCTCTATACTAGGAGAACACAATAAAGACAAAAAAGTCCTGCACTCCACAATTCTTTATACATCTTTCTCATCCCAAGGAAGCACCAAGCAGACTCCTCCAATTCAGAAAGCTAGTTCAGTAAATCAAGGAGAATATTGCCATCACATCATCGCACTCTCAGAAATGTACCAAATCCATTTCATTAAAGCTAATGGAGTTGTTTTAAAACATGCTTTTGGGAAATGCACAGTGACAAGTTCTTTCAGGTCAGCACTTACTAAAGCACAGTATAAATACCTTCCTCCTTGCTAGACTTGCTGTCTGTCCTGAGAACAGACAGCTGAGCTGCCCTCTAACATCGGAGACATTCCCATGCAGTTGTTTTTCACACGCTCTTTGGTAACACTGGAGGTACTGAACTGGCAGGAGAATTGTACATAGTTCTTCTGGAAGCACAGCCTGTAGAGAGTCTGGATGGCACTACCAAACAGGTGGTGATTTTCTACTCACCCTTTTCAGGAGCAAAGGTATTTCTTCTAGATCATCAGGCTCTTGGTCTGTTTTGGCCATCTTTTCCCTTAATAAGTCCAAAGAGCCCATTTCTGCTTACGTTGCAGAGCCACACTGAAAAACCAGTTCTGCAGAACCAATTCTGTCCCACTACCCAATAGCACCATGGCAGATATTCAAGAAGCAACAGCAAGTCTGTGTCAAACAGGACAGACATACCAAAGGATGCTGAGTTGCTTGTGCGTGTAGGAGCTTTCTTGAGGTGGCATATTGCTTCTGACCTAGAAACATTACTCCTCACCCCTCTAATCAGGAGAAGTGCTCTCCAGCACAGAATGGGTTATCCAGCCCAGGTACAGGCTGTACCCTGGGGCCCCACACTTAGGCTGCCAAGTTTTCCCTGCCTGCTTTACAGAATCATTGGCAATATGACCCAATATCACTCGCCAAAACAGTGGTGTAAAGGCCTGGCCAGCCATTTGTAACTTTTCATCTTCCAGCTGATGTTGTCCACACTGCTGGAGCCTGAACTAGCCAAGTACACCTTCTCAGCACAAAGCTGGGTCAGCAGTGGCAGCAGCAGATGTCTGACACTCAGACTCCTATCTGAAGGAAAATGAGAACAACCAGCTAAATTCACCCATGTAAAATTCTGCTCCTACAAAAGCAGACAATGTTGCTGTACTTGCATTTGACTATTAATAACCTGTGGGGAAAAGGCCACATGCCCAGTCAGATGGTAGTGCCTGTGACAACTCGTGCCACATGCCACCAACCAGGCATACAAGAATTTCAGCATCCAGCACTCAGTTTTTATCTGTCTGCACAAAGAATAGGGCAGCAAGACAATAAATGAGTGCATGCTGCAAACTCCAGGAACATATTCCCTGCTGAACACTTTTTTTTTCTGCAGAGAGAATGATTAAAAGCGTTACAGTGTATTTTCCACTCAGAAAAGCAATTTACACAGAATACTGGTTTAAGCACGTGGTTACAGATGTCATTTGGCATTGAAAACAACGTAACACGGGGAACCTCACGTTACCCTGATAAAGTTGGGAACATAAGTATTCAAAAACAGAATTCAGAACGAAGAAGCACCATCAGCCCCAAGGAGCCCTGCTGTTCATCCCCCCAGCCAGTTAAGGAGCGCTTCAACACCATTCAGCAGTTGGACTGAGGTGGGAGAAGCTGAAGTCAGCTTCCAGAGCTCAGCAAACACCCTGAGATTTACTCCAGTACAGCCCGGGGAGGAAGTTAATCATTATGGGAAGTCATGGTGCTACGTGGAAACAGGTTTAATGATTAACATTCACACATCACCAGGAAGTTTTTTCTAACCTGTCTCGTGCCCTAGCAGCTTATTCTCAAATGCTACTTCTTCCCTCAAAACGAACATGCAGAAATAAATGCACACCAAAACCCAAGTTGGCATTTGAGGAAACTGAGGTAATCTAAGAGGGGATTTCCCAAAATGTTCCCTCCAGACACAAGCCAAATTTGTTTCTCCCAAGGTGTCCCAGCCCATTCAGGTTACATACAACATGTGGCAAAGTGGTTTTAGGTGCCAACCCACCACTGGTCACAGAAATTACAGCAGGTAGGGAGGTGGTCCAAATATATTATCAATGCACAATGTAATGAGGGATGGCCAGACACAATAGGAGCTAGAACAGGACTAAGCTTTAATTGTCTCTGGGGTAGTAACTGGAAGCCAGTAGCAAATTCATTGAATATGTGCTGGCACACAATATCCAAGCTGTCTTGGCTTCACTGGTATTTTCATCAGAGTTAATAACCAGAGGTGAGCAGTTCTGAATAATGCTTTGTTTCCTTTCAGCAGAGCTCAAGGCTTAATCTCAGCTCTCCATCAGGGGAATGGGGGAAAGAATGCCTTCTATCCCCAATTTTATCTCATGTCCAGAGGTTATAAACCCCAGGACAGAAGCTGTCTTTTCTGTTCATGTTTGCACAGAAGGGCCTGCAGCCTGGACAGCCAAAGAGATCTGCAGATAAACAGGAAGCACCCATACTACAGGCCTTGTGTGAGGTCTGGGATAGGAGCAAGATAAATGGGAGATCTCACACAACTCTTACATGCAAATTGCTTGAAAAAAATGGCAAGGCAACTGGTAACTCCAAGCAGGCTTGTGGCAGCCCCTAATGGTTTAATTATTCAACTAGCCTCCCTGCCTCACTCTCTCTTCACAGAAGGGCCCTAAACAAGTCCCCCACATACAGAAAGAACCTTCTACAGAGACACACATGCAGCTGTGAGCTGTGCACTCCCCTGGTACACAGATTTACACCTAGGGCAGGGAAAAGGAGTTTTCATAGAGAACAGCTTCTCTCCACATACGTCCTTTGCACCTGAAACCTCAGTACACTGCTAACCCTCACCCAGCTCCTGCCAAGCAGTTCCAGATAATGGCTGGAGTCACCCACATGGCAAACCCAGTGCAGATCTGGTTGCACAGCTGCTGAGCCCACCCCAGGATAGGCAGCATCTGGCTCAGATGGGTCCCAACTGACAGGCACTGATCAAAATGCATCTAAGTTTACCCCTTTCAAATACAGGACAGTGATACAGGAATTTACCTTGGGAAGAAAAATACCGAACGGAAAATTTAAAGCAAATTCTGACCTCAATGGAAGTATTTTCCATTCAAATTCAACTCACCTACGCAAGACCACAAAGATACACATTTCCTCTAATGATTCAAAATAACCTTCTGGCAACATGTTTCATGGCTGTCCTTGCCACAGAGAATAGTGAAGACCCCACTTTAAGTTCAGCACAGGGCCAGCAAATTAAGTGCAGCAGTGGGAGGTGTATTTCTAGCAGAACTATAAAAGTACCACCAGAAAGCTGGACAAGAAAATTGATGATGACGTATTGTGGATACTCAAAATTTACCTAGTCTTTATGACTCTGTCACAAGGCTTAGTTTCGCAATTTCCTGGACATTTAATAAATACCACGTGCAGCATAATTTCCCAAGTTCTTAGGTTGACTGCTACACAAACTAGGGAATCCAAATGGTCACCCTGTATTTCTACTCCGTAACACTTTCAAGTATTCTTGAAGGGTGAAACAGCACCACCCAGCCATACCCCTCCCTCCTGTCCCCCCCCAAAAAAACAAGTCAAGATTCCTCACTAAAAGTTTTGATCTTGTATTCTGCTGAAGCCAAGATGAAGGACCTGTGCAGAACTGTGTACTGGGGTTTCTGAACATGCAGCTCACTGGCAGGAGCAAGTTCCTCTTGTACACTGGTGAACTGGGGAGCCTTCCACATCTTCTATGGTACAGGAGGCACAGAAGAATAAGAATCCCTTCATACACCGAGTTCCCATCACCACTCTCCCCTCCTGCAGCTGCTGGTCCTGCCCAGCTGCGTGCCCAAGTCCATGCCCCTGTCCCCAGGCCATCTGCAGACACAGAGCAATGCCAGTGTGTGGGGCAGCTGCCACAGCCCAGGAGGTGACGAGCACCCTGCTCATACCCTGCATTAATGCAGGCACAACAGAGTGGGGGGAGTTTTCTCACCTTTTCTTCAGCACTCGCAGTGGTGTTAATACCTGTTTATCCATTCTTGGCCATCCTTTACAATGTCTCTTAGGAGCTATTGGGCAAAAGCAGAAGAAAAATACAGAGCATTCCAATCCCCTTTAAGCTCAATGCGACAATTTTAATCCTCTAACTAAAAGGAAAGAAGGGGGAAAAATGAGATGGACTGTGACAGGTTGGAAGGACTAAATCCCCGTTAACTAGGGCATCAAGATTTAAAGGGCTCAGCTTTGCACACATCAAATGTCTCTCACAAGGTCCTCACAGAACACTGTCCCCTCCAATTCCTCAGTGCCAATGGAGACCCACTGCCCCAAGGATGCTGGCAGTGGGCAAGAGAACCCTACTGCCATGACTGGTGCATCCAAACCCATGGGGGTGGCAGAAGCACCCAGGTAGCCCTTCTGAGTCACAGATACAAAGGGTAGCAAAGCTACCAGCCACCCAGGGCAGTGATGCACAATTAACAGCTGAACGGCAGCAGAGAGAAGAATGTGGCCATAACCTGTATTTCACATTAGACCTGCCACACACAATTATTTGTATCGCCCCACCATGTTTCCTTTCAACTCTAACATGTCTTTCCTGAAAATGAGGCTTTAGGCCCAAGAAAATTAATGAGTAAATAATTTACAAATCATAACTCTTAAGAATTTACAATGCATAATTTTTAATAACGCTATAAGGATGCAGGCAGACCAGCAGACTTTTCCTATTACCTGATGTGACTCCACCTGTATCCTGGGCTGTAAGGACAGTGTTTGCTTTCACTGTTAGCCACCTCCTCATGGCTCGCCTAACATGCAGTATGAGACGGATGTCTGTTCAAGGACCTGACCTGACCCAGCAGTCCAACTGCTCACTTAAAATCCTTTCACACTCAGCCAAAGGTAGCTTTTGATAGGTGCTCGGGCAGCTTCTCCAAGGCCAGACCTCACTTGACCTCATCTCATCATTGCCTGGCCTGACAGATACACAGTCCTGATAGAATGCTGATTTCCCAGCCCTTGCCAAAATTTCTTTTGGGCTGCCCAGCCAGCGTGGTCCAGTTTTCCCAGCACAGACTGGAAATAGCCTGAAATGTCCCATGGGGCCACTCAGCTAGCAGGCATGGCACAACAATGTGGCATTCCAAGGCACGGCACAACCAAACACAAGGAGGATACAAACAGATGCCAAGTTCATTCAGATTTGTTCCAAGAGAATTTTTGAGAGGGTTACCTCATTGCAGAGCATCCATCCTTCTGCTGCCAACCCAAGCTCAGCATAAACACCACCCTGCACCTGAGCAATGAGAGAAACACCCCTGTGCTCACCCCTGCCTGGCCCTGACAGAGGAGCCAGCTCTGCAAGTGAAGCACCAACAGGGATGTGGCAACTGAACATCCCTAGGCCAGAAATGGGGCTATGCCCCCATCTGTTTCTCAATGCTCCTGCCAACCCCTCAAGGTCACTATGAGAGGCTATTTCCTACCTTTAGGCATAAAACAGGCAGTTTAGCTAAATGGAGACATTTCAGAAGGTTAGGAGACAAACACAGCCTACTCCATCAGCAGCCTGGTGGCTGATAATTCCTACCACACTTGTTGTCACCTTAATTGCAAAAGTTCCATACCTTCTTGGTGATTTCTCATGGGCAGCTCCTCACAGCACTAACTCCTTCGTCGTCACAGCACAACCAACAAACCCCAACTCCCTTCTCACCCAGCTAAGCCACTCTTTTGTAGCCCTCGTCTTCTTATTGGACACAGCTGTGGCCTATTAAGGGCAGGCCTGTTCCTAATCTTTGGTGATTAGTACAGCTGCAACTCCTTAGGTGTGAGACTACCTGCTGCACTGTTTTTATTTTCTTACATTCTTTACTTTCTTACATTCTTTATTTTCTTACATTCTACATTATCTTTATTTCTTACATCCCTCTACACCACACAACCAGATCTGAATCAATCTCACTGAAAGGTACAAAGAAAAAGAAATCCACCAAAAATGACATGCATATTACAGCACCTGGGAAATACAGCATGATCACACACAGCAGGACTTGGCAGTGAGCACTTGCACCATTCACAGTTTTTAACTCCAATACTTTACCATTATTTTTTACAATTTCAAAAGACTACAGGGAACTGCATAGGAAGCAAACAATTATTTCAATTTCATTGTGCGGATGTGATGGCTCCTATTTGCACTGCCACTGTATCCAGATTCCTGTACTCAGAGACTAACTGACCAGTTACCCAAGGAGCTGCACTGCTTTTTGCAGCTCTTATACACTCTTCCATAATCATTACACTTTTCACTGCCTACTTGGTACCGAAAGGCACAAAGTTACAGCATGGCATTACTGGGCATGACACTCTCTGGCACCAAATACTTTGTTCAGGGCACTCAGCAGGCAAGCAAGCTTTATTTTTCCAATTTTGTCCTGCAGAAAGATTTTTTCAGAGAACCTCTGAAGACACTTTCATTGGTTAGAAGCACTTTTCCAGCCAAGCCCTAGCTGTTTCAGGGCAGTTATCCAAAACAATAAAGGCAAGAAAAATAGTCCTTTTTTTTTCCTCACAGGCCCACAAAATGTCTGATACAGATTTCAGCACAGGGGCTTTCTCTCTCTGCTGCTGTTAAACAAAACCTCCTCAAAAAGATCATATTACAGCTTACAAGATGAAAAGTCTGTGAAGTGGGAGAATTGAAAAGAAGAGGTTAAAGCAGATAATTTTCTACAGCTTTAGCCGAATGTCATCAGTGACCATGCTGGGACAGTCAGACGTTAGAGCACTGCCCCAGCCCAATCATGGCAGCCTTGGAGCCTGAACTGCAAAGTCAACCCTTCAGCTCCACCATGGCAGGACGACCAAGCAAGCATCATCTCCCCAGCCAAAACAGCTTCGCAGCCCAGGGGCAGCCTCACACGACAGCTTCACTCCCATGCTGGGGATGCACAGGGACAGGGACAGCGCTGTGGGACCTGCAGTGGCACTGCAGAGGTGGCTGAGGCAGGTCTCTGCAGGGACAATGCCCCTCAAGGAGGCAAAAGAAAGCCGCGCCAAAGGGAGCGTGCAGCTGCCCATCAAAAACCTGGTCTCTACCAACACTGAGAAATTACCCATGTGCTCAAAGCACATCACAACATGGGTAATTTCTCTGCAGAGATAGGACCCAAGAGAACACTATATTCTTTTTGGCTTATCTCCACAGCCCCAAACACAGCTGGGACATGGAAATTTGAAGCGGACAGTCCACCTGCAGTCCTTTATCACTTTTATTAGTTGCAAGAATATGTGCTTGTAAAGACACAGCAAAAGACAGCAGCGGGTAATGCACAACCTTTTCTAACAAATCCTATTGTTCAGTGCATGAAGCAGCCCGTGCTGTGCCTTCAACACCTTCCTCTTGCAGCAGGTGGGCCCTGACCTGCTACATTTCTGCTAATCCCGTTCCTTGTTCAGAGGGCATACAAAGGGAGAACTCAAGGACATCTTGCTAAGGTTACCTCTCTCATCTCCTGCCCTTCACAAAACTTGCAAGCTAAGCTGCCCAAAAGTCCTGTGAACTAGATAAAATATTCATTTTAGACCTTGGGGAAATGGAGTAATACGAAGATGAGTTCAGCTCAGTCAATAAGGCAGCTCAGCTCCCACTGCACGGGTCTCACTGTGGTTCAATCTTAATGCAAGAGTATGGGACGTGCTGTGGATCATGGCCTCTGCACTTGGCACTGGACAGAGTGCCAGCAGTGCCAGCTGACAGGACAACCCCAAGGAGCCCACAAGCCTACTGCAGGAGCTGGCAGACAGGGCTGGAGCAGCACACGAGAGCAGCACACACGAGCAAAACAGGAAGGAGAAAGCAAGGTCCTGGGACTTGCACGTGGAATAGGAACAACCAGCTGGCATTCTATGGGGAGCCAAGGAAGAGCAAGAGATCCCAGTTTGCTGGGCTCTGCCCTGGGGCTTCCCCTGCAGCTGTGAGACAATGCACAGGTGAGACAGGGTCCCCTGCTGCCCCAAGTGCTTCATCCCCAGCACATTTGCCTCTGTGTGTTTCATTGCCTTTGTGCTCTGCAGAATTAAATCAGTTTTCAGTGCTCCAAAATGGGCGGTCCCAGTTCAGTGCCACTGAAACAAAACATCTTCTCCCCTTGCCTTTTAAGTGACTCTCACCCTGCCAGCCTTGGGATGAAGTGTCTGGACCAAGTTTCACCGTGGCAAACAGCAACCTGAGACATCTATCAAAGCTTTCTGTTTCCAGCAACACCGCTAAATTTTTAGGTTTTAAATCTTGAGACAGTTTTGTATATGCAAAGATCTAACTGAGGAAGCAGCTGCATACTAAAGAATGCTTCAGCTCACTAAAACTTGCAACTGCTTCACCCACTGATTTAAAGAAAAGGCTCTAGTAAAATAAATCATGTTCAGGAGCACTGCACTGGCCCTCCCCTCACTTCTACACACTCTCCCAGGCTGCCCAGACCACCCTGCTCCCCAAGCCCAGCTACCTCACTGCAGCTACAGCATCATTTTGATTAACAATTAAGGCCAGTGCTGCCAACTGGATTTTATTAACATTACTATTGTGAACAATTTCTTTCTTTTTATTTTATTTTAATGCATCACAGGGCCACTGGGGCAAATTAAATATAAAATAATTTTCTGCCATTTAGGCAAACAGCAGCCATTCCCCCAGTTTTCAAACATAAACACTTTAAATAAAACATTACACCGTCAAGCTGTCACTGAATCTTCCTCTTGCAGTAATACCCTTAGAGAAAAAGTTACCAAGTCATCCTTTCCCAGGGAGCTGGCACAGGCCCCATGTACCATATGAGAGATGCCACAGAGATCAAAAAAAAACCCAAAAAATCAGTGCTGCAAGGGTCTGGCCTCAGCATGAATGGCTGCCACAAAACCCCGAGCATTAAGGGCTGATACAAACTGGGCAGAGCAGAGGCCATACAGGTGCTGGGAAGAGCCAGGCAGGTGCTGGATTTTGGCAGTGGAATGGGCCAGGCTGAACAGCACAGGCAAACATAGCAACTGGCAGCTTCTTTTCTATCTCATTTCCAACACCCCAGATACCTGCAGAGCCACAGGGAGCAGAGCTGCTTTGCAGGATGGTAGGACAGAGAGATGAAGTTTCCTCCACTTTTCGTTTGACTTGAAAGAAAGATGTTTTAAGAAAACAAGAGCATTTAGTGAGCTGTTGAAGCCGGCAACTTGACTGGTTTGCTCACCAAGGTGTGAGCCGTACCTTCCTGGCCTCAGGGCGTGCTGCTGCTGCTGCTGCAGCCATGGTGGTCTGGCTTGCAGGCAGCATCACAGCCCTGGGGAGACCACAGAGCCTCCCGTGCCCTGTCCCCGCGTGTGCAAACTCAAACACAGACACAGCACAAGAGCAGAAAGAAACCTACAGGGCCTTATGCGTGATCCTTGCCCCAAAAGGCAGGGGACTCAAGAGGGACCAACCTGCTAGGAGTAAAATGGTAAGGAAGCTGCTGAAATGAGCTGTGGCACCTCATTAAAAATTAGGCCTTTTCTCTTCATAGCGTAGCATGTAATGAAATTAAGCTTGACAATATGCCAGTGCAAGGAAATAGTGCTGATCCTCCTCTTGCTGTGTTTGTTAGGTTTTTTTATTTATGTAGGATCCACCTCAGTTGCCAGAGTTACATGCCTCAGGCTACAAGACCTGCCTCCAGGGAGGCACACATGCAGGGGCCCCATGGGATGCAGGTCCCTGAAAAATAGTATCATTTAGCAAATCATTAAAATTGCATCCTTTCCCAGTTGGGAGGAAAACAGCATCCTCTGAAAGCTGCACACAGAGGAAATGTGATGAAGGGATGAGAATAAAATCATTCATGAATGCGCAGTGAACATCAGCCAGCACCTGCTCTGAGGGGTTCAGATACCCAGGAGCCAAAGGCAACACAAAACAAAAGCAGCACTGTGCTGTTAACCAGGTGCTCCAGGGTCTGAAAAGCATTCATCAGCGTGGTCTTACTTGGTGGCAAATACAAGCATGGCTAAATGTGCCAGTTGGGCAATTCAGAGAAGCAGGTAAAGCCCAGCCACTGCCTGTCTTCTGGCTAAACAAGATGTGGGAATTAAACAATTGACATCTTTCCTCGCCAACTTGTTCTTTGCCTACACACACCACCTGTTCTGAGCCAAGCGTCCCAGTGGAGTCTCTTGCTTGCTGTCTCACCAGAGGTGACACACAGTTCAGTGATGTTCGCAGAGCATTTAGAAACCCTTAGCTACAAGGAAAAAGGATGCCTTGTCTCCTCTCCCCCGTGCCCATTTTACATGGCAGAGCACAGAGGTAGGGAGCAGCCAGGAGGGCTGAGCTCAGGTCACCTGAGCCAGCATTACGCTACAGGGCTCTCCACTGCCAAACCGGCTGCAGTGGGCTCACAGAGCAACTACACAGGGCACAAAAGCTGGCAGGACCAAGACCAGAGACAACATACCAAAATCCAAAGGGCAATTTACAAAGATAAGAGGCATCATAGAGCAACAGGGCATCAGCCTAACACAATTCTGAGCATTTAAATAATGATACTTTTATCTCCACCTTCCAGGCATGTTGCTGCTTCCCTGCCACCCCAGAGAAGTCAGCAAGCTGGAGAACCCTGTGGGCAACCTCACATCCTGCTTTTGACTAGGGAATAGGAGAAAATACTCCTACCCTCAGCTCACAGTCAGCCAACAGAAAAATTTCTCTTTCAAAGCTGCCTACCAACCATCCCTCTCACTAACAAGCCTTGCCCACGCTGCAGCACTGGCCCTGCTCTCTTCACTGGGACACAAGCCTCCCATGCTGCAGTCTTGAGACAGGGAAGAACAGAGCCCTGGGCTCTGCTCATCAGTGCCATACTAAAGCAGACACGCAGCACGTGCTGAACAATTAACCACCTGGACATAGTGCAGGAATGATGCCAAAGCTCTTCTAAAGACACACAGCACAGCTTCTGGCCTTTGGAAATTTCCTGGGAACAGGAAACAACCTTTTGCCTAGAAGAGACAGAAGAGAGTCCAGGGAGGGAGCTCATCTTCCAAAAACACACAAGCTAGCTGTCAGAGGTCTTAGGGCTCCTTCTAATCAATATGAAACTCTCTTGTGCTCCAGAGAAAAAATGCATTTTAGGAGTGTGGTAATCACATGTGCTTCTAC
This sequence comes from Melospiza melodia melodia, assembly GCF_035770615.1. Lineage (NCBI taxonomy): Eukaryota > Metazoa > Chordata > Aves > Passeriformes > Passerellidae > Melospiza > Melospiza melodia. The sequence goes on from NC_086199.1 coordinate 75,268,858, forward strand.
CTCCGTGGTAGGTGAAAGGAGAAGCATGCAGGGGCTTGTCTTGTCACCAAGTGAGCCCTGCCATTTGCCAGTATCTGAATTTTCATCTCAAGCATCTCTACAGCCTGTTTGTGAAGAGCCTATTGCAGAGAGGCCACATGTCAAGATTTCTATCTATAAAATACATATCTGTAGGATCACTATTAATGCACAAGCTGTTTCTGGGACACTAATCTCTGACAGCTCCATGCCCCAGCTTAAATATTCAAAGATTTCCCTGCTGACTCCAGGAATCAGACATCCAGATTTTAAGTTCAAAGTTGTGCTAACAAATATGAGGTCAACAAACAAAAAACAGTTTCAAGCTGCGACTTGCAATTGACTACAGTGTTTACCTGAGATGATTTTTATTCTTCACATTAAGAGAGAATAAAGAAGAAAAACAAAAGCCCAAAAAGCACTTCAGTTTTTAAACCTATGCAATACACTTGCAGTTGCCCAGGTTTTGAAATGTCATAGCATAGATGCAAGAGCAGGACTCTTGGACTCACTCACCCAAAAAAAAAGACCTTTTTCTTTTTTCCAGACAGAAAAGCAGCCAATTTTAGAAAACTGAAAAAATATTTTTCCAGAGACCCATAAGTCACATGAGTCACCCTTATTTGCAGATGAGCCCAAACCTGAACTCCAACATCATCACTCATGCAGAGCAGAGGAAACCAGAAGCTGGATCAAAATGGGCAGCTTGTCTCAGTGGCTCTGCAGAAAGCCAAGGGATAGAGAAGCATGCAGAGCACAAGCACGCCTCCCCTTATACACGACCGCCATAGTACATTAATTCAAATAATCTGACTTCAAGGGGAATGAACTCGGGGTTGAGGGCTCTGCGCTGCCGAAGGACGGCTGCTTCTCTAGGTTTGTTATTTCTCCAGTGGGGCAACAGAACTGGCACATTTCCTGTGCTGGCTGGGAGAGGGTAGCGGGCTGTGCTGGGGACAAGCTGAGGACAGTGCGCACAGCTACTGCGCTGGCCTGAGCAGCCCTCAGGCTCACTCGCACAGATCAGACCACGAGACCCCGTGCTCAGACCCTGCTAGATGCCACACCCTGAGGGACAGCACTGTCCCCAGAGCTCCACCAACCTTCTGGCCCTGTGCCCACATGCAGTCACTTCCCTGCTCCTGCCCCAGCAGCGCAGGCAGAGGCCAAGGCTGGGACAGCTCGTTGTGCACATCACCACAGCCAGAGCACTGCACATGAGCACACACACTGCTCGTGTTTTACCACCTTGCCTCTCACAGCAACCCACCAAACCCTTGGGAAACCTGCGTGCATGAGGGAAAACCCAAACACCACAAATCCTTCCTGTTTCCTTCTGTATTCAAATACATCACGGCAGGTCAGGATGTGAAATTTCCACCATGCCCCACTACCAGGTGCATAAGGAGAGGGTGCTCCTTCATCTCAGCTGCTACTGAAAGCCCTAGTGCGAGGGCTGGCACATCCTGGGACCCCAGTTACAGAGGGACTTGAGATGCAAAGGATGATTATTTTTCCTTGCTACGGGATTTCAGGCACGGAGCAGTGCTGGAACGATTTACATGGTTTTGAGAGCAGGACCAATTTGGTGTGGCTGTTGCACAGCGGTGTATCTTGCAAGGAGAGGCTTTGTGGTTAGCCATGAGCAAATACTGCCCCCCCAAACAGCAGCAACATAATCACGTGTGGCACTGCCACAGCATCCTCCTCATGAGGATTTTAAGGTGCTTGGTAGAAGATATGGATTCATGTAACCTCACAAGCCCTCTGAGAGGGAGTAAAGTAAATGCTATAAAAAACCAGAAGGGATAAGCGGGGGAACAGAGAAATAAAACTGCTACACCAGCATGTTCAAGCTCACACAAGAAATTAGAGGCTCAGGGGCAGCTTCCTCTGCCACTAAGGTGGAATCAAAAAAGCAGGAGTGCTCTAAATCCTCTGTTCAACTCAGCCCTGGCCAGCCTAAGAGCATTTCCCAGTGCACCCAAAGGGCTTCAACAACAGCAGCACTCGCGCAGAGCTCCTCACCGTGCTCATTTCCTGCTACATAAAGGTCCAAAGCAGGGCAGCCTGAACCGCCGGCAGCCCCCAGCCCTAGTGAGCAGCAAATAACAGAAGTGCTGTGTCCAAGCTTGGACTTTTGAGTTTCAGCAGCTGAAAGCAATGGCCAAGGGGCTCAGCTGAAGAGTTTCCACCCTGCTGCCTGAGGGCTGGGACTGCTTTGACAGCATTTTCCAAACATTCACGGGGCTTCCCAAACACCTATAAACACTTCCCATGCCCGCTTTACAGGTGAAAAAAAGCGAGACACAGGCCAAAACCTCCCAGTGCCAGCCGAGGGGGGAGGCGGGCAGCCCTGGCGCCTGGCCCCTGCTCGACTCTGACCGGGCTGCTGCTTTTGTTCGCTTCCATGTGTGCATGACCAGCTGACAAATGCATTCGCAGCCAAAGAGTGACACACAGTGCAGCTCCCGAACAGCTTCAGCCGGATCACTCCTGGGAATGGTATTGCTGGGCCACTTCTTGCTCCAGGGGCTGATTTATTTTTTATGAAGCGATTGCCTAGAGTTGGGAGAGCTTTATTGATGCTATTATACAGGCTGAAGGGAGGACAAATCACTCCCACGGACAGAGCAGAAAGGTCCTCATCATCCTCAAGTCAGGAGCTCGATTTTATCCCCCTACTGAGCCCGCAGATACCCAAGGACGGCAGAGTGTGGTGCTTTCAACCAAACTGAAGTAGCACATCAGGGCACTGCTACCACTGCTCGGGTTAGGAATGGAGCCCTGGGGGCTCCCGCCATCTCCCTGCCCAAACCCCAGCCTGAGCCCGCCTCAGACCGCTGCCTCCGGTTTGAAAGAGACTAAAGTCTCATCGGGCAGCCAAGCGGAGGGGCAGAGGCTGGTACCAGCTGTACAGTCACTCGCATCCCCCCGGCCCGGTGCTCGGAGCCCGGCTGGCCGGAGGAAAGGCTTGTGAGAGGTCATGGCTCTCAGCTGCTCCTGACGGGAAAGCACTGTGATCACACATATGCGTGTGTGCGTGCGTATCTGTATGTGAGCACCTTCTGAACGCGAACTAAAAACCTTCCAGCTGCTTCACCCGCCTCTTTCCCCGGCCAAGGGCAGCCGCTGTCAGCCGGAGGAGCTGAGCACGGGCTGAGAGCGGCGGAGACAACTCGCAAACACTTTACCCACGGCATTACTCTATTCCCCCGAGAGTGCCCACCCTGCTCCCCGAGTAGCGGCTGCCATGGTGACAAGCACGAATGCTAAAATAAACAGAAAGCAACCCGAAGGCAAAGCGCAGCCCTCCGCCGGCGTACCCCGCGCCCGCGGCGGCGGCTCCCTCCCCGAGCATCCTCCCCGCCGCGGCAGGACGGGATGCTGGGGCCGCCGCTCACTCACGATCAGGGGGATGGTCCTCTCCTCCCGGCGCAGCTCCAGCCTGCCGGCCGCCCTCTGCCCGCTCCGGGCGCTGCCGCTACCGCCTCCGGCGGACCTGCCAGCAGCCGCCGAGCGGGGCTTGTTGTCCTGCCATAAGTAGTAGAAAGTGCCCAAGATCCAGGCGACGGTCAGGATGGCGATGGCATTAGCCCTGATCCTCCTCATGCCGAGCGCCCCGGGGGAGCCTGGGAGCGCTGCCTCGACGGGCAGGGGCGGCTGCGGGAGGAAGAAGAGGAGAGCAGGAGGCGGCGGCGGCGGCACGGCTCCCCCGCCCCTCACGGCCCCGGCCCCGGCCCCGGCCCCGGCCCCGCACCGCCCAGCCGCCGCCGCCGGGTCCTAACGCCGGGCCCGCTCCGCCGCAGGGGGCGGAGGGCTCCGCGCCTCCTCCTGCTCCTCCTCCCGGCCGGGCCGGCGCGGGGAGCGGGAAGCGGGAAGCGAGGGCCGGCTGCCGGCGGGGATGCGCTCGGCGCCGCAGCTGCAGCGGGGACGGAGCGGCGGGGAGCGGGGGACACGGGCCCAGCCCAGGAGATGGCACCGGCCTGCCCTCCTGCACCGCTGCCCCTGAGGCACTCGTGACCTTACTGCCATAGTCGTGCCCGTAAGGCAGGCGGCCAGCGAACACACCGTGACAGCCCATGGCACACGGGATCTAGGCGGCCGTGCAGATGAGCCCATCTCCCACTAAAGCTGTGGTGGTTGACGGGAGCAAGGCCCTTGGGCGGACAATGGAGCTGCCCGAGCACCCGCTCCCCTCGCTGCCAGTCACACACTGGCACCAGGGCTGGGCGCCTGGGCCGCCGCCTCAGCCTCGAGGCCTTGCAAGCCCTGCGGCAGGACGAGCGTGGCGGTGGAGAGGCAACGATGATACAATGCCACTTTACCGGGCACTGCTAAAGCTGTGGCAGCAAAAGGCTCACTGAATCCAGCCCTGCGGGCAGCTTCAACAACAGAGCACGCAGCTTGTGAAACCAAGTGACATTTAGGCACAGTGCAGCTGCTGAGCAACCACGGCTTGAAGGTTTGCGAGAGGTACCGAGAAAACTTACCGGGAAAACAAATGTTTAGAAAACAAAGGTGGTTCCAAGGCACCTGATAACGGGGCTAGATAGAAAATGTGGGTGTTTCCAAGGCACCCGATGAGGGGATTCGAGTTTTTGCGTTACACTATGGAAAATGTCATCAGGGCTTCTAAAGTTTTGCCCTGCTTTCCTCCTGGCTACATGCATCTAAGTGTAATTGCAACCTGCCCTGCTAAATTGCCCTTTGAGATTTACCTGCACACTGCTTGTTTCTTGAAGTACAGCACAGTACAAAATTCATTTATCAGACTCGTTCTGTGGCCACTCAGGGCAGAATGCTGTTTCCAGAACCAGCACCTCCCAGGGCTGCAGCACAGCTCCACATCAACCTCCTTGCAAAGCACAATTCATGCCCGATGTAGAAAATGTTAGAAAGCATCTCACGTCCTCCTAGATACGCTTCCCAGTGACCTGTCAACCACACACAGCTTCCCAGGCTGACTAGTTATAGTCAGTGGTAAGGGGAAGTTTGAGACATTTAAAAACCAAAGTCTTCCAAGGGATCATCAAAAACATAATTAGTCTAAGCTGCCCAGTCCACATCCTGTGGAAGCTGGACTCCCACTATTTTCAATCTCTTTCACAGTCTTACTGGAAAAAGAGCATCTGCTCTCCTGTGTGGGTTTGGATCCAGCAGCTGCCTGGGCTGCAGAGACACATGAAGAGAGGCAGAGGAGCTGTACCAAGGAAATAGAAAAGAGGAATTCAGGAAGTAAGATGTATTCATATCCATGTGACAGCAGAGCTAGGCAGAGTGCCTTCTTTTTCACCACTGTGCAGATCACACCAGACTATGCTTGATTCCTTCTGAGTCTTTTCTCACCTTTTGGTGGGATTCACTACAGGAAAGCAAATCATAAACAGCAATGGAGACTTTTGTCTGAAATAGGAGAAAGCCCTCTGCCCCAAGACTTGAACTGAACAGACTGCCTTCTCTGCTTTTCCAAGCATGCTGCTTCCCTTTTCCACTGCAGCCATTCATTTTCTTCCCGTGTTGCCCCCTCACCCTGCCAGCACACCCTATAAGCTGCCATGCAATCACCATTGCCTCTTAAGGGCTGCCGTGTAGGGAAGTCTCAGAAACTTGCAGAGTGCTCTGTAGGCAAGCTTCAGCAGGGCCCCAGACAGAAGCCAGGTCAAGAGGTCTTTCTCTATGGGGGCAGTTGTTTTCACTCCCCTCTCCCTGCAGGAATCAGCAGTAGAAAGCAGAGTCTGTTCCTGCAGAAGCACATTCAGAGTGCTGGGCAGGGAAGCTCTGCTCTAGCCCACAATCACAGTGAAGGGCACAGAAAAGCTCTGTTACCCACCCTCAGAGCTGGTGGCAGAGCAGCTCCCCATGCCAGCAGATCCAGTTCAGCATAGACAACCCAGATTTGCAGGGGTCCTTTATTTATGTTGCCTAAGCTTTGGGACCAATTTGAGAGGAAGAGTGTTAGGAGGTGGTTGGGGCACTAGAGCTAGATGACCTGAAGGAGACAGGACCTTCAACACAGCTCCAGCATAAAAAGCATGTACTTACATATCACCAGGCTTCCACATGCTTTAAAAGTAATGCAGCAATATTTCATCTCCAGGGCCCATATGCCTCACTGTAGGATTACCAGCTTGCAGGTCCAAGCTATTGGTACTGAAGGTTCCATTTTCTGCAGCCAAAACTTGCAATGATTTAATCTCTGACCACGGAACTTTGCTCCAGAATATCGTATTTCTTTTAAAAGACAGCATACTTCTAACCTTATATTCTACAGGGATCTCTGACAATATAAATTGTTCTGTTCAGGTATAGCTATACTGTAAGCTGCAATGCTGCATGCAGATATTAGCAGCAGCCCATCAGAGAAAAGAATACCAGAAGCAGTCTGGCATGGAGATCTCTACACCACACAACTGGCAAAGTAGACATACGAGGAATATTAACAGTGATAATAAATACTTCAGTGATGATCATTTCAAAAGCATCAACTAATTCAATAAATGCCCTAAGAGAAGTGACCTGAGAAACATAATATAATAAACTAAACAAATCAAGATTATTCAAACTCCATAGCAGAATTATGGGATCTTATCACCACATTTGTTCTTTTTCAATTCCATCATAGACATGTTAAATATTTTCTTATTTTGTCACAAACTTTGTACAGTGGAATAAGGTGGCTGGTTTTCACAAACTAAGTATTTGGTGAATAATAAAGATAGAAAATAAGAGAAGGAATATAAACAACTAAAAGGAAAATTTTGTGTGGGGTTTGAGAACTTTTTTTTTACAAACACCAAGGCCCTAGCCAGCATCACCTTCAATGGAAAGAGATCTCCTAAGGCTATGAATATTAAAAGGCACTCTTGAGAAGCCACTTTTGTCTTTGGCTGACAGATTAGGTCACATCATCTAGGAGAACACACATGGTGTTTGAAATTGCCCTGATAAAACTGAGATGATTGTTATTGCAGCGGAAAAGACAAGCATCATCCAGATTTGTCTTCAGAAAAATGAAGTGTGGCTGCTTTATAGTTGTGGCGAGACACAATGCATGTTTTTGCAGTCATCTGACTTAAAACGTGGCTGAGCTTTCAACTATGAAACATCTGGAGAACACCAAAAGGTTTTTTCTTAGCACTACTCTGATCTGAGAAATCAGGTCTGCTAGATTTGTGGCCTCCAGGCAAGGAAGTGCCATCTGAAATATGAACATAAGGTCTGTCTGGACTCTTGAAACTGTTTAAGCAAATTCATCCAGAGTTTAGCTAAGAGCATTTGAGGAAAATTAGCATTAGAGTTCAGGGGCTGAAGCAGGTCATGCTCCAGAGAGAAACAAGAATAGCCTGTTATGATGATGAGGTGAGATGAGAAGACTTGCTCAGAGAGAGGCAGCTCTGCCTCCCCACAGCCAGCCAGGAGCTGAGCTCCACCCTGCATCCAGGGAAGAGCTCCCCCAGTTTAGGGACTTTTCAGGGATTTTTCACAAAAGATCACTCTTCAGAGAGCTCCTCTTGCATAGGCAGAGCAGGGTGTAAAGGAGAGGAGACATCTTAGGATGGTTTTCTCTGAATTTACTGCTATCCAGTGACTCCTTCCTCTGGTCCACCCCTAGGCTGGACATTCACCCTCCTTGGTGAAGCTCCTGATCTTTCCCAAGCAGGGGCAGTGGTTTACTTCCAGGTCAGAAAGAGGTTGGTAGGAGTGGGTGAAAACAATTGAAGGGAGAGGACTCACAGCTCATCCCTGATTTCAATTCAAGAAAAAGAGGGACAAGGGAAAATATTGGTTTCAATGGACAGAAAAAGCTGAAGTTCTTGCCCCATAATGGATGATAGGCACCTCTGACTGTCTGACCATGACATCTCACCATGCTCTTCATCCAGATCCAGATCTCACCCTAATAAAACCTCTGAGACACATTCACCCATACTCTAATGCCAAGATGACAGTGTGTGCCATCATCCTTTGCCACACAGCTGTTGAAAAGTAAAAGAAAAATGTTACCTTCATGACTCATCTACATTGGCCAAATTTCTACACTGCCTGGAGTACTCTCCTTGTCTGAAAAAGCTTTCTCATACTGCTCAGAGGGCATGACTGTGCGTGTGGGCTTCTAAAAATCCATATTGCTGTCATATATCATCCTCCACATCCCTGGCCTCAGACACCACTGGGAAACCACAAGGTGCACCAAAAGTCCAAAAGCTTGTCTTGGTCATGCCCTGCCTAGAGGTAGACACTGTTCAAGTAGTCTCCAGCCCTCTACTGCCACAGGTATCATAAAAAGGCCAGTCAGATAAATTACTCCCCTAGGAGTGCCTCAATTTATCCTGATGCCCATGGTAGATGCCAGTTAGTTCTGCATTTAACAGAAGATAAGGTGTCTGGGGTGTCATATATGCTGACCAGGACACAAATGTGTTCTGGGCCCTTGTTTCTGGCCAGCATGTAAACAAGTAAGGTGGTGGAGGGCAGCAACTCAGACCCAAGTTAAGGCAAATAGTACAGAGTTAACTGAGAACCAGGATTTCAATTGCTTTAAATTGTACAATTAAACATTGTCTTAAGTGCTTTTAAGGTCACTGTAATCTTAACATACTTCCATGAGCATGTTTTTTAAAGGAAAATGAGAGTATAGAGAAGACTTCACAATAAGCTGTAATTAACAGTTGGTTGCACTTGTGCTCTTCAAGTACGAAGAGAAAAAAATCTGCTAAAAGGCTAATAGTGGCAACATGAATCTGCTTTGACAGTGTTTAAGAGCCAGGAAAGCCTTCAGAGTGTTTGGCTGGGATTCAGGATGGGAGATGGTGCCATTAATCCCCTCTAAGCCAGGTAACTGCCCTGTCTGTCACCACCAGACAAGGTGGGCCTTAGTGAGCAGTGGAGTTATGGTAGAATCAGGCAGGGGTGATCAACGGCCCAGAAAAATGCTCAAAGTTCATATAACCTTTTAAAAGTGTAGAAACAGAATACATATTTAAGTAGTAATAATTACATATGAATACAACTTTTGAACTTGAAGATCCACACAGAATCAACCTGATTAATTTTATGTGCCTGATACAAATTTTTGCTCTCCCTCCTACCTACTTTTCTTATTTCCTTTTCTTACCCCACGTCATTTGCTTCACTCCCTTGCTGCATCTTTTCTAGGACAGAGATTTATTTCCCACCTTCATGGTAAAGCACGTAGCACATTTTCTGGTGCTCAGAATTAATTAACAATACAAATCTTTTTATTACGATCTGAGGACAATTTGCTCTCCTTTACTGGCATCCCATCACAGCCCTGACTGTGACTTGAACTGCAATTTAATCCTCATAGAAATTCAAAGATTTTACAGCTCAGTGTAGCTCCCAGGTTAGTGCTTGTAACAGTCCTCTTGGCTGCAAAGGAGAAGCAGTTTGAAATGCTCATCTGGCAAAATGATGAAACTCCTGTCTTCCACTACAGAGGAATTTCATGTGAAAACACAACAATCTGGGAAATAACCTGTGAAAAACATCCAACCCAGTTTCTCACACATCCCATAAAAGGAGCTTGCACCCTGCATAGCAGACTGGGTTTGAATACAGTGCAATGAGAAATGTTTAGCTTTCCTAAAAATCACAGCAATATGTTTATTTTTGAAGCTCTATCGCTGAAAATAGATTGGATAATTAATGGAAAAGTTTCCAAAACATTCCAGCCCTGGCACTAAGCATGAGAAACTCCAGGCTGAAGGATGGCCAGAAATAGGAGCCATGGATCAGTCAACTCCAGAGGCACTGCAGTGCTGTTTCAGTGAGCCCAATGCCATATCTGCCTACTGGGATACAGTCCATCTCCAGGTGGAACCTGGAATTTGTAAAAAAGCCAGGAAAGGGGTTGGATTTCAGAGGACATCAGATATCCCTGAAATGTCAGGAGCACAGTCCAGGCAGATCAATGTAATATTAAATATTTATAAGTTTCTACCATTTCCATTTGTGTTCTGTTGGAACATCTTTACTTCCAGGAAGGTGGGTGAAGCAGACATCAAGGATGGCAAAAGTATTTATTGAAATGACAGCTGTGGTGGAATTGCAACCATTAAGAACTGCTGACCTGTATCAGGCCAGCAAGCAGCTATGTCAGTCTGGGAGGCTTCATGGGGCAGCACACAGACAACTCTCTCAGTCTGACACCACTTCTGGTTGAAGAATAAGGTACACAGTCTGAGCCTTGCAGCTTTCCTTTCTATAAACAGCAATCCAGGTATTACTAAACTTACACAAGCATGCTGCTAAATTCTTTTGAAGCTCTTGCAGAAATGGAGCTGCTATCCTTTTCCTGACTTCAGAAAATACTTCTTTCAGTATTCACACTTTAGGACAAGTATTTTTATCCCCCACAAAAGGTAAATGCTTTAGATGTGCTGAACAAAATGGCCTCTACCACTTTGCCATAGAAGGGGGGATGGGAATTATGAAGTAAAAAATTTTACTCTTTAAAAAAGTACCCCTAATTTTTCCTTGTAATTATCTTCAGTACCTGAATGTATGGTTTGGCAATGAAGAGCTGTCACTGTGGAGCACAGCAGCCAAAAAAAGGAGTGAGAAATGGCAGAAAATGCTTCAGCCACTGTGAATGGAAGTGGTACTCTGATCTGAACACTTGCATGTCTGCAGAGATGCTCAGCACATCACTGCAGCATTTTCAGATGCAGAGATCCATCCTGACATGCATATACAGGCATGCACATGTGTTCCACACCCTTAGATTTGTTTCAAGTCTAACTCAAGTTTGCAGCAGATACCACTTTCTCTGGTGCTGGCTGAAGACAAGGAAAATATCTCCCCCAGGAGCTAAAAGCCATTGCAAGCCCAACCATTGCTGTTTGAAGGTCACAGCAAGGTCCAAGAAATGTGCCACATCTAGCAAACAAATAACTCATTCCTTTACAAATGTGTCCACTGCAGCATACCTTTCCCCACAGAAGAGGATGAAAAAGGCTCTGTGCAACAATTATAACCATATTGCTTAATGGCATACTGAAGTACACTGAATGGTTATTTTACTGCAGTAAAATCTATGCACACAAAAATAACCATATCAATAGGTCAAAGTTTTAAAGCCCCAGGTACAACACACACAGTCTCAGCCTGCCAGCAGTTATGCTGCCATGCACACATGTCATGCTGGTCTTTCCTGCTCCACTGCCTGGCTTTGTTTCTGCTCCAAGCAGCCAGCTCAGCCAAGCAAGGCTTTGTCTGAACTCCAGCACAGAGCAAGCTCAGACTCCATGGGCCCTTACACACCCTGTTCCTGCCTCAGCTGGACAGCATCAGCCCCTGTACCTGTGTCTCTAGAGATGGGAGGCAGCTGTTCTCTACTTGGCAGTCCCAGGGGCAGCTGAGTGCACCAGGTTCTCTTTATCATGTACAGGGAGCAGCTCAACAGGACTGATGTGATTCACAGGGATGTTTGGCACCCAACAAACTCTGAAGGATGAGTTTGCTTTGATACCTTTCCAGCCCTCAGGAACTTCTGCAACCTCCCTAAGCAGGAAGAAACACATGCTCCATGTCTTCCCATCTCCCTCTGCCTGCCTTATCCTTCCTCATATTCTTTGTAAAAAAAAAAAAAAAAAAGAAGCTTAGAATAATCCAAGTGAAAGAGTGATCAACAGTGAAGGAAGAGATGTGTTTTCTGCTTGCTAGCAGAAAACCAGCCTTAGATAGAAAACTTACATATCAGAGGTTGAAGGCCCTCTGTGATGCAAGGAAGTGGGAAATCGAAGGTCTGGACCAGTAAAGCTGAGAATGTCAAATGAGAATCACCATGAAAAATATCAGTTGGATCTGGAAATTAAAGTCCAGCCTCACAGAGTCTCAGAGGGAGGTGCAAAAAGAAACTGTTCACCAGAGGAGTGATTTGGAGAAAACTAGGAATTCCTCAGTGAGGTGTCCTGTAGTTTGCAAGGAAAATCTAGGAGGCTGTTCCTCTCCCAGGTACACTCAGCACTGCTCTGGCTGCTTCAGAACAAGTCTGCTGTAAAGAGGAAGGGGTCCAGTTACAAAAGCAAATGAAGGTTAGTTGTGTGGTAAGGAAGAAGAGGGAGAGCAGAAAGTGGACTGCTCTTACTGCAGATAAAACAGAATAAAGTGTCTTATAAAAACTTGGTGAATCTGGGGTCATATGGGAGAAGAAAAATCATGACAGACCATCTGTTATCTGGGGTGCAACTAGCACCATATTCATCTAAATCTGAAGTTGTTTTAAATCATCTGCAATAGAAATGATTTGTGATGACATCAGACTATTAGGTCATTGTCCATTCATCATGAGCTGGGGCTCACCCAAATTTCCTTCCATAGTTAGACCACCAGCCACTACAGTATAAATAACAAAACCTGTATTTCATTTTTGGCTCATATGCAGTTCTTTCACTAATAAAACATTGAAATCAGTGACCTGGCACTGTCCTGTTCAGTCCTGTTCCATGGACTGAACTGAGCAGACTGTGCATATTCATTTTTTTGCCCCCAGACTGAGCAGAAGCCAATAAATCAGCTACAGCCAGTGCATTGAGATTGAGAAGAGTTTGATGGTACTTTTACACCTCTTCCCTACCACCACCCCACCTGCTGAAGTATGAGCTCAGCTACTGAGGCAGCACCCCTTTCCAAGAACCTGAGGTTTTAGAAATGACAAGAACAGACTTCCCCATGGGAGCTGCCTGAAGGAGCAGTGATACATTTCCTGCATTCATTGTGTGTGTTTTGGGGCTCCTTGATGTGAAATTAACAGGGAGCAGGAGCAACACCTGAAATTGTGAGGTCTGCAATGACCGAAGTCAGGAGGTCCACTCCCTGCTGCTGCCCCTTACTCCCCTGCTCTTGCTGGCCCCCGGTGATGTGACCACCTTCCACCTCAGTTCAGTGACACTCCAGTGCCCAATTCTCTAGCAGGCTCCTTTGTACCAGGCTGCTGTGTCTCAGCAGGAATCCAGGCTGCCAGCAGTGCATAAATGCTCATAGCCCGGAGCCTGAGGTGGAGACACACAGATGTAATGCCTTTTATTCTCTTTTGTCAGAAAAATGTAATTTATTTACTACTACTATTCGCTGTTAAAAGAGAGAGGGGCTTGTCGATACAAAAGTAATGCTGCTTTAGTACATTGATAGCATTACAACAGTGCAGTTTCCTCAGGATGGACCCAGCTGCTGGATTCAAGGTATTTATAGCACAACATTGCCAGGGGAATTAGCTATAAACACATAACAGGCCTTTGCACCCCCCTTGACAGCATCAGCTCACATTTCAGTCAGATAAACAAAAAGACCATCCAGAAGTCCACCTCCAATCAAAATAATAATGCTATGCAAGCAGGGTCTGAATTTCTGCTTATCATGACAGAGACAGATGCATCCAGAGGGTCCTTTCCAGATGGTCTGTACTAGCTCAGAAAATAGGTCCCTCGATGCATCTCAGTGGGCATTAACAGGCCATGGCCAGTGAAGACCACTGACATTTAAGTACTTGACGGCTGAAGACACGGCCATGATGTTCCTCAAGCCTGAACAAATGGTACCTGTCCATCTGTCTCCTTGCCACTAATGTCCCTGTCCCCAGCTGGCTCATCATCATCCCGCCGCCTTGCAAGTGTCTGTTCACACAGAGCTGCTGTTGGTAGGCAGGCCGTTTCAGCAGGGGCAATAAGGACCACAAAAGCAGATCTGATGCCTTTTTTGTCTCCTTCATGACAAATCTGCAGAGCAGTGAGGTTAGCATGCATAAAATGAGTTTCTACTTCTCTGCCACACATTGAAATTGGGACGTCTGGCTATGAGTTTCTGACAATGTTCCCCAACATCTTTTTATGCCACAATTCACTGACAAATACAGGAAGGAGGGTGCAGAAGCCCCTTTCTTCCTTATCAAATCAACACACCTAGAGCACTGAATCTTTGGGGTTAAAACATGCAAAATAGCTTGTTACCACCCAATCTACCTGAATACCATCATTTCATTGACAGACATTTACCATTAGTCTCTGCATTCCCCCCTATCCTTGAAAGAAACAAAGTGTCAGCTAGAGCATAGAATACTTCAAAGTTCACTCTGCCTGAAGACTTCGAAGTTGTGCCTTGTAAAACTCTCTGTTAACTAACCCACGGTTCCTCTGTGCACGAGCCTTTCTGAAGCAAACCGAAGCAGTATTTTATCATCAGGGACTTTTTCCTCCCTCATCAAACCCTAAATGCAGTTTGGGAATTCATGTTGGCAGAAAAAGTGCAGTCACTTTAGCTGACGTTTTTCAGACAGGCAACTCATTGACAGTCTACTCACTGCTGGGTGTTTAGAGAGGGGAAGGTGAAATTAAATCCTGCTGGCCATACAGCTCAGCCCCAGCAAAGCAGCACTGCCCCATGTCTTGGTGATAGGAGGTTTGTTAAAAAAATTCTGCCTAGGTGTCCTCAAACTACCACAGGAACTATCAATCAGTTTTCACCCTGAAAACATGAAGTGTGAAAAACAAACAATCAGGGGAGAACCAAGCTCACGCTACTGATTAGTAAGGTCAGTGAAACTGTCTGGAACTGACTAGACTTTGGCTTCAGTCCAGCACAGTAATTCTACATGCCTATCCTTGCCCTCAGCATCATATGGGGTACTTTTCTTGTAGTGTGCCTAGCACACAGCACCCCATGGCTTTTGGAATTCCCTTCAAGTTGATTGTATTTTTCAGGCTTTCCCCTTCATCTTTGTTCAGGATGCAAGTGAGAAAATCATGCTGGTTTCACTGGCATGTATTTCCCATCTTGATTCCAGTTCAATTTGTTTCTTTGTACAGCAGTTCCATTTAACTTCCTGGGGTGGGGATGGTGGTGAAATCTCCCCAGCAAACTCTTAGGAATTTTATAGAAAAATAAGGCTGGTGAGGTTACTGACTCCATTGTCTCCACTAAGTGAAGTTCTGAGATTTTAAAAAAATGAGCACATACTTGGAAGTTTATTTAGGTCTGGAGTTCTGTTTTTTTCTGTAATTTTGCTCTGTAATTTTTCTCAAGGAAGCAGGGATTTTTTGAAAGCTACCAAGTTGCATTAAAAAAATCCTCATTTGACTTGTGTCCTTTTTTTGAAGTGTTTGACTGGAAGTGCCAAGTGTGGTGTTAACACATAGCGTGAGGAGCGAAGGGGAGGGAACACGTGCCAAGGTCACCTCCTCAGCAGTAGCCATGGCAAGCTTCACAGCAGTGATATAAAAACTCCCTCTGATACAAGATACCACTCATAGCTACTTTTTAAGAGCTATAAAAATACAGAGCAGGCACATATTAATTAAAGTAGTTCAGAAAGAAGCTCTGCGTGTCTGTCTTGGCAGCGGGTGACTGAAGGGCACATAGCACATAGGGGAGCAGGATGTCCATGCACAGAGTTAGCAAAAATATTTTATTTTTTTTCACCTCCAGGTTTGTCAGTGGGCAGCACAGATGGTTTGCAGCTGGGGAGCCAGTCAGCGTGCTGCTAAGAAAGCAATGTGACCTGTGTTGTGAAGCACTGCATACTGTAAGGAAGCTTTTCTCCATGACTAGCACAAATCTCCTTTGTTGACATTTAAGTCCATTACCTCTTGTCCTAGCTAGACTAGAAAGCACACCATAAAAATCCCCCTCCTCTTCAGCACGTTTCTTATTTACCTCTTTGTCCCTCCATTGTTTCCCCTAAACAAGACAAACTCAGTTCTTCTAGACTTTGCTCGTAAGCCACACTTCCACACTGATGTTCCCTGCAGAGCACAGGACTCACCTTAAGAGTGGCAAGTTTTCAGCAAAAGAGGCAGTGATGAGAACAAGAACCCATTCAGGCTTCCCTCTGCTCCTTTCCCCTCGAGGTTAGGGCAAGGCAGGTCAAAAGACAGCCAAGGTTACTAGCTGAGTGCCAACCCACCAGCTATGGCCATTTCTCTTCCTTGTCCCTACTACAGCCCACCATGAGAATAAGCTTCTGCTGTGAACTCACTGACTGGACACAGCTGGCAGTGAAACACACCCAGCAAAAGGCTGGTGGCCAGCAGGAAGTCTTTCTGGTTCTAATTGGTGATTATTCCAATTCAGTGAAATACAGATAACCCACCTTTTTTAGTTCTTACGTTTATCTACCTGTATCTACCTCACCTGCAGGCTTCTTTGTCCTAAACTGGAGCAGGCCTTACACACTCCAATATTTCACTGTACACTGGAAACCTTGAAATGTGGAGCCAATGTGGCCAGAGCTCAGTGACATTAAGAGTGTCCCAATGCCCATTTGCAAGGCAGGGGAAAAAGGGGTATTTGGGTATTCTTGAGGATCCAACATTCACCATCACTTATGGTGCACAAAAGATGCACTTGAAGGCAGTTTTCTCCCCCGTAAACACTTTGCCAAGAAACAGGCAGTCTAGTCTGATGTTTCCCAGAGCTCTGTAAGGATTTCTTAAGTTACAATTTTACTGCTTGGACCGACTCTACTTCTAGTGTGGAGAAAATATCTGTAAAACGGAGCTGGTCTTCAAAACACCACAGTGCTTTGAGACATGCAGCTGAACAACATCTAGTCTTGCTACTCATATATCACAGGAGTACCAGAGGGGGACAGAAGATAGCATAAAGCTTTGAAAACATATGGAAAACATTATCTAAATAGCAAAAATATGACCTAAAACTATATACACATGCTTACAGCTCAGATTTGAACTCTCAATAGCCCTTGCTAGATAAGTAGGGATAATGATTTTTTTATTCATAGTGCACTGAAAGGGAGTCCCACTCATATTTTCACACGCCCCAGCAGTCAGACAGTCTCTCTGCTTTTATTTACGGCCACAAGTCCTGGACAGAGACGTGGCACAGAGGAAAAAGGAAAAGCAACTGGCAGATCTCAGCTAATGCCAAGTACTGTCTGACATTTTTCAAAGAACAATCAATTGCAAAGGACTTGCTGTTAATCACTGTGAAACAGATCCATTTCAGATCCCCACAGAGCTCGATACAATGTGAAGCAGCTTCTTAGAGCAGCAGGGTTTTTTGCGAAGGGAGTTTGGACAGGCAGTTTTTCTCTTAAGCCTGCATTTCTGACAGCTGCCTAGTACCCTTTTCACAGCCTTGTCACATTGTACCGAGATATATAAATGCCTTCTCCTTTTTTCCTTCTTTTTTGCAAAATCTTTCACTTTTTTAAGAAAAGAAAGACAGAAGCCATATTTCCTATCATCTATAGATGAAGCAGAACTTTTCCTGTACAAGGAAATGGCTTCTTGTTATCTGAAGATGACATCTCCATTTTACAGTAAAAGCCTCCATCCTCTTTTTTTTCTGTTCTACTCACTCCCCCCGTCTTAAAGCTGAACTTATCCAATAGCTTGCAAAGGAAAGTAATAAGAGAAAGATGGTTTTGCTTTGTTTCCTGGCGACCAACACCACTGAGACCCCAGGTAGCATCACAGTGGCTAATTCAAGACAGAAACAAGTTCCATTACAGTTAAGTGGCAAGGGAGGATGCAGCACTAACCTTGGCACAGAAAATCCTTGCCAGAGCTGTCTGCTCTTCTTGGTAGAATTCACAGTGATAGAGGAATATGTTTTGATTAAGAGGAATTATGCTCCATGCATGTTTATTTGGCTTTTGGGTTTTTTTTCCCCTCTACAAAGCTTAACCATGTTGGCTCACTTGCCTTATCCTCTTTACCTGTAAAAGCATTTAACAAAACCCCCTTGATGCAGGGCTGATACAAGAGGGCTCACTGTGGCTCCTTTAATAAGTCCCAGGGAAAGCTGGATATATCTTCTTTGCATTTAGCTCAAACTGCCTCTGCCTTTCTCCAGAACAACGTAGCCCTCAGGGTGAGGAAGAGTCCTTATACCAACAGTATGGTACTGAGTAGAAGAGAGAGAAAGTTCTTTGTAATGGCCCCTACTCCCAAAGAACATCAAAGGCGATGGCTGCCTGTGGGAATGAAGAAGGTCTTACAGGTCTGGACAACTGTGGGGGCCCAAAAGAAGGAGATGAAGGAGCGATGATGAGAATTGACTTTCTGGTTCAGACTAGAGGTGACTCTAAATCCGTACAGAACACTGCAGACAGGCAGGTGAGTCCTTGTTACAGAGTCCTAGTTCCTCCAAGACATTCAGGCATGGGGCCAAGGCAGTGAGGTGCTTCTCAAGGCAACCACATTCCCTTCATGGAAAAACTCCCACCAAAACCATGTTACAGACAGTGCAGAGTTCAGATACTCCCTAAGGAGCCAGAGCAATAGAAATGCAACAGGAAGAGAGCTTCCCATGCCTGCCATTACTGAATACCAAACAGAGAATGCAAGCCCACAGGGAGATGTTGTCTTCTGTCCTGTCAGTCACAGATGTGACAGCTGGGACCTTTAGCGACTGTCAAAAGAGGAAAACCAAGGCACTCCAAATGCCAAGACTGTCAGCAGCATAATTAACATGTCATGTATGGTCTGCTCAAAAGTGCAACACCTACTGCACCTCCAACAGACAATGTTGCCCAGCTGGTAAATCCTGCACCTTGCAATAATGTCTAAGTTACTGAAGAAATTAAGAAAAAACACCAACTGTAGTGCTTAGAAAGACAGAAAAGTTTGTAGCCCACGGAGGAAGGGTTTCAAGGGCATTGCTTCTCTCACTCCTGAGGCATGTCTTTGGAAATTCATACCCAGTCATATTCTTACAGAACATCTGTTTCACATGGGCAGAACATGTGAAACAAAAAGGATGGAAGCAAGTTCTGCAGGGAATTTATGAGCCAAGACACGTTTGGGGATCTCAGCAGATGTGGTGTGCTCCCTGCTAACCTGCAAGAACCAGGCAGGTGGCACCAAGCACCAGGTGAAAGGGAAAATTTCTCTCCCCCATCTCTGGCAGCATACTTCGGACAAACTTAAAAATGTGAAGTGACAAGCAACAGAAAGAAAAACCCCACGTTGTGAAAGCCAGCCCATACAGAGAGCACTGCCAATTCTCCCCCTGCACAGATAAAATGGATGTGTGTGGTTAAGTGCAGGACTGTCCCAGTTAAGGTAAAATACTTGGTGCAACCTAGATGAATGCCCAGCCTGAGAAAAATCTAAGGTTTCATTTGAACAAATGTAGACCTGTAGCCATGACTGACCAAGATGACCAGGCCAAGCACAGCACCTGAACCCCCTATTCAAACCTACCTGAACAAGCTCACTATCCCAGTGCTCAGAAGTACAGAACTGGTGCCAGCATGGGCTCTGCACTGCTGATCTCTGACACACCAATCAGGGGGGCACTGGAAAGGAAACTCGGACCTGTAAGGCCTGGGTAAGACACAAGGAAAGAAAAGAAAAAGCAAGCATGCAAGAAAGGAACAAGAGAACTTCAAAAGTGGTAAGTCTGGTAAAAGAGTAAATTTTTATAGAATGTAACAATTAGCAATGGAGACATACAAAGAAGTTTTATCTATAGACTAGTAGAAAATCTAAAATCATAATAAAATAAAGCCAATCTATTTCTGCATAATAAATATATTGCTTCCCCTCTTCTTTCAGATTGAATTAAAATTATGCAAGTTAAGGATATCTTACAAACAGCAAAGTATCTTAGTTTAGAAAATATTTGTGAAGGAAGTTCTCCTTGCTAGTTTCTGTTTCTGAACAAATGATTTGGAAGAAACCCTCTTCAATGATACCACTGGCTCCTCAAAAATAGAGGATCTGCAGTCCAGTTCTTGTCTCCACATTACTTTCTTGTCTCACAAACAGAAAAGACCTGACCCTGTGGTCAGCCAATCGGTTCCATTAAAGAGTTTGATCAGGAGTTCCTACATCAGAACAAAAGGAGAAAAAACAAAGCAGAACAAAGAGGTGAAATGGACACCTTGCACTCCTGACAACAGAAAAGGAGTTTCTGAGTCACACAGAGCTCTCAACACCCCGATCAGATGGAGACAGGATATAGCACTAGCTGAACACATGCTCAAAATGCTTTGGAGAGAAAAAGTTATATCCAAACTGCTGCTGTAGGCAGGAAGGTCATGCTGGGATTATAATCAGCTGTGTGAATGAGCACAGAGACATACCACATTTGGCTAGATGATTTTTTTGTTAAGACTTGCCAGTGGTACAGGGGAAAAAATTGCCCTTATAATGAAAATTATCTCATTTGCAGCTCTGTGACAAATAGTATTTATCATGAATCTTTGATTCCTCATGCTGCTATTGCAGCTCCTCTGGGATGGCATTAATGTCCCATTTCTCTCCATGGCTCCTACTTATCTCAAACAGTCTCTGCTACAAACAGGGATTTTACCCCTGGCCTGTGAAATTTCTTGAATTATCTGATAAGGGCCAGTTTCAGCCACAATCACAGCAGGTCCAGGATTCTGCCCAAATGTTATGAAAAAATTGGGTCAACTGCACTATACACAGCAGTGTGAAGACAAGGGTTTTACTGAAACTTTTTTGCAGAGGCATATAAAAGTTGAGCATAGCTTCATCATTCAGTAGAAGCACACCCATCTCATGCAATCAAAATCATCAAAAGGGACTGTACAGAAAGAAGTGTGTATTTGTAAAAAGTTATCTTTAACTAAGGTCTAGCACCAGACAAAAACCATGAATATTTAAGGAAGTTGGACAGCAGCACATCTTAAAAAACAATAATTAGCACACACTAGCTTATATTTTCAAAGCATTTTACAAAAACATGAATTAATTAAGCCTCACAACACCCTTGTGAGATAGTTAAGTATTATTAGTCCCATTTTAGAGACAGACAAACAGGCATGAAGAGAGTATAACCTGCTCACCACCACACATGTCAAATCCAGGTAGCGAACATGAGATTTTCCATTTTTTGCCAATGTGTGGTCAGATCTCTTAAAAGCTTCTGGTCTTTAATTTAAAGGTTTCCTCTCATCCCTTTTAAGACACCTGTACTTATTTCAGTCTGATATGAAAAGGTACTTACCAAGTGCTATTCAAAGAATCACTGAATGGTTTGGGTTGGAAGGGACTCTAAAGAACATCAGTTCCAACATCCCTGCCATGGACTGGGACACCTTCCACTAGACCAGGTTGCTCATAGTTCCATCCAGCCTGGCTTTGAACACTTCCAGGGATGAGGCATTCACAGTTTCTCTGGCAAGCTGTTCCAGTGCCTCACCACCCTCACAGTAAGGAATTTCTTCCCAATATCTAATTTAAACCTAGCCTCTTCCAGTTTAAAGACCTTAACCCTTCTTCTATCACTACACACTCTTGTAAAAAGTCATAGGAGAGGTGCTCCAGCCATCTGATAATCTTTGTAGTCCTCCTCTGGACTTGCTCTATAATGCTGGGGGCCACAGAGCTGGACACAATACTCCAGGTGGTCTCACAAGAGCAGAATAGAGGGGAAGAATCACCTCCCTTGGCCTGCTGGTCATGCCTCTTTTGACATAGCCCATGATGCAGTTGGCTTTCTGGAAAAGTAATCAATGCATTCCAGGAACCTCCTGAATTGCTTATGCTCTGCTATGCTGCCTCTTCAACAGACATGAGGTGGCTGAAGTCCCCCGTGAAGACTAGGCCTTGTGAACACAAGGTTGAGGGCTTCATCTACTGTCCTCCTGGCTGGGTTACGTGTAGCAGATCCCCTCTGTCACCTGTCCCTGCCCTCCCTTTAATCCTGACCCATAAGCTCTTGATGGGCTCCTCATCCATCCCTAGGCTGAGCTCCATGCACTTGGGATGGAGCTCCGTGCTCTCCCACCAGTCACTGACATAGAAGGTGACACCTCCTCCTTGCCTCCAGTGCCTCCATCCTTCCATTCCAACATTCCAGCCACAGGAGTTATGCCACCCTGTCTCTGTAACAGCCCTGCATGCCTGAGCACACTGCTCACAACAAACAAGCAGAATCAGGAAAAATATTTTTTATAAACTCTGTGTTACTGAAAGCTGTTTAACAAAAGACTTGTCATGGGTATTTCCATACTGCCAGAGTGTCACTTCTCATCAGGCACTTGCCATCTGGAAACTTGCTGAGGCCTATCTGCAATGCTGGGACAGCTCAGAATCTGCAAAAAATAAGCTTTCTTTGCTTCTTCCCTGCAAGGAATCTCTCTCTGGCAAGAAGTCTTCTCTAGAAAGAACTCTTATGAATACAACTGCACTGAAAGCAAAGAAAGATTTTTACCAAGAAGACCCTCACCAAATCACTAGGCTGGAAGAGACCTTCAAGATCATCAAATCCAACCCAGCCCTAACACCTCAACTAGACCATGGCACTGAGTGCCACGTCCAGTCTTTTTTTTAACATATCCAGGGATGGTAACTCCACTACCACCCCAGGCAAACTATTTCAATACTTTATGACCCTTTATGTAAAAAACGTTTTCCTAATACCCAACCTACACTTCCCTTGGCGCAGCTTAGGACTGTGACCTCTGGTTCTGTCAGTTCCTGCCTGGAGACCAACCTCCACCAGACTACAACCACCTTTCAGGGAGCTGTAGAGAGTGAGTAGGTCACCTCTGAGCCTCCTTTTCTCCAGGCTAAGCACCCCCAGCTCTCTCAGTTGTTTCTCACAGGGCTTGTGTTCCAAGCCCCTCACCAGCCTCATTGTCCTCCCCTGGATGTGCTCAAGCATCTCAATGTCCTTCCCAAACTGAGGGGCCCAGAACTGGACACAAAACT
Organism: Melospiza melodia melodia; assembly: GCF_035770615.1. Taxonomy (NCBI): domain Eukaryota; kingdom Metazoa; phylum Chordata; class Aves; order Passeriformes; family Passerellidae; genus Melospiza; species Melospiza melodia. The sequence continues at coordinate 75,291,546 of NC_086199.1, forward strand.
CAAGGTGCCTCACCAGTGCCAAGCACAGGGGAAGGATGACCTCCCTGCTCCTGCTGGCCTCAAGGTAAAGCTAAGGGCACATATGTATGTCAGAAAAATCCAGAAACATTAATCTATTGTGCTTTTGTTGCCTTTCTCTGAACTCACTTTATATGAGAAATGGTCTGGAGGCATCAGACATCCTGGGAGCAAGAAAATGATTATTCATAGTCACTTTGAGAAGACAAGTTCCCTTATCATACCACTCTTGCCCTGAACTAGTAAGTGATAGAGTAGGATTAAACTTCCAAACTACATGAAAGTTCAAAGATTTAACTCTACAAACCACCAAATTTAATTTTAACTGGCAAATCTGGCAGATCTACTGCTGCCTTTTTGCAAACCCAGGCCCCAGGTGTTAGTGGAGATGTAGAAATAAAAACAGTCTTTCCATCTTCAGTTACACATGTCCGTTAGACACTGTCCAGAGTCCAGGAAGTTAGTTTCATGACAGCTTGATCTGAAGATCCTCCCCATACTTTTGGATCAACTTCACATGGTTATGGTCCACTGACCATTGCTCTGGGAGGTGTTTGGGCTTCATGCTGTCCAAGAAATGCTGCCGCCAGCGTCTTTCCAGCTGCATGAGAGAGCGCAGGCCTCCTTTAGCACAACACTGCACCACCTTCAGTCCGTGTGGCACGTAGCTCTCATTGCAGATCCTGCCAGGACACAAGCACAATTTATTTTTGCACAAGCCCGCTGTCAGACTCCAGATCTGTCTCCAGTGAACAGCAAGACACTGAAGATACTTTCAGCTGCAGAGTTTAGTTACAGAAAAAGGGTAAGCTAACCAAGAGGGAGATTTTTAAGCTTTGCTTCAATGCCAGACTGCTTTCTGGAACACAGTTACACTGTAAAGCTGGTTTCTCTGAATGGAGAAAGTGTTCTTCTTTACAGCAACACTAAACAAATCTCTTAAGGTCCATTACAAGCTCCTCAGGAGACTGAAAATTTCTCAAGGCAAGAATTATATGACCCTTCAGAGTGCTGAGCCTGTCACTGAATTCCCTGCCTGGATGAGTTCTGAGTTACAACATCTGCACTTTACAAACAACAGCGAGCACAAGAAGAAGATACTAATTTCAAACAGAGACTAGACACTTAAGATTTTTGGGGAGACTTTGAGAAAGTGAAGAAGACTTCTGATATGACTGTCCTTCAGACTCTTTTCCTGATCTGTCCTTCAAAAGAAGTACAAAAATGTTGGAGGGGAAGATGGAGAGCAAGAACAGAAGACTGGTGAGGAAGAATAGAAAGAGGGAAAGAAACAAGAGCTGCAGTTCAGAGACCAATGGTGGGTTGAGGGGAGATGGGTATAAACAAAAACAAAACCAGCAGGAAACGCAATACAAACAACTAAAAACCTTACACTCAGCCTACATGGGCTTGCTATACCTGGTTTCCAGATCAGCTGCTGCCTGGAGCATCTCTGGAGTGACTGTGTCTGTGCTATAGAAGTCCTTGATGCCTCGCAGCAGCTCTGCCCTGCGGGGCCCAGGCAGGCTGTCTGCATGCAGCAGGGCGCGCGCCCCCGAGCGCACTTGCCTGCGCAGAGGGTCCTCCAGGAGCCGCACGCCTTCCTCGGAGCCGATGGGAGCCCCGAACTCCTGGGCCAGCTGCTGCTTCAGGTGGTTGTCATAGTAATTGGAGATGGCGTGGCAGGACGTGCAGAGGAGGAGCACATCGTGTGAGTTGTGGTCCTTCATCTGGATGGGGAAGTGTCTTCGGTATTCGTGAGGAACAACATTCTTCCTAGAGAAGACAAAACAGGCAGCTCATTGCATTTGTCTGGAGCTGCTGCTACCCAGTTCCTCCTCCTCCTGCCCCAGAAAGGCTCAGCTAAAACCAGAAGTCCAGGTAAGCAAAGATTACCAGGACAGGTAGTACAGAAAGGGATTATTTTTATTATTTTCATTTGTAGTTCTCTCACCAAATTTTCTGCATTTCTCTATTTTCCTTTCCAAAAATTCATCACTTTCAATTAAAGATTCCTACTGTAAAAAAAAAGTGACCTAAAAATCAAGTAATGCACTATGAGAAGTATACTTCTCAACTAATCAGTAGCAGACAAAAAGACAAAGAGAAAAATCTTGTTCTTTTTGACCTCATGAGCTTTAAGCTCACTTAAACCTTTCAAAAGTAAAGGATTAAGTAGTGGAAGGAATAGTACAGCTCTTTTCGGGTGGTATGCCACTCACCCAGTGTGTGTCAGCACACGGCTGCCCCTGCCACTCAAACTGCAGCACATACATGTTCCACAGGCTTTGATCTCTCCTAGGATCAGTATCTCCTGCCTCTGTAACAGGAAAGGCTGGTCTCTTCAGTGTTTCATACACCCAAACAACTGCAGAGCACTCAAACAGTGTCCCATCCAGGACATGAAGAAGCACAATGTTTCAGGCCACTAACCAAGCTTCTGGATGCCAAAGTTGATGCAGACCTCAGCCCTGTTTTAGAAGATGCAATTACCTCCTACCCACTAACCAACTCACCGGATATAGGATTCTCGCTTGCCACACACAACACAGAGGTTTTCTTTGACTGTCAGATAATAATCAACCTGGGACTCGGGACGTCCTGAAGGCTCAAAACGCAGCTTCACAACAAAAGGGTCTGTGCTAACTAGCTCTAAAAGGATAAAGGCAAAGAGAAAATATTCAATACAAATTGCATTGGAGAGCTAAAATAACAATGCTACAATGTAAGAGTCATCCTAGTGAATCCCCAACACTACTTCCAATAACAAAGGATACCAAAAAAATCATGCTCCATTAGGAAGATGAGAGAGAGGGGAAAGAGAGAAGAGAGAGAGGAGAGAGAGAGGGGAGAGAGAGGAGAGAGAGAGGAGCATTTCAAATACCAACAGGAAAATGGTATGCCTACCTCCAATCCCCTTGTCCAAATACCACTGAGCCTTCTTGCGATCACAAGTGCACAGGGGCTGTCCATCTGGTGCATGCAGGAAGCAGTTGTCATACAGTGGAGATTTTCTATGAAACAAGGCCAATACTATAGCAGCTGTAATAGCATGCAAAAACCCCAGACCTTTCTGTAGCCCTGTGTGCCACACTGCATTTCAGGCAGCTTCCTCTGAACCACAGGAGTACCCCTAAACACAAACTTGAGGCTGCTGAGACTCCACAGTCTGCTGCTTAGGGAAGCAGTACATCTGAAAATTTATCCAGGGCTCACCAACTGACTCTAAGGTATCTTTGCTCTCCTGCTGCCAACAGAATTGTAACTCTTGAATCCCAGTTTTCAAGACATGTCATCAGTGAAGACAGCATTTAAAAAAAAAATTGAAATAGAAAACAAAAAAGAATTGAAGTTACAAAAGATGATGAGCTAAGAGTAAGCTCAAAGAGACCGCTAACTTACAGGCAAGGCACTTTCAAGGATCAGCTGCCTAAGCTTGGATTTTAGTGCTTTTTAATGAAAACTTTTCTAAAATTTAGTGTGAATAGCAAACACTTTATTCACTCAAGAGAAATGGTCCAAAAACACTTCTGCACTGGGAACCTGAACACATGAGTTCAGCACTGGGAACTTGAACACATGAGTTCAGGAGAATAACAAACACTGATGCCCTCAAACACAATCTTTGGCAGTGACAAGAAGTCCTGTGTGAGCGGCCTCTGGCAGTTTGTGGCAGTGTGTGGAAGGGCTCTGTTTTGCAGAAAACATTCCTTACTCTGCCAACCTCCTTCAAACAAAATTGAAGCATGGAGCAGGCTGGGCTCAGAGAGCACCTGGGAGGAGCTGGCCAGAGATGTCACAATACACTGCAGAAAAGCTTCCTTTCCTCTCTACAGCGAGATTGTACAAATTAGTTCTCAGCAGAGCTCTACCAGTTAAAAAGGTTGATTCATAGGCCATCTCCTTCCACTGAGCATCCACAGCTCAACTCAGCCACCATGATAATTTCAGTACTTCCCAGCTCTAAATGAATAAACATTAAAACTAAACAGACTTAAACAGAACGGAAGAGTGAAAAAGGACTTTGGGAACCATATCCAGTGTTATCACAGACTAGAGCCACATTGCAGTAAATACTGTAAAAAGCAGTGAGTCTACAGATCTCTCATGAAGTCAAGCACAGTTAAAAACAAAAAGTAAATAAACATATATGGAGAGATCTTAATTTATCTTGGAATGTAATTTTGTTTAAATTTTAATCCTCCCATGAGATGCAGTCCTCCTGTTTTGTATTACACAGCCTCCAAAAAAAAATTAAAATAAATATGAGGGACTTGCTCTGTAAAACAGAATACTGTTAATTACTGCTAATGAAATCAATGCTATTGACTACACTAAAATTTCTCCATTGCCAATCCAATAAACTTGAAAAAAAGAAAACAAATACAAAAATTTATTTCTTTCCCAATGATATTTTCATGTAATTTTAGTTATGTCCAATGACAAATTTTATTAGATTGTATCCTAACAAAAGCAAACATACAGATACTCCAGATCTTCCACTGCACTGAGCTTAAAGCAACTTTTCCAACTTGTTTTTAATTTAAAAACAACTGAACTCTTGCTAGCAAAAGCTCCTTAGAATTTAGGATTCACTCCAAAAAATCACCTGCAAGGATGGTAATCCTGAATCCAGCAACAGCCATCTCTGCAAGGCTAAATAAAGCAGCACTATTCTTTCCTCTTGCCCCCTGGCCAACAGAGAAGGGCACTGCTTTGCTGCTACCACAGGCTGTTCCTCCCTGTACCCTCTGGTTCCTCACACAATATGTTTTACCCCTGCTAACCTCAGCTTTCAGCCCTGCTATCTCTGTGGCCACAGTGACATGGGACAGCAAAGGGAAAACAACAGTCCACGAGGCAGATCCTGATGAAAGGACAAGCTCCATGCAATTGCCACCTTTTCCTTGGAGAAGACAGGGCACAGCTGTTTGAGCAGCAGAATCACAGAATCACAGAACATGCCAAGTTGGAAGGGACCCTCCAGGATCATTGAGTCCAACTCCTAGCCCTGCTCAGGACACCCTGGACACCCAAGAATAACACCTGGAAAGCCAACTGCCTCCTGCTAGGATTCTGCTCTCTGGCTAATGCTTCCACACAGGAAGGAAGGAAGGAAGGGTAAAGGAAGGAAGGAAGGAAGGAAGGAAGGGTAAAACTTAATACCTCAGCTTGCTCATGATCTAAGTAGAGATCTGAGTGCTGCCTCCACTTTCGATATCACCTAGAGGAAAATGAGGAAAACAGAAACAGGATCTGACCCCCATGACTGTTAGGTCCTGTGCTGCCTTTCCTAGCTCGCATGAGCTACTTTGTTTAATGACTAGAGCATGAGGCAACACTCAGGGCTTTCCACATGCAGTGCAAAGAGTAAGATGTGCTCTTACACTCACCTTGCAGAATATCCCACACCCAGAGGCTTTCGCTTCTGCCTCCGCGGATCTCTCATTTGCTGATTGCCAGAGGGCTGGCCGTTCATGCAGGACTTCCGATTCTTTGTTTTCTGAGGGGAACGTCCCTCTCCACTCTTCTCCTCTCCTGTGCTGCCACTCTTTCTTCCTCTAAATGGGATATCCACCAAGCCCTGGCATTTACTCCGGGCTTTCTCCCAAGCAGTGACAGAGTTTTCACCTTCAGATGTAGCAGGGAGGCTGGTAAACCCCAGCAAACGGAAGAACAGAGCCATTGAGACCTGGGCATCCCTAGCAGCATAGAGAACCTGCAGAAAAGCACAGAAATTAAGATACTGACAAACAGCAAATACTCCCAACATTATCAGTCTTTAGCAGAAGGTACAGTAAAACCAGAAGCTGGATTAATTTCCTTTTTAATTTTGCCAGTTGAGTGGCACTTTCATAACAACACCACATCCCACTACCTTGGGGTAGTGCCCCCAGGAACTGCAAGGGACTGAAAATGTATTTAGGTCAGACATTCTCACATCCCACCAATCCCTCCTTCGTAAAAAGTTCCCTTTTGGCACACTGGCCAAGAGTATTCAGCACGGTTTTTTGTCCTGTCACTCCCTCTGCTGGTCATTGCTTCTGCAGGCATGTGCAGCTTGACTAAAGAAACTGGGCAGTCGGGGAAAACTCAGTGCTCTAAAGAAGGTGAACAAGATTTCCAGGGTCTCTCTAATATTGCACTGACCGATACAGACTGAAGAAAATAATAAAAAGGTGAGGTTTTGGAAACACTTCTTCAAGGTATCTTGTCTCATAGATCGTTCAGGACTAAAGGAAAACGGTAAAGAATCCAGGGAGAATAGCAGAAAATTATCTTAAAGGAAAAGGAGGGGAATGCAGGCAGTGAGTCTGAAATTAACTTTAGGCCCCGTCACACATAAGGGTTTGAGGAATAATTTGAAAAGGCTCAGATCTCCCTGTTGTAAATCCTCTTTTGCAACTAAGAAGGTTACTTTTCTTCACAAAACAGTAAGTTGAAGTGGGGAACACACCTGATCTGGTGTCAGTTCTTCTGCTTCCCAGTTGCTGCAACGCACATGAGGAGATTTGTCAAGTGGGAAGTTCAGGACTTTTTCAGCTAAAGACTTAAGGCTAAGGCAGTTGTGAAGTAGATCCTTCCTTCAATTCAACAAAGAAAGTGAAACAAATATATTAAAAATGAAACTATACACTCATGCAAATTCAGATGGCCTCTGAAGAGAACCTGCGAGAACACAATGCACATGATGCATGACTCAAACAGCACACAGCTGCCTCTCAGCTTTACAGGCCCTCTCCCCACCTCTACTAAAATGTCCTTTCTAGATTTAGTAATTATCTCGTGTCTGCAATATGCAAAGCAGGCAAGGCTGGGAGTTAGTAACATGTAAGGCTGAAGTGTTTGGCTCTGAACTACTCCCTTCTGAACTAAAGAGGCCCATGATTCAGTGATGGACCACTTGTCCTAGGGATTCATGAGAAGCCCAAGAACCAGGAAGAATCCTAGCCACTGGAGACAAGAAGCCCATCCTCAGTGTTAAAAAGGCACCAATAGGTCAGAAAACGTGTGGCCCAGATCACAAACACCATACCCAGGCACACATATAATTGTACATGAAGAATATTTGCAAGTAAAACATCTTGTTTCAGGAAGAGTAAAAGATAAGAAAATGGCATCACAAGTGTAACCCTTCCATAGAAGAACTGTTATTAAAAGAGAAAATTGGAACTGGTTTATTTAGTAACATTTCAAGAAATCTTGAAATTCAACAGTTCCGTTTACATGCCCTGTGCACATTTAACTCACACTTCTTGGCATTCAAACATCTGCTGACACAGTGTTCATTCTTACTGCATTAAATCGCTGTGCCTGGACTTCTTAAGAGCTGAAGCATGGTACACAGAGAAGTCCACAAAGGTATCAGTCTGTGAGAGAAGACTAACGGACACAATTAGCAAATGAAATCCTCATTAAGATTTCACTTCCCTTAAGATCACAGAATAGAAGCATCACAGGCTCTTGGGCTACAGCTATCAATGCATATTTTCTAAAGCCACCCTAAGAATTCCAGACATACCAGCCCGATATCATTCAGCTTATACAAATCACCTAAGATACATTTCCAACTTTCCAACAAATGAGGCCTCAAGCTGGACCTACCTCTGTGTTCAGGCACTTACCGCTGTCTCATGGCCAAATACCGGAGATCCATGCTCCCTTTGACTGGAAGACCATAATCATGAAGCAATTTGCAAGCATCTTCCCAGCATCCTACCCCAACTTTCAACACGGCACTATCTGCCATGATGTCCACCAGGGTCTTTGGAAGAGTCTGGCCACCGGCAACAAGCCTGGGCAACCGAACAAGAATGCAGAGGCCACTGGAAGAAGCCATCTGCAACAGGGATACAGGATTTGCTTTTCCCTCCACAGATACCTGCAATGAAATAAAAAATGAGAGTCCGGGTTATTGTATTATTAGTAATACCAGACCTGAAGCAAATTGCAAAAAAGGCCGCCGAAAGCAGGAAATACTTATCAGTTTACACAGTATTGTATTACACAGTACTGTTTACACAGTAAAGTATTGTTACATGTCTCTAAAAATTCATGGCAAATTGTGTGGTCTTTTTCACAGTGTTACTGTGCCCAAGCTACTTCTTGCCACATTCCCACATGACAATCTTTCCCCCTTTCACCCTTCCCCTTCATAGCTGAGCTGGTAGAACAAATCAGAAACATTTCAGAATCCACATCAACACAAAGCCACCCACTATATGAACGTGTATGGCAAATATATTGCTTAGCTGTGGCTTATACTAATGACTGTGGGGTGAGTAAATTTCCAGTAAAAACAATGGCAAAGCCAGGCTTTATAAATTACTTAAAGCCTGTTTGAGATATCACACATGCAAATGTACAAGCAGAAGAGGAACTTTGTTTTTTGGTTGTCCCAGTGAGTTTTATCTATGTATCAGTATTATCCTCCTTTTCGGACTTAACATTCTTAAGATATTGTTTCTTGAATATGTAGCTAGATTTAAAATAGCGTAAGTCAAGCTACTTTCTAGTAAATCACCTTTAAAGAGATATTACACAAAACACATAATGCTATATTTAGCCATACAACTGTTACTATATTTAGTAAAGTCGACTTATGACGGAACTCAGGAAACAAATACATCTGGTGAATCAAAAACTTAGCATATTTAAACGTAAGAAGAATCAAAATTAGCATCTGCTTCACTGCCATCATGACCGACAATTACAGTTTCAATAGTCAACACACCGTGGTATCTGTTTAAGCAAAGAAATTGTTCCACCTTCAATGATTTCCCCATGCAATTTGCAATCTAAAGGAAGGAGAGGAGCTTCTTGATCACTCACCCATTCACAATCGATTCCAAGAACCGGCCACTTCTCCAGCTCCTTCTTCAGCAATGGTTCAGCATGATCCCACTCCTCCTGCTCTGAAACTATCACTATGTCTGCACCAAGGGTCCTCTCTATCCAGCAAAAGGTGGGAGATCTGAAGAAGGAAAGCACCTTCTTATCCTCTGCTTTAATGAGTTTCTCATCTCCTGACTTTGCTGCTGCTTCCTCTTGCTGATTGCTACAGCGTGTTTTTCCTTTCCGATGCTGGGTCGCTTTCCACAAAACCAGGCCCCCCAGTGCAACACCCAGCAGGGTCGCCAAAGTAATCGTCACGGCTGTTTGCTTGGCCATTTTTTATTGCCCTTTCTCCCTCTTCACCTCATCCTCTCAAAACAGCCTTGTGGGATTTCATCATGCCTGCAGTGAAAAATAAGAGAGGAAGAAATTAAAGACAACTTAATAAAATGTGTTTAGAGATATTAAACACATGCAATGCTATCACAATAAGGTTCTAGCCATAACTTGTAATCCTGACAGAAAAAAGTTCCGGGTCCCACTTTGATAGACTGGGGGCCTGGGGACAGACTGCTGCAGTGATGGATTGGGCAGGAAGAGGACACTGAACGCTGCTGTTGATCACACCACTAAAAACTTTTAAAGGGAATCCATTCAATTAAACTGGTGCAACTTCCACAAACTCTGCTATTCCAAAAATAACCTAGTCACAGTTATTATCAACACCTTTTAGTTCAGTTTGTAACTAGATCAATCTAAACAAGGCCAAAATGAAATTGCTGCAGAATAAGCACGTCCGTTCACGCATTAGTAAATAACAGGCATTTATTTGTCCATCACATTCACATCCATACTAGGGTCAAATGGTCTTTGGGCACTGAAAAGCCCTAAAACAGCAGCATCTTATTTAGCTGTCCCTCTATCATACAGAAGCTTAGTACCCCTTCAATAAACTGAAATCAGTCCTGCTCCTCTATCCCAGCCCATCACGTTGTTTCTAAAGGCTGTCCTTGCACTCGCTTCCCCACAAGGAGAAGTTCGGGTGTCGATGCTACTCCAGCATCGATGCGGCACAGCCGCTCCCAGCAGCCGAGCACGGCCCAGGGACCTGCCCGAGCAGCCCGAAGCAACAGGCGGTGCGCGGCCCCCCCGTAAACTGAGTGCCAGCACCGGGGGCAACGAGCCCGCCCGCAGCCCTGTCCAACAGCCACTGCCCCTCAGGGAACCGGGGGTGCCTGTGATCCTCGTGCGGGTCCCCCGCCGGGGCAGGAGAAGCCCCGGTAAGACGCCCCGGCCCCCGCTGAGCCCCGGCGGCAGCGGCGCGCCGAGGCCCGGGGGCGGGCCCGGGATCCCAGCCGAGCGCTCCTCCGGGCCGCTGCCAGGCCCGCCGGGATGGGGCAAGCGGGGGCGTCCGCGGCTCCCCTCGGCATCAGGGGGAACGCGCTGCCCGCTTTAGGTTCGGTCGCGGTTATCTACCCCGGGAAGAGGCCCGAACGCCGGGAGCGAGCATGCGGGAGGCCGCGGGCGCACCGGACCGCGCACCGGCGCACCTGCAGCCGCAGCCGCGGCCTCTCCAGGATGCGCGCAGCAGCCTCTCCTCTCCCCCGCGCCCGGGCCCGCCGCCCGCCCGCGGCCCCGCCGAGCGCCCACCGATCCGCCCGCTGCCTGCGTCCCGCCGAACGGCTGCGTCCGGCCGCAGGAACGCCCCGCGGGGCAGTCGCCACACACACCGGGAGCCTTAGAGCGGCGGACGCTTCCTCTGTGCCGGCGGTGCGAGTGGGCGGCGGGCGCCGCCATGTTGTACGGCAGCTAGCGGCGGGGCGGCTGGGCAGGCGCCAGCGTGCCTTCGGACGGGAAAAACGCTGGCAGGAACACTGAAAGGCCGCCTCTTTTCAAAGCGGGTTTTTGGAGTGAAATGTGCAGTGTGTTGTCTGCGACTAGGGAGGGATTGAGCAGCGAGCCGCAGCGGCCGTGAAGTCACTCACACGCAGAGCGCCGCGAAACCCCTGGGGCAGGAGGGACCAGATAGAGCGGGAAGTAAAGAACAAAGGCAGCCGGGAAAATAAACAGCAAATCGGAGCCACCTCCAAAGTGGCAAACTGGAAGAAAACAAAGAGGGAACAAATCAAATGGAGACCGCTAAGAAATTAACAGAGGAACATGTCACTTAATCATGACAAGTGATTGTTCCCCCGTGTGTATGGAGAAATAGGAATGTTAGAATATCGACACCACAAAACCTGGACAGTGAGTGTACAGGCAGATGCTGTATCCAGAGTTACGATCGTCAAGGTTTGAGGTCATCCCTGTTAAAAAGCAAACGAGTTTCCAGCCCAAATTCCATTCCAAGTGAGAGGATCTGAGCACCCAATTTCTTCAAATTCCTTTGCAATTCTCAGTAGCTCCCAGATTTTGTGCTGTTAGCTTTCCACCAAGCTGTATCTATTTAGAGACTGAACCCACAGAAAACACTGTGCTAATTCAATTTAACGGCATCAAACTCTGTTTTAACTTTGCCACTTGTCATCACAGTAGGAGGATCTCCCTAGCAGAGATTTGGTATTTAGCAGACCTGTTGTCCAAAGAGTGCAACAGAGAAGCTAATGGTTGGTACTGGCAAAAATATTCTATAGAAGCAGTATTTTTCTCAGTCTGTAACTCATCTTTATTTTCCCCCTTCTTTTTTTTCTTAATTCAGGAATGAGGTACTCAGACATCCTGATAGCTCTCAAGGAAAACAGGTGATTTTCAGAACACTTTTCTGAGCAAATAAGGCCCTCTCCTTATCAGAAATAAGATGTCAAGGCTATTAAAGGTTAAGCAGCTACTTGTTCTAATGACTAGATCTATGCCAGCATGGTGTGGCTGTGTCAGATCTCATTGGTGCTGGGGTAGGATCACAGTTTTGTTTTCCATTGACTTCCATCTGTATTTTGAATGTACAAATACAAAATGTACAAATGTACAAATTCAAAATTCCAATGTACAAATACAAAAACATAACTGTTTCTGCAAAGCCTCTCAGTCTTGCTCTACAGTCACGAGACATGGATCCATTTTTGTATTAATTCGCTGCGTTACGAAGCGTCGCAATCTCACTGCAGTAACTCACACCTTGTCTGTGCCTCATTCTCCTCTAGAGGGAAGGTCTGCATCTCCCTTTCAGCCACAGCCTGCCTGCAGCTTCTCCATCCATCCATCCCTGTGCTGCGATGCACCAGGCACAGCTGACCAGCTGAACTGCAGGTCACCATGCAGGAGCCAGCACGACTCTGAAGCTGCTCACACGACTTGTGCTCAGGAGAAAGGTGCATCATGTGCATGCTCAGGAGAGAAAGCTGGAGGGCTCTGGCAGTACCTGAGCTCCCACAGTCAGATGGACATGTTCTGCCTGTTTCTCTCCCTCTCCCTTCCCTTCACACATATCCCTTAAGGTATAGTGCTTTATTTTGCATGGTCATTGGAATCTAGCATAAACCTGGATTGCCACTTGGATGGATAGTCTCACCTTTCCTGTTGTACCTGTGACTGACTGCTCACTCCCTGCTCCCTTGCTCCAGCACCCACGTATCTGTAATGACAGGGTCAGAAAATCATGGAACTGATCCATCTGTAAACTAGTTCAAGGACAAAAGGTAACACCTGGGGGCACAACAGACATTTCAAGGCCCAAGTGATTGGAAAGAGAACCAAGATGATGCAGCTGGGCTCCAGGATCCAGCTGCCCTACTGTGGGGTAGGCAAGGCATCCTTAAGACAACTCTGTCAGACCTCAAGATAAGCACAAAATACTGAACAAATCTGCAAATAAATTGTTTATTTTCATTTCTAAAGTAATAGAAGCGTAAAGTTACAACGGAGAAAAATTAAAATACCCCAATATTTATTTTATATAAAAGAAATAATATTTCTATAAAATAGTTTCTATTTTATTACACTGTGAAAACCTCACAGAGAAGATGCTAGCTTTTCTCCAAGTAAAAGGAATGTATCCCTGGTTGCATTTAAAGCCTTTATTTTTCATGGCATCATTGACATTACAGTGTCCTGTAAGCCACAAGTCTTTTTAACACCTTGTCTTAAATCTACATAGCCATTTATTCAAGTATAAAAATTAAATTAAAAATAAGTGAAGGCAACTGATGCATGAAGGCACTCTGGCAAAAAACCAAACCCTAAAAAACACCCAAAACCAAACCAAACCAACCCAAAAAAACAAAAACAACAACAAAAAAAAAAAGCCAAACCAAACAAACCAAAAGTTCCTAAAACCTGATAGGGACATTGCTGAAGATGAGAAGATTACCAAGTAAGTAAACACCAACTGCTGGCTTAGCCTTACTTATAAGAAATCTGTTACAGCAGGTAAAGAAAAGCCTTTATATGGTAAAGAGCAACATTTACTTTTCTGTGTCTGTAGCCTGATGTGAGGTCTCTGTCAAGAGACTAATTTTTAGCCTGATTTCCTAAGGAAAGAAGGGTTATGAAATTACTCTATGTTGGTGTTTCTGCCTCTGGGTCCCATTACTTCCCCCACTTTCCTTGCCAAAAAAGCATGTTTAAACCATTGCTAAATTCCTTCTAAATTTGTACAAAGGTAACAAGTGAAATGCAAAGCCAAATGGATGAAAAAGCTGTCACTGATAAAATAGTAAGCATGCGCAGACGCTGCTTAATATACATATGAGAATCCACACAGTAGTACCACATCAGGACAAATCCATAGGAAACCAGGCTTCACTTGTTCTGCTGACCACAGAAAAAAGAATTTATTTTTATAATGACATTAGCTCATCCTTTAGGAGGGAGAAGACTAGGGTAAATGAGTCAGTGTTCAAAGGAAAATCAATGATCGCGGAATATCAAAGGAGAGAGGCTCCAGTGAAGACTTAAATTGCTGGTAGCGGACAATGAGCAAAGAGCTGCATGTAGTCCCCACTAGCTCATTAATAACACTCTCTTTGGGGCCCCATCCCAAGCTACAGAAAAAAGCCAAACTCCCATTTCAACTTCTAATGTGATTTATCTTCCTTCTGTCGATGCTGGTAACACCATGACTATATATGCAAACAAGCCATTTTGAGCAGGGTTTGTTTTAACAGGGTTGATACCAGGAAGGCAGTAGGGTTTCTTTCCTCAAGAAGTCAGAATGAGAGCAGTTTCAATCAACTGTGAAGCCCCATCCTAAAGATGGAGTCTTGTATTGCAACCAGGTGGATACATCCTAAAGATGGAGTCTTGTATTGCAACCAGGTGGATAGAAGGTTTAGCTTCTGTTCAAAAGGCAATTCTCTTCCCCCTTGTCCCTGTCAGCATTCTTCTCTAGCCTCAATTCTGCAAATACTGGTGCCTGCTTGATTCAAGGAATTAAGTGAGCAGAAAGCTAGCACAGCAAAAAAACTGGGATTTCTTCTGGTTTAAACTCCTTGTACTAACCCATCATACAGCCAGATCTCAGTGAAACTACGTCTTAAGCCAAAAGATGAGTCAGTGGTAGCTCACTGAAGGGATCTGACAGAGTTTGCAGGTTTTGCAAAGAATCTGAAAAAAACTCAGAGGTGTAAAATGCCAGATAATCCCATGAGGATGAGTTGTATTAACATCAATCATCATCATCAATGTATTTCTTCCTTAATTGCCAACTCTTTTCATTACTTACATAGAAAGAGAGATTTATTTCACAATCCCACTTCTTGAAGAGCTTACCCCAGTAGTTCAGTCCAGAAGGCACACTGAGTCAGCCTCACTGTTTATGGCAGCTAAGAATATGACATCCCCCATCTCCAAAACTCATCTCCCAGCTGGGCTCTCCAGACTAGTTTTGTGCTGATTTTGGCACTCATTGGGATGCTTCCATGAGCCAAATAAACACATGGCAGACAAGCAGGTCCAGTAAGTAGCAGCATCAGTACAAAGAAAGGGACAGAACACAGTGCCACAAAAAAATAAAGCCACCTTTGAGTGGCCACAAATCATTAGATTGGTTTAGCTGCATGTTAAACCTACATAGCAGAACAGCAAGCCCCAAGGGGAGACATTTGAGAAAAAAGTCCTAGTTTTTCCTACCTTTCTGGTCTATTAAAGTAAGCAAAGGGAGAAAAGCCCAGAAGCCACCAAATTTTTACTAGAGGGAATAAATTACACAAGCAAAATTATTTTTAAAAAATGATGCTGCTAAAATATGATGTAGTCTTCTTGGTTTACCCTTTCTTTCTATTGCCCCTCAAAAATAAAAAATATTGGTATAAATAAACAAATGAATAAAAGCCTTGACTCAGCTTCACTTTCCTAGTTACACATTCACTCTCTCTGACTCACTCCACAGACATCCAACTATCAGTGTCCAAACTTCTCAGTTTCCACTCTGGATTAACCAAAGCAAATCAAAGGTTCAACAGAACCCCAAAAAGAGTATTTAAATCTCATCCTTTCTTGCCTGACACAATCAATCATGCTTCACTTAAATCCTTGGTCTTCTGTTACCCTCGTACATTATCTCTGAGTTAGCTCTGGGGAAAGGAGCAGATCCATAAATCATCTGCAGAGAGATATTAATTTATTTGTATTTCAGATGAGATACCTCCCCCTGTCCAAACTCAAAACAGAGTCTTCTCTCTTCTGTGAATGACTAGCAGGAAATTAGAGCTCAGCAGAGCTATAACTCTTCCCTGAAAGCCCTCTTATTATCTTCTTTGTGAGTGTCCGTGGATAGCATCACCAGTTTACCTGCCACTCAAGCTTGTTTGTCAGCTGTCAGGTCTGACTGAAATGTCTTTGTAGATCCTAGAACCCAGGGTATATACCAGTTTGGCAGCTCCAAAACATCCTTGCAGCTAAGACCCTTGTTCTCTTGTTGATATACAAAGACTGCCCTAATACCTCTCCGTCCAGTATTAACCAACACAGCTCCTAACACAACAGCCATTGACCAGTGGAAATGCCACAGAGCAAAGCTGACTGTAGGCCTCCTATTAATGATCAAATACACCCCAGCTATCAAATGGAAACAACGAATGCAATTTAACTGATTCTCCTAATTCAAATGTATTCAGAAAAATGTTGAAGGGATAACTTTGTACCAGTAGACAATAAGCACCAATCAGTTATTGTCAGTCATTCCAGAGGCAGATCAAAAAATCTGTAGCATGGACAGAAGCTAATATGAGTGTAATGTGACACCATGGCCATACCTCATACAGATCAATTTAGTACTTCTGAGAGACTGAGCTCTGCACAACCTTGGAATTAACAACTCTGAAACTGCAACCCAAGATTTTTTACATATTTGATTAACCACATAACTTTTCTATTTTAAGGATTCTCCTAGTTCCCTCTTCTGTTTTGCATCAAACATTATTTACTTACCTTCATTTCCAAGGGCATCTACAAGTCATCCTCCTGTTCATTATCTCCCATTTCCTTTCCAGTTGACTCCTCCACTCTGTTGCCTACTTGTTGAAATTCCAGGCAAAACATTTGTTGTGCTTGATTTCATGCTGTTTTTGAGACATGGAGGAGACTATGAACATGCTACAGAATGAAGCAGCTCAAGCAGTGTGTGCAGACAGACTCTGGCTTCCTGTGCCCTTTGAGTCTGGCCAGGCTCAATCCAATTTGGTCTGTGACAACCAGTCTCAGTACAGCACCCCCATGCTAACATGTCCCCCAGAACAGCAACTCGAAGTTTGATCTGTTTGACTGACTCCTGTCAGAACATCGATTCCATTGCAAGCTGCAGAATGTTCCTGTTAAAGGAGACTAAGATGCTACTTCAGTATGACTCAGGACAACAGTCCATGTGCCTTTGGAGAGATAACAGCACTCTGGCTTTATTAACATAGACATCAGTCATTTTCCAAGGAAGATATCACCCTGTATAGGCTATGGTAACTTCCTTAGGTGCTATATTCAAAATTAATTCAAAGAAAGGAAACAAGAGAGTGAAAAGAACGCTTACCAGTACAGTTTTTTAACCTATATGGTCATGTCATTGAGCAGAACAGACTGACAGTCTGCTATTATTTTTCTTTTAAATTCTGACTGCTTAGAAATGTGATTTAAAAAACACCACAAAAACAAACAAGCAGAAAAACCCCAACAAAACAAAAACAAACTCAGTTAAATCTTTCTTAAAGATCCTGGAACTGGGGCTTAGGAAATAGTTTTATTTCTATGCAAAAGTACACAGCTTTCCTAGAGACTGGATCCAGAATGTGGAGAAAAAGCACTGGAGATTTTATTATATTGCATATTTCTTTCAGTACAGAAACCAAAGGTACTCAAAGATATTCAACCTGAACAATACTTTAGGAAAGGGGAAAAAGTGAAATCTTGCTGAGTGAGCAACAATTTCTGATATAATTGTAATGGTGCAGAATGTCATGGCATGCAAGGAACAAAGATATGAAATGTGATTTTATAGCAATGTCTGAAGTTAAGGTAATAAACACAAACCATGATGGACAGTGTCTTTGCCTCTCTGTATTGAGGGTGGCTAGACATGCTACATGGCAGTAGTTGGCCATCAACAACTGTAACTAGAAAACACCCTTATGTATGGTTCAGAGTAGAAGAGATTAAACTGCTTTGTTTTCACTTCAGTTGTGAAGCATTGTTAATTGTTAACGTTAACGTAACTTCTTACATTCTTTTTTTACTCCCAATTAGAAGAGAAAGTTTTTTTATTTACTTTTGTTATGTGTTAAAATTAAGGCAATAGTGTTGTCAAATAAAAAGCTTGGTCTATGCGGGATTTGATGCTCTTTCTATAATCTTAACCAAGAAGAAACCCAAAGCACTTAAGCGACTTTTTATAATGAAATAATTTCTATTTCTATGGAAAAGCTGTCACCGGAATATGGCAGCAGTCTAAGAGTACTCAGTCATCTTGCCACATCACAGTTTATGTCAGGGAGGGTTTTCCCCACTGCTTATTTTAAAGTTTCAAGACTCCTAATTCCCAGCAGATGCAGCACTACACAAAGATGGCCAGGATGGTCAGGCTAATTCCTCTCACCTTCTGAAAACTGTATCGTCCCTAGGTACTGTTGCCATGGGGAAATACAGACCTGAAAGTTCCAAGCTGCTCATTTTGTGCACAGGCAGCATGCAGTCAGCTGCAAGGTGGGACTGGGGGTCTATGCAGCACCTCAGGGACATCACCCTTTGAATGACACTCCTGTTGCCTGACATGGTATCAGATGTTACCTGAGAAGTACAGGGTCCTGTGAAAGAGAAAAGATATTCTTATTCCAGTAAGGTAAAGGTTGGGATATTGTTAAACAGTGAAGGACAACACAGGTCACTTCCACCTGGTTAGCCAGCGGCGTTTTAGGGGTTAGTTGACGCTGCAGGATAAGAGAAGAAAATTTATCGGTACTTTGAGCTGTCTTCCAAGGGCTGCAGAAAGGTCTACTGACTCACTTGTGATGGGGCAGCCCTCCTGTTTTCAGTGTTGATCGGGAAGAAGCAGCAGAAAGCAAGCTATGAAACCCATAATAACTATAATAGAGAAAACAACTACCACAACAGCAACAAAAAACCCTTCAAACTAAATTCTAAAGCCATAATGCTTTGAATTCCCATAGAAATCACTCAGCATTTACAGAGGACAAGCCCCACTGCAAACAGCCCCCGCACTTGAGTTGTTTTTGCCCTCATCCTCCCTCCGGTGCGTTGCCCGCCCGTTGCCTCCAGGCGGGCCGGCCGTGGCTCCGGAGCGCTGCCTTCCATTCCCCGCTCCGCGGGAGCACCTGCCTGCCTGCCTGCCTGCCTGCCCGCCGGCCGCGGGGCTGCACCGGCACGGCTCACTCCGCCGGGCCGCCCGAGCGGCGGCGGGGCGCGTCCTCCCGCGGCTCCTCCGAGAGACGGGCGCACCCGTTCCCCGGCAGCTCCTCCGAGTGGCGAACAGGTCCTTCCCCAAAAAGGTCCCCGGAGCGGCGAGTGTGTCCGGCCCCCTGGAAGTTCCCGCAGCGGCGAATGTGTCCTTGCCCCAGGAGGTCCTTGGAGTGGCGAACGTCTCCGTCCGTCCCCGGAGTGGCGAGCGTTACCGTCCCCCCGCAGGGGCGAGGGTGTCTGTCCCCCGCGCCGCTCCAGCAGCGAGTTAACCGGCGGCGGCGCCACGCTAGAGCCGGGCCGGGAGGCGCGGGCTGCAGCTGAGGATCAGCTGCTGAGGGAAGCGGGGAGGAGCCAGCGGGATCAGGAAGCGGCGGAGTGTCTAACACCTCTCTGCCATGGCTGGCTAAAGAAAAATCATCATAACCATAACAAGGGGGGAAGCGGGGGAGGGGAGGCGGCGGCGGGGGAAGGGGCGGCGGGGGAAGGAGCGGCGGGGAGCGGCGCAGGCGGCAGCATGAGGAGGAGAGGCAGCCGGGGGGGCAGCATGCGGTCGGTGGTGGGGTTCCTGTCCCAGCGGGGCTTGGAGGGGGACCCCCTGCTCACCCACGACTTCCAGCGAAGACGCCTGCGGGGCTGCAGGAACCTCTACAAGAAGGACCTCCTGGGCCACTTCGGCTGTGTCAATGCCATTGAATTCTCCAACAATGGAGGCCAGTGGCTGGTCTCAGGTAAAGCGAACGCTCCCGTCCCTCGCCCCCTCCCGCCACCCCCTCCCCAGGAAGCATCTTCCTCCCCGGCCGCCTCCCCTGCGGCCCGGGGGAGGGAAGCCGCGGCAGCGCTGCTCAGAGCCGTTTGCCAAATCCACCGGTGCCCGGGAATGATGTTTTCTCAAGTAGGGATCTAAAATGGTTGACAGGTTTTAAATTCTACTGTTATCGGGGGGGGAGCCCTGGTCAAAGTTTTTACGAGAGTGTTTCCCGGGCGCTGGGGGTGGGAGCTAGGGGTGCCCTTTTATTTGATGGCTCGCATGTCTTTCCTCTTAAAAGAGGATTTTCTTATTTTGGGGGGATGACGACGGGGGAGAAGAAGCATCCCCGCGGCGCTCATTGTGGGCACAGAGTGACATTTGTCAGCGCCGTGCCCCGGGCCGGGGGTCAGCAATCGCTGCCGGGGGCGGGCGGCGGCCCCGAGTTTGGCCGGGGGGGCTGCAGTACCGCTCGGCATCGGGCGGGAACAGGATCGGTTTGATCGGGGGACTGGTCACTTTGGGGCCACCCCCACCCCATCTTCTTTTGGGGGAGGGGAGTCGGGTTTTGTTTTGTTCCTCCTCCCTCCCCTTGCAGGGCGCGTTTGTGAAAGAGGGGGATATATTTGTGGTGATGGTTTTTGGCTTAAGGTCCCCTCTGTAGCCTGCCCGGGTCTGAGGGAGCCATAGGGGTGGGGGATGCTGTCAGGTAGGAGGGAGGCGAGGGCTTGACATCAGCTGCGACACCGAGGACGGGGAAAAGCTCGGCGCCCCCATCCAGGGAGGGGCTGCAGGGCTCGGCGGCCGGCTGACCGCCTCCCCCCACCCCAGCAGCGCTTGGTGCAGGTGCCTCTTCCTGCTTCCCCGCCTCCGGGCTCCGAGGGGCGGCAGGGGAAGGAGGCAACTTGAGGCCGGGGCCTGGCCGGGCGCTGCAGGCCGCGGTCTCCTCGGGCGGCTCTTAGCGACAGGCCGGGGAATCGCGGGCCGATCCCGCCCGCGGCGCCCCAGGGGCTCGGCCGCTCAGGGGTCGCGGCGCTCTTCTCCCGCCAAGCCCTCGGACCCCGCGCTCCTCTGCGAGGGGACAGAAACCTTCAAGCGGCGGGGAGGGACCTGCCGGCCCCGGAGGGACCGCTCGTATCGCGCCGCCCCGGGCAGGGCAGGGCCGCCGAGCGCGGTGTCCATTGCAGGCCGCGGTCGGGGGGCGTTGTGTCCCGGCCGCCCCTCGCCCCCGGGGACAGCGGGCTGCAGGGAGCGGCCCCCCCTGCCCTGCTCTCCCGCGGCTGGGGCTGCCCACAGGGGCCGGGCGGCAGCGGGAAAGGCCCGATCCCCGTCGTGTGGGGCAGCTGCCCTCGGGGGAATCGCAGAGGTCCTTGGCAGCTCTGTGCAGAGTGGTCTCGCTTGCCAGGGGGTTGCTGACCTGGTTATTAACCGAGGGCCTCGGTTTTGCCTGTCTACCTTGTGAGCAGCGACAGGCTACTGAGGAATGTGATGAGGGCATGGCTGAGCAGTGTACTGCCTTGCCGTGGTGTCTGGGCAGAGGTGAAGTGTATCACACAATGGTATCAGTAATAACTTCAGAGAACATTCAATAAAAAGTTTTTGTGACTGGTTACTTTTAAGCAAGGGCAGAATAGAAACCCTGTATAAACATGGAGTGGAAGCTGATACAGTGAAACCTTCCTAAATTTAACATTCTTACCTGAAGAAACTTCAAGCATATTTCCAGTGATTTCTAAGTCAGTGTCCGTGAAGGATCTTAGTGTTACAGTTAGGGATTCTTTTATCTTTATGCACATGCTGCTTCTGAGATATGCATCCATTTAGCTTGTGAATATATGTGTGTATACATACATACATACACACATATATATGTATATAAACATGAGTGTGTATTGGAAGGGGAATGATGATTCACCCATTCTGAAGTTCCCGATTGTCCCAGTTGTTATACTGGTTTGTACTGGTCCTTCTCCAGTAGAAAGTAGAGTGATGCATTTTTACTTATTAAGTGCTACAGAGAACTCAAGTGTGTCTGCTTTTTTTTTTTTTTTTTTCAAATTATTTTCCATAATAAGTGATGGAAACACCACTAGTATTTTCTGTTCTTCTTGCTCAAGAAGGCCTCAGGATATACTTTAGGTCTTGCCATATCATCAATGCACTTA
Source organism: Melospiza melodia melodia (assembly GCF_035770615.1). Classification (NCBI taxonomy): domain Eukaryota; kingdom Metazoa; phylum Chordata; class Aves; order Passeriformes; family Passerellidae; genus Melospiza; species Melospiza melodia. The sequence continues at coordinate 75,313,146 of NC_086199.1, forward strand.
CCTATATTGACATCCATTCTTTAGGCATAAGCATAAACAGTCCAGGGCTGAAATGGACTTTTAAGAATTAATTTTGTTCACACTGCCTGAATCAAGGTAGTTGCAGTGAAAGAATGAAGGCAGAGTTCACATCTAGTGGATATCTAAAAAGAATATGTAAAAGGAAGGCTTTCAAGCAATGTTCAGTTTTCTATTTCCTAGCTTCTCATAGAGCTTCAGAATGTTCAAAGAGGGTAAGGTTGTCCTCCATATGCAGTATTTACATGGTGCTGGAGTTCTACCCTCCTAAAAAAAATAAATTACATGTGCTAGCAATACACAACTTTGGGACAACCAAGAACAGATGTTCTTAAGTCTGACCTTCTACTGATGCCCTGAGAAAATGAAGAGCTCTAATTATGCTAACTTTCTTTTTAAAAAGTTTCATGCTATCCATGATGACCATAATATCTAGAATGCTTTATGGGCCATAGCAACAACATGCAGGTGCTTTGTGCTTCAGACAAAAACAAGAAATTAAAAGCCAAAATATTTCTGGATACTCTGTAAAATTGCACACCATTATAAGACTAAGCTTCATTAAAATTATACTCAAAACACTCCTCTTAATAAAGGCCATACTTGGTCCTGAAGCTCTGAGAAACAGCAACAGCAGGAAGAAAAGCAATGAGGAAAGGAGGGGTGTCAGCAGCCTCTACTCTGAAGTTTTGTAGAATACTTGCTTCTAAAGACTTCCAAATACAGGTAAAGCCTTAGAATTGGTGGCATGAGGGTCTCTCATCCCTCCAAATAGTCAGCATAGAGAAGTAAGGATGAGCTGTTGGATGCTTCTAACTGCATGTATAACAGCTGAGAGATTCAACAGCTATATTGGAGTGCATGAAAAGGGAGAGTGCAAGCAGTCTTTTCAGTTGTTCAGTCTTAAGTAATCTGTATATTCTTAAACCTAGAGAGTCTCCTTTGGCTGATTGACTTGTTAACAACATAAACCTTGTTAGAGCTGTTTGAAGTTCAGCTGATACAGTGCATTCATAGTGGCTGTACCAATGCCATTGAAATACTAGCCTGCATCCAAGTTAGTGCTGTTCTCATCACTTGGCTGGAATACTTTCCTTGGGTACGTGTCCCACTTGTTTGGGGTGTTTTTGTCATTTTTTTTTTTTAATGTGTCTCCCAGAACCAAGTCTGTAATGCTAATGATTACTGTTTCAGTAAACAATTGAAACTGCTTAAACAGGGTTTGTTATTGCAGTTACAGATAATTTTCCTGTTAGGATTTTTGAGAGAACTTTGGTGTGGACAAGCCTCAGCAGGCCCTCCCAAAAGCATGTTTGAAACTTTTTAGTATCTTAACTTCTTGAAATTTTGTATTGGAAAGTACATGCTTAATAGTATTTATTTTTGTTCGTAACCATGTTTCAAAGTATAAAAGTTGAGGTCCACAGATTGAATTGGAGGCCAGGCTAGAGGTTCTTTCTGTGCCTGTGTGACACCTCAACAGTGTCACTTTATAGACGGGAGGAAGGGCAGAGATTAATGTTTTGGAACAGGGGTGCTAGAAGAAGGGACTGACATAAGGAACAAGAATTTTTAAAAATTGAAATAATTGGAAAGAGAAGGTAGACACACAGGAGAAGATGTAGTGTGAAAAGCCTTTAAAAAACTACCTGTAGAATGACACAAGGGAAGAGGAAAGCTTAACATATAAAAAATGTCCAAGTGGGTTGAAATTGGTTAAAACTTGCTTCTGGATGGAGTTGAATGATTCTATTGGGCAAAACGTGTCTTTGCAACACTTTACATACTAGATGGTGTTTTTAACAGTTTGAGAAACGTGTGACTGTCCATGCATGGAAATTAAAATTACTGTGTAGTGGTATGCAAGCAACTGCTTCCCTCACATTTGCCAAGCATCTGCAATTTGACTTCTTAAAACTCAGCTTTACTTGGTCTGTGTAATAGTCTTCCATCCTTAGGTTTGGTGGATATGTTTTCCTGTTTGTTTATCTGACTGTCATTTTTCATGCCTGCTATCTTTTATAAACATGAGTATCTTTATCAGAGCCTCCCACTTTTTTTTTTTTTTTTTTTTTTTTTTTCATACTTTAAACTGCATGTTCAAGATAACTTCTAGGAAGTACTGTAATTTTCTCTTGGCTTTTTTCTTTTCCTCCTACCAGATAATGTAAAAGTAAATAGCTGCTCTAAGATCCTAAATTTCTGAGGGTGCTAGAAAGTATTGGAAATGCATCTGTCCTTTAGTTTTTACATAAATCTGAAGGAACATGAGCATAAAATGGGAATGAGGTGACTTTTGCTAAAGTTGTGGAGTTTTACTTCTGATTAAGGGGATTGAGTATCAAGTATGTTCTAAGGAGGAATGCTCTGATCTTTGTTTGTTTGTATGAAACAGAATTCTGTGTGAGGAGGGATATTAAGTTCAGTTACTACATCATGTTTTAATTAATGTCTGAGAAATTATAAAATTTCTCAGGAAAGATAGGATCAGGCAGCAATAATTTCAGGAGATAGGAGTTGAAATTCAAGTTAATTAAGATACATTACATGGGGAAAAAATGTCATGTGTTTTGAGAGGGACAAGTACAACCCAAAGCATGGGAATAAAAATGGTTGACTCTACAAATACAGTATGGAGACTAGCCCATAGTCATGTAGAAAAGGATCCAAATGTATATACAAATGTATATTTATCACAACATAAGTATGATCAGACATGACAAAGCATGTGAAGTAACCCTGCTGTGGTGCTGTTGGGGCCTCAAATGGAGTGTGCTCAGTTTTGGGCACTGTACTTTGAGAAAGGTTTGCCCAAACTGAAAAAATTCAGAAGAGGGCATGAATAATGATCAGATGCCTAGAAAAATGAAATGGTGAAAGAAAGGTCCATTTAGTCTGCAGAAAGAACAGCTGAGTAGAAATGCAAGTCCTGAGCTGCATAAAGGTGGTTTTAATTATTATTATGTGAAGTTGTAAATTCTTTTTTTTGTCTAGTGGGAATAGGATGAAGAAATGGTCTCAAATTGTAGGAAGAAAGATTTTTAGGATGATGTTTGATCTTGCACTTCCTTTTCATCCTGCAACTCATTCACTTATTTCTCCTCTTCATTGTTTGCACTGTGGCACTTTTCGTAATTTAAAGCCTGAAGCTGGTAAAATGGAAGCATCTGATCAGGGGGACAGAATAGGTAGGGAGAGGTTGTTTGTCTGTCTGCTGCTTTTCTGCCAGGTCAGCTTCTTTAGTTTACCCTGTGCATGGATGGCCGCTGAATCTGATGGAGGGGAAAGGAGCAGGAGCACATGGCAAGGGGGAGTGGGATTATATGTAATGTCAAACTGCACCCCCAGGCTTGGTATTATAATAGGCTAATCTGCCTAATGGCAAGGATAATGAAAAACTGAAATAGGCTGCCTGAGGAAGGTATGAAATCTACCTCAGCAGTGTTTTTCTAAGAGCAAACTAGAGACTTTTCTTCTGGCAATAATTCTGACGGAGCCTGGCCTTTTGCCTTTGGCCAAGGCCAACTAAGTGATCATCTTCTTGAAATACCATCCAGTCCTGTTTTCTGTGATTCATGCAACTTCTGAAGTAGATACAAGCAATAAGACTAATCTTTTATGTTAAGATTTAGAAGTATTGCCCATTTGCCATGAAGGTTCTTTTAGCAGGTGGACCTGGTATATAGGAGATAAAGGGGTGTTGTGGTCTTGAGCTTTGTCCACGATCAGCAAGGTTAATGCACTTAAAAACTGCAGTTTTTCAGTACTGACTGGTATGTTTTTGAAGTGCTTCTGTTAGCACACAGGAGCTCAAGTGTGTTTCATGGGCTATGCAGATTCTGTTTGGACTAGATTTACCTCTGGCAAGGGTATGCTCTGGCCCCCTTCAAACTATTCTAGGTCTAAAACGAGTAGATTTCTCTTACTGGGTCTCTGGTTTTGAAAGTTTCTACAGGTTTGACCCTGCTCCTGTAATGAGCACTGAAGTACTTGACTAATTAAATACTTCTAAATGTGGTTCCTTTCTGTAAAATAACTGTAGAATGGCACTGTGTAGTTCTTAGCTGGGTGACACAAACTTTTACTTTTCAAATTGTCAGTCATACAGTCCTAAAACCATTGTCAGTCATACAGTCCCAAACAGAAGCTGCAAAATAAGGTGAAATTGAAGCTATTTCCACATTATAGATGTTGAACTTACTGTTTCTGGCACCATGAACTGAAAAATTACAAATTCTCTGTGGACTTTCAATTTCCAGAAAATCCACATGTGGAGCCTTGCTAAGGTATTTGAACATGAAGCCATGTATCCAGATGTTCCAGATATGATCGTTGTCTATGCTCTATATTATTTTAACAATGTGGCTTCCACTTCAGTTGTAGAGTTGATGAACATACACAATAAACTCACCATAAATTGAGGGCACTTTAATTAACCTGCATTTGCCAATCTACTGCACAGAACAAATGCTGCAGACCTGAAGTTTCCTATAATTCTCAGACCTGTAACTTATGTTACGTAATATGTATGTAGTTTGTGTCTGATGAATCATAGTTCCTTTCTACAGAGCATAACAACTATATATTCACATTTTCTTTACTTTCTCCCTGTATACCTGCCCATACATGTGCACCTCCCTCCTTTCTTCCCTCTTATGGGAAGAGTCAGGTTTGGGTGATGGAGATTGCATTTGCTGGTTTCTGTCACTTGAGACTTGCCTTTTCTTAGGTATTATTTGTGTGTGACTTAACACAGATTGTTCTCTTGTGTGAGGATGTAGGGATTGCTGAAGTGTCTTGTTTGCCACAAATCCTCTGTGGCCCAACACATTGGGTAACTTTTTCTTTCTGGTGGAACTGCCCTTGAGTCAGAAGTATTTCTAGAATAGCTAAATTGGAATTAGAAGGGAACACACTTTCAACACAGTAATGTTATTATTTTGTTAAACTTTTATGTCTCAGTGAAATATCAGAGGAATAAAACTGAGGAGTGAGCAGGTGTAGAAGTTCCCAAAGACAATACATAGAGAATACATAGATGGAGGAGGGACAGCACTGCATGAGTGTGGAGAGCATTTAAAAGCTCCTAAGGTATGGAATGTGCCTCCACCAAAGTTTCATGGAAATCTAGGTGTCTGGTAGAGGGAGACATTTGTATTCAATAGGAAAAGTAGTTTCCCAGGCAAACACGTACTAAGGAACTTATAAAATAGTAGGTAGTGGCAACTTTTCACACTATCAAACACTTTTCTGCACAGGTTGCAAATTATCCTACTCCTGCCATGCTGTATGTGTGCTGGGAATCACAGTAATGCTTGTTTTATATAGATATCTTAATTATTTTATTTTTATCTGGACAGTGGTTGGTGGAAATGATTATGAGTTTACTGTTAAAGTGAGACACCAAGATGGCTATGCTGTTAGGCAGGAAGATGTGTAGACTTTTGCAGTGGTTTTGCAAATTAGTTTGCTATGGTAACAAATAACAACAATATGTTACTATGTTTTGCCCTGAAATGTCTTTTCCAGAAGGCAACAAATGAAGTCTGATAGAAGCAATGTTGGCATTCACCTGTGTTAAATGTTGCTTCAATATTTTTTCAGGGAGTGATAGCATTATGATGTGGTGGTGGGCAGCTTTGGGAAGTAGTTATGTTCAGTGTGACAGTTACTTCTTGATCTTAACTTGAATATTGTGGTCATATGTTTCAACACTCATGTATTTCTATGTCTCCTTATTATAAACTCATCTGTAATCACTGGAGTGCAAATACAACTTTCTCTCCTATTTCTAGACAGAAAGGAATATAAGTTTCCAACAGTTTAGTTGACCATAAATTACTGTGAGATTTTTGGATCCATCAAATTTGACTCGTTCTTAGTAGCTATCAAATGCATCACAAATCTTTGTATCATGTACTCTTGTTTGATGTGTGAAGTACAAAATCAGGAGGAGGAATGCCCAATTTCATGGAGCATGGGTAATCATAACATGCTGCTGTACTGTCTATCAAAGTGTCATAAAATCTGTTAGGAGACTCAAAGGCTGAGAGACTGTTTACTTGTAGGATGTTTGACATAACTCAGTTCCACAGGAAAATTTCTTAATAGCAACATATGATGTGAAAATTCTGATAAATCTGATTAACGGTAGTAATTAAATCTATTTATGCATTTACTTGTTTTGTAAGTAAAAAGCAGGCCAAGAAATTTTGGTTTATATTTTTGTTTTTGTTTTTTTGTGGGTTTTTTTTTTGGTTTTTTTTTTTTTTTTTTCTTTTTGATGCCTTTGTCCTCTGGATAGCAGCTCAAAAGACTCTGAGTTCAGGCTTTTGCTTGTGCAAAGAATAAGTAAAATGCTTTAACTGCAATCAGCATGTTTCTGGTGTCACTTTTCAATTCTGATGCCATTCTCTTTCATTTGTTATAAAAGACAGATACAAAAAATATTTTGAGTCTGACTTGGAGAAACCTTATTCAGATTTTGCAGGTATTTAAAATTGCTGCTGAGAATGCTGACCAGTACAATAGTATCTTGATTTTTTTTCTTTTACTAATAAATAATAACTTAATGCAGTTGAAGCACAGTCTAATATTTCTTTCATATATACTGTTTGCCATACAGAGAAGGAAGCACTTAGAGCTCTGAACTGAGAACTGCATGTAGGCAAACAATTAGGAGTACAGCAAGATTAGGAGTAAAGCAAGAGATTTGAACTTCCTTTCCAGGTACTCTCTTTGTCAGGATTTCACCTCAGAAATATCTGCCTTAACCTTTACAGGTCAGAAAACTGGTGTAACTGTGTGCGCTGAAGACTTCCGAATGCTTCAGTAATTTTTTTTTATCTTTTATCAGTCCTGAGGCAACCTATGCCATGATGGGTTTGCAAAGACTGCTGGAGGATATATAGTTGTCAGTGAAAGGGGGAAAAAGTTCATGTTTTATGAATAACACAAGCAATGCTGGCAACAAGGAGTTGGTATAGAAGCATATGTGGATTTGGCATGTAATTCATCTACAGCTTGCCATGGAATTTTACATAGCAGTAAATTTCTGAGTTTCCAGGTTGCTATAGGTTGTCACTATGTGTTGGCAGAATAGCAACTGTTTAATTCAAACTTTTCCTACTGATTGCTCTGTTGTCATTAATTTTAATTGAAAACCTGACTGCACGACATCTTAATGTAAATGTGTGCCTATATATCCAAAAAGGCATACATTTTTTATGCTAATTAAGGTTTTAGCAAAGCTTTCTATGAATAGCTGCAGAGTTAAATCATTTGTCTGTAATCAATTTACACATGGCTCAGGCAGTAATGTACATTTCCTTTATTTCTTCCAGGAGGGGATGACCGCCGAGTCTTGCTTTGGCACATGGAAGAAGCCATCCACTCCAGAGTCAAACCAGTTCAGCTGAAAGGGGAGCATCACTCTAACATCTTCTGCCTAGCTTTTAACAGTGGCAATACAAAAGTGTTCTCCGGAGGTAAGGAAGGAAGAGCACCCCGATTTCACATGAATATGTATTGTGAATGCCTTGGAGTAGATGCCATGAGGGAGTGAGTGAGATCTTGCCCCACATGAGATCTGGAAGGTGTTCTTAATCAGCAATTGTAATTTTTTTGGGAACAGGGAATCCTTTAGCTAGCAGAACATTTTCAATTTGTCATGCGTTTTTTCAAACCCTGATGTAAGCTCATCCTGTCTCAAACCATCATCAGAATCCTGGGTCCAGTCTTCCTCTACTTGTGCTAAAGACTGTGGAAAACATTGTCTTTGTTACTCCCTCTTTACTGTGCTAAGAGCAGACCCTGCATTCTCTCTGGCACCCAAGCCTGATGGTTGAAAATCTTTTCTGCTACTGTCTGATTTCAATGCACCCTTAGATGGCTCATGAAGGACTATTGCCATCTATTGGTGGCTGATATTTTCTTAGACCCCGTTTCAGTTCTTACTGGTAAGCCTCTGCCTTTTAGAGCTGCTGGCACATTGGGCTCTGATAACCTTTGATGCTCTCATTTCTTTTTAATATAAATCTACTTTTTAATAGAAAGTATAATTCAGTCTGAAAACTAAGGTAAGGGAAGTGGACATATACTTGTTCTGGGGAAATAGTTTCTGTAATTTAGGTCCATTTCACCACTTGATTTTTAAAGTGTTGTGAAAGGCAGGAAAATTGAATTGTGAAGAAAAAGGCACAAAAGTGTCAATGCAGTCGAGTGCCATTTTCTGCTGTACTTCATTTCCATGTTCTAACATGGTCACAGAACAGGTGACAATTTGTATCTTTTGTCAGTATGTCCATTAGCATACAGCTAGACTTACTTTGGGTACTATGAGACTCCTGGGTCAAAGCCCTTCATTACCTTTTTGACTCAATATTTGTGAACTGTAAATCAATGCTAGAGATTGATTCTGAGTGCATGTGAATGGTGGAAGCTTCTCATCATTCAATGTTGTGTTAAAATTATAATATCCCTTAGGAAAAGACATGACAAAGCTTAAGCTGGTGTCAAATTTCAGGGATGAAATTATTCAGTTATACTTCTCAGGTGGAATAAACCCCTAGACTGTCAAATAGCGATGCCTATCTTCTTATTCTGGAGTCTGCTGTTTGTTTTATGAGAAAAATAGCAGTACATGCTGTCTTCAAGTGAATATATCTGCACAAGTGATTCCAAGGAATTCTGGGACAGAGTCTCTTACTTCAGTTTGAATTCAGACAAATGGAACCTTACATGAATATTCAAGGAATGAAGAGTGCCAAATCTTGCTTGACCAGCTGGAGTGGTATTTTTTCATGTCCAACTCAGCCCTCTGTCCATTGGGCTTTGCTGTCAGAGGCTGCTGTTCTCACAGGAAAGGCAGAAGAGTGTTGTGATTGTACCTTGTTACTGAAGTTAACACCTGCAGTTAAAGATTTATATAATTGGTTATGGTGGATTTTTGCTAAGATGCCAGGTTAGATGAGCTGTGACAGCTGATGCACAGAGAAACTGGCCGTTCTCATATCTTTTTCCTCCTCCAGTTTGCATAAAAACACTGTGCCTCTGCCAGAAATTATTTCCATTGGAGGAGTCAGGAACTCTTGCATTTCCTCCATCAAGATTCAGTGAGCTCATCTGCAAGGGCTAAGAGTCTGACTCTTGGATCCCTTGTAAAGAGTCATTTTGCTGCATGGCTTAGATGTACCATCTGTTTTATCTCTGCTGGTAAAATGGGGCTAGCTATATTTATTCTCTCAATGATGTTCTGGGAGATTCTTAAAAAGTCTAAAAGAATTGTGGGTTCTAAGATCTCCTTATTGTCACACAGTCACCCACACCTGAGTTTGGAGTTGTATTTAAATCATAGAAGTTGGAATACTTAAAAAATAATACTTAAAAACCCCCTAAACTAAAAATTGGCATATGTAAACTAGCACAAATCACATGGAACTCAATTTATTCTGTAAATAAATGACTGCCAATGATTAATGACTGAGGATCTGATGACCTTTCTCTAAAGCAAGTCTTGATAATAAAGGAGAAGGGATTTTCCACTTCAGTACAAATTGGATTGTATCCAAGGAATTTCAGAGCTCTTTGCTTTGAAGGAGCAAGCACCCCATGTAGCTATTACAAAAATGGAAGGCAGGAACTGAGTGGACAATGTTTTGCATGTAATCTCTGGAGGAAAAAACTGTCCCAGAAAAGTTCTCATCTCTGGAGAATTTTTTTGCCCTTCTCTGTCCACACACACTGAGAGTACATCAGCATTTGAAATGTGAGATCCCTTCCTAGTAAACTACATGGACTTTTTTTTTTTATTTGCACTTAATGTTAGGTATATGAAAAGCTGAAATTGACCTACAGGAAATTGAATTTGTTTTTTTAGTGGTTATATGATAGATATGGGGTTTTGGCCACCTTAATGTGCCCCTCTGTATGTGCTCTGTGGTATTTCACTCTTACAAGTTTAACTGAAGGGAATGGCAGATTCTTCCTGTCTTTCTGATTGTTATAACAGCAGTTATCAAAACAAGAGAGATTATAAATGACACAGTTGTGTACACAACTATGACCCAGTTAGTCTCAATGAAGAATGAATTCTCCAGTGTTAAAGTAAAAACAGTGTAAGTGGGAATCCCCCTCTGGGTTGAACAGCAGTGGGGTTTTCTACAGGGATGAATCCTTACCAGAAGCATCCAGTTTGTTGTTAGATTTTTGTCATCACTTTCTCCTCCCACACACAGAACAGAGGAAAACAGTGGTTATTCCACTCTCATTCTTTCTTTTCCATTTTGGAGCTTGTGATGGAAGGGAATTTGATCCCATGATGACTGGATGCCTGAAACCAAACAACTGGAATGATTCTTTTGTTCATACTGGATGGAGACTGAAGAGTGTCTGTTGGAGGAAGTTTTGTCATTGAAGAAACTGAGCTGTGTTTTTTGCTGGTGAAATATGTAGACACTAGAGTAGTTTTACTAGGGATAAACAGTGTGTAATAATATATAATGGGCAGTTCTAAATACAATTAATGACCAAAGGACCCTTGCACTTAAAGGACTTGTTTATTGTACCATGGAAAAGATGAGCTACTGCAGTAATCTAAGGCTGGCACAATTTTACTAGGAGCCTGGGCAAAGAGGAAATGGTTGTAGAAAATCTCATACCTCACTTGTCAAAGAGAAACTTTCTCATGTTTCTCTGTTGAGACAGAGTACAACCGAAATATGTATGAGACAAATGAAAATTAAGTCAATTGAACATTTAAGAATGTTCATAACATGAAATCTTGCTCCTTCTGAACCTCTGTCTTTGGTGTGCATTAGGAAAGCTTCACAACTACAAAGATATACAGAGCATAAAAATATGACTTTGCTTTCTGGTTATGTTTTTTTTTTCCTGAATTAAATATAAAAGTGTGTATGTGTCCTTAAATATTTAAAAGAGGAGGTGCCAAATTTAGATAATGAAATATTCATCACATAGACTAAAAAAAAAAATCTGTTGTTATAGCTTGAAAAACTCTGCATGAGCTATTGGAATTACCTGGTGGCTGTGACCCTCTTAGCCTGTGCACATGGGGTTAGTTTCCATTGTATTCAATTGGTGTGATCAAAGTGACAAGATTGTCTGGTTACTTGGTTTTGGTTTTTTGTTTTGTTACAGAAAAAATTACATTGCCTGCCACATTCCTGCCTTCTCAATGGTTGCAAAACCCTGAGTGCTGGCAGTGTTAACCGGCAATATTTGATCTGGGAGCCATATGCATGTCATTTATGACATCCCTTTTCACTTTTCACACTCTTTTTATGGAGCATCCTTTGAGCAGGAAGAAAGATGTATTTTCATCAGTTTAAAGTCTTCTGTTACTTTATGTAATGGTCTTTATTGCAAATCCCAAAACTTAAGCTCAAACTGGACAAAGAATGATAAGTAACATATTGAAATAGAATTATTTGTTGAGCAGTGGCAGATGAAACAGGTTGGTGCATTTGGTCATGACTGGTGATATCACGTGGAACCTTTCATATAACTGAGCAGGGGTTAACCACGTAGCCACTGAGCTGGTCTTCTCTGTTTCAATATTGGTTTTGAAATTGTAAATTTTTTTTAAAAAGTGGTTTGGGGTTTTTTCACAATAATACTTTTTAACCACTAGAACATGGTGTTAATTGCTTATATTTCTCTTTTCAGGCAATGATGAACAAGTTATACTCCATGATGTTGAAAGGTAAATACACTGTGTTTCCACTGCTTCAAGAACTCCTTTAATGTCAACTCACTGGAGGCATTTTCTGTTTTAAATTAATGGTTTAGGAGAACCATGTTTTAATACTGAAATTTGTTTTTTATTTATCTAAATTCATAACTGGAATGAAGTATTTCCTATCACCCCATTTTCTTTTTCAGCACCTGGGTTCTGTATTATTTTGACCTCAGGAAAGAGAATGATTATTAAATATATATGATCTCCTGCAGACAGCACAGTAGGTTCTGAGTAGATTATTCTGGCACATAAACAACTGTTGGCACATACAGACTTCTTGTTTCTCAACAGACTCACCTGACCTGTGTTTAAGATGGCCAGTGCTTGGCCCATCTAACTTCCTTTTTAAACTTTGGATGCAGCTGCCTGATTCCCCACACTGACATGCAGAATATTGCTTTTGGCACTTACTTTCTACCAAAACTGTAAAACAGCTGGGAATTGGGCTTTGTTGTGCTACATCAAGGTTAGGCTGTTATTCAAACTATAATTAATACAGTAGTGGTAATATATTGAATTGGACATCGTGTCTACTGAGCTTACTGCTTTTGAAGTAAAAAAACTTTAGAATTTTGGTCTGTACTAATAACTTCTACAGATTTAAGTGCTGACCATTGATTTAATATGAACTCAACAAAATAAAGAAAAAGCAGGAAGAATATGTAAGAATGGAGGTATAAAACCTTACATTTCTTTGAGCTTCCTGAGTAACATAATATGGACTTAGTTCTTGATGTGTTTTTCCAAGCCCTTTGCATTGAATTGTTCAGTGTATACCTGCCTTCCATCCATCATGCCTCATGTCTGCATCTTGCATAAGTCTTACATGCAAGCTGGGCAAAAATAACTTTGTCTTCTGTTCTGATGGTTTCTCAGGAATATCATTGTTTAGGGTTTGGGATTTTTTTTTTTTTGTTTGGTTTGGTTGTTTTTGGTTGTGTTGGGGTTTGTTGGGGTTTTTTTGTTTTCTTGTTTTTTGGTTTTTTTGTTGTTTTTAACGTTTTAGGCCTTTTGGAAAGGATGTTTTGTTTGGTTTTTTTTGGGTGGGTGTATTTGGTTTTAGGAGAGTTTTTTTGTTTGGTGTTCTGTTTTTCTTGTTTTAATTAAGTGTAGAAATGTCAGTTTAAGAAGCTGGTGTTTGTTGTGTTCCGACTTTTTAAGATTCTACAAGATCTTTGTAATTTTTGCTTTTCTATATAATACTTTTTTTCCTGCTGTGTCTTGTTTAGATGTTTTGACAAGTCTTTTTGATATGTGCATATTTTTAATGTGCTTTTGTTATCACTTTGGGTTTTTTTAAAATATGCTAAGTCCAGTTGTAATCCATACAGAATTCCTTCCTCTAAGGCTATTTTGTATGATCTTTTAAAAGAAACCTTAGTAGACCAAATTCTGATTGATTTCTATGGAAAGTTAATCTCTTTTTCATGATAACACTTGATCTGTCAAGTGCTTTTTTGTAACTTTAAATGGCTTTTTCTGTTACTGCTTTCTTCCCCTTTTTTATTAATGATCCCTGAGATAGAGTTAGTTGATCTGCTACTAGAAACATCATTTGCCATGTAAGCAAAATGCTGATTTTATGTGGGATCTCTTTGGTGCTGTTTCCATGAGATATAGGGATAGTATATATAGTTTTTTCCCTAAAGAAATAAAGGGGCTTTTTAAAGGAAATGAAGCAGTCCCAGAATCTTCTGATTTAGTATTTCAGTTTTTGACTTCTCCATACTACTATTCCAGCTTTTTAGATGAGCTGAAACATTGGGAAAAGACTGGAGAATGTGCTTTTTCTTTTTTAATAGCTGTGAAACAGCTGAAATCTAGATATACTTTTGGGGGAATTATTTTTATTTTGTTGTTTTTTTGCTGTTCTTTCTACATGGAAAAATCTATGTCTGGTCTATCCTGAAAAACTAAGAAAACTTACTGAAAAAGCCATCTGGAAAGTTGCTCTTATGTGAGCTTCAATTGAACTTTTGGACAAAACGAAAAGCTGTATTAAAGAATGAACTTCTGTCTTTTCCTTTTTACATTAAGTACTAAAATTTACTCCAGAGGTCCCAAGGCTTCTTTCCCTTTCCTATTACATCCTCCCAAACTTAAATCTAATGCATCATGTGTTCCGTAGCCTCTTGCAGTATAGGAAGTTTTTAATGCTTGGGTTTTATTTTGAGATTTTTTTTCCCCTCATAGCATGAAGTCACTATACATGGGTATTTTGTTTGGTTTTTACTCTAATTAAACACAAGGGTCTTCTTATGAAATTACAGGAACTTTGTCACAAAGTATTACTAGGTGGATAAAGCAGTAAATGCTTTGCTTTCTAAAACAATAGCAAAAGAAGGAAGAATGACGATGTTGTGTCTCTCTTCCAGCACGGAGACCTTGGATGTGTTTGCCCATGAGGATGCAGTGTATGGCCTGTCAGTGAGCCCAGTAAATGACAACATCTTTGCCAGCTCATCAGATGATGGCCGGGTCCTGATCTGGGACATCCGAGAGTCTTCCCATGGAGGTGAGATCTCTAGAGGGAAAATAGAATTGATTTAGGCAGAATTCAGGTAAGGCAAGGAAGAGAAAAGTTATGTTTATCTGGGACAGTTGATACAGTGAGTCTTGGAGAAGGGTGAAAGTGAGGCATAATTCTTTTGGCCAGTGACTGGCAAGCCCTAGTCCTTACAGTTCTGTTATTGTCTTAAATGAGTACTTATAATTTTTATTAAAAATAGTGTTGAGCTGCTCCCTTCAGAAACATGTTCATACTCCAGTGTATAAGAGCTGCAATGAGCATAAGGAACAATAGAAAAGCAATCCCCCCACTTTTCATTAAAATGACTTAGTGCCTCATTAGTTTAGCTCCTGTAATTTCTCTTTGACAGGCTGAAAGGCAACTTTTGATATCTTAGAAGAAAACCGTGGTGCCAATCTATTTATAATAAAGGTAGGAAGGAAAGCACCATTAATTAGTGACTGATTAGTGAGTGACTTGACTAAGGAAATATACACAAATTTAAAGTTTATTTTAAAACCCAGCCTCTTTGGCAATCTGATGTTTGTCTCTCCACTCAGCTGATGTAGGTCTTTGCTTCTCAGTGGGGGCTGCCATTTTAATAACACAGCCTTTTATGTCCCAGCAGGATTCTGATTAGATGATGCAAACATAGAAGGTCAGTTTTGGTGTTAAACCTCATTTGGAGCTGCTGGTCTGCCAGCAGCTTTCTAATTGAATTTCTAGCTGAATTTCTAAAGCCTTTGGGCAGACTGGCAGGACAAAAGTTGGCTTCTTTTCTTGTTTTTACTTTTGACTTATGTCTATGAATAACACCATGAAGCTTAATCTGTGGTCAGAGACCTTTGTTTTCATCACTGCTAAAAAAACACTAAGAAGGAAAATGCCAGATGAAAAAACTTGTAATAGAGCATGGAAGGAGCAGACACGGAAATGTTAATTCAGACAAGTAAATGTTAATTCTGTCTCATTTGCTTGATAGGCAGTGGTTTCAGAAGGTATTGGGAATTTGAGAGGGTTGCCTGTTTAACCATGTTCATATGTGGTAATGAGGGAAATGAGGAAAGAAAATCACATAGCTCTGGAGGTGCTTGTGGGGCCAAGGGTGCTGCACTGGTGGGTCAGACAGGGACAAGAACTGTCTCCCTAGCACGTGAGTGACACAGGAATTGCACCAAAGCAAACAGTGAATGGGAAAGTCTGGCCAAATCCCTGGCTCAAAATAGAGATTGATTCTGGTTTCTTAGTTGATTTAAAGAGTGGCAGCATGCCACAAAAGATACAAACAAGGAAGAGAATTAGACTGTGCTTAAAGCTGTAAAGCACACAGAAGCAGAGAGAAGGTAACAGAGTCAAGGCTTTTCCCCACTCTTCATGGAGACAGTATTTTGATGGAATAAATAAGGCAGAATAGCAGCCCAAACACAGTCTTATGAGAGGGAGAGTCTGAGTGAGCACGTTTTCTACTCTGTGTGTGAACAGCAAGAGCTAACTGTTAACCTTTTTTTTATGCAAGAGGAGCACCCTTCTTGTCTGCTAGTACAGCACTTAAGAGGTGGTAGGCTTCTTTTCCCCAGGGTTAGCAGCTTGCTTTAAGCTGAGTTTCACACAAATTTATTTCACTTCTTGTAATATTATTCTCCCTTAGAAACAATTGCTGCTACATTTATGGTTTGGGTAATCAGCAGGGGCTGTGGAAACTCTCAGGGATATATTACTAGGAAGCTTTCAGAAGCTCCTCCATGTGTAGTCTTTATCAGATGAGCATTTGGTAATAAACCTTAAAAAGATGCAAGTATTTGATCTTTGAATAGCTAGTTTTAAACTCTGATAACCTTCCATAAAGAAAATGGTGTCTTGAAATTCAGTGTGTGTCCTTTTCCATATTTAGACAGAATTAATGTACACGTGGGTGGATTTTAAAACTTCAGGTTTTATATTGCTTTGGATGTGTCAGCTTGAGAAGTGGTTTGAACATGTCTCCATATCTTCAGATCTTGTTATGCTGTTTCCATATTCAGCTGCCAAACTCCTTGCATTGAACAGTTGAATGCATTGTTTGTTCTTATGTCTGAAATTTCAACTTTTTCAACAGAGCCCTTCTGCTTGGCACACTACCCATCAGCCTTTCACAGTGTGATGTTTAATCCAGTAGAACCCAGATTACTGGCTACTGCCAACTCTAAGGAAGGTGTGGGACTCTGGGATATTCGTAAACCTCAGAGGTATGATCTGGCTGACCTTGTTTTATGCTGTGTTATTTCTTTCCCTTGGGAGGTGATGGCATGCTGCTTTTTTTTTTTAATTTAAGTCAGTATATATGTTAGTAAGAAAAGATGCACAACAAAGTTAATAGCAGTGTTGTTAATAAATTATTTTGCATAATTAATATTCTTCCTCATACTTTTGATCTAATTTGATTTAAAATTGGGCTAGATTTTCAGTGTTAACGTAAGTGATTTTTAAGGTAAGTCAAGGCTCCAAAGCTTGCTTGGCTTCACCACTGCAGATTAGCTTGGATTGCTGTGTCAAGCTCTCATCATTGTATTTAGCACTGTCTTGGTACTACTGGAAGAAGCTGTGGTGCCACTGCCTGCTTTACAGTTTGTTTTTCATGCCCAGCTCAGTTTTTATTGGCTGACTAGAAAGTGTGGTCAAGGCAGCTTTTTACTCAGTGCTTATGAGTTTAACATGGCTTCCTGAGAGATCCAGACATCTGTGTAACCATTTGGCTGTCTAATGTGCTTCCAGATATACATAGAGTTAAAATTAAGAGAATCAGGTTGCAGTTTGAAATATGGTTAGACTGGGTTCTAAAGTGGATGTATACAATGTCTGGTACCAGACTTTGGTATGCATGAGAGATTAAGCCTTTTCAGTCTTTCAGATTGTGAATGTTCATTTTTCCATCATAAAAATCTGTGGTGGGTTAAGTCTGGCTACATGCCAGCTGTAACATAAATGAATGCAGGTGTTAAGTCTGCTTTCAGCTATCATTTTTCTGGGACAGCCATTAGCTCTCCTCCTTTGCTTGATCAGAGATATGTCCAAAACACAGTGAGAAGGGTGTATGCTTGGCTTGGGAAAAGAAAATGGCTCTAAATCACTCTGCTGCCACTGCAGATTTTTTCCCCATGAAACTCTCAGGAAAGAGGACTCTTCAGAATGATATGTGTCCTGCTAGTGGGCTGCCAAAGTCGGAGTCTCTCATATTTAAATAAATTATGCTGGATTTTTAGCCTATTTAAAGTAACAGAGCATTTGACAAAACTTCTACTTGTCTCTGTAGATCTAATTTGCTAATCTAGAAAGCTGGAATTTGTTTTTTAATGTATTTGTGGCCAATTCACTTTGTCATATGAGGAAAAAGAAATTAATTTTAGATCAGTAAAGATACAATCCTCATTCTGGTGAGGAAGTGGAAGCTAGAATTTACACATCTATCTGTGTATTTCAGTTTGTTACTGTCTTTTCTGGAGAAAATACACTTAATTATCAGGGAGTAAAACTAGTTCTTGTTAAAGATAAAGTAATCCACATAATGCTGTAAGTACTTGTGGTAGACTGCATAAAACTGAAGTTGGTATGTGTGGAAGTTTGTGAATATTTTCCATGTTTGTATTAATAATAAAGGATGCTGTAGTTGCAGGTAGGATCTGCCAAAAACACTTTGGTTGGTGAGTTTTATAGGAAGAATGGGTTAAAGAGCCTTGAAATTCTCCATAATCTAGGCATAAACAGGAAACTGCCTTTGTAAGCATGGCACTAGCACAGCAAAGGAAGGCTACTGCATCAGATGCTTTCCTCACTGTCAAAAAGGTCTGCTAATGGTAAAAGTTCTTGCTTCTCTACATGTTTGTTGCTCTCTTTTATATTGTCTTTGGTATCCAAGAGAATGTATTTCTTCCTGAAGTGTAGGAAGGATGAAGGAATAGAAGTTTTTGAGGGACATGATTTGAGGGACAAGTATTTATTTGATTGTTGAATCTTTGCTGGGATTGTTGAATAGCATAATGTATAAATAACTGAAGGGGGATAGGATATAGGAAGGTGAAGGTAGTGTAGAAAGTAATCTTACCCCTAAGGAGTTGCAGCTGGGTTAATTATTAAAGATTAGGAGCAGGCCTGACTTTACCAGGCCACAGCTGTAGCCAATCAGAAGAGTGTTATAAAAGAGTGGGTTGGCTGGTTGAGGGGGAACTGGAGTCACTTGGTTTCTGTGAGAAGAGGGAAGAGTCAGTGCTTAGAGGAGCTGCCTATGAGAAACATCAAGGAGGTATGGAACTCTTGTACTAAGGAGGCAACAGTATGAAACCTTTGCAATATAATGACAACAAATAACAACAATAAAAAATTGCTAGGTCTGTCTGTTTCTTCCCTAGTCTACTTTTTTTTATCTACATTGCTGCATATGATTTTCACCTGTGAGGGATTTTTATGCCTTAAGCCATCAAGGGAAATTCTTCCAGTCCTTCGGTATTGATGTAGTCCATCATAACACTGAGGCCACTGTGGAAGATTTTCACTCCTATCATTCCACCCGTGGTGCCAATAGAAAGTACCAGATCATTTCAACTTTGCCTGCTTTGTCACGTTCTGTGGTAGTGCAGTTTTGATTAGAGGTTGAATGAGTAGAAAGAAGGGGAAGAAATTTAGATACTTTTAAGTGTTTACTGTGGGTTGCCAAAATTTTAACTCCAGTGGGCTAGGCTGGACTACAGCACTCTACCAATATGGGACATGGGAAATGCTTACGTGTAGTTAATAATTTGCTGCTGAAATAATACTTTCTGTAAAACTCATGGCCCCAGCTACTGTCTGTTCTCAGATGGAGGCAGAGTTAGGTAATGCAGGCACTACTTTTTGCTTCATAACTGGAGGCTGCTCTGGGGAATTTTGCTGCTGCTTGTCTGCAAAATCCAGCAAGTGAGAAGCTTGAAATTCCAAAGACTAGCTGCTTGTGGCCAGTAGCAGTACTGTAGTTAGCAATACCTTGACATTGTAGTTAGCAATATTTTCACACAATACACATTGCAGCCAAGAGCACTGTGTGTGTTGAGGCTTTTTACAGAGATAGGTGAGGTTTGATAAAACTCACAGGAATTGGGGGGCCTTTACTCATTTGAGGGGATCAGGCTTGATGTTGAATATCTGATTTTAATCAGCAAAGACTTCTCAGAGGAAGTATAGTTTTTCTTTGATGCTGTTCAGCTTGATAATGGACTATCAGAAAAGGAGAGATTTGCTATTAACTTTTAAACTTGTGCGTCAGTCACTGGAATATGGCTAATTGTGTAGTTTTAAGCTAATATCTCTACATTTTCAAAACATTGAATAGAGCAGTCGTGTCCTTGTAGGTTAGAAAATTCAGATATAGATTCCATTGCTTGACAGGAACAAATGAGCTTATTTATCCAGAAAATCTGAGGATTTTTACATGGCTCTTCTCCAATTGAGTTATGGCAGAATTTGTCTCAGCTTGCTGTTGTATGCCTCCAGCCAGGAAAATCGGTTTTGTCCACTTCTTTAGGCACCATTAAACACCCCTAAAAATTTTAAATTGAATACTTTTAGGGCTGGGAAAGAAGTCCTGATTTTGAGTAGATTTTATTAATGTACTGTGGAATTGGTTAACTGTCTAATAGGAAGCTGGGAGTGCTTTATGCTTGGCTGCCACAGTGAAGGAGGTGATTGAAAAGCCAGCATTTCTTGGCATGCATGGAGAAATTTAGAGACAGTTGCACAGTCTGAATTGTGGAAAGTTTAGCTCACTTCAAATAATCATAATTTGATTAGTCTTGCTGACTGAGTCAGGATACAGAGGCGGATTCATTTTGCTTTTTCCCAAAGTTCATTCACAGCTTGATATCTCTGCTGTCTCAGATTTAGTGCAGCAATTGAGACTCTCTCCTCCTATCCCAGTATACTAATAAGACCTGGATGTGGTGGATTGGCTCCTCAGAAATAGCATATGAAGTGCTATAAATATAGAACTATTATAATTCTACAATTATAAGCTGTCTAGGGAGTCTGGAAATCTTATTTTTCTATTTTTAGAATGTGTAAGTATTTCTATTCCTTCAGGTGGACGTTAAACTGAAACCATCTGTATTGTTTCTTCTTTAAAAAGAGTGCATTGAGAAGCTTTAAATGTGGTTTTGATTGAGGAGACTGCTGTAAGGCATTCACACCGCTAGATGGGGTCTGGAAGCTGTGCCTTTTTAAAAGAAAGTTCAAGGGGGAGGTCTGTGCTTCTTAAAGTATTTACAATAAAATATGTATTAAAAATATTGTTACAGAATTGCTGGGGGGAACTCAGCAAGTTGGAGTACCTATATATCTCAAGCAAAGACTGTGTAATTTCAGCTGTTGTTAGGTACTCATGTTCTCCCTTCTCTTTTTCCAGGCAGCTCCATGACCATCTCATTCTTTTTACTGAAATGAAAAGACTGTTTTTCCCTTAAGAAAATATTATCATTGTACCCTTAATGCTTTCTTTTCCTATGTTCCCTCTGACCCACCACTTACATCAACATACGTGGAAGTTTTTGAGATCAAAATTATATTTGTTTGTCCTATTAATGACCATCACATGTTTTTAAACTGATCTTCATGCTGCAATAAGGCTGAGAATCTAGAGAAGCAAACTCCCAAGCTGTGGGCAAGGAACACATGTTGTTAGATATTAGTGAATCATCTAGTGATTAGCTCATTAAACAGTAAACAAAATATAGAGGTATAGAAATTCTTCCCTGTAGTAAACAAATTACGTTCAGGGGGCTCTTAAGAGAGGGCTCTTCTTAGCAGGTTTATGAATGTTGATGTGTGTTGATCTTTCCAATGTGTGGATGACTTTGAAAGTGTGGCTGCACTGTGCTGCTGGTCTTGAACTGACTATATTTCCTCAAGCCTCTGTCTTGAAGAGAGCTTTTCTGCCAAGTGCTAATTACTAGGTGTTCAGCTTACTCATTGTGCTGCAAGTAAACACAATCCAACTCTTAAACAATCTATGACATCCATAACTTCTGGTCCACATGTATTGGAGATCATAGGTACTTTTGAAAACCCAGTTCTTGGCTCCTGATTGCTTTGACTGGTAGTTTATCTTACTTCATTGAGTTCCCAGCCTTTCAAAGACCTGATGAGTATTACCTTTTTTTGGTTTTGTATCAGTGGTCTGGTAGCAAGAGGAAAATACAGTTGGACATAGAAATCTTGCAGGTGGTATTAGATTGATATGTAGCTGGAAAAGCTAGGCTTAAGGTTTAGGAGGCCCCTCTCAGTATCAAAATAGGAGTGGTAGCTACCAGAACTACAGGAAATTTGAGAGCAGTTCTTCATAGTTTAGTTAAATGCATGTCAAGTAGACCAGCTTTGCAAGAGAGGACTGAATATTACCTCTGAATAATGGCATGGTTAATTCTGTTAGGGTTTTGGTCTTGTTTTTTTGGGTTTTTTTTGATAAGTGGATGTGCAAGGGAAAAGGAGATGAGTATTTGCAGCTCTGTCTGTACCACAGGTGATATTTGTAACCTGTTGCATACAGAGGACTTTAGAAAATCCCTGTGGTGATGTTGAAGGTATTCTAAGGTCATAAACACAGCATCATAACTGAGTACAAGTCCATAGATTGAGGTCTCCAGTGGCTGCCAGTTTTAGTTTCTAGGGTCATACCTTCAAGGTATTTGATTCTTAGAGATCACACAAGCAGAACAGAGATGGCAGTTATTTTCTGAGTAATGCTCACCCATGTGCTGAATTTTTATCCTTTCTAGCTTTCCTTCCTGAGTTCACTCTACAAAGTAACTGTTGCCTTTTTTTATCTGTGTGTTACCAAGATGTCTGGTATGTTGGATGAAATACTGAGCTTCTGCAAGTGTGAGGGATCAGTATTGTTAGTGATTGTGTTGGGGATAGTAATTCAGGGACCAGACACAGGATTTGCTTCTGACAGTGAGCTTACCAAGGTTCAGAGCTCATTCCTTAAAAGCTAGTGCTGGTGAATTGGGAATTTTCTTCATGTAGAATCTGTAGGTGATATATGATGGCAGGAATAGTAATGAGGATATTTAAAATTTTACTTTGACTGTCTTACATTTTGACTTTTCATGTGAAGGAAAGAAGCTTCTGATTGTCATCACTTCCAGTGTGATTGCTTTGGGATTCCCTAAGTCCCTGCAGGTGGAACAGTTCACTACATCATTGAATTGGCTAATACCTGTTTCAATTATTTCAGTGCAATAGAAGCGTGCTGCATGTTTCTGTTTGGAGACCTTTGTCAGTCTTGCTCTGAGCAGAGCACTGTATTAAGGACTGCAGGAGAAATGTGTGTATCTTGGCAACCACTTGATCATTGTCAGGCTTATTATTTCTTTCTCTTCCTAGTAGAATAATTTGCTGTGATTTTTGACTGATTTGATGTTGCTTAAAGTAATTTATTTAGGCTACAGTTTAACAAATTTTAAATGCTGTTTTGGAACTCACCAATATGGGTCAACCATACCACCTCAAATAGATCAAATAACTATTTGTCTTCAGTTGCAGTTCAGAATAGAACTCATCCCACACATGTACCATCCTCGTATGTTACACTTCTGTGCTACTGAGGCAGCTCAACTGATCAGTTTCTCAACCTAGAATTTAAAGACCTAACCAGATCCAACTTGGCATATTTGCCCCAAATTACACAGAACCTAAATGTAGACACTTTCCCTTCTTATTTGTGTTCCATTATTTCTCAAAAATTCCCTTTTGAACTTTTAGGAAGTGAACTGATTATTGCTTAAATTCATGGGATTGAATTTTTCTGGGAATCTTTAGGATGCATTGAAAGAACATTTGAATAGTAATGGCATCTGGGGGAGCAGTACTTTTTGGATGGCTTTTGGCTTTGATTTCCTTATTGTAAACATAAATCTCAAAAATGTTTGCCACAAATTTAGCCAAATTCAACGACTCACTTAGATGTTTCTAACTTTAAATTATCTCTGCCTTTCCTGCTTTCTTCTCACTGAGGGGAAAAAAGGGAGTACTTGCAAATGAGCCTTTTTTGTCTTTGGGCAAGGAGAGATGGTAACAATCATCAAGGCTTTAGTCATATTGATGACTTTCCTGCCTGAGGAGATTTTTTTTGGTTGCCATCTTTAGTCATTTGATGCTTTTTTTTTTTTTTGCCTTTATTTCTTTAAAGACAGGAGTGCAGCCTAAAGTTTTGAACTATGTAGATTAGTGAATTGATTGTTAAACAATTTTTTTTTATTCTGAAGCAGTAATTTCTGTTGCTGGTGTAAGCATCACCTAATAGATAGTCTAGAAATACTTAACTTTGCAAGTCTGCCAAATAGTGCCTGGTATTTAAGTGTGTGAACCAGGTACTGCAGTCTCTTTTTCCCACCCTTAGGCCATGTCCTGATTGTGGAGTTTCCTGGGATGGTAATGTAGGAAGGGCCCTCTCGCTTAGCTATATTCTAGATATACACACTCCATATTTCATTTGCAGTCCTGCTTTATGCATGATCTTGTCAGCCCTCTTGGGATAGAGGGTTTAGCTTAGCTTTCTCTGTGTTTAGTCTGGTGTCCTTCCTGGAGTGGAGTGTATTTAGAAAGATTTTTAGCTTTCCTCGAGGATCCCTGGATTTGTTGATCAGACACAACTGAATTGTGGAGAACTGAGGTTCAAATTGTATAATAGAAAAGAGTGTTCTTAGTAGCTCAGCTTTTAATTCTTTGTTGTTCTCAGATAGGGCTGTGGTCATTCTTCTGTTCGGTGTCTTGATTGTTCTCCATCATATGCACTGGGATTTTCTGATTTGAAGATGAAACTTTCTCACACCTATCAGCATCCTCACATTAACGCTCTTGGTTCTGGCAGGCACTTAAACTCAATACTGTCCCTTTGCTCTGCTATTCAGGTTTTAGATATTCAACACTATGTAACTGTAAACAGCAAGTCAGAAAACCTGGTTTTGTTTCAGAGTGTTGGTTAGGTCTGTTGCTTGACCTTTCTTGCCCTCACTTTTTCCTGTACCAAGAAAAGGGAAAACTGCCTACTTCAAAAGCCTCATGGTGCTTAATCTTTTTGTTAGCTTTGAAATACTTTAGCACCCAGGTCTTTTTAAAGCAAGAATTTAAAGTGCAAAGTATTGTCCTTGTAATGCAAATTTTGAAAGTATAATCTGTTGCTCAAAAGAACCTCAGATTGAATGGGTTTTTGTAGAGGGCTTTCTTTAGGCAGTAATCATTGTAAATCTTGCCCTAATCACATCTATCCCTCAATTTAATATGGAAGGAATTAAAAGAGAAATTTTTTTTGGTCTAAAAAGGAAAAAAAGGAGAAAGGAAAAAAAATATTGTTGGCTGAAATCAAAGGCGAGAGCCTCTTAGTGCGTTTACTAGGAGAACATATGAAAAATTTGTTTAACCCTACTGTAAGAGAAGAGAATTAGTCTTTGAAACATCAGTCCAGGGGAAATTGTCGTAGAACCAACCTGATGAGTCCAAATGTATGCTTGCAGTTATATTCACTTACCTTTAGGTAAAAGTTTATATTTATCTTTCATCTACTAGAGGCAAAAGCTTTACTAGTTCAAGACTGGACTCTTCCTCTGCAGGAGCATTTAGGATCTTGCCACTCTTCCTGTCAAAAGAAAGGCCTACTTTCTTCTTGCTGTTATTTTCTTTAATATCTACTTGTGTAGTTTTTGTAAATTAAAAATTCTTGCAGCTACACTAGAGGAAAGCAGGGAGGGGATTGTGTGTATATATATTTTATTGAATAAGAGAACAAATCTGTGGCTGATGTTACTCATAAGCTTTCCTAATGCAAGACAACAATTGTAGCACAGAAATGTGCAGGAAAAAAATCTATTGTAAGACTGCAGTATTGACACATGACTGATTTTGCATAAGGTATGAAAATGGCTTCATTCTTCAGGAGGAATTGCCAAATTCTACACTCAGATTATTTTTTGAAGGTAACATTCTCTGATATCCATGTTCTTTGTGTTGTAAAGACTTTGGTGAATGCTTGGTTTTGGGAACACATCCTGCTCCTTTTTTTGGCCTAAAGGTCATCTTCCCATGCCATGTCTGACTGTATTTGTATCTTCTCTATCTGGTTATCTGATGGAACCTGCTGGTTTGTGTTTTGCTGGATTTAGCTGAGCAGTGTTCCCTGTCACAGTCTGTACTCCATCCTACAAGGTGCTATTTCTGAACAGGCTGCATAATGGACTCTGATCAGAGAATTTAGGGATTAGAAAAGGATGGAAAAGATCAGGTGTTTCATCTAGTTTGTTGTTGTTGGGCAGTTGCTTTTTACATTGTATTCTCAAGGTTTTTTTTTAATCAAGCTAAATGTTATTGTTGTTTGATTAGGTTTTTGGTGGTTTTTCCCTGAAAAACTAATTGTCTGCTTACTAGATCTCATTTATTGGTTACATTACAGTAACACCTACATGATTCTAGCCTACATGAGAATAGGACACGCTTGTGCCTGGTGACCCACAGATCTGTGGTGAGGGCAAACCTAGGGCAGGAGAACGTGAACAGATCTGTAATGAGACTTAAACAAACCTTGGCAAGGGCTGGAGGAGGATGTGAAGCATTCAAACAAATGGGATATTTTTTTTTCCACTCGTTGTCTTTTGCTACTGCTAACTCTTTGCAATGGCAGATGTAATCTTAAATCCTGAAAGGATAAAAGTCATACAGATAAGGAGGAGAATTTAGTATACTTTACTCTGCCCTTGCCATCTTCCTCAGAATACTGAAATTCTTGAGCTATTTTCCTGTGAATAAAGGCAGAATGCAGGGAATCACAATGCTTTCTGAAGAGCTGCCTGAGATCACTGATGTAGCAACATTTTCATTCAGTGAAGCAGTTAGGTCATAAGGGCCAAACTAGGCAAGCCTTTGCTGTTACACTGTTGGGTTGCTCTGGGTACATAAATGGCGATGTTTGATGTTTTTAAGGCTCCAGTTTCTGAAGTCTGTTATCAGATAAGAATCTCAGTTATTTAAAAAATTAAAATATTGCCCTCGTGGTTTGGAGTATTGACCTTTGAGTTTGCCATGCAGGAAAGTTCATTAATGATGGGGAGATTCCATTTTGAACATAGTTTATATGTTTCTGACTTTAACAGTAAACAGCAAAGAAATGTCACAATTTTGAACACCCTGAATTCTGTATTTTTCTTATCTTTGTGGATGGAGTTAATTTTAATTGTACTTTCTTTTTGAAGAAAAGCAAAGATATTAGTTTTGCTAATAATACACAGCCTTTATTTTATTGGTTATTGTTTAATATCTGAGCAAATACCCCTTACTCCTGGTAGGGATTATTGGAGACAGTTCTTGTGAAGGTAGTAAGATAATCAGTAGTGATGATAGAATTTAGAAAAGTTAGCTTGTTTCTGAAAAATAATAAAATCTTGAGTATGGCTTGTATACCTTTAGACAGGGATTGACTTCCTTCACATTTGTTAACACTTAGAATACTTATAATGAAATGTACACTTAGTTTCTTTGAGAAGCAGATAAATTGTATCTATCTTGAGATTTCTGAGACTTATAATCTACTTTAAAAAGGTCTGTGTGATTGCTGAGCAGACTGTGCTCAAGATTGTGCTGACTTTTCTGTTATTTGGCTCTTAAATGTTTGCTTCAGACTCTATATGAATTGTGTCCTTTTAAACACACAAAAATTTTCTTGCAAATAAACCCCCAAACTTTTCTGCTGTTTTCCAGGCCAAAATTCTGTCTGCCAAGTTTCATTCCAGTTATTTTTTTGCACAGTTAGAAGTTTCTCAATTTTGTGGTTACAGAATTGCTGACAAACACAGTTGTATGCAATGGTGTGTATTAGTTACGAGCATTCAACTCATTCTTTCCTTTTAAGGTCATTCTTTCATTAACTTAGTCTCACTCACTGCTGTTTATGATACCACCACTTTTCCCTTGCTTAATTAGTTTCTTTTCTTAAAGGACACTCTTGTCCCAAGGACAGTGTCTGTACTGCAATTCAGTGATACTGCTCCTTCCCTTGCTCCACTAACTGCCAGTTAACCAAATTATTTACATTAGTGGTGCTGCTGGTGGATTCAAAGCCTTCCATTGTTTGGCTCAGCTGTGTTTAGTCAGCCCTTGCCTGCTGCCTGCGTGCTGCATATCCAGCTACGGAAATGACCATATTGCATAGAATCGTCCATTCTCCCTCCTCAGCCTCCCTCCAGCTCCAGCATGTGTGTTTGGATTGCAGTGTTCCATCTGTGGACTAAATATTTCTCTTAATCATACAATATGACTTTTTAAGAAACTCAGAAGTGCATGTGTCTCTCTATATTGCTTCCAGAGCTGGTAGGCAACATCAGCATTCCACAGCTGTCTGGGTGAGCCAAATTTGGAAGCAGAGCAAATCTGAGTAGTCTGGCTTTGGATTCATAAAAATAATGCCTCTGGCAGAAAGAGCATTCATCTTGTTCAGAAGTGTCCTTTTAGTATTGCCTTCAGATTTCTCACTAGCTGTCGTGGTCTGTGTCTTCAAGATGAGAGTATTGTTTCTGGAGTGCTGCATCAGTAAACTTTTAGTAACTGCAACAAGGTGTTGCCTCTGAAACTCCTTTGTTAGTGCATGCAGGAAGTGGCAGTTCTAACATGAGCAACGTATCCAAACATGTCCACCCTGCCCCACATAATCCTCTGTGAAAAAATCCAAAAGTAACACTGACTAAAAGTAGAGCACAACACCCTGGTGCATATAGTCATTGGAACATGCTGAAACACAGCGCTTCTCTTCCTCTCCCCTTCCCGCTCTCCAAAAAAAGTTCAAAAGCTCTCATTCTGATTAATTTGAAGGTTTTTAGAGCTCCTTGATTCAGACATTCTCTTTAGTACTAATGAGTATTAGTATTGTAAAAAATTCTGCTGGCTTCTTTCTTGGAGAGGGCTGACTGCTTTTTTTCCTGCACTTTTGATGGAGATGGATAATCTAGAAGACACCTTGGGCAATTATTATTTTTTTCCTAAAATCATCATGGTTGTTCTAAAATCACCAAAATTTCATGATGCAAGTTCCTGAAGTCTTAGAGCTCCTCAGTTCTCAGTACTGCTGCCATGTGCACTGCCTGCAGTATGAGGCAGAGAAAGAGAGATTTCTCAAATCCTTTAAATGTCCTCTGTTTAGAACTAGGTGAGCAGCTTTGCCACCAAGATAGAGCCATGAGCTGCACTCCTCCACACACATATCCCCCCCTCTTGTTTGTGAACATATCTCAGATGTTCTGTTCT
The DNA here is from genome assembly GCF_035770615.1 of Melospiza melodia melodia. Taxonomy (NCBI): domain Eukaryota; kingdom Metazoa; phylum Chordata; class Aves; order Passeriformes; family Passerellidae; genus Melospiza; species Melospiza melodia. Next base: position 75,341,717 of record NC_086199.1, read on the forward strand.
AGGAGGAGAGTGAGTGAGCAAATATTTTTCCTCTGTTTGGATCAGGAAGTGGATGTTTGGTGGGGGTTCGTGTCAGTTTGTTCACCTCATCCCCACCTGACTGCTTGCTGCCTCTTTTCAGTTTCTTAAAGGAAAACACTGTGCAGTTAATTTAATAAGTCCTTTCAAAGAGGCAGAGAGGAAGCAAGGTGGGGAAAACAGAAAACTGCTGTCTTGTGATTAGTAGCACAAAGTGCTGAACTTGGAGCTATAGTGTCAGGCTTTTGGGGCCAGAATTAGGGCAAATGGGGAAAGTCATTGCTCTTACACTATAAATGAATGGCAAGCAGCTATTTTAGTATTTCTTTTTGTATCAGCCAAACTAGCTCACTGCTTTTGTTAGTGAGGGGGTTTCATTTTTTGGTTTTCTTTCTTTTGTTTGAGCCAAATGTTTAAAAACACTGCAGCAGGAACTGTATATCCATCACATGTGTGGCTGAATTGTGTGGCATGAGGGTCTGAGGCAGGCAGAACTGTGGCTCTTTTGAGAAGTATTAACTGTGCAGCTCTGTAATTCTGGACTTTTCACGTATGGATATTTTTTTCTGAAGTTCTAGTCTCTTGCTTCCTTTAATCTCTGAAGTAAAACATTCTTTTGGAGCTTTGTCACTCTGAAGTTACTGCAGCACAATACAGAATTCAACTCCAAGTTTTGCTTTGGTACCTTTGACTGCTGTAGGAGCTTAATGAAACATCTGTAAGCAGAAGGGAAGCCAGTTTAATATTGCACTCCTATTGCTATAAAATATAATCTCAAATGATCTCAGGCAGGGCATAATACTAGCAATGATGGAAACTTTGCTTGAAGACTTGAAAGGATGGGGCATCTGGTAGGCTCACTCATGTGCAGACAGGAGAGAGTTCTGGGCTGTGATTTGGATTAAGGGGGAGAACTGGTAATGAGGGGAGAAGCTTAATCTCAATGCAGCAGTGTTTGCACCTAAACATTAAGTCTGGTTGGTGCATATTTGTTATGACCTTCTTATTCATGTTGGACAACTCATATATTTTTTATTAAAAATTAACTTTTCTTAGCAAAAAAAAATCTGGAATTGTTTCTTCTGCCTGTTTTTTGTGTTAAATTCTTGGTTGGGTTGGGGTTTGGGGGGATTTACAATGTTGTAGCTTACTTATTTGTCCTTTTTGAAGAAAGTGGAAAATTCCATAGAAAAAGAAATGGCTTGCTAAGACCTATGAGAAAAGAGGAGGCAAAAATAACCAAAACGCATATGATATTTAGTTTTGTTTTGATTTTTAATGCCTGAGTATTTTGAGGTGAGTACTTTATTGATCTCAATTAACAGAAAAAAGGGCTGATGAGAGGAATCCTAAATCCTTGTCTCTAAGCTTACAATTTCTAGTATTAAATTCTCTCTGGTTTTAATTAAATACCTTGAACATGATTAATAAAAGCTTGGCAACTTTGTCTTGGAGGAGGAGAACATGAGACACCAGGACTGTTCACGCTGATAAAAGTGTTGTGAAGCTTTGGTGCCCAGCCTTAAGAACTTACTAGTTCTTAAAATGTGACTTCTGGTGCCTTTGTGCACTGAGCAGTCAAAGCCATGGTGCCACAAAGAGTGTGTGTGTGAGAGAGCAGCATATTTCTAGGGCATTCATTATGCAGAATCTTATATTTTGTGTTGGTTTTGTTTAACTCTGGCTTAGGAACAATGGTTTTTTAACTTCACTGTATCTCAGGCAATGATGCATGTTTTGACCTGCATGGAATGTGGCTTCCCATCCATGTGGAGTGACTCATTCTTCACAGTTGTTGGGGCAAAGGCCTATATCAAAAGGTGTTATGCATTAAAATCTATGAATAAGCTTCCCTCTAGAACTTACTAATTCTGAGCTGGCATGCTTTTTCTGGTCCAGAAGGGACATAAAGGTCACAGCTCTCGACAAGATTTGATGGCTATTGCTCAAAACAGAAGTGTTAACAAAAAAATTGAGCTCTAGTCCTGTTTGGGAAGTGATCACTGAACAAAAAAAGAGATAAAATGTCTTCCATCTTTGGCTCACTTTCCATATTTACAATCATTTCACGTACACAGATTGAATGTAGTCCTTGAAAAGAACAGAAAATCTGTACAAGTTGTATTTAAGGTGTGCTTTAATTAACTTTAGGTTGCTTTATGGAACAAATTCCATATTTGTTGTTTTTTTTAAAGACAGTCTGGAATTTGTGAACCTTTGGTTTTGTTTTGTGTATGTGAATAAGAATGGATACAAATACTCCAGCTGTGAATATACAGCCTTATATGGGACAAGGAAACCAGCTAATCCTGCCACATGAGAGTTTTAGGTAATAATGTCATGTGATAACATAATTGTCTTGCCTACTTGGCAATATTTTTAGATGAAGCTAGTTCAAGATTAGCTAAGTAACTTATTTTAGCATTTCTTGCAATAACATGTTAGTAAGATGTCCTTTTATTTAAGACATCTGGAACTGATTGTGGAGTTTAAACATCCTCTGATGCCCTGTAGAGATATAAATAGAAGCAGGAGAGAGAGAATGGCCAGCCTGTCTACATTTGGAGAAAATGTCATCTGGTGCCAGAGCAAGGGTGAAAGACTGCTTGGTTCAAGAACCAGCTAACAAAAGTAAAAGGACAGCCTTTTTAAGGCAAAGTGCTCTGTCCAACTTTGCTAATGTATTTTTTATTAACAAAACTACTCACAGTCTTTAACTTTTCTCTTCTGAAGACTTTACAAACATAGCATTTTGATAGCTTGTCATTCAGGTTTCAAATTAAGATTTTTCAGCAATTGAAAGAAGAAACTAAGTAAGATTATAGTTTCCTGGGCTTGTTTGTTTGAAAAGCCTGAGGAAGATTAAAGAGAGTTGTGTCTCTAAGTAGCTGAGTTGGTACGTGCAGCCCATCTCACTGAGTCCCACCTGTGTTTTCCCAGCTCCCTGCTCCGCTACGGCGGGAACCTTTCCCTTCAGAGCGCCATGAGCGTCCGCTTCAACAGCAACGGCACGCAGCTGCTGGCGCTGCGGCGGCGCCTGCCCCCCGTGCTCTACGACATCCACTGCCGCCTGCCCGTCTTCCAGTTCGACAACCAGGGCTACTTCAACTCCTGCACCATGAAGAGCTGCTGCTTTGCAGGTGATCGGGATCAGGTAATGAGCCATGTGTGGGATCTCAGCGCCTCAGGACTGAAGTGCAGAGTGACCGAGACCACCCTTGGGGGGTGTGGGAGTCCTGGAATGTTGGCAGAAGTGTCTGGTGGAAAAGGCTCCCAATATTACGAGTTAGGTAGTGCCTGGGCCAGTCTGACCCTCGCTGCTGGGCCAAAGGCAGCAACTGCGGTGTATCACCCCAGAGATACCTTGGCTTGCTGGAGATTGCAGCTGGGCACTGAACAAGTCCAGGCTTGTTAGGAACCCTGTTTACCTCAGGAGGAATGGCTTCAAGTGATGGTGAAGAGAAAAAGGAGAGGATTCTGCTGGAGGGTTTAACGTCCAGAGGTTTATTCCATGGTTACAGAGGTCTGAACGTGAGCAACTGTTCCAACAGAACCCGGCCGCATGGTCTGATCACCTTTTTAAGCTCAGGGCCAGGGGGAGGGGAGGTACAGGTGAGCACCAACCAGGTGAGAGGGGCAGGGTCTCGGGGGAAGATGACACCCAGACAGGCCAATGACCTCTGGGCACAGGGGCATCCTTTGAACTTGACCAACCACACCGACGCCTTGCTGGAATGTTCAGCCTGATTGACAGGACTCACTCAGCATGGGGGCAAGGGGGAAGGGAGAGAGGCACAGGCACAGCTGGGGAAATGACCTGGAAGGCCAAAATGGGACATTACAGCACACCACAACGTCTGGTGGCTGGACTTTGATCCTACAAGGGAGATGACACCTGTATGAGGATGGGAGGATTTCACTGGGTAAATGGTGAAGGGATAAGTTAATTAGAGTGTAAAACACAGGGTTTAGGATTTCTGTACAGGGGGGTTTAGAGAAGTAAGATGGAGGAATTGGGGCATGTCTTGTCCTTCTTCTTCTTGGCCTCCATCTTCTGTGGTGATGTTGGCACTTTGGGATTGGTTATTACTAGAAGTGCACTGATCAATAAGGGTGACAGGTATTGGAGGAAAAAGGTAAATATTGTATACGTAACTTCGAGTATAAAGATAGGTGACCGCCCCGGGGGCTCTCAGTGTGCTCATGGCTGGCTGCTGTGCAGACCTCTGTCGGGCCGAGAGAAAATCTTTTAGGTAAACAATTAATAAACACTGAAGATTGAGAAAAAACCTAAAGCCTCTTCTCATCCTTTGAGGTGTGGGCTGTCCAAGGCCATCCCTGAGCCTTTCCAGGCCATAAATCAGCTGGGAGAAATCCAGCAGTGATCAGGATCAGGTAATGAGCAATGCTGCCCTGAGTCTCCAGAGTTTCCATCACTGTTTGGGAACGCCGTTGTGAGGGTGGCTTCTTTGTGATTCAGCAGATAACGCAGGAAGCAGGACACGTACGGGCTTATTCAGAACTGTTTTGCAATGCGGGCTCTGAAAGAAGGAAAACATACCAGAACACAGGAGAAGTTTTACCTGTTGTTTGATGTGATCTAATACTTACTTGGAAGATGACATGCAGAAGAAAATATTTGCTGTTTTTTTAGGTCCAATTAATACAATGTTATCTACTCATCTACATATGATATGGAAGGATCTTCCTTGCATTTCAGTTTTGTTACAGAGTGGTGTAGAGGCAATCCCACAAAATGTAAATATTGTGTATTTATAGAGTTATTAATTCTTATTTGAAATTATAATATTTCTCATTTAATACTTGACTACTACATCAGGTAGAATAGGATTTTGTAGTTGTAGTCACTGATCTGTAAGTGATGATGACAGGTGGTTAGGAAGGAATAGTCCGTTACTTCACTGAGGCAGGGCTCTGTCCCTACTACTGATCACAGAGAAATAGGTCACACATAAAGTGGCTAACAGAAGTTCTTATGATTCTAGAGCCAGATATTGTCTTTGGACAGCTGTATTTAATAATCACAAGCACTGTTAAAGGACAAAATATGTATTTTCAAGTTATGATAGTATCAAACTATGATCTGAAAATTTCTTAACTGTCATCAGCAAAATTCCTGCAGTCAGAACTTGATCACTAATTCTGTTGCTGCTGCTGCAGGAGGCAGAGTTGAGCTTCTTTCAGATTGCAAGAAGGAAATACATTCATGTCACTGAATTTGAGCAGTGTTCCTTAGTTCTGAATATTTTTTGACAAGAGTGTGAAAATGTGATAATGAAACTCATTTAAAACAATTGAGTGGCTTACTTTAAAGCATTGGAAAAACACATGTGTTGGTTAAGAAGAAAACCACTGACAATTTGTGTTCTATTATTTAGTCAGCCTAAAGATAACACACTTTTCTCCTCTGGAACTCAGTGTAGAGCCTAAATTGTGTACACTCTGACACATAATTTGGCTTCTCAATTGTTACTAAAGATGTAGAGAAAAGTCTTAGTATATGCTGCTCTGCTTTCTAAGGCATTTTTCTGATGGGTATGGTGTTATTTTAAGAGGAGTATGTCTGTTCTGTATCAGGCTGATGTGATACTTCAGGAGCCTACATTTTAAAAAAACTTAATATTCTTGTGGTTTGACAGACCTTCTGTTCAGATAAATAGCAGCAGGTAATGCTGCTAATGAGTTGGAAATCAGCAAAGGACTATTATAGTCTCTCGTAAAACTATATGAAGCTAATAGAGAAGATGAAATTTTCTGTGGAATGTTAGAGAGATGTGGAATTTGACATTTAGACACAAGCTCATACCCATCTTCTAACTGGAAGGAAAAATGATAATGAGGTCAGAAAATGCCAACACATGCTCCAGCTCTGTGTGAAACTGCCCAGTAATGTTCAAATTCAGTGGCTAAGACTGTCAACACTAGGGATAGCCTTCATAGGGACTGCCTTTTACAGGGAACCCAATTGCAGTTGCAGGTATATCTAGAAAAGAAGATTAGAGTTGGAACCTATTGGAAGATAGACAAGGTGAACAAAATAATAATTTTTTTGAGTTTCACCTTTCTGTACAATGAGTATGCTTTTGTATAATATATGCAAGTCTTCACCCCTGTGAATCAGAATTCATCAAAAGAACTAATAGTTCTGTATCCAATTTAATCTGGCTCCTGTTGCCTCACCCTTTTAATATTGCTGTTCTTAGCATTTATAAAGAGTGTCTCTCATTTGAGATCCATGCAAAGTAAACTTTACAGAATACCTTGCTTGTATTTCCTCAGGATCAAAATTTTGTGTGGGCTAAGGCTCATTTGAAGGGACTTGTGGGTAAGCAAGTTGCTTTCCAATTGTGAGTGGCACTTGTGATAGGAAGGCTTCTTTAGCAATTTTTTCACATTGAACCTCTGATTTTGTCTGTCTTCGATTCTTCTTTTCATCTTTATTAAACTGCCAACTTGATATTTTTTCTCCTTTAAGCTTTCTTAAATAGTTAGGTTGTACCTTTCTTATAGAGCACAGTAAATTAAAAATGGAGTCTCCTGTGTTGAAAAACTATTATGTGTTGTCTGCACAGGTAATTCGTCTCATAAAGTTGCATTTCTATACTATATTTTAATTCTGATAAGAAAGGATTATCCTGAACTCATCACTGTTTAGAATGCAATTGCATTGGGAAAAAAGTGAACTGCTGAGAGGGGGAGGCCTTGTCCAGCAGAGGTAATGCAAGACCTTTCACTGATACCACTTCTTTACTTGGCGGCAGCATTTACTTATTTTCCTGGGTTAATGACTTGTACTGACACTCAGAGTTCTGACAAGCATTTGGATGTGATATAGGGATCAGAAGATAGATGGGAGATGGAGAAATGGCCTTTCAGCTCTGTAACACTCAGCTCCTCACAGAACTGTAGCCTTTGCTAATCTTCCTCTCAAGTTTGTACATAGCAAAGGGTTTGCTCACAGGAAGTTCTCTTGTAAATTATGGCCATCAGGGTTTAAAACCCTATAACTGCTGGTTTTGGGTTGCCTTTGGAAATTTGTTTTAATGCAGTGGTGAAAATCTACGGTAAAGGTAAATAACATCCTGTTCCAAATGGGTTGCATTCTGATGTGGCAGAAATGAGCAGATTCTGAGCTGCTAGCACACAACTTAAGAGTTCTCTTGGAGATTGCCTTTATATCTTAAGAAGCCAAATGCTTAAGTTCTCAAAATGACCAGAAGTGTTCTTACTTTGACAAGGTATGTGTATTAAAATGATGAAATTTCTTTGCAGAAACAAAACACAGACTACTAGTTGGGGAACAGTTTGATTGGTTTGTCTGTTGATGGAGGTTAGACTTTCTAATATTTTCTCAGTATTGTTTTTTTGGGGGGGCTCACAGATTGTGATAGGTACTCAAAAGGACTTGGAGCCAGAGCTCCTGATGTGTCACTCGAGAGGGAAGTCTGCTACCATCAGGTGTGCAGTGATCTGTATACCACCTCCTTTTACTGGAGCATCTGAGATGCAAGTAGATTGAAACATCTTAGCAAAGAATGGTATATCATTAATGCTTTAAGGTACCAAATGCTGAAAGACTCACTTGTTAAGTACAATGTTTTTGTTTTGTTTTCTTCTTTTTTTAAGAATACGTTCTGAAATGCTTATGTGATTTTGAGTTCTTGCAGGTATTGTGGGTTGCAGCACAAGCTAAGTGATGGGGATCTTAGAGGATGAACAGCTTTTTTTTTCACTTTGTGGCCTTGCAAACTATTGTTTGCCTCCAAAAGCCCTAGTCCTTCTGAGCCTGATTTCAAAGTCCATGAGCAGTGTCTGTGTGTCTGTATACATATATTTATATATATACACACATGAGCAATTTTCCTAGAAATGCCACATCATGCTTTTTTTTTTCTTGCAACTACCAAAGCTTGAGAGGCATTGTTTAGCTGATATTTTATTTGCACCCATTTAAACTTACCTTTGTGTGCTCCTCTCAGAATTTTTTCTTTTGTCCTTGTCATTGGTATAATGACCTATTCACATGACACCAATTTTTCTACTTTTTGAGGAGGAGCTCTGATGTTGAGGCATAAACAGGTTCAAAAAGATGTGGTGTTTGCATTATCCAGGAGCTCACTTCAATCATACAGCTGTGAAAGAGAGTAAGGGTAAGGTAGGCTGGATGGATCCAGCATGATTCTCAGCTTCCCACTGCCTTTGTTGGCTATAGAGATTTGTGTGAGAACATAATTTACCCGTTCTTCTGGGCATCTAGGTCCACAATTTTAAAAACAGTTTATTTATACACTCAAGTCCCACTGACTTTAGTATGCGCCAGTGTTTAATTATATGCAAATATTAAATGTGTGAGACTCTCTGGTCATGTCACAGTGCTGGGTGAGTTTCTATTATTCTTGTCAGCATTAGAATTTGGGAAATATTGATTAAATACTAAGGATTTTTGGTTGCTAGACTGGTATAGAAAATAGCTTATATCTGAGGATACAGAAAGTATTGCAGGACTTTGGGTACCCAACCAAATGTGTATTTAAGTGTAGGAGCCTCAGGGCTATAGTGATGGGCAACAGCAAAAAAAAGGCCCAGAAAGAAACCACAAAACACTATCACTCTCCAAACTCAAATAGTCCAAAAGGTTTTCTTGCTCAAGAATTGTTGCCTGTGTCACAATGATGAATGCTATCAGTTCATTCCTGTTTCTCCCTGTGTAGATAATGTGAGGCTGTATAAGGCTTGTGGCTGTAAAATCAACTGCGTATTGCCTGTTTTAAAAAGGCGGGGGTGGGGAGAAATAACTTGTACCCTGTGAATCAAACAAAAAGCGTCTTGACTCTGGCATGCCCTCAGACATTACATCACCACTCAGCCTTTTCTGTTGACATTACACTGGTATAGGAGAGTTTCAGGAATGCACTGCTCACGGTACTGCAAGGCTGCTCCAACTCCCTATAAAGTTACAACCCTCATTATGCTGAAATTTGTGTTCTGAATAGCCCTGGTTAGGGACAAGCCAGCTTTTTGCAGGACAGAATTATTTCATGAATGTAACTCTTCCGAAAAGAAGGTTAGCCGTATACATGCTGGGGGTCTTGTATGGTTGTATATTGCCTTTATAAAGAAAGAGAACTTTTCTTCAGCAGTGTTCTTTGTGTCATCTAATTTGAAGGTCATTTATCACAGGAAGTAATGCTTATCAATGTCTAGGTTTAAGAACTAGCAAGAAGAAAGGGAATTATTCTTTTAGATAATACATTTTAAATTTCCTGTGCACAGAAGACTTCCTAATGAATAGTAGCTTATTGCAGTCAGCATTTCTTAATATATGAAAAGCATTCAGTGTGCAAATATGTTGCTGTGCTTGGATTAAAAGAAAATTGGTATCTTACTCTATCTTAAATTTGGTTTCTTCCAAGAATTATTGATGACACTGTATTTTGGTTTTTGATTTATCTAAATAGCAGTTTAAATTCTACCTATATCCATAATACATACATATAAAGTCCATGTATGAGATTTATCTAGCAGTGGAATTGCTTATTCATTTTCCCCCCTTATTTTTGGTGATTGACATTGGGAGGGTTATACTGAAAATGCCTCTTTGGAGTCAAGGTCTCAACAGCAGGAGCTATGAGTCTTCTTTAACCATTCTTGTTCTGATTGCCTCTTCCCCCATTCCTGGTGCATCCTGCCAGCCCCATTTCCTGTCTCCCTTTTCTGAGTTCCTACAAGCCCTTGGGGGAGGATTTTCAACATCTGCACAGCAATACATAAACCCAAAAGGACCCATACTGAAATTAAATTCTGGTGGAGTAGAACTCAAGACTCAGGAGACTTTTAATTTTGCAGACTTTGTGTTCCTCATAGTACATTATGGGCAATCTGTAGTTAGCAGCACTTCTCATATGCTCAGATAAATGTGTTGATTTCTTTGTAATGTAATAGAAGTGTTTTCCCTGCCATAGAAATCCTCAGTAAGGATTTTTAAGTTGCTTTTGTTCATTAATAAAATTCCTGTTATGGCCTTTCTGCATTACAAAAAGGCAGCTGTAAAAATGTTGATGGATTATTCTCAATGATGCTTCTGTAAGCATTTGAAAGTGTCCCACACAGAGTTGGCTGCTTCTAAGAGTAGGGATTTTGGAAGTGAGAATGCAAACTTTTGGCTTTGAAATTTATGTACTAGAAGCAATTTGTATTTCTCCAGTCTGCTGTGTCTCACTGCTTTACTTTTTCCAGTTCATGAGATAGGCATGCTTCTTACTGAGGAACAAAGCTTCTGTTGTTAAAAAGCCTTTTGGACTCACCTGTTTGGTTCTCAGGCTGAGATGGAAAACTTTTAAGCTCTTTTTTGTGCCAGTTTCAGCCTCTTGAAAAGCAGTCTCAAGGAGTACAGGCTAGTATGTAAAGAGTACAGGCTGTCCTGGCTGGTGTGAAAAAAGATGTCTGTTTTCACAGTGTTGTGAGCCTTCTTTGAAATCGTTAAATATAGGAAAAAAAACCCCAAAAAACTATAATTGTGCCTCAGAATTTATTATCAAATAGAAGATAAAAGGTTGTGTGTGTAGATACTTTGTAGGCAAATTATTTTCTTAACTGTAAGTTCTCCAAAACACATCTCAGAGAGAGTTTTCACAGTTATGTCTCCTCTTACTTTAGGTTTTCCCTTTGAAAGAAGGGAATAAGAGGTTAGTGGCTTGCACAGGTGACTGCTCATTGTTTTGTCATCTCCTGGTTAACTGCTGTGGAGAGAAGGATCTCCAGTTGGTGACAATGAGAGCTGCCACAAGGAGGCAGCCACTCTGGCTGGGGCTGCAGTTTGAGGCACCAACAAGGCAGTGTGCCCTTCAGGGGACATCCTGTGCTTCCCCTGGGCCGTGCTGGCACCCATCTGACCCTACAGGATCTGGCTGAAATACAGAAATGGCAATGCTATATTGAATGACTCATGACAATTTGTATGAGGTTTTACTGCTGCAGCTGCTGAATCAGACCACTGCTGTTAGGGGTTCCAGTGTTGGCAGAAGACATGTGGGTGGGAACAGACCTGCTGGGGAAGTCAGCCAGTGATGATTGCAGCAGTCTTTCAAGCTGTACTCAGTGGGAATTCTATACTAAAAACCTAGATTTATCAACACCTAGATTCATCAGCATAAAGGTACCAGCCTGGAAATACTTGACTAATTGACTGTTGTCCTTAATTGTTTTGCCTTGTTGTTTCCTTGCTTATTTGTTTCTTGATTCTTTTGGAATAGGAAAGTGTTTTTTCTTCCTCCATAGTTGTGTCCCTACCTTGTTTCCTATCTGGCTAGTAGATAATCTAACAATAAAAATGAATGGAAAGTAAACCTGTGGGTTTTCTACCTACAGAAAATGCAGACAACATGAAACTAGGATCGAATTGTAAATTATCAGTCATTTTTTAAAATGGAAAAATAGCAGGGGAAGCTTTTTTTTTTTCATAAGATGTGTAGAGCAGTCTTGACACCACAAAAGGTTTAGAATCGGCTCTAAAAAAATTTTCGTTGTGTTCTGTCAAGTACCTCTCATACAAAATGTAACATATAACAAGACTGGTGTTCATGGTTGTGGTTTTTTTGCACATACATTTATATATACACACATAAAAATCACACACAGGTATACAGTGTCTATGAGGGCAGCTTTCCTATGCTTTGCTTCTTTTTGTTTATAGCTTGCTTATCCCCCTTGAAGTAGCTCCATGAGAAGCAGATTGTCATGTTCACTCTGGGATTTTGTTGGGCTAAACCCTTTGGGGTTTCCTGATGTTTAGTTAGTGGGATGTATCTATGGTACTGCTTAGTTTTCAGTGGCTACTTACAAGGTATCTCTCTCCTGTCTGTGTCACAGCTGCCCTCTTGTAAAAGAATATTTCTGTACAATCCATAATTCCAGAATCTTCAGCTTCTTTATTAAATTTGAAATTGGCTGTTGGGCTTAGAAGTTCTTGGAGACAGAGAGCTGTCACAAAGAACAAAATGGCACAAGCCCTGTTTACTTAGGAAAACTTTCCTCCTTGGATAAATACACCCTTTCCTCCTTGGATAAATACAGTTTTTATAATCTTCATGTAAATAGATTCCTTTTCCACAGCTGATTGCTGTGAATTCCAGTCTATTTTGGACAATGTTTTTCAGACTTCAGTGATGCTTCATGTCAAACTGTGTTTTCCTCAATGCTTATCAGTGTATATTCCACCACAGAAGTGATGTGTGAGTCTTGAGGAATTAAGACTTGAGCCTAGCAGACTGCCCCAAACCAGATTCTTTATTTGTTATCTTAGGAAAAGAACCAAAAGTATTCACCCCACCAATTAATTGTGCTATGTTACAGGTAAAATAAAGGGTCTGTGCATCCTGTCTCTTAAAGGATATATGCAAAGCACCAGCCTGTTTCAAACTTGGATGCCTCTGTGCTTCTCTCCCAGCACGTGGGTTTTGCACTACTTGAGGAAGCCAAGGGACAGCTCACTAAAACCCTGAGAAAAATTCTGTCTGCTCTTGTCTTGTCTGCACCAAGTTTCATTGGCCCCTCTGAAGAAAGGGCAGACATGCCCAAGTGAGTGGGAATTGAGATTTAAGAAGTTTAATCTCTTTCAAAGCTGTAAACAGCAGCATGAAATTGAAATCTGACAAACATTTTCCTGCTAGTAACTTAGCAGTACTTGCTTTTAAAATGGTTATAATTTCTGTGCCTTTATCTGTTGTTTGTGCATGCATATATATAATTATTTGGTGATAGTGCTTTTTGATTTGTGCATTTAAGACAGGCTCCTATATTCTTCTTGTTCTCCCCTACATTAGTAGGGCCATTCAAGAGACTTGAAAAAATTATCCATGTCTGTTAGTCCTTTATCTAGGGCCAAAAGCTCGAAAATCTGATATAGGTCATAAG